>NC_060119.1:800351867-800977284 GCF_021461395.2 Schistocerca americana
CTGAGGGGCACAGTCCCAAATTCTGTTAAACTGGCTCGTCAGATCGTCGAAATGCCGATATGGTTGGAGGACCCTAGCCTTAATGTTCCAAACGTTCTCATCTAGGGAGACATCGGCGACCTTGCTCGCAAAGACAGGACCTGGGAAGCACGAAGGCAAGCACTAGAAAGTGCCACCGTGAGCGGGTGGACTTTATCTCGTTGAAAGGTAAGCCCAGACTTTCCATGAAGAGCAACGAAACGAGGCGTACAACATCGTCAACGTATTGCTGTACTGTAAGGTTGCCGAAGACGACAGCAAAAGGGTGCTGCTTTGAGAAGAACTGGCACAGCAGATCACCACTCCTGGTGGTCGGGGAGTGTTGCGGGCTACAGTCAGGTTGGTATCCCACCGCTGTCTGGGTCGTCTGCAGACTCGCCTTCGCTGGTCATCGGGGCTCAGTTCGATGCGGGGCTCATCACTGAAGCCAGTTTTACTCCACTCCATGGGATTTCACGCCTAGGACGTGTCTGGAAACGCCCCAAACAACTGACTGTAGCCCGCCACACTCCCCGACAACCAGGAGTGGTGATCTGGGCTGCTATTTCTTTCCATAGCAGCACACCTTTGGTTGTCATACACGACATACTTACAGCACAGCGGTATGTCGACGATATTCTACATACCGTTTTGTTGCCTTTCATGGAAAGCCACCATGGGCTTATGTTTCAGCAAGATAATGCCTGCTCGCTCACGGCGAGAGTTTCTACCGCATATCTTCGTGCTTGTCGAACACTACCTTGACGAGCATGGGTCCGCAGCTCGTGGTCGTGCGGTAGCGTTCTTGCTTCCCGCGCCCGGGTTCCCGATGGGGCGGAAATTCCACCTGGGCTGACCGAAGGGACCATAACCCTCATCCCTAAGAAGAGCCCCGCCCGCCGCATTGAAAAGTTTCGTCCGATTACGCTCCTCAACGCCGACTATAAAATAATAGCGAAATGCATCGCAAACAACCTGAAATCGGCGATGAGGAAAGTCATCAGTCCGTGGCAAACATGTGCGGTACCAGGGAAAAATATATTTGACGCCACATGCACCTACAGGAACATAATAGCACAGGCAGCTACCACCAGAAGCGCAGGTGCCATAATTTCGGTGAACTTCAACAAAGCCTTCGACAGAAGCGACCACAAATATCTCGTAGAGACACTAAACAGACTCGGGTTTGGGCAAAAATTCATCACAATCATCCAGAAGATACTAAGTACTGCGAGATCGACAGTAATAATCAATAGTTGGAAAACAAAACTGATAAAACTGGACAGATCCGTGAGGCAAGGCTGTCCATTGTCAATGGTTCTATTCGCTATAGCACTGGACCCGCTGCTGCGGAAACTCACAAATGACATCAGAGGATTCCCCGTAGGAGACAAAGCAATGGCGTGTATAGCCTACGCTGACGACCTAGGCATCTTTATTGAAGACCAGGAAGATATTGGGAGAGTAGAAACCATCATGAACACATTCCAAAAAGCGTCAGGCGCCCAAACCAACCCCAGAAAAACAGTGCTACTGCCGATAGGGAATCAACGACTCAAACCAGACAGCCAGTGGTATAAAATAGCAGAAAGCCATAAAGTACTTGGAATATATATGCAGACTTGTCCACTTAGAATGGCCGCATACAAATGGAGGGACTTGCTACACACCATAAGAGGTCTCTCCAGACAGCACGCGAACCGGAAGCTAACAATCCACCAGAAAACAGAACTGATAAACAAGACGATCCTGTCGAAAGCATGGTACCTGGCGCAAATCTTAAGCATCCAGACAGAAATTGCGAGAGCACTAACGAGCGCAGTGTACTACCTGTTGTGGCGTCGAAATATATTCAAAGTGGCGCAAGCAACGTGCTCGGTGCCAAAGAAAGAAGAGGGACTAGGTCTAGTTGATATAAAGACCAAATGCACAGCCCTTCTGCTAAAACGAACGCTCGCCATCCAGGACAAAAACCCCGACAGCGTCACAGCCAAGATAATTGGAAGATACAAGCCCGCATCACAAGAAGCGCCGGTCGACACGAGGCACATTCCCTTCAGAATGCGACACGTCAGGCTGCACTACGCCAACAAAAGTTACGTTCTGGACACCGTGGCGAACCCCAGCCACAGAACAGCCAAGAGAATATGCTAGGTCCTCAGGGGGAAGCTGGCAAAAAACAAAATTGAACACAAACTCCCGCAATACAATTGGAAACAAATATGGGGGAACGTCTCGGAAAACGTGCTGCCTAAACATGCGAAGGAGACATGGTACAAAATAATTAACAGAACGGTACCAACCAACCAAAGACTGGCGGAGATAAAACTCGTCGCAAGTGACAAGTGTGACGTATGTGGCATGACCGACACCCTCGAGAACCGATTCACCTGCGGGAATGCCATCAACATCTGGGAAGCGTGCCAGCAGATGGTGGCCCACATCAACAGAACGGCGCCGGGAAGCATCACAGTGGAAGCAATCACCGCCCCAGACTGAAACCCATTTCCACGGCCCAAGCGACTGGCGACTCTCTGGATCCTCGCCATGACGGCACACGTCATCGTAGCGCTGAGGCAGACCGACCAGCTGGTCTTCCTGATGGACCTCTGGGAGGAGAACAAGACGGCCCAGCAGCACAGGCGCTACCACGAGAACTTCAGAAACTTCCTGCAGATTCCACTGCAGACAGCAATCGCCAGAGTCCTTCCCAGCCTGTGACCCTCAGCACCGCCACCAGCCACCTCACCACACTCACCACAAGAATAACGTGTGCAGTGATAGTGATAAGTGCAACACAAAAGATAAAGTGCTTTCTCCCCTCGCATCAAATAGTGAAGTATAGTAGTATAAAGTGTTTCTTCTTAGTGAAATCAGTGATACAAAGAGCTTCTCACCAAACATCTGTCATGCTCGCAGCCAAAACAGTGTCAAAAGTATGCACAGTAGTACTACCAGTTTTTTTTTTAATTAACTCTTTTTACATTATTTGTACTATACTGACTAGGAAACAAGCATTACTTAGTGGAAATTGCCAACTACTCATTATTATTATTATTATTTTTTCTAATGATTTCCTTTACTTTGTGTCTATAAAATTCTATTGTTTACTCACACTCTCCTTTCTGCTTCTCTTATGTAATATGACAAAATTTTCTCTCTCCTTCAATTTTGGTATATTCTGTAGTATATGTAAAAAAGTTTCTTCCACTTCTGCTCCATCTATCATGGTGACGCTTCCCTCATACTGTCCCACCTAACAGTGTAAACTAGAGGAAGAGATCAAACCAGAATACACAATGTGCCTGTGGCATCACAAGTGCATCACATACAGAAACATGAACTCAAAATCAATGCAGCGATGCCAAATATAAACTGTTATGCCTGTCCTGCATTGTCTACCCCCCCCCCCCTCCCCCAAAAGAAAAAAGACGACAAATGGCCATGTAAAAGGGTTTAAGGAACAACAATAAGAGAAAAACGAAAAAGGAAAATATAAAAACGAAAAATATAAAATGACAGTAATATTAACCAACACTAGGAATATAATAGGTTAATAGAATAAAATGTCTTTTTTAAATGTACCGTTGTTAATATATTTAAATAAATATATATGGCTACAAAAAAAAAGGGTTCGATTCCCGGCGGAGTCAGGGATTTTCTCTGCCTCGTGATGACTGGGTGTTGTGTGCTGTCCTTAGGTTAGTTAGGTTTAAGTAGTTCTAAGTTCTAGGGGACTGATGACCATAGATGTTAAGTCCCATAGTGCTCAGAGCCATTTGAACCATTTTGACGAGCAAGGTCGTCGGATATACATCCCCAATTGTGAACGTTTGAAGCATTAAGGGTAAAGCCCTCCAACCATCTCGGGATTTCGACGATCTAACGCTCCAATTGAACAGAATGTGGCACGATATCCGTCAGGGAGACATCCAAGAACTGTACAAGTCAACGCCAAGCCGAATAATTGCTTGCATAAGGGCCAGAGGTGGACCAACGCGTTATTGACTAGCTCAATTTATGAAGCTCATTTTCTTGAATGAATCATATAATATTTCTGACAATGTAATCCATTGCTTTTTCTGTACATGTACATCGCACTACCGATTTCCGTTCCATTCGGAAATTGCTTCGTCGTATGCTTTTTTGTGTATTTTCAAAAGCGATCTCCTTCTCAAAGACCGAGAAATGTGTGCCAAACTTTTGGGAAGGGTTTATGCTTTAAAATATAAACTTTTACAAGATTTAGACAATGTATTCGGAGCAGGTATAAAATCCATGGAGAAGAAATAAAAACTTTAAGGTTCGCCGATGACATTGTAGTTCTGTCAGAGACAGCAAAGGACTTGGAAGAGCAGTTGAACGGATTGGGCAGTGTCTTGAAAGGAGGATATAAGATGAACATCAACAAAAGCAAAACGAAGATAATGGAATGTAGTCGAGTTAACTCGGGTGATGCTGACGGAATTAGATTAGGGAATGAGACACTTAAAGTAGTAAATGAGTTTTGCTGTTTGGGGAGCAAAATAACTGATGATGATCGAAGTAGAGAGCATATAAAATGTAGACTGGCAATGGCAAGGAAAGCGTGTCTGAAGAAGAGAAATTTGCTAACATCGAGTATAGATTTAAGTGTCAGGAAGTCGTTTATGAGAGTATTTGTATGGAGTGTAGCCATGTATGGAAGTGAAACACGGACGATAAATAGTTCGGACAAGAAGAGAATAGAAGCTTTCTAAATGTGGTGCTACAGAAGAGAGCTGCATCAAACCAGTCTCAGGACTGAAGACCACAAGAACAACATTCGAAATATGCGTCATCTCTCCTCGCTTTACCCTATGAAGTCAAGTTCGGATAATGTACTGCTCAAACATATCGCCACCGGCTCACAAACGATACTCGGTGCAGCTCACCAGCGGTCCAGAGGTCTCACCTGCCTCGGCGGATGCTGCTTTTGAGGCACGCCTCACGTGGGGAGCTGTTAGCACTGATTAACATTTCAGCCGCGCAGCATCAGTCTCCACGGTGCCGTCTCGCCGCTGCGCGCGTTTGGCGCCCGATGCCGGAGTGGGCCAGGTTGCAAGGGACGCCGTTCTCATTAAAGTCCCAGCACAGCATCCGTGCCCCCCCCCCCCCCCCCGCCTTCAACCCCCCACCGCGTGGCGCCTGGAGCTGCTAAGACTCGGCAAACACGGCGTCCCCCGCGGGCTCGCCGTAATCCAATGAACGCGATGCGATTTAGACTTTTAAACGCGTCCGCATACACCGCAGGATGTAGAACAGCGCTGCTCCCTCGCGCTAGCGGTAATCTAATGGCAGTAATCCCGCCAGATCTGCAG
This sequence comes from Schistocerca americana, assembly GCF_021461395.2. NCBI lineage: Eukaryota > Metazoa > Arthropoda > Insecta > Orthoptera > Acrididae > Schistocerca > Schistocerca americana. Next base: position 800,357,225 of record NC_060119.1, read on the forward strand.
TCGCGTACGTCTCGTCCCAGGGGGGCGTCGCCCCTGCGTGATCGATGCGCCAGTCATTATCGGCAAGTGGGCTGGGCTAGGGGAGGACGGCCATCCTAATGTAACCCACATACCCAATAAAGCAGAAAGCCGGGGGGCCGGCTCGAGCTGGGACGTCAGAGCGTATTAAAATGTACTTTTCACCCGAAATACACAGTCCACGCGGTCCAAAGACGGCAGCAACATTACTGAAGCAGCAAGCGGTTTACATATACGTTACCCGGTGTTCATAACGACTTATTCCTTTATAAGGGCGCGTGTAAAATTAACCAGTAGTCGGAAGATAGTAGTTACTTTATTCGGTATGAACAACTATTATTTCATCAGGTTACCCTCCATTCAGAGGCTGTTGCACGCAGCGACCTTTATTTTGATTTGTAAATAACAGATTTCAGCTATTAGTCGTCCTTTGGAATTTTTATTGGCAGATCTAGATTTCAGCTAGCAACTAGCCGTTCTCAGTGCACTATCCTTCTTTGGTCTATGCATGTAATGCCTGTTGGTCTGGCTTTGTACACAGTTCATTGAATTATTATTTATTTATTTTGTTGAAACTATGAGTTCTTCCACAAATTTGATACATCTTTTATTTCTATCCTCCGTGGTACTATTCGGGCGACTGTACCAGCTTTACTTCACTTGGGCCTGCGAATGTGGCCGAGCGGTTCTAGGCGCACGTTCGAATCCTGCCTCGGTCATGGATGTTTGTGATGTCCTTAGGTTAGTTATGTTTAAGTAGTTCTAAGTCTAGGGAAGTGATGACCTCAGATGTTAAGTCCCATAGTGCTCAGAGCCATTTTTTACTCCACTTGCTGGCCGATCGAAATGGGAAAATGGCCACAAAATGAAATGACCATGAAACTTCCTGGCAGATTTAAACCAGGGCGTCGTTGAGTCTTACTTGGATAGCTCAAACGGTAGAGCACTTACATGCGAAAGCCAAACGTCCTAGGTTCGAGTCAGTGTCTGGCGTACAGTTTCAATCTGTCAGGAAGTTTCAAATCAGTACACACTCCACTGCAAAGTGAAAATTTTCTGCGCTATCATCACAACATCAGGTATTTGAGTACTGAAATGAAATGATCGTACCTAGACCGCTTCTGGCGTTAGTGGAGACCGATGCTTCGTCTTGATTAATGTCATTGATTTGATGGGAAGGGCACTAACACGTCCGCTGCCCTTCTTGCTAAATTGCGATATTCAGGTTCGAGACACAGTTTGGCACAGTTTTGATCTACTAGGAAGTTTCACATCCCTGCAGACTGAAAATTCATCCTGACCATCATCGTGATGATCTAAGTACCGAAATGAAAATAATGATCGTGTGGAGACCCATCCTGGGATGGTTCGGCCGCCTTGTCAAACCTGTTTTAATTGACGCCACTTCTGCTACTTGCGGATCGATGACAACGAAATAATGGCGAGGTCAACACGAGACGCTGCCCCGACCAGGTAAAATCCCATCTGGCGGGCAATCGAACCTGGGGCTTCATGATCTAGAGAATGGTTTCTCAAACTTATCGGTCGCACGTCCCCCTCCCCCCCTTTTGATACATAAATTATTTTAACCACCGCCCCTATATTGCTGATACTTGCCACAAAAACGATCAACAATATGTATTTGCTTCTGTCTAGTGATGGCAACTATCAATTACAACAACAACAACAACAACAACAACGGTAATAATAACAATTAGAAAGTGTGATTCGAGCATATCAGAGGTAAACTTTCTTTTAAAAATTATCATACATTCGCATTATTCGAAGTAGAGCAAGATGACAAGTACTACTAACTCACAAAAAAACCACGACTGTGAATGCAGTTATTGGAATTGAGCAGATACATGAACTTCACTACGTATTTTCTTACAAATTAATTAAAAAATTTGATATTTAAAGTTTAGCTGTTCCGCCTGTGATGTTTTTAATTCGTTTATAATGTTTTAATATTTGACCATAATGACTTGCAAATAACAGTAGAACAATATTCAACATCTAAATGCCAATTCAAAGGTTGTTGTATGCAAACTGATCATAAAAAAAAGAGTAAAAATGCACGTGTTTCAAAATTCGGGAATTATTAGTCATTTGGACATTTAGTGTACTGTGATTGCTTCTTCATAAGAAGTTAGCAGATCAGATCTTGGATCAGCAAGTCGCAGATTTCCTTCCAGTTGCAGTCGACCCCAATTTTTGTCTTTATTAATGCCAGCGAGTTGATGCGAGGGGTAGCAATACTTCCGCTGCCCTTCTTGCTAAATTGCGATATTCAGTCTGCACCAAAAAATTTTCAGGAGACTTCGATTTAAATTCATTTTAAAATGTTCTACCACTTGAGAGTTCTATGAGCTGCCTACTGTCCTACTGTCGATTAGTGATCTCTTATGACCATGTGGAACGGATGGTGGATGCAGTCACATTCAGATGAAATTTATACTCGAATTGCTACCGAAGGTTTTCGAGTTTTACTGCGCCAGTTCCATTACTTTGTTGTTGCTCATGGCGCTTAAAAATTTCGATGGGTGCTTAGTCTGCAGGTGCCTAGTCTTCAGGCTATCGTTAGCTGAAGTCTCCAAACAAGGAACACATTGTAATCGTTTCTCGTTATTCGAAAGAATGCTGGTAAAGCCTTGTGTCAGATAATGAACTTGTTGTTTATGCACTTTGGTTGTGCATTTAGAACAATCGTTGCTCATAGGAACAGAGGAAGATACGAATGAAGGATGTACTTTGATTGAATTCAAATCTTTTTCGTTATTAGAACTACATACTTTCGAAGGGGGAGAGAGACTTGGTGAATCACTTTCGTGGGATCTCTTGTTATCACTGCGAATCAGCCGTTTATCCGTGGGAACGGCGGAATTTGTACAACTTTTTTATTTTTAATCCGGTTAATTACTTCCGCTGAACACGTATCAGAATTCATCTTTTATCACACTAGCTTTGAGCTGGCTTCGGAAGCCTGTCTGAACTCAGGTGGTCGCGTGGGGTAGATGAGCGGTCTGGGCGCCTTGCACGGTCCTCGCGGCTTCCGCCGTCGGAGGTTCGAATCGTCCGTCGGGCATGAATGTGTGTGTCGTCCTTAGCGTAAGTTAGATTAAGTAGTGTGTAAGATTGGGGACTGATGACCTTAGCAGTTTGGTCCCATATAACTTACGAAAAATTTCCAAAAAATCAGGTGGACAGTCAAAATGGCTGTGAATAACAATGTATTATTGTAGTCAGCGTTATAAGGAAGTGGCGGTCACACTGTCATTAGTGGTTGTTAAATGTCTGACAACTAACTAACACAGCAGGTGACCCATGACATGGGCTGTGTGATGAAACATGACTCATTGTTTTTCTAGCCATTCCTGCCGACAGCATCTACTGGCAGTTCTTGTGAAATAAGACAGTAAATTAACGATGGGCCAGCTTCCTAACTTTGTTCATGACAATGAGAATCTGACGTTAGCAATAATTGTTCGCCGCAAATCTTTTTCTCACATGTCACGATACATAAATACTTCACTGCAAGCCGGGGTTTCTCTGCGCCCCCCACTTTGAGAAGACTGATCTAGAGGCAGCAACGCTGACCACTTAACCACGAACTTCCGAGCATTTTAAGTACTTATTTCAGCCGTTGTGATTTTAATATTTTGATTTTATCCATTAGAAATGAATGGTAACGGTATTTGCGTCCCTCCTATTTATCATGTCAGCTGTAAGTCCTCTGCCTTTACAGCTATACTCCGTAAGCTACCTTATGGTGTGTGGCGGAGGGTACTTCGTGTACCTCTGCCACTTCCTCTCTTTCCTGCGTCAGTCGCGAATAGAATATATGCTCATCAAATTCTAACCGTAAATCGCATCTTAACGCGCTACAGATCACTTGTAAAGTCAGCCACTGGAGTCGGGTGGCCGTCACCGTGACGCTTTTGCGTTTGCTGAACAAAAACGTTAGAGAACTGTTGCTACTGAGTCTCTTCTGTCACTACAGTACAGGGTCATATCACTCAATGTACATATGTAGAAGCACGCAAAGACTTATAAAGACGTAACAGACGGTAGACAACACAGTTAAATCTTCAGATACTATTCACTTATTCACAGAAGCACGTGAGAAAAGACTACGCTGTGTGGGTTACAGCCTAAGTAGAATGTTTAGTTTTTTTATTGGTAACGCCACGTAGCGCTCTTTATGAAAATCACTGGCTGTGCTGTGTGCAGTCTGTGGCTGGTTTGCATTGTTGTAATATTCGCCATTGTAGTGTTGGGCAGTTGGCTGTAAACAGCGCATAGCGTTGCGCAGTTGGAGGTGAGCCGCCAGCAGTGGTGGATGTGGGGAGAGAAATGGCGGAGTTTTGAAATTTGTAAGACTGGATGTCATGAACTGCTATATATATTATGATTTTTGATGACTATTAAGGTAAATACATTGTTTGTTCTCTATTAAAATCTTTCATTTGCTAACTATGCCTATCAGTAGTTAGCGCCTTCCGTAGTTTGAATCTTTTATTTAGCTGGCAGTAGTGGCGCTCGCTGTATTGCAGTAGTTCGAGTAACGAAGATTTTTGTGAGGTAAGTGATTTGTGAAAGGTATAGGTTAATGTTAGTCAGGGCCATTCTTTTGTAGAATTAGAAGCTTTAGCTATCGTTTGGGCATTTAACAAATTCCGTTTCTTTCTTTCTGGTAAGCACGTAAAAGTATACAGTGATCATCGTGCATTACAATTTCTTATGTCTTCAAAATTAAATCATGACAGGTTAAAACGTTGGGCATTGTTTCTGCAAGAATTCCACTTCACAATAGCCTACATTCCCGGCAAGGAGAACATTGTTGCGGACGCACTGTCACGCGCACCGGCTGGGCTTGAGAAAAGTAACACAGAAGGCAACCTCGAGAAAAATTTCAGTATTCTTTACATTCAGAAAGTCGCCTTTGAAAACTTCATCACCACATCTTTAAAGGACATTGCTCATGAACAAGATAAAGATCCGATTTGGAAAGACATCAAAAGTAAATGGCATGAAAAGCCGCACACTCAGATTCGGAATTATTATCTGGTTAGAAACAACATACTCTTCAAACGCTGCACTGTTGATGACAAGCTACGGGTACTTTGCATTCCTGACGATTTTGTTAATAAGCTCATTTGGTACATTCATTTCAGCTATGCACATTTTGGTCCACGAAAATGTTATCATATTCTTCGGACGACTTGTTATTTTAACAATATGGAAAAGGGAATTCGAAGAGTCTTGTCTATTTGTAAACTTTGTCAAAAGGCGACACCATCTACTATCTCACATCGTGCTCCGTTGTTTCCTATTATTCCTTCTAAATTAAAAGAATTTGCTGCTGTTGATCTCTTGGGACCCCTTGTCAGAACATCGAATGGATTTTCGTACGTTCTAGTCGCTGTTGAACATACTTCAAAATCTGTTTCTTTCACTCCGGTACGTAAAGCCACTGGACGGTCTGTATCCAACGCTTTTATTAAAAATTTCTTACGTGAAGTTGTCCACGTTGCTAAAGTCATTTCAGATAACGGACCGCAATTCAGATCTGCTGTTTGGTCACGCATGCTTCGGAATCATAAAATCAAACCTGTTTTTATTTCATTGTACTCACCACATTGTAACCCGTCTGAAAGGATTATGAAAGAAATCAATAAGCTTTGCAGACTCTATTGTCACAGAAAGCATCAGCATTGGGACAGATATTTACACTTATTTCAAAATGTGCTGAATGAAATGCCTCATGATTCCACTGCTTTACCATCTACTCTCGTACTGAAGAATGAAGAACCACCGAACAGAATCAGAGAGCTTGTACCTTTCCCGAATACACGTAAACTTCGACACAAGGACATAATTGATTTGGCTTTGGCTAATAAAAATATAAAATCTGCAGCAGACAAAAGGAGAAAACTACACGGTAAAGCAAATGCAAAGAAATTATACATTGGTCAGAAAGGTCTTATTAAACCTCATTCATTATCACATAAGAAGAAACACTTGAGTCACAAATTCTTTCTAGTTTACAATGGACCTTACAGAATCCGACGTATACCACATGATAATTGCGTTGAAGTTGAAACTCTGCGTATTAGGAAGAGTAAAGGATTGCACCACATTTCACATGTAAAACCGTTTATTGAAAGATAATCTGCTTTTTAACTTTGTCTTTGCCATATAACTTTTCACTTTACATTACTAGTATGCTTGTCAGACTTAGAATCTGTTAACATGCAACAATGTTTGAAGTTAAATATCCAGTCAAGAACCAAGAGAACTTATTGAAACAGAAATTACGAATGCATTGTTATAGTGAACAGACGTCACAGTGCTATTGTGTGTGTACATTCTTGCTTGTTAGTTGCACGATTACGTAACGACTACTTATAGTACATACTTAGAACGTATATTGGTACTGCTAATGAGATTTTAATGCAACATTTTGGTTTACTTGAAAATACATTCTGGATTTAAAGCACTTTCTGTGAGATACCAGACGACACAGTGGTTAGTTTATGTGACAACTACACGGCTTTATCACGGCGCTACTAATGAGTGACAATTTACAATGTTGCTTTTGCGATGTTTCTGTTTTATATCTGCACAGTTTTTCTGTATTATTCTGGAAAGTAAAACATGTTTTAGTAGTAACTTTTGGGTATAGCAACAATGAGACAGCCTTTTTCGTGGCACAACAATACGTTACTGTACAGTACTTTCTTCGTCACGCCAATAAGCATAATAACTATGATATCTATACGCAAAGCATTTCACTTTTGTTTATCATGGGGTAAGTACATTGACTTCTGCAGAACTTAGCTTTCGGAGGACGATAACTACGACACTTCCACAGAGATTATGTTGCAACAAGACGCACAGTTTGGCGCTACACTACACGTATTTGAGTGATTAATTTTATACTTAAACATTTATTTTTAAATATTTTTGAATTACAAAGAAAGTTTTCCATGATACATTTCATTCCATTGCTGTAATGTGTAACACCTGAGGGTATAATTACAATAATCCTCAGGGGAGGTACACTCTTACTTTGTGTACCATGTGTGTGGCAAACACAAGGAGCCCTAGCTAATATGGTATTTGCTTATACAACTTTACACATCGGTACCATATTTCTCCAACACAGAATTACACAGCTATCTGATTATTTAACAGAGAAACAAAAATTTTTTTTAATGTCAGTGACACATGTTTACGCAATTACACAGTTGGATAATTTCACACTTATGAAATTGTATTTTGTCTCTACTTTGTGAACTGTTCATATTTTTTCGGAAACACTGTGATACTATGAGAGCTTTGAATGATGTATTTGGTATGGGATCATGACTTTTAAAGTACGTTTGAGGTAGATGACACTCTTGAAATGAGCAGAGAATTTTTTAGGTTTTGAAATTATTGGAGGGAGCTACGACGATTTTGAGATTTGACTGAGGTGTTTTGATGTTATTTTTTACGACGACAATGTGTATTATTCTGTTGAGGTATGTTTATGATCAATAAGCTGATGCTATATGAGGAATTTGATTATGCTACGTATCGGTTATGATGAAATATTGTAGAAGTGTCGACGATATGTATATGTATAATAAGGTAAGGAATAATGAGTAGTGGTTAGGGACTCTGATTTGTGGAAAAGGTTGTTGGAAACCAAGAACCGTACTTTAAGAGTTATGAAATGTATGTAAATGCGTGAGTGTATTACAATGTCGACGAAAATTTCTTGGACACTGTTTATATCAATAGGATTTTGTTTCTACACATTTGTAACGCAAACTCTCAACCTGTGAATTTTTTTTTATATGAGACTGCCACTGTAGCGGAAACTGCTGTCGTAAATATTTCAGTACGAAAGGTAAGTGACCCTACATAATGCGAGGTAGTCGTCTGACAAAAGAAAGCCAGTAGGTGCAAAAAAAAGAGGCCATTATCCTTGCTATTGACATTTCTTTGCCGAAAGCATTGCAAATACGACACGCTCAAACTTGAAAACATATGATAACACTGTGGCGCTCCTAATTTATTATATTTACTGAAATGTCTAATGAAATGACGAGAAATATTTTATGTCTATACACCTGATTATGACTACTGTCTTTCTAGTTGAGAGATTTTTTTTACTACCTTATGAAATGCCATATGGCTAATGAATGATGTTTCATACCTTCCTTTGTACATATTTGCTCATTTTCTTTAATATCTAGTTTCTAGCTGCACTGCAGCATTGGTATTATAAAATTTAATAGATGTACTAATATCACTATTTTCTGTCTACAGACCCAGTAAGGAATACGTTTCTCATATACTTTCTTAGAAAAGAGAGCACAAATAGACATTTCCCTTCACAGGAATTGCATAAATAATTTCTTTAATGACTTGGTAACTTTCTTGCAGAGTAAGTTTTTGTGATGCATCACTCTAGTGTTAAGATGTGACATAGGTATTAGACATGGCCATTTTTAGTGTAATATTTCTTCTTCTTGAGCTATGTCATGTTTAGATATAAGTTATTGCATTTGCTGCTGCTGTTTGCCAGGCATAGTGCTACTAAATTTCACTTTACATTACTCTGTTAAGCCAGTTTTACTACGAATTTATTTTTCTTGTTTGCTGCGCATTGCCTTATATTAGTTGTAATATTACATTTGCTTTGCTAATTTATGCTGCTTGCTTTGCCAATTGTATTTTTTATCGTTGCAGTTTGTGTTAATTGTTTTGTGCTGCTGCATTGCCTCGTTCCTTAGTTTAGCATATGAGTTCAGTAGATTTAAGTTAGCTTAAGATGGGGTAGGCTATATGAGAGAACGAGTTGTGCTGAATTGGAAGAAATGCATTGAGAAGCTATAAGAAAATGGTTTGGCCAAAAAAGTATTTTGAAAGAGGATATGAGCAAAAAAGTAGGGTTTAGGGACAACAGATTTAGGTAGGATTTTCTTGGAAATAAATGATGGGGTAAGATAATGGAAAATAAATAATGAGGTAAGAAATATGTGAACATATAAATACAGAAAGCATGCTTGGATAGGATTTTTTTGGTGGAAACAAATGTTGAAATAAGACGAAAGATCTATGGAATGAAGTTTTTAGGTTGGACTGCAGTACCAAATGTTACACTGAAAACAAACCCTGCCCTTTCCTCTTGTGTTATTCTGCTACGTGTTTGTGTACTCTTGTATCTTTGTGTTTTTCCTGTCTTTATGTGTTTAGTTGATATGAGTTATGTTATGGAATTTTTCTAATAATATGTTATTTTCTTTGTAAAGATGTTTAGACATTATTTATTATGTTTTGTTTTAATGCTCATGTGTGAAGTTGATGTTTCAAAAGTTATTCTGATATTTTTTGTATTTACTTATGTCATAATTCCTGTAACACTGATGTATATGTTTATTTCAATTCTTTTGTAAAGTCTGTGTTACTACAAATGTTATCTGTATTTTTATGTTCTTTAATGATTTATTTTGTACCTTTGTTATTGTATTCTTATGTTATAAAATTGTAATTGACACCAGTTCATCAAATTAAGTAACTTGTAAGTTACATTTCACTGCATACGTTTCTGTTGGTCATTGTACATGGACAATATGTGAGAAGTAGGGACTGATAGTGTTTGCACGTGTGTTAATAATTCAGCAAGGGACTGGATAACAGCATTGCTGGTTCTAAGGACATTTCAAACAAATTTTTTGTGAGTGGACATGTGGTGGTTTATGGACTTGCTATATTCTCCGCAAGACTCTTCGATGGTGATTGTGCATCTGCACAGTCGCAACAGATGGCTGCTGGCCGTCTCTACACGGACTTCAGTGGGTCTGCATCTTTGATGGCCCACCAGTACCATTATTTCTACAAGGACTACAGTGGGTCTGCACGTTTGATGGCCCACCAATACCGTAATCTCTACAAGGACTACAGTGGGTCTACTCTGTGATGACCTACCTACCAGTATTCTTCAAAACTTCGACTGACTCTGCGGTGGGTTTGCTCTGTTGTGGCCCATTACCTGTCTGCATGTCGAGAGTCAGCACTGTCTTTCCGTTGGAAGGACAACACTACTTCTTCAAGAGTCCATGGAAATCCACTACTTCCGTGTGCATTTTCTTTTACTTCTCAGACTTTGAGAAAAACACTGCTATTTTACTGTGATGAATGATCAGGACTGTCTTTATGGACTGTGGGAAAATTTTAGCTTTTGATCAACATTGTATCAATGAGTGTGTGCATTTGATTTATTTGTTATTGTAATGATGAAATTTTTTTTCAAATCTGTATTGGCCACTGCCCAAAACAATTTGTAAAATTTTTTGTGGGGAGCATTGGGGCTATGTAAGTAGACTGTTTACTTTTTTTATTGGTAACGCCACGTAGCGCTCTTTATGAAAATCACTGGCTGTGCTGTGTGCAGTCTGTGGCTGGTTTTCATTGTTGTAATATTCGCCATTGTAGTGTTGGGCAGTTGGCTGTGAACAGCGCATAGCGTTGCGTAGTTGGAGGTGAGCCGCCAGCAGTGGTGGATGTGGGGAGAGAAATGGCGGAGTTTTGAAATTTGTAAGACTGGATGTCATGAACTGCTATATATATTATGACTTTTGATGACTATTAAGGTAAATACATTGTTTGTTCTCTATTAAAATCTTTCATTTGCTAACTATGCCTATCAGTAGTTAGCACCTTCAGTAGTTTGAATCTTTTATTTAGCTGGCAGTAGTGGCGCTCGCTGTATTGCAGTAGTTCGAGTAACGAAGATTTTTGTGAGGTAAGTGATTTGTGAAAGGTATAGGTTAATGTTAGTCAGGGCCATTCTTTTGTAGGGATTTCTGAAAGTCAGATTGCGTTGCGCTAAAAAAAAAAAAATATTGTGTGTCAGTTTAAACACAGTCATGTATGATTTTTATAAGGGGACGTTTCATAACAGGCACTACTTCTGCTGCTGTCGGTGCGCTTGAGTCCGCGGCTAGAGCTTTACTTTGTACTGTCTAACCTGTACTCTCGTCAGTGGCAGCACTTGTTGTGCTGGACAGTGATTCCAACAATATGATACTTGATATAAGAGAAGAAGAACTTGGAGAAGAAGAGCGAGAAATGATGGGTTAACGTTAGCAGGGATGAGGAAAGCAGTGTGACAGAGATATAGAATTTTTGTTGAAGGAGAGGAGCAGGAATATGCCAGTAAGGAAACTATGTCGATGGTAAGAGATATAGTTTTAATCTCCCCTTCATACTGCGTGGGTCTGGATTAGACACGTTACCGAGTTACAGACTCGTAAGGCTGTAGTGGAGAATGAAGTGGAGGAATATTTAGTGCTATGCTTAGGTATAGCCAGGAAGCAGGAAGTATACTATAGTGTATCGTGGATACGTAGTTATCACATGAGAGAAAAGATATTGGAGAAGGAGGTAGAGGAATATTTAGTCTCATGCTTAAGTATAGCCGTGGCGCAGAAAGTGTCTGAGCTTGTACTGCGAGTATGTAATGATGATACAAGGGAAACGATATTGAGGACAATATCGTAGAAAAGGAAGGGTTTCAGATGAATATCAGATTGCAGACACGATACTACAAGAAGAATCTGAAGGATCAGTGAAAGGCCTAAATTTAAACAAACACCTACACAACATTCTCTTAAAGTTATTGAGTTCGTTGAGGAGAACCAGCCATGACGAAACTATAGTATGCCCACGAACTTCAAGAAGATTGTAATAATTCCAATTCCAAAGAACACAGGTGTTGACAGGTGTGAATATTACCGAACCATGACTAGTGTTTCCTACTTCTGACAATGGCATGAATTATTTACTGAAGAATGGAAAAATCTGTTAGAAGACGACCTCGGGGAAGTTCTGAAGAAATGTAAGAACACGGGAAGCAATACTGATCTCAAGGCTTATCTAAGAAGGTAATTTCAGATTGTCAACTGGAATACACATTTTGAAATTCTGAAAGTATTTGGGATAAAAAGCAGGATGTGTAAGATTATGTACAAATTGTACAGAAAGTCGACTGCAATTCAACAGTTGAAGGACATCAAAGGGAACAGTAATTGAGAAGGAAGCGAGACAAAGTTGTAGCCTACAGCGGATGATGCGCAATCTGTACTTTGAGCAAGCCGTCGAGGAAAACAAGGAGAAAATAAGAGAGGGAACTGAGTCAAGGAGAAAAAAATAATAACTTTGAGGTTTTCCGATCACATTTTAATTTTGTAAAAGACAGTAAAGGGCTTGTAAGGTGAGTCGCAGAGAATGAAAGGAGTCTTGAAAAGAGACTGTAAGATGAACGTGCCCAAAAAAGAAGGGTGATGGAATGTATCCGAATTAAATTAGGTGACGCTGAGATAAATGAGTTAAGAGATGAGACAATAAAAGTAATCGATAAGTTTTACGTTTCGGGAGCAAAATCAGTGACTTTTGTCGAAGTGAAGAGGATATTAAATGCATTCTGGCAATAACAAGAAGAGCATTTGTGAAAAGGTGAAGTTTGTTAACATCAATCACAATTTTAAGAATTCTTTTCTTATTGTGCTTCGTTGTATGAAAGTTAAAGGTGGGCAATGAAGACTTCAGTGGTGCTGCAGGAGAATGGCGAAGATTGGACGGATAGATAAGATGACTGATAAGAAGCGATAGAATACAGATGTGGAAAAACGATATTTGTGGTACAACTTGACTGACAGAGAGGACTGAGTGGTAGGATACATTCTGAATACGTTTGCCATACGTCCGGGATTAGCCCAGACAGTACTGGTTTTTTGTGCTGCCTGCTGTCTGCGGCTGCAAAAATATTCTAGGTTTGTGGCTTTTATGACTAACGACAATCTTTTAAAATTTTAAACCAATATGTTCGACACTGCATTTTTAAACGTTCTCTTGCGGCAAGCGCTAACGTCGATGGGGAGACGTGGCTACCGTTTCTGTCACAATTTTTTACTCAATCATTTGTCAACGCATCAGGGGCCATGTGTCTGTCTTATTTTTGTGTGTTAAGTAACTTGTGTTTATGTTTACGATCGTTTTATCTCTATTCAGTTTTTGTCTCATCGTTCAGCAATGCCCAGAAGAATGTTAGTGTTTGACGTTAATCTTCAACAGGAATACACATTTCTGAAATCGTGTAATGACAGTGATACTGAACGTGTTTACTGTGTACTGGAAAATTTTCTGTTGCACATAAAGGAAATGGTATATTAAAGATCGCTTGAAAACAGCTAAAAGTAGGAGTACCATTAATGCTACTCCTTCTCCGAACACAGGAGACTTTTTTTAAAACTCAAGATGAGGATCGTGATCAGGAATGTGCTGCCGAAGGGGCTACATTTTCATCACCGACTGCTGAACACGAATTCTGTTTCAAAACGTCAGACTGCACATCTAAATTGGTTATAAGGCCCAAAATTTTCATCTGGTAGAAGAAAAACCGAGGCAGTTGCTGTTAACGTTATTTCGCCATTTGCATTTGGTCATATGTTGCGTTCCTTGCAAATCATTAATTATGTAACAGTAACAGTAATGATGGGTAGGTCAAACAGAAGTGAAGTAAAACTGCTTCCGATTGTTGTAAGGAATTTCAGTATGCAGGAGGGAATTGAAGTTAAACTTTTAAATGTCGATGAAGTCTGAGGCAAAACTGCTCAAATTTTTACAGTGTGTGACAAAGATATAAACACGGAGGAAAGTAGTTTTGTTATGCTGTTGACTGCACTAACAGTAATTTAGTGGGTGTGAAGAGAAAGGGGAATGCAAGGGTGTTCAGACAAGTTCACAGTGATTCAGATAGTGATGATTAGTTGTTCAGCCCGCGTTGTACACAAACCACTTGTGAAGAAAGACATTTCAAGTGAAAAACAGAACTGAATGAATGAAGTTTAACGTTTCAATGAACTGTTAAGACTTTTAAATAATTAAAAAAATGAGTGCCTGGGTAGGACCTAAAAAGTGTTGTTGTTGTTGTGGTCTTCAGTCCTGAGACTTGTTTGATGCAGCTCTCCATGCTACTCTATCCTGTGCAAGCTTATTCATCTCCCAGTACTTACCGCAACCTACATCCTTCTGAATCTGCTTAGTGTATTCATCTCCTGGTCTCCCTCTACGATTTTTACCCTCCACGCTGCCCTCCAATACAAAATTGGTGATCCCTTGATGCCTCAGAACATGTCCTACCAACCGGTCCCTTCTTCTAGTCAAGTTGTGCCAAAAACTCCTCCCCAATTCTATTCAATACCTCCTCATTAGTTATGTGATCTACCCATCTAATCTTCAGCATTCTTCTGTAGCACCACATTTCGAAAGCTTCTATTCTCTTCTTGTGCAAACTATTTATCGTCCAAGTTTCACTTCCATACATGGCTACACTCCATACAAATACTTTCAGAAACGACTTCCTGACATTTAAATCTATACTCGATGTTAACAAATTTCTCTTCTTCAGAAACGCTTTCCTTGCGATTGCCAGTCTACATTTTATATCCTCTTTACTTCGGCCATCATCAGTTACTTTGCTCCCCAAATAGCAAAACTCCTTTACTACTTTAAGTGTCTCATTTCCTAATCTAATTCCCTCAGCATCACCCGATTTAATTCGACTACATCCCATTATCCTCGTTTTGCTGTTGTTGATGTTCTTCTTATATCCTCCTTTCAAGACACTGTCCATTTCGTTCAACTGCTCTTCCAAGTCCTTTGCTGCCTCTGACAGAATTACAATGTCATCGGCGAACCTCAAAGTTTTTATGTCTTCTCCATGGATTTTAATACCTACTCCGAATTTTCCTTTTGTTTCCTTTACTTAAAAAGTATGGAATGCCTAATTCTAATACATCAAAGGATCGTCAGTTTGGTAATGGAGAGAAGTGTGGAGGATAAAAAATTGTATCCTGGACTGCCGTGAGCAGGTTACATGGATGCAGATTGTGAAACTTAAGCATAGATGAACAAGCTTGCAAAGGGTAGACTAGCATGGAGAGCTGCATCAACCAGTTTTCGAACTGAAGACCACAACAGTGACGATGGGCAGCTGATACGCGAGAGGTGTTGAGGACACCAGTGATTAACAAATCGGTGAAGATAACAGGGCGTGTGAAAATAACATTGCCTACCCAGTCGCATCCACCATGTCTGAGCGTAGCAAGATCTGACACCGCTTTCCCGGCAGCATCCTGCCGCACAGGTAAAGCCTGTGCGTGCTGTAGCTGCGGTGCCGCAGCGCACGGTGTTCCGGCCGCGACTGTACCGGGCCAGTGCACGTGACTCATCCCACCGCAGCACCCACCCTCCCGAGCCGATCCCAGCCGGGCGCCGCTCTCTCTCTCAGCAGCACGGGCCATTCATTTTGCTCAGCTGCCCCAAACGTGCAAAACCGTTCCAGAAACAGCTCGCACCGAAACGCTTCTATTTGTGGTAGAGTTGTATCCACGGACCTGTCTCTCATTATAGACCTTACTCAGCCGAGCAGCGCAGGGCTTGCGATACACGTTTATCCCTGGCAGCGACGTCTTCCGCAAAAAATCCAATCCTGCACTACATTTACAAATTACTCTTTGATTCCAGTACGGTTTTGGGTCCGTCTGTCCTGATCTTAATTTTTGTGTATCTACACTGTGCAAGAAATGGATTATTATGTTCTAGAATTGCGTCGGCGAACAAAATAATGTGTTCCGTCAACTGGCGCAAATGCCGAGATATGAATGTATTGTCGATGTGACTGAACCTTGTATGATGTGATGGGGCGCTCTTCTGAAGTACGCCTACGTAAACACTAAACAAATTCTTGTTCCATCTGCTTAACGCCCACTTGAACTCCTCTGACAATGTGAGCTGCTACTGTATGCAGTAACATAATGGACGACCTGCAATGAATAACAAAACAGAATTAACCGGAACGTTCGTTATGTCTTGGTACTCTGAGCTGACAGGTGAATCCATCACATTTACCTAGCGACACGTAGCAATCAGCATAAGAAATAGACACAACATGCACTGTTTTCGGGAAAGAATTAGTGTTCTACTTACTATTTCAAAAAATATCATCGGAGAGCGATCAATAAGATACGATCTCTAAAAGGGCAGAAACAAAAACGCAGCAACAAATTACGATAAACTTTCCACTGTGAATCACAGTCTCTGAAACACGTCTGGTAGCTTACAGGAAAAGTTGATTACATATAAAGTCTGACTCTAACTCATACTCCGTCACACTGCTATATACTTATGTCTCTTGCCGGCCGAAGTGGCCGTGCGGTTAAAGGCGCTGCAGTCTGGAACCGCAAGACCGCTACGGTCGCAGGTTCGAATCCTGCCTCGGGCATGGATGTTTGTGATGTGCTTAGGTTAGTTAGGTTTAACTAGTTCTAAGTTCTAGGGGACTAATGACCTCAGCAGTTGAGTTCCATAGTGCTCAGAGCCATTATTATTATTAGCCACTTATGTCTCTTATCCACTCATCATGGCTCCCCTCCCCCTCCCCTCCCCCCTCCCGCCCCCCCAAAAAAAGAAAACAACAACTCCATCGCTATTCCTTCTCTACTCTTACACCATACATAAATACACAGAAACATACTTAAATAGCATTACACACTTACAATAATCTCAATTAAAAGAGAATATTTGTAGGTCAAAGAAAAAGTAGTGGGAAGGTTATGTTGGCAACACTACAAAACACAAACAGCAACACATATCTGAAGTGCAAAACAAACAAAATACAGTGGTGTGCATAAAAGTGTGTTGTGAGAAATGCATAGTGCTGCAGAATATCTAAAAGGTAGACGAAAATTATTAGTGTCTGACACAGAAAAACAACGATGCCCTAGCAGACTGAATTTCCCGACGTAAGCGAGAAATCAGCCGAAAAATCACAGTAAGTACAAACCAACCTATTCTTAATGATTTTTCGATACTAAAAGCAAATCAAAATGTAAATAAACTTAATTACAGACCACTGATCATGTTTTACCTCAATAAAGCGAAACGCATCTGGTGAAAAAATCATGCGTTTGTAGTTACGAAGACGGATCAATAAATACCCTCATGAATTATAAAGCAACTACGGACACACTGGCCACACAAATGAAGAAATTAGGATCGACTTCACGAGATCCATAATTTATTGAGATCTATCTGGAGGGAGCTGTAGACGGCAAAAACTGTAGAGTAAGACAGAGTGTAGAATACATCCAGAAAATAATTGAGGATGTAGGTTGCAAGAGCTACTCTGAGATGAAGAGGTTACGACAGGAGACGAATTCGTGGCGGGCCGCATTAAACAAGCCAGAAGACTGATGACTCAAAAAAAAAAAAAAAAAAAAAAAAAATCTGGATATTAATACCCTTTTTTTATTAGACAAGACCTCCTCTCAGATAACAATGGTATGTGCTAGACGTATAACAGTGGAGCTAAGACTGTCCGTTGCGCTGGTGATATTAAGATAGTGTCCCTGCCGTTTTTCCCTGCAAGACACTTGACATTTCTCCTGTCTGTAGATTCCACCCAGGAAAAGTGCTGGATTGTTCTTGCCAAGATGTTCTTAATTAAGAGAGATAGCCTATACGAATATGGTTTCTCTAGCAGGCACTAGCTATCATGACATAGAGAAAGCCGCTTGGATTGTGGTAGGCTATTTTGTTTGGACGTAGAATATACTTTAGTGCTATGTTACAGTTTCATTTCAATTGCATATTCCCTTTTTATTCCATTTAATGTACAAGCATTGCCTATGGTGTTCCTTATACCCGAGTGAGACATACTCATTTTCTCAAAAAGAGTGAGAATTGCTCCTACCTGCCAGGTTAGCCGAGCGAGCTAACCCGCTGCTTCCTGGACGCGGGTAGGCGCGCCGGCCCCGGATCGAATCCGCCCGGCGGATTAACGACGAGGGCCGGTGTGCCGGCCAGCCTGGCTGTGTTTTTAGGCGGTTTTCCACATCCCCTAGGTGAATACCGGGCTGGCCCCCACGTCCCGCCTCAGTTACACGGCTCGCAGACATCTGAACACTTTCGCACTGTTCCATGGATTCCACTAGTCGCAGACAGTTGGGGTACACTAATTCCTTCCCGGGGGGTACAGGGTAGCGGCAGGAAGGGCATCCGGCCAACCCTTCAACTAACATTGCCACATCCGTTTAACCATGCTGACCCTGCGTATCCACAGGAAAAAGGGCACAAGCGAAAGAAAGAAGAGAAAGTGAGAATTGCTCCTCAATTTGCAACTTTCCCATGAAAGTGTTGGGCAAAGAGCTTGCCTGCTATATTTCTTTGTAATATGCATTTCAATTGCTCTGATAATGTCTCCTAACAAGAAGCAACTTCAAATGAGAGTGTTATCTTATTTTATTGTTTTATTTCGCATTTTTTAGGATTTAACACCCCATATACTTTGAAATCACGAGCCTGAGGACCAGTGCGAGTTTGAAGACGGCGTAGGAAGAACATTTAATTGTAATCTTGAAGTAAATGCTTTAGTTTTAGCTAAAGTGATTCGAGAAAACCTAGGCAAATACAACGTGGCCTTGTTCGATCAGGATCTGATCAATTTCTCGCGAGTACAAGACCAAGGTGTTATAAATGTGTAGCTGGCTAGTTAATAGCAGTCTTAGATGACATCTG
The DNA here is from genome assembly GCF_021461395.2 of Schistocerca americana. Classification (NCBI taxonomy): domain Eukaryota; kingdom Metazoa; phylum Arthropoda; class Insecta; order Orthoptera; family Acrididae; genus Schistocerca; species Schistocerca americana. The sequence goes on from NC_060119.1 coordinate 800,375,876, forward strand.
AGGGACGTGATTGTGAGGTCTGAAATTGTCCAGGCTTACTCGGGTTAGTTCCTCGTTGATCATGGTTATCTTCGGATTCTTGAAAGCGAGAACGACGGCTTAGTTTACCCTCAAGACAATCTCATTTCAGGCGAGTACGTCACTGGATGTGACTTCATTACAGGTACACAATCAATGTGTGTTTTGAAGGGGGAATAACGTTCAGCCAAAACAGTTGTACCAAAACGTCACTTTCTTTGGGTGGTGCTGGTGCCTGGTCAGTTAATGGACAGAGAGAGAGAGAGAGAGAGAGAGAGAGAGAGAGAGAGAGAGAGAGAGAGACAGAGACAGAGATATGATAGACTTCTATAAATATCTGCGTGTCATACATCCTTAGCGAAAGTGACTGTATACTGCCGCCATGTGCAAGAAGACTTCGGCTTGCCTCTAATCCCCTCAAAAAGGTTTGGAACGTACTTCTACGGGAAGTGAAACGTGAACTCGTGTAGTCACTCGTTCTGCCGAAGTTATGCTTTTGTAATGTAATTCAATACGGCACGATTGATGGAAAAACTAGACGATTAGAATTATCCACGAATGATTGTGTGCGTTACATCTGCAGCATCCGTCTGTTTGACCACGTCGGTACTTCGTACGCCCAATGAAGTCGGTTGCAACCATACACTGTGTACTTCATCGGCTCCTCGACGAGCAAGCGCAGCAGTATCTCGCATCGGAAATTAAGTACGTTTCATCTCGTCACAGTCGAAACACAAGGTCCCACTTACCACTTACCTAGTATCCTAGTTGTGCCCACTCACAAAACATTCGCAAACTTCTTCGCTGTTGCTGCCAGCCTGTGGAACGAGTTGTCCTGCACTCTGCGAGCAATTGAACGCTCTGTTTCGTTTGAGAAGACGCTGGAGCCCTTCCTTCTGTCAGCCTCAAAAAGGCATATGACCAATTCTTCCCTGTATCTTGCCTCAGTTATGCGTGCTTCTCCTTTCCTCTCTCTATCAGTGACGACTCTTTCTTTTCCCCTACATTCATTAACTATGTAATATCACGTTTCTCTTCCCCTGCCTTTTGCATCTCTCTCTCTCATGCCCGCTGCTTCTAACGCTCATAATTTAAAGCTGTCTTCCCGTAATTTCAAATTATTGTTGTACCTATCGTGACTAGTATAAACTGTTTGTGTGCTTTTGTATCTATATTACAGTAATTTTAATTTCTGGATGTGGTATACGTAAAGTAAAATACACTGACGGAAAAAAAATCGCAGCAACAAGAAATAATTAATGTAGAGTAATGAAACTTCCCTAACACATTTGTGTAGGTAACATATTTAAGTACTGAGCGAAGTGGTGCAGTGGTTAGACACTGGACTTGCATTCGGGAGTACGACGGTTCAATCCCGCGTCCGGCCATCCTGATTTAGGTGTTCCGTGATTTCCCTAAATCGCTCCAGGCAAATGCCGGGATGGTTCCTCTCAAAGGGCACGGCCGCCTTCCTTCCCCGTCCTTCCCTAATCCGACGAGACCGATGACCTCGCTGTCTGGTCTCCTTCCCCAAAAGAACCAACCCACCATATTTAAGTGATTAACACAGCAGGGTCGCAGGTTAATGTAAACGCGAGATAAGCCATTGGAAATGTGAAATACTGGTACATTAATAATGGAAGTAACCGCAAGAATGTTGGATGCAAGCGTGGAAAAGTGTATGCATTGTGTTGTACAGGTGCCGGACGTCAGTTTGTGGGATGGAGGTCCAAGCTGTTGCACTCGGTCGGTCAATACGGGGATGGTTAATGCTGGTTGTGGAAGTCGCTGGGGTTGTCGTCCGATGATGACCCTCATGTGCTCGATTGGAGACGGATCTGGTGGTCGAGCAGTCCCAGGCAACATGTCGATTCTCTGTAGACCATGTTGAGTTACATCTTCGATATGCGGGGGGAGCGTTATCCTTTTGGAAAACACCCCCTGGAATGCTGTTCATGAATGGCAGCACAATAGGTCGAAACACCAGACTGATGTACAAATTTGCAGTCAGAGTGCGTGGGATAGCCACAAGGGTGCTCCTGCTGTCACACAAAATATCACCACAGATCGTAACTTCAAATGTAGGTTCAGTGTGTCTAGGCTGCAGACAGGTTCGTTTCAGGCCCTCAACTTGCCTTCTTCTAATCAACACTGAGGCATCACTGTCACACAGGCAGTACCGGCTTTCATCAGAAATCATAACAGATCTCCATCCTGGATGAAGCTGCAGGTTGGTTATAATTAAACTTTTGCTACTTGAGTCGGACTCCATGAAAAACGTGTGATCGTAAGACAATGAAACGTTGTGAAAACTTTTGTAAGCACATTCTGCAGAGAAATACCGAATAAACAACTGAAAAAAAAAACACTTTTTAACCTCCACATAGGAGAGTAACATTTATTAATTTGCGCACCATGTTAACTTTCCAGGGTACAAAATTTGCCCCGTGTGACGACGGTTTGCATCCACAACAGCCTGGAGCAACATTAGGAACAGCAATTCATAACTGTTGGCAGCACTTTTCGAACGGTGGACCACGGAATGTTCAGCTGTCGTGACACAGCTAGAGCACTGCCTGAAGATCGCAAATTGCGTTCAGCCTTCTCAGCCGTAGCAGCAGTAACTTCTTCAACAATCTGTGGCGGAAGTGCCGGCCACTGTGGCCGAGCGGTTCTAGGCGCTTCAGTCCGGAACCGCGCTGCTGTTACGGTCGCAGGTTCGAATCCTGCCTCGGGCATGGATGTGTGTGATGTCCTTAGGTTACTTAGGTTTAAGTAGTTCTAAGTTCTAGGGGACTGATGATCTCAGATGTTAAGTCCCATAGTGCTCAGAGCCATTTGAAGCATTTTGTGGTGGAACAGACCGTCAGCCTCTCCCAGGAGTAATTACCAAATCGCCAGTGAACTCCAACTCCCGAATCATGTTTTTCAATCTCGGTGTGGAAAGAGCCATCTTCGTATTCCCTTAATACAGGGGTGTCCACCCGGGTTCCTCGGGGTGCAAGTGGCTCAAGGCAAGTGTCAGTGCGAGCCAAGTTGTAAGAGGTCCATGACTAAGGAATTTGTCGCTAGCGCACTCGAGCAGATGTAATTTCGATGGATTGCTCACGCGCTGCCTGCGATATGTAAGCTACAAGAGAATCTCAGACTTGAGAGCAGTGTTGGCAGCAGTAGGAACTGTGTGGCAGTAGGAGTAAGATGTAGCTAGCAGTCTGGTGTATCGAGTTGGCTGGGCCGGTCGTGGGGAGCGATGGCGGTGCCTGAGCGATGTAGTATAAGGTAAAAGCAGCCTCGCGCATATGTACTACTGTTTTATCAAGTCCCATGTAAATGTTTCTAAAAAAAACTCTCATAATAATAATATTTCTTAAAAATTAACTTTTGACAATCATTCATCTCAGTTTAAAGATTTTACTAATTTCTCCAATCCATGGTCATCCCGATTATTGTAAAGAAAAATCAGTTGTTTCTTTTTATACATGACAATCTATCGGCCAGCATTGCACTGAGCTGTGCCAGAAAAATTTCTTATAGGAGCAGATATATATGCGTTATCCGGCGACTTTATTGAGGTAAGAATTTTCAATTTATTCAGTATGATCTTTCAGGGCCATGGCGCAGCACTGCTGACGTCCAAAATTTACCAGTTTAAATTCACAGTCAATTATTGAATGGTTGTAAGTGAGTAGCATGGAGAGCTGCATCAAACCAGTCTCAGGACTGAAGACCACAACAACAACATAAGTGAGTCACATTTTTTATTGGGAGGTTAGTCACATTGTATTTGGGTAGGGTACGGAATTTGTCTGTTGGTAGGTTATACCAAATGTGAATGTCATACTTATTTTTTTACTGTTGAAAAGTTATATATATATATATATATATATATATATATATATATATTGTGGGGAGGTTAAGCTGAATGTGAATGATATACATAATTATTTTTTTCTGTGGGGAGGTTACAAAGTAGTGACATATTTTCGATTTGAAACCCCCGCCACACGATGCAATTCCCTCACTGGTCTATCCCGTTTTAAATTCAAGCCATGTACCTCCGACCGCCTCTCGCCCTCCATCTTTTTTTTTCAGCTGCTTATTGTTATTGTTAAGTATATTATGCGCGGCCCAAAAATGCTCGTCTACTCCAAGTGGCCCATGTAAGCTAAAAGGTTGGATACCCCTGCTTTAATGCGTCGATACTCGCACTCTATTGCTGCTGTTTGGGCGACACAGCTTTACAAGTAAAGCTCTGCTGACCTTATGCCGACCCTTGTTAACTGTCTGCAACTGTTATTTACACTGATGGTTGTGTTTGAACCCTAAGTCGCCGTGCCAGTACAGGAGCCTAAAGCCAACTCAAGACACTAATATTACTATTGTAGCAACGCAAATACTGCAGGCAGCGCACAGTTCAAATGGTTCAGATGGCTCTGAGCACTATGCGACTTAACTTCTGAGGTCATCAGTCGCCTAGAACTTAGAACTAATTAAACCTAACTACCCTAAGGACATCACACACATCCATGCCCGAGGCAGGATTCGAACCTGCGACCGTAGCGGTCGCTCGCTTCCAGACTGTAGCGCCTAGAACAGCACGGCCACTCCGGCCGGCCCAGCGCACAGTCTGAACATCATTGCTGTATCGTTGGGTACCCATGCGGTAAATAGTTATCCGTCTACACTGGATCAAGTTGCGAAAGTTTCATTATAACTAGTCCTGAGTTCAGCAGGATATATTTAGTACTTCCCGGCTTCTCTTCACGTGATTGTGATTGCTTTGGAAGTACTAACTAGTTCTTCAACACATTTAAATCACTTTTTAAAGGCGGACGTGTCTGCTTTGTAGGCGTAATATCTGTTTGAAGTCAGAGCCAGAACACCTGAAAGCAATTCGCTTTGAAGTTTTAAAATGCACTCGCTTTTGCGAAGGGCGACACTGTTCGAAGGACTGCAGGCATCTGTTATTAATTTCTATATCTTTCCGAGAGGGTACAAAGATTTTTACGAGAGATCCGGCACTTGAAGAGTCGGCTCGGTATAAATAATGCATGTCGGTCGCCCTTCATTAGGCACGCGGACACGGCGCTAGGGCCGAGACTGTCGCGTGTACAAAGCGCGTCGTTATACAGCAGGGGGGCGGCGGCGGCTGCCGGCTGCCGGCTGCCGGCCACGTGTTGCTTTATGGCTCTCGCACCCCCTGCTCCCAGATGAAGGCGAAGCGCTTCTGTCGATCCTGGGTAGCGGAAACAGACTCAGGCAGGGCTGCTCCCGTCTGCAGTCGCGCCAGGTACAGACGAAGTACGCAGCGCCGCCTTAACCTCAACATTCGACAACTATAGTCCGATTAAAATTACTTGACAGTTGACGTGTATCACTCGCCACTACAGTGTTGCCACTTAGGCTGCCGCTCGACTACAAGTGACACCCAGACACTGCTGGTCACTTCACAGATGCTTTTAATGAGTAACGCAGAGCATTGTTGAGAAGTGGCTGCAGCAAGATATGTCGCAGATGCGAGATGCTCTGTCGACAGCTGATTTTAAGCGATCAATGACTGAACTACAGCAGACGACGCATTATGCGGCCCTGAATTTAAACTCGTGTCCTAAGCTAACCACAATCTCATGATGTGCAATGTATTCGAGAAAACGGTGATCAAGAATCTGCAGCAGAACTAAAATCACACTCGCTTTATTCACAACTATTGAAGCTACCGTCTACGAGCAGTCTGAGGACAGAAAACATTCGGTTTCGTCGCTAAAAGCGCTATCATTAGTTACCTCAAACTATGCTACACTGATTTTTGAGAACTTTTCTCTCAGAGAACTGCGGTTTCTTTATTACTTAAAAGGGAAATGAACAGTCACAACCACAAGAAACTTCTTTTTTTATGAGGTTACCAGTTTCTCCCTGTTTTAGACCATCTTCAGACCTCTCACCAAGTTGGTAGACGGTGGCTGTGAACGGAGCAGGCGCTACGACTCCAAGAAAGCTAACTGCTCATTTTTATGCCACACTAGCTGCCGCGCTACCAACCGATGAGCAGTCCACGTTGTCACCTGGTTGCAGACTATAGGTGACACCTGCAGATTCCAGAGGGGAAAAGGATGAAAAGAAGAAAAGGAATAGCAAATAAAAAATCAATAGGATGATGAAAATCACGCGGGAAAGTATTAGAAATAAAAAACTTACATTTAATACAATTAATTGAATAAAAACAATAATCAAACCCTTTTGACTAGATTTAGAAATATAAAATTTCGCAAAATTTGTTGTGATTCGAACCTATAACTTTCTACACATCAGATTTCTACACTAAGCACTGCGCTGTACCACTACAATGCATTACGTTTTTATATTTATGACTCGGGTGCTCCAGTCGCAACTTAAGACAGTGACGTGCGAAGTTATCTAACGTAAGCCGATATATATATATATATATATATATATATATATATATATATATATATATATATATATATGTGTGGGTGTGTGTGTGTGTGTGTATGTGTGTATGATGCTGAATCGTATCTTGTGCGTAACTATCCAGTAGTGTTTTGTTAATGCTTTGTATGAAACGTGTGTATTTCATTACCATCACTGCGTACGCAGGTGCGCGCGCGCGGTCGCGTGTGTATCTGGTTTTTGCTTTTGGTATAGTTGTCATGAGTGGTGAAATATGAAATAAAAGTGCCACACCCATGATTCAAACACAGCAAGAAAGACAAGGAATTGAAAGTGAACTGACTAACCGTCGCAGTTCGACATCGGCGAACGGTTTGGGCGTGACGTTGAGCCCTCTGATTGGAGGAAACCAGCTCCAACACGTGAAGCATCAACTATCAAGTAGTTTTAATCGAGCTTTGGGAAAAGAAATCTTCGGTTGTTGTTGGGGGCAGGTTCGATGAGACTTACACATATGCATCCTCGCCGCTTTAACCCCATTGTTCAACAAATAGGAGGAGGGAAAAGAAAGGGAAGACTAGGACGAGCTCATTAGAGACGCAGTATGAAACCGAACAGCACAGGGTACTGCGGGCGCGTGGGTCCAGGTGTCCAGGGTTCAGTCCTGGGGGAGCCCACAAGTCGTTCGTGATTCAGTGTAATTTTCTAACAGTGATTTGCGGCTGTTGGGGGAAACTGGGATGGGACTTACACACATGTCTCCTCCACACTTCTGTTGTTATCGCTGAGTAAGTAAGACTTCACTTTAGATTGTCCACGTTCAAATATTCCCTCCCCCCCTTCCAGTCTCTTACAAATACTGTTTGCTATCACAGCCCATTTCAACATGCCATAGATGCCTAGGGTTTTGCTAATAATAACAATGAACAAAATATTTCAGTATGTTAGTAACAGTGGAGCTCCGCCTGGGGTCAGTTACCTTGCAACCGCCACTGCCGATCCGAAGCGAGGATAAAGGAGGAGGGTTGGGCATTGGGCTAACAACCCAATCCTGTAAAAAAACTCTTTGTTACGAAATAAAAACTTGTCTCGGACGTGGATGGATACAATGGAATACGAAAACTGCAAAGGACAAACGGCATACTATTTAGAAATTTTAATTCTGGAACTTGGAATGTTCAGAGCCTATATAGACCAGGAACTATCCAGACTATGGTCTCAGAAATTAACCGATACAAGCTGGACCTGGTGGCGGTACAAGAGACAAGAGGGCTAGGAAAAGGAACTCACGAAAAGGATCAATACACATTATTCTACAGCGGATAAACACGAATTCGGGACTGGTTTTGTAATGCACAACAAAGCAGCAAATTCGGTGAAGGAATTCAAAGCTGTTAACAAGAGAATATCCTACATAGTACTTGGAAACCAAGTGTCAGACATCACATTCATCAATGTTCATGCCCCAACTGAGGATAAAACAGATGAGCAAAAGGAAGACTTCTGTGACCAACTGGAACAAACAATTGAGAGCACACCAACTAGAAATATCAGGATAGTGCTGGAAAATTTTAATGGAAAAGCAGGAAAAGAAGAATTCTACATATCAACTATAGGAAGGCACAATTTACATGATGAGACCAATGAGAATGGCCAGAGGATGATCAACTTAGCTATCTCAAAGAACCTGAGAGTAAGTTCGACTTACTTCGAACACAGGAGAGTACATAAGGGAACATGGTGCTCACTGGATGGAATAACCACCAGCCAGATAGATCACATCTTAGTGAACCAGCGCTATAGCCATAGAGTCATGGACGTCAGGTCGTATAGAGGAGCCGACTGTGCGTCAGACCACTTCCTCATTGTGTGCAGGCTTGAACTCGTGTTCACCTACATGCAAAAGAAGAAGGGGACACTAGAACCTGCATTGAATGTTAAGAAACTACGAGAAGGTGCCATTAAAGAATAATATGCTATAGAAATCAAAAATCGTTTTGAGGTCCTAGAGACCCTGGAACCAAGAGAGAATGTGGAGGAAAGGTGGAAAGAATTAAAGTCCACGGTACTAAGTGTACCGGAGGAGATATTGGGAAGAAAGAAGATAATGAAGAAGAGAAAATGGTTCAACGAGACATGCCAGAAGGCTACAGAAAAGAGAAGGAAGACGAGGGAGAAGTGGCTAGCTGACAGGGAGAATGAGCAGAAAAGGAAACTTTTATCAATATCAGAAGGGAGACAAAGCGAATCCTAAGGGCAGAAAAGAGAATATATCTAACAAGAATATATCTAACAAGAACTGAAGGCAATTCTTTCAATACACAAAAAATCGGAAATGTGGATTTCAGAGCGCAACTTTTTTCATAAGAAGTAAGAACGGCAACTTGATAAATGACAAGGAAAGAATTGTAGAAAGATGGAAAGAATACTTCTCAGAACTGTTGAATCACCCAGACCAAGGTGAGATATTACCTGCAAACACTACGGAGGAGGAAAGATGAAGAAGAATGGAAGTTAGTGAAGAAGACGCGAAGATCGCAATCAAAGGACTCAGAAACAACAAAGCCCCAGGGGAGGACAGAATAACATCAAAATTAATCAAGGAGGGAGGTGAGAGCTTACACTTAGAAATATATAAACTGATCCAGTTGATATGGGAGAAGAAGACACTGCCAGATGAATGGAAATTGGCTATAATATGCCCAATATACAAGAAGGGAAGCAAAATGGAATGCGGTAACCACAGAGGAATCAGCTTGTTGAATGTAACGTATAAGGTGCTGTCCATCATTATCCTCAGAAAACTGCAACCATTCATAGAGAACAACATACAGGAGTACCAAACTGGCTTTCGATCAAACCGATCGACAATAGATCACATTTTCACACTAAGACAATTGTTTGAAAAACACTGGGAATATTATATATATCTGATATATACAGCCTGTTCGTCTATTTTCAACGTGCATATGACAGCATCCACAGGAATAGCCTATACAATGCAATGCATGACTTCAGAATCCCTGAGAAGCTAGTGAGAATGGTGCAAGCTTGTATGGAGGGTCAAAGACAGCAGTACGTTTCTGAGGTGCCACATCAGTAACATTCGAGATTGAGACAGGCCTCAGACAAGGGGATTCTCTCTCATGTGTTCTGTTCAATGCCATCTTACTGAAAGTAACAAAAGAGAGTAGGCAACAGGAGAGGTCTGGACTACGGATGGACGGTAACTTCAATTGTCTCGCATATGCAGGTGACGTAGTACTACTAAGTGAATCAAAGCACAAGTTGAAATAAATGTACCAGAAAATGGACAATTATGCACAGAAAGCAGGGCTAAAGGTGAATCGAGACAAAACATTCATGCAATTAGGAAGAAGACACGAGCAGGAAGAATTTCTTGAGATAGATGGCAAGAGGTTCAAGAGAGTACACCAGTTCAAATACTTGGGATCTTGGTTTACCACGGACAACAACGTAAAAATGGACATCAAGGAAAGAATAGTAGTGGGAATGAAATGCATGCTCGCTCGGCTCTAAATCGATCTCAATGAACACTAAGATGAAAATCTACAACACATTGTATGCCCAGCAGTAATGTACGGTTCAGAAACATGGAGCATGACTAAGCGATAAAGGGAGAAACTATTAATATTTTAAAGTAGAGCAATGAGGAAGATATGGGGACCAGTTTTAGATAACGAAGAATGGAGGAGGAGGAAAAACGAGGAAATCTACCTTCTGATGCGACAACTGATTTACTAGATCTTGCTCAATATCAGTCCATTTGAAAGAAACTTGTGCTATGAAACATGTAAACTCCATACTTTTAAGAGTTCTGACTGCTCCACAACAGAAGCTTCTGAAGCAGAAGACTATGAGTATCAATCTATTCTGTTTCCAAATGAATGTTGTAAAATTTCTAATTTAAGTCGGTTTGTGAAAGATTCAAAGTCTTATTACTCTAACTGTATATTTTTCTAAGTGAAGTGGGCACCACAGTACCAATTTTAGTGTCTGTTTGTGACTGATTCAAAATCCTGTTACTCAGAATACATTCTTAGTGCAGGATGTTAGGGGCAGCTCTTGTCCGCAATGTTAACACGCCATATTCTGGGAACAAGTCTTTAACCCACTTCAGTTTCTCCACCCATGCCTGACAGATTCTCTACGTAGGATACACTTAGAAGATGATGAGAGCGTAGTTCACGCTGTAAAAACAAGGCTGCGAGCACAAAAGCTTTTACCAACAGGGAATACACGCTCTTACACAATGTTGGCGTGACATAGACTGTCAAAAAATTATGGGGGATTATTTATTGAATTAGTCTCTTAGTAAGTCCTTGCCGATATTGAAATACATTCCACAGATTGTCTAAGAAGCTTGTCTTGAACTAGGTGTGCGGAGATAATAAAACTGGCACTAGGTGGTAAGAGGTGGAGGAGAACTTCAAACCAGTTTTAAAACTGGTGACTATAAAAAAATCTCACGTGGCCACAAGAGATGAACAATAATAGCGATCCTGAAAGCAAAAACCTAACATACTGGAATCTAAGTTTTGCTAAAAACGTATATCTCACGGTAAAAGAACACTTGGGCCGTTATGAACAAGCAGTCTCATTAACAACTCACAACAATAATTAGAATCATATGAAGTATATCTTTTTTAAGATCGCGTAGATAAAAAAGAGCCATTGTCTGCATACTCTGAATAAAATGTGCTGGATATGAAGCGCTTCAAAAGAGTGTGCAGAAATAAATCTTTGTAGAGAACAATGAGCTATAAGTCTTTAGTAAGAATACTGGGCTAAGGAAAGACGGGTAGAAATACAGCTAACAATTGAGTGAGGAAACGTAGATAAAAAATGCTGTCCGTATGTGACGTTGACAGAAAAGACAGAGTCGAGTCCCAAAAAGGATAGAAAATGGTGATTATAGTGGTTGCCCATTTATTATGATCGTGCCACAATCTGTGTGCTATCAGAGGAGAGCGAGGCACCAGGAGAGAAAAGATATCTGTGCACAAACGCAACACGAGTAGCCAAGACCTAATGGCAAACATAAGCCGGCTTATTGTCAGTGTGGTAAGTGGGTTAATGTTTGTAGTTCAGGCTGTAGCATCGCTGCAACTTTCCCGGAACGGTGAAGTAGGTTTAGTTAGGGCTATAAACTTCCAAGTTTTTAGCGCCCAGTAAAATGGGGAGGGGGAAGGGAAGAGACTGATCACGACTGCTTCGAAGGAGAGCAAACACCACGCTGTCCTTTTTTATTACGCTTACGTTAGGGAAGAACACCATTTGGATTTCCAGTTGACACCTTCAGTGGTGGGACTTGTAATATGCCGATTTTCACGATACAGCTCTGAAATGTAGAGAAGCTGTATTTTCTTTCTTGTCATCGGAATTACGACCTTTATAGTTCGATTAGTGCGGCCCATTTTAAGTCGAAGTCGCCATATCTGGTGCCTGAATGTCTGCTCGTTCTGGTAGTTACTACGTCAGTGCACTGTGATAAGCGTGTGACGCCAACGTTTAACAAAAATTTTGAATAATGTAGAAACATTAGGCTCGTTATTATGGAAATATCAAGCGCGTCTAATAATCGTAGATGTGGTGAGAGGCCCTTACTGGTGATGCACGTCTTCGACTGAGAGCGTGATATGGTACACTTACTTCAGTCGCTCACCATCAGCTGCAGGCCATCCAACATGAATCAATAAAGATAAATCCACGACTTTGTTAAATTTCCAATATCTTGAAATAATGAATGGCCATGAAGGAGTCTGTATTGATACATCTGTAGAGCATATCTATGTCGCCCGACCGTGTGGCCTAATGGATAAGGCGTCGGACTTCGGATCCGAAGATTGCAGGTTCGAGTCCTGTCACGGTCGAATAATTTTTTACTAGCTTATTGTGTAGAAGGGTTATCTGCTTCTTGGTATCGATGATAAGTGAGTAGCCAGAAGAGCAGTAATAACCGCAGTTAATACATTGTGTAGTTTACAGGTCGAGAAGTGCGCACGAAGTGACATCACCTTACAAAAGTAATTGAAATTAAGCTCTCATAAAATAAAGTATGTAGCATCCAACTGTTATGCAACACATTACGTATAGTGAAAAAATCAGTCTATATTGAAGCCAATGTAATATTACTTGTTCATGTGTATCTTGGATCCGTACAACTGCATTCGAGGCGTCTATAAGTCTCTATGGAGGTGAAGCATATAAACATTGCTGTCTGTACGTAAAATAGATACTAAACGATTAAATTTAACTTTTGTGACAAACAGAATTGAATTTTTACGTGTTAGTTGTCAATCAGTATGCCGTTTTTTGATCATTAGAACGCACTGACCTGGGGCAAGCAAAGGTGTAATGTCTAGATAGTTTCTCAAAAAGACCATTTCTTTCGGCATCATCTCTCTCAAGAAACATGAAATATGGGCATCTAATTCCCGTGCTTTTCCTACCCGCCTTGTTCAATCTAAGCCTGTGGAAGTCATGATATGTCCATACTTTTATGTATGTACGAATTTCAAAGAAATGAAGGAGTATATCCTCTGTTTACTTGGAGAACCATCCTACTATTTGGCTAAATTAACTAAAAAAATAACAAACAACGTATATTTAGGTCAGGATGGACTGTGATTTAAAACCATGCATTTGCGAGGCCAAGAGAAGTGCTTTACGGCTTCTGCGCTCCATTTAGCGTTGTGCAGTAATGATTAATAAATAAGGAACAAAATGAAGTAATTACCGACCCGAAAAGTTTGTCTCAGCACCTCTATTACAGAGGTTTACTATCTATGCATCGGTTTAGCTAATAAGTTGCGGTCGAGTAAGAAAGCTATATAATACAAGATAACTAAACAAAGGGAGATTTCAGAAGGCTCTTTTTTGTCTACGAAACAGGTTTATTTGAATCAAATAGTGAAATAAAATTAAGGAAGAGGGTGAAACACATATATTCGTCTGGTGATGGATAGGGGGAAATAGAATTAGTGAAGGCTAAAAAACTTTCTTAATTGTACAATACAGGTGATTGTTTATTGTAAATTCCTGATACACGTAACACTCAGTTGTTCTACGTGGCTGTAATGTGGGTCAAACGGTGTAACAAATTTCATATAGGGGCAGTAGCAGCAACAGCAGTCTGAATGATTGTAAGAAGAAAAGATTTCCAGAAGGTCTAATACAAATTATGGCGTTAACCAACCAGTAAAAGAACTTTTCAAGATGTGGTACCTACATTAATCACGTGACAGAGATGCATTAGAAAAAAAGGAAAGATATACGATACCATTTTCGAACAAAAGAACATGAAACTTTCAAATTTTACAGTAGATATCTAAGGAAAGTGAGATTACTGGCGCAATCAGAAAATAGATAACATACAAATTGTCTCTTCTTTCTAGAGAACCACATGGTATCTTCACAACTGTTAACAAAGGAAAGCCTCATAAACAAAATGAACCGAGAATCAAGGTGCGTGAGAGAAACATAATCTATGAACCTCACGCGTATGAATCAAAAGACGTCGCGAATGTCTTCAAAGTTACCACGGCATGTCAGTAAGACATGCTTCTTAGATGCGAGCAAACTGCCACCATCTAACTGATATGATTACACGGTCAAGTATCTGAATAAACGTGAAGAAATACAAGGATCACCAAAGATAGAAAACTAATCAGACTACTATCGTATTCCATCATTTTAGAGAGAGAGAGCGAGAAAATAGCAGTACTATCTTAAACGCAGATGATGATCAAAGGCATAGAACAGGCTCCTTTTAAGGTTACTGAAAGTGTACATCTGGGACGCAACCTAAAGCTGAAAAGGGCCGTGGTCTACCAGAAAGCTACAGAAGAAGCAACTGGAAACATTTAAAATGTGTTGCTACATTAGTGTATTAAACGCTAAATATAAATATATAAATTCTGTCATTCTGCGCAACGGATTAATCTGAGATGTACCCTTTACCTTGTGGCTCCCGTAAGATGCAGTTTCCACCCCCACACTACTACAGAAGTTAGACAGACGCTCCTAACGGTCTAAAGAGAAATGCCTGAAAAACTTTCAGCAATAAATATCTTCTGGAGTCGTCCGCTGTAAGGAAATGACACAAAAATTCAGAAAAATTTGTTGCGTAACTAGTGGGATACTTGGATACTGGAGTAGTGCTAATTAGTGTAAGAAAAACATAAAACTACCGAAAGTTATTATTATTATTATTTTGCAAAAATTCTGAGGAATCACAATGGCACTTTTAGTTATGAACTGAACAAGTTGTTTCCGGGTTCTTTTCGGAATGTGAAGTTACCTCTTAAGGATAGCGCGGCGGTGCGGTTCTTTCCGTCCCTTTACGACGAACCTGCACCTACCTGTGAACATTGTCTCAGCAGATCATCAGTAGGAAAGCCGAGTGAAACCTACTGTTCTTCGACGTGAACCAAGCTGCAATTTAAGTCACTAATCTACGTTTCGGGAGAAAGTTTTCACACAAATGAAAGGTAGGAAATTTTGTCTTCAATTAATATATTCTGAAACTTAGGTGAACAAGTATCACTGCCAAGCCCGTGCTAGTCTTAACACAGTCACTCACAATCCCTTTCACTCGCGTTAGCAAGTTTATGGTGTTGCATTTCCCTAAAACGTAATAGCTACAAAAATACTGGTTGCTTTTGATCGATAATGCTCGCCAAATATTAAGTCGGTCGGTACCAAACGCAGTCACAGTTTTTAGCCACTGACCTGCTCAATACGCCACGCGGAATATATGTCTTTTCTCGTCACAAAATTCATTTAAAAATTCCGAAATTTCTACACACACATCGGAATAATTATGCCGTCACTTTCCAACACTTTTGATGTATGAAACACTGCTAGATCCGGCAACTTATCATTTCCATCGGAACTACTACTACACACGTCCGATCTGTTTCATGGTTAGGCTTCGACTCTTCTCTAGAATACTCTAAGTCTTCTCTACCAGCAGAGAAAGGCCCGCGAATTGCTTTACCATTGGTCAGTTTACTCAACAGCCAATAGCAAAACAACATTCTCCCGCGTCAATCCGTGCTTTTCATCAATAACCAATCGCAAAATTGTAAACCTAACGACTGCACTTTTTACCGAAGTAATTATCTAATATGCTGAAGTTTTGCTTATGCATAAAGTTATTTACTATTGTTATTTATACCTGAATTAACTTTCCCTTTACCATAAACTTACTTTACAAATCTAATTTACAAAAATCCCCTTTGTCCACATCCATACTTCTTGGAAATGTTCCCACACTAAATCCCACTACATAACTCGTTAAACAATTATCTTCATATCAACCTTAAACGACACTCACGCATCATTCATACTGCTAAAACACATTTATAACATTTTACATACACAAAAGACATAACAGTTTATGAAAGTACTAGAACAGTTTATGAAAAACATTCTATTACTTTAGTGCACTCTAGTGGGCACAATCGAAACTAAAATCACAGTCCCCCTATCCAATATTGTCCTCTTTCAACTGATACATAAACTACGTGCACCTCCAGTCTCGCGTCACCATTTGTCACTATCCAGCTCTGAGACACATCTCTAACTTAACCACCTCCAACGACGCTGCGCCTCAATAGGATTCGCTAATGAAATTTCTGTACAAAGTTTAAGATTGTTATTGACTTGGCAGAATGGCTGAGAGCTGCACTTACTCAACTTGAATAATTATCTGTTAGAATGTTGCTAGGTACGGTCGAGGCTGTCGTGTGTGAAACGCAGTGAAATGTACTGTTGTGGAGAAAGTATGGGGCTCACAAGAGCTGTAGCACACAATACCATAAGCTGCGATGACTGCTGTCTGCGCCGCTCGCTGCTGACAAATAAGATAACTCTCGTTCTATCTGGATTGACCTCCATCAATCAAACTCTCCCTACGACTTGATGAAGTCAAGGACTCCTATTCGCCCCTAGTGTAACTATTGGCGTGGTACACCGGTCAGATAGCCAGTCCACCGCGATGTTGTTGTTGTGGTCTTCAGTCCTGAGACTGGTTTGATGCAGCTCTCCATGCTACTCTATCCTGTGCAAGCTTCTTCATCTCCCAGTACCTACTGCAACCTACATCCTTCTGAATCTGCTTAGTGTATTCATCTCTTGGTCTCCCTCTACGATTTTTACCCTCCACGCTGCCCTCCAATACTAAATTGGTGATCCCTTGATGCCTCAGAACATGTCCTACCAACCGATCCCTTCTTCTGGTCAAGTTTTGCCACAAACGTCTCTTCTCCCCAATCCTATTCAATACTTCCTCATTAGTTATGTGATCTACCCATCTAATCTTCAGCATTCTTCTGCAGCACCACATTTCGAAAGCTTCTATTCTCTTCTTGTCCAAACTATTTATCGTCCATGTTTCACTTCAATACATGGCTACACTCCATACGAATACTTTCAGAAATGACTTCCTGACACTTAAATCTATTTTCGATGTTAACAAATTTCTCTTCTTCAGAAACGCTTTCCTTGCCATTGCCAGTCTACATTTTATATCCTCTCTACTTCGACCATCATCAGTTATTTTGCTCCCCAAATAGCAAAACTCCTTTACTACTTTAAGTGTCTCATTTCCTAATCTAATTACCTCAGCATCACCCGACTTAATTCGACTACATTCCATTATCCTCGTTTTGCTTTTGTTGATGTTCATCTTATATCCTCCTTTCAAGACGCTATCCATTCCGTTCAACTGCTCTTCCAAGTCATTTGCTGTCTCTGACAGAATTACAATGTCATCGGCGAACCTCAAAGTTTTTATTTCTTCTCCATGGATTTTAATACCTACTCCGAATTTTTCTTTTGTTTCCTTTACTGCTTGCTCAATATACAGATTGAATAACATTGGGGAGAGGCTACAACCCTGTCTTACTCCCTTCCCAACAACTGCTTCCCTTTCATGTCCCTCGACTCTTATAACTGCCATCTGGTTTCTGTACAAATTGTAAATAGCCTTTCGCTCCCTGTATTTTACCCCTGCCACCTTCAGAATTTGAAAGAGAGTATTCCAGTCAACATTGTCAAAAGCTTTCTCTAAGTCTACAAATACTAGAAACGTAGGTTTGCCTTTCCTTAATCTTTCTTCTAAGATAAGTCTTAAGGTCAGTATTGCCTCACGTGTTCCAGTATTTCTATGGAATCCAAACTGATCTTCCTCGAGGTCGGCTTCTACTAGTTCGGCACGATGCCACTCAGAAATTCGCTCACAGGCGTTTAACTATAACTCTGTCTATTCACACCACACAATAAGTGTGGCGCCCAACACAGTGAACAACGCTTAATCGCAAGGACTCAATATAGAGTCGCACTCCGATTCACTCTCGACAGAGGTGCTCTCCCAGTGAAGTACTGAGGAGAGACTTGTTCCTCGTTCTTTGAGTACACGTACGAGCGCACACGCTCTCATTACATGTTCTCGCTCCAAGAGCGACAACAGAACAGCTCCTCTCTACACCAGATGTGAAGGGGTATATCTTTCAGTCTCTTCTATTATTCCTTCAGCTCAAGGTGTCAGGAATATCTTCTGTCAATCAGCATTGCTCTTCTAAAACGGGTGAATGACGTTTCGTTTATGGCGACCAATCTGGAAATCTGTAGCATCGGTGTTTGGCGTTTGCTGTCTCCCTGTGAAAACCTCTGAAACTGCTTGCTATGTTTGTAAAGAATGCGTAGGCTGGGCGCTCCCAGAATGTTGTGGAATTTGCTTTTAAGCTGAACACGGGGTCGTTTTCCCTTTCACTCGGGCAAACGCTGTCTGCTCTACAAGCGGTCGCCGGCTGACATAGATAGGCTGACTCGTCCTCTGAAGGGACCGGCCCCCTGGCGTGCGGTTTGCCTCTCCCGAACTAAAAGCCCCTGCGACTGTCGTGTCTTGAATGTGTGTGTGTACGCCAGCCTCGAGTATTTCAATCTCGGTGCGCACTTGCGCTTTACTAGTTATCTGCATATTGTTTACATGAATCATACAACATCGTCTTTATGTTATCGAGTTTGGGTTCGAATGAAGCGTCTTGATGTGCGGAATATGATTGTGAGGGCGGAATATGAAAGCAATGAAGGTCAGGAGACCATGACGTCTTACAACACAAATGAAAGCACAAACATTAACCTTCTGATTTCTCTCCCAGAGCAAGACTTACAGAGTTGCAGTATCATACTAGGAAGAGTGTGAGCAAAATGAGATTCTATGAAGACTGAGATAGCTTGGTTTTATTTCTTGTTGCATTTTAGTCTCCTGTCGACACTAAGGTGATGGAGGACACGGCAAAGTTCGATAAGGAGGTGGGGAAATGGGTGAAGGCTGAGGGTAGAAGCGAACGTGTCGGTCACGTCTTTCCAAAAGGGACGATTCAATTTAAAAAAAAAAAAAAAAAACAACTAAAACCATGAACTAGGATGGCCAGTTAGGGATTAAAGATCGTCAGTATCTTCGATCTGTCTACTACACCCGGATTTAGAAACGCAAATTAAAACCACCTGATAGACACGAGGCCTATGAAGCACAAACTTTCGAAAATATTGCAGAAATTTTTCTCTTAAAGTCTTCTTTCTTGAATGTTACTGTGAAGGAGGGGGTGTCCAACTAACGCTCGCAATGCTCTTGTAGTTATTTTGTTGTGCACAAGGACACAGTTTCACGCTGCGAGAGCTCTTTTCCGTCTCCTCTACGGCGGGGCATCATCTTTACGATTGCGTTTAAAAGACCTCTTTGGCTCGGCAGCAGCGCCGGAAGTGCGCCTGTCCTGCCGGAGAACGGTAGCACCGCGTTTCAGCCGTAATGGCTGCCGGCTCCCTGAGGAGACAGCGACGTCACGACAGGGAGACGGGCGGGCTGGTTAGGTCTGGGACCAGGCGGCACTCCACTCTGCCTCCATCGAGTATTCCGGGCACTGCATCGACAAGCAGGGGTTGGTTGGGACGTTTCCTTTTTTTATAGCTTTCGAGAACGGAGCAGGAAATGATGTGGCTAATAGGGGTTGCAGCGATTTTGGAAGTACATTTTTCTGTCTGTCGTCCCGCACGAAGAGAGCGCTGTTTAAGGGGAAAGCTACTTTCATCAACCTGCTCATATGACTGATCCGTAGGCAGTTAAGTAGCGAGAGGGTAACGCCAGCCACGTCAAGCTAGAATTCGAGATCTACATCTACATCTACATGGATACTCTGCAAATCACATTCAAGTGCCTGGCAGAGGGTTCATCGAACCACCTTCACAATTCTCTATTATTCCAATCTCGTATAGCGCGCGGAAAGAACGAAAACTTGTATCTTTCCGTACGAGCTCTGATTTCCCCTATTTTATCGTCGTGATCGTTCCTCCCTATGTTAGTTGGTGTGAACAAAATATTTTCGCATTCGGAGGAGAAAGTTGGTGATTGGAATTTCGTGAGAAAATTCCGTCGCAACGAAAACAGCCTTTGTGTTAATAATTCCAGCCCAAATCCTGTATAATTTCTGTGACACTCTCTCCCATATTACGCGATAATACAAAACGTACTGCCTTTCTTTGAACTTTTCGATGTACTCCGTCAGTCCTATCTGGTAAGGATCCCACACTGCCCAGCAGTATTCTAAAACAGGACAGACAAGCGTAGTGTAGGCAGTCTCCTTAGTAGGTCTGTTACATTTTCTTTCTAAGTGCCCTGCCAATAAAACACAGTCTTTTGTTAGCCTTCCCCACAACAATTCCTATGAAAATGGTTCAAATGGCTCTGAGCACTATGGGACTTAACATCTGAGGTCATCAGTCCCCTAGAACTTAGAACTACTTAAAGCTAACTAACCCAAGGACATCACACACATCCATGCCCGAGGCAGGATTCGAAACTGCGACCGTAGCGATCGCGAGGTTCCAGACTGTAGCGTCTAGAACCGCTCTGCCATCCCGCCCGGCCTCCTTCCCCACTTCTAGCGCTCTGTGATAGGCAAAAATCGATAAGGACTCTAGGATCCGACAGAATCTCTATCAGATTCCACACAGAATTGACGTTATCTGTCATCCCCTCGTTTAACTACTGTATATTACGTTGTAGATCACTCGAACCAAAATCTTGGTCCACTGGTTGGAACAAAGCACAAGTCACATCCGTCTACTAGGACAGAAGATGCGACACGCAAAACTACCGTCTAATGTGAGACATATATGTTGTAGAATGTCAGAACATATCCTGAACTCAATCAAGTATCTCGAACAGGTTGCCTGCTCCAAGCCAACAAGTATGGATTCCGAAATCATTGGTCATGTAAAACCCAACTCACACTTTTCTCAGATATTATGTTGAAAACCTTGGCTCAAGCCAGCCAGCTAGATGCACCATTTCTTGACTTCCAGTAGCATTTGACTGAATACCAAACAGATGCCTAGTAACAAAATTACGAGCAAATGTGTTGGGATACTTGCTGTCCGTTTTCTATAGTAATGTCCAACATGATAATAGTAATAGTTACAGATTTTTTTGAATGTAATGCAGCTATCTGTAATGAACTGCTGTCTGAAAATGGCTGATCTTGATAAGATTTCAAAGTAGTGCAAGGGCTGGTAACATGCTTTAAATGTTCAAAAATGTAACACATTGTGCTTGAGTGTGTGTGTGTTTGAGGTTTACGGGCGCTAAACAGCGTGGTCATCAGCGGCCTTGTACTTGAGAAAACGGAAAGACGTTGGTATACTATTACTACAAAATCAGTGTGCCGCAGCTGGAATCAGTCATATATGAAATGGAATGATTATACATAGGATCGATCGTACGTAGAGCAGATAGAAGTTTCCGGCTCATTGGTACTTTGGTACTGTGGTACTCTGGTGATCGGGGAGGGGGGAGAACCCACATCAAATATTACTAATAGAAAATTTGAAAAGTATGCTGTAAAACGGGGTGAATAGAAACAACGGGGCGAACAGAAATAGAATTTCTTAAAAAAACAAAAACAAAAAAAAAACCAGTTCTACGCTATCGTATCTGAGGATAAGTGGGATATCATTCAATGATTTATTTGTCTAGGTTGGTAGTGAACCAACTTGACATGGAAAATATAAATTTCAGTGTTTGCGACACAGTCAACAGAGCAGATTGATGTTTAACGTCTCATCGACGTGACGTCATTAGAGCCGGAGCACAAGCACGGATTAGGGAAGGCTGGAGAAGGAAAGCGGCCATGCCCTTTCGAAGGAATCATCCCGGCATTTGCCTTAAGCGATTTATGGAAATCACGGAAAACCTAAATGAGGATGGCCGGAGCCGGGTTTGAACCGTCGTTCTTCAGAATGCGAGTCCAGTGTGCTAACCACTGCGCTACCCAGCTCGATAAGACACTGTCAACTGATCTTTTTTTCATTATGCGGCGAACATCGGATGTGGTACAGAATTTGCTTACTTCAAACTTCACTTGTAAGTCCCAATCTAAATTATGTTGTTTTCATGTAAGTACCTCGTAAGCAAATTTGAAATCCCATTTCATTAACAAAAAGCTCAGTCTTAAAATATACATTAATATGACGTGTGTTTCGGGTAACCGAAATGTAGGATGGCGTTTTCGGAGTCTGTATTGTAAACAGAAACAGTAATCATTAGTATCTCTTCAGAAGAAGACCAAAAACATGACTCAAACGAAGAATCACCTGGCACTGTTCTCAATTCAGATTACGCTGTGACAAAGATATAGGAAAAAAGTAAGCAGTGACTTAAACTGTAAGCATTTAATATTTGTTATTTAAAAGGCATAGGTTACAATTTTTGTTTTTTAATAAAACAAGGCAGATTAAACTAACTATTTTTGCATAGATGTTGTTCGAAAGCTCTCCCTAACTTCCCAAGGCACGAATTATAGATTCAGAGGCATCATTTTTAAACACGATGTCGGTGACTTAATGTACTAACAAACGAACCAGGTTCATAAATTTACTGTTACAACGAAGTAATTAGGGGATTTGTTCAATACAAAAACTAAAAATATTGCATGAAAATATTGAATGAATTGTGTTCTTTTAATCCTGTTTTCCAAGTAAAATTGTGTAAACGCTTGACACACTGGCACGTGATACATGAGGAGCTCAGGGCCCGCAGGACGTCGGAACGTCCCAGGCGTCCGGCCTCACAATATGGCTGCGACCTAATGCTCTGATGCCACGCGACTGTCTTATGCTGTCAACGCCAATACTGGTACGAACACAAAAGATATGCCAGTCACGTTATATGCCTTGGCATTCTATTCGCATTGGTAACAGGGCCGCTCTCTCTCCAGCACGGGAGCAGGTTTTAGTTATCTTGAAGAATGTAAGATGCGTATTTATCCATCAGTATGTCAAGTGTTTACACAATTTTACTTGCAAAACAGAATAAAAAAACAATTAATTCAATATTTTCATGCAATATTTTTAGTTTTTGTATTGAATGAAACCTTTTTTGAACTAGATAAATTTTGTTTGTTCTTCTCCTGCATCCAAAACTGATTTTCACACGTCCCTATTCATCACAAACACAAAAAATCGAAAAAATAATTAGATTAACACTGCTGTTTGTATTCACCCCCCTGTCTGTGAGTTGAACAGAAATATCGTGTTTTTAATTTTTTTATGTTGTAAGAGCATGGAACAGGTCCCAAATCGAATTATAAGTTTAAGGTTGGGTGCAACACTCACAGAACCATACAATTTTGACTTTGAAATTTTCTTTTAAAATTATTATTTTTCTCTTTTACAGTACCGAGAAGGGCAGCACGAAAGGACACAGATGCGTTTGACCGATGCAAGAGCGTCATGGGATGCTGTAAAATCTAACTTGCTGGCGATTCAAGATAGGCGCCACGCATTCTGCGAATGTACTGCATTCTGCGAGGGATGTACTGCAGCCCCTAACGTGTCACTCCCGCTATGTTCGCGAACACAATATTTTGCTAATAACAGCGAAAACAGAGGCATGTAAGCAATCATTCTTCCAGCGATCTATACACAAATCGATGAGAAGGAAACATAATGCGTGTTACAGTTACAAGCATCCTCTGCCATACACTTCAAATTGGTTCGGACAGTGCAGATTTGATGTATACGTAGAGAGAGCCTCTTCTTTCTGACACTTCCACTACTCAGTTCAAACCTCCTTTTCAGTTAACATGAAAAGTATCAAGCAATAAACCGCAATGTGCCAAATCAGTGATTGATAAATACCCAATTTAGATTCTTCAGGATAAGGAACAATGCAAACGAATATGGATGCACCCTCGAGCAACTGAACTAGAGACTGCTGCCGTGCTGGAGACAGAGCGGTCCTGTTACCGACGCGAATGGAACAGCACGGCATATAACGTGACTGGCATATCATTTGTGCTCGTACCAGTGTTGGCGTTGACAGTTGAGAATAGCGTTGGTGCAAGTGCATTAGGTCGCAGCCAGATTGCGAGGCCGGACGCCTGCGGCATTCCGACGTCATGCGGGCACTGAGCTCATCACATGACAGAGTGTCAAGCGTTTACCGTAAGAGCCACGTGCTGGAGAAAGCCACCGCCGCCAAAGACAGCTGCCGCGGTTAATAACGTGTTGAAGACTGTGGCTGCGTGGGCTGTGCTAAATAAGCACACCGGCCAAAACATTCGTCGCCACCAGGAGACATCACACTAATTACGTATAACACTGCCTCTAAGCTTGATAATGGCCTCAATTCACCGAGAAAGGGAGTCCACAGGTTTCATGGATTTTCATATTCACCTGAAGCCACTGACTGATGAACGTATCCCGTAGAGATATTAAATTGTCAGGATATTGATTGTTACGTTACACACTTTGTTCCAAATAGTCTTAGATATTTTCTATGGCAAGAGGATCGAATGAGCTAGCGGATTACTCAGTGAGTCAGGGTGTCTGGATGGTGGCCAAACCAGGAACGTATGCGTTCGGCCATGTGAACGCGGCTGTTTTCATACTGGAAACGGGAGCTTCTACAGTGTTGTCAGCATTAAGATTTTGGATAGAGGGCAACACTAAGGCGCCCATAATGATAACATAAACATCCTGGTTCATGTTCACAGTAGCCTGAATGAGTGGCCTGCCATCACCTCCAAAACACCACAGAACCGTCTCCGTCCTGGGCTGTAACCGCCACACTCTGTGGGTTAAACGCCTCAATGAACGGCGGTCCACTTGCCCCCTTTTCGTCATTTGAAAAGAAGCAGAACTGTGACTCGTCGGACCACATTACATGCCTGCTGTCAGATTCTGTCCAGTGTCTGTGTTCTTTTGTCCACTGAAGACACGCAATTTTATGGGGTGTTGTAAGGCCGTCGAATTAAAGTAAGACAAACCAGAGCTCGTTTGGAAAGATTTACGAGTTCGCTTTTCGCACGTGCTGTTCGAGAATGAAACCCTCGAGAAGAAACAGTCTGAAAGTGTTTCTTTGAAGCCACTGCCACTGCCTGAACTTGAATTGCAGAGCAGTGGTGTAAATGTAGATGAAGGTCTTTTGGAAAGTATTCCACATCAGATCCACATTGCATTCCGTTCCTTTCACTGTGTACGCATGGTACATTGTTGAGATGGAACTGCATTCTCCGACACCAGTAATTACTGCCGGCTATGAAACCGACTGTAAACGACTATACTCAACACTCGTCTCCGATTCCTGTCGCTCACGATCTTTTTTCGACCACTGCTCTCACACCGTGTTACATGGCTGCAAGTGGAACACCGCACAGTGTACACGAGTTGTAAATCCCGCACTGACGCTAATACACTCCTGGAAATTGAAATAAGAACACCGTGAACTCATTGTCCCAGGAAGGGGAAACTTTATTGGCACATTCCTGGGGTCAGATACATCACATGATCACACTGACAGAACCACAGGCACATAGACACAGGCAACAGAGCATGCACAATGTCGGCACTAGTACAGTGTATATCCACCTTTCGCAGCAATGCAGGCTGCTATTCTCCCATGGAGACGATCGTAGAGATGCTGGATGTAGTCCTGTGGAACGGCTTGCCATGCCATTTTCACCTGGCGTCTCAGTTGGACCAGCGTTCGTGCTGGACGTGCAGACCGCGTGAGACGACGCTTCATCCAGTCCCAAACATGCTCAATGGCGGACAGATACGGAGAACTTGCTGGCCAGGGTAGTTGACTTACACCTTCTAGAGCACGTTGGGTGGCACGGGATACATGCGGACGTGCATTGTCCTGTTGGAACAGCAAGTTCCCTTGCCGGTCTAGGAATGGTAGAACGATGGGTTCGATGACGGTTTGGATGTACCGTGCACTATTCAGTGTCCCCTCGACGATCACCAGTGGTGTACGGCCAGTGTAGGAGATCGCTCCCCACACCATGATGCCGGGTGTTGGCCCTGTGTGCCTCGGTCGTATGCAGTCCTGATTGTGGCGCTCACCTGCACGGCGCCAAACACGCATACGACCATCATTGGCACCAAGGCAGAAGCGACTCTCATCGCTGAAGACGACACATCTCCATTCGTCCCTCCATTCACGCCTGTCGCGACACCACTGGAGGCGGGCTGCACGATGTTGGGGCATGAGCGAAAGACGGCCTAACGGTGTGCGGGACCGTAGCCCAGCTTCATGGAGACGGTTGCGAATGGTCCTCGCCGATACCCCAGGAGCAACAGTGTCCCTAATTTGCTGGGAAGTGGCGGTGCTGTCCCCTACGGCACTGCGTAGGATCCTACGGTCTTGGCGTGCATCCGTGCGTCGCTGCGGTCCGGTCCCAGATCGACGGGCACGTGCACCTTCCGCCGACCACTGGCGACAACATCGATGTACTGTGGAGACCTCACGCCCCACGTGTTGAGCAATTCGGCGGTACGTCCACCCGGCCTCCCGCATGCCCACTATACGCCCTCGCTCAAAGTCCGTCAACTGCACATACGGTTCACGTCCACGCTGTCGCGGCATGCTACCAGTGTTAAAGACTGCGATGGAGCTCCATATGCCACGGCAAACTGGCTGACACTGACGGCGGCGGTGCACAAATGCTGCGCAGCTAGCGCCATTCGACGGCCAACACCGCGGTTCCTGGTGTGTCCGCTGTGCCGTGCGTGTGATCATTGCTTGTACAGCCCTCTCGCAGTGTCCGAAGCAAGTATGGTGGGTCTGACACACCGGTGTCAATGTGTTCTTTTTTCCATTTCCAGGAGTGTACATCCACTAATCTGGCGACTTCGCTCACGGCAATTTAATGGGCCTGTCGAACCACGGAAACTCCGTTCTTTCTGTCGCACCCCTGTGTCGACACATCTCACTGCGGTCATTTAATACAATCGATGTCAGCCTTGGAGGTATCAGTTGTATGCAATCTACCGCGTTCCAAAGTAACCAGTGTGCACTTGTAAGGGACTGAATAATATTTTTCTCCGGCGCGCTTATGGGTGATGTGGACTGTAACAAGGCAACAGAGCAGCAAATCAATTGACCATTCAAAGCTGGACAATAACAGCTGAAGAGCATTCATACCAGCGAGACCAATCTCCTTTGGGATACAGATACCACCGTCCCAGACCAGTACCTGTGCCCGATACAGGAAACGGAAAACAGACATTTAGCACACTCGTAGGACGCCACTAGCGGATCCTCGAAGCGTAGAAGAAGGGCGCCTGCTCTGACCAATTGCGATACACCTCGGTGGCACGGTACAGCGAAATCCTCGTGGAACAAAGTAGCCATTTACCAGGAATGTATTCTGGGAGATGCGTACCTTGGACCTAATTCCTAACAGCCTTTATGAATAGTGGCCAACTGTTGAGCAATTACGAATGAGGGTGCTTCCGCAACGCTTTCGATGTCTCGTGCAATTCATACTACTAGGAGGCACCGCTGACTTAGCAACGAAATAGCGTGCTACACGCTACCAGGTACCTCTAACAATAGAAAGATGAGCAACGAAATAGCGTGCTACACGCTACCAGGTACCTCTAACAATAGAAAGATGCTCGGTGGGTGTAATGATGCGGAAAGAAAGGAAAAAAGCGACAGGCAAAAAATTTGGGACAGCGTGAATTCCGACATCTAGTGACTTTTGTGTCACTCTCTAGCTGACATAGCTGGAGGTTTTGCAAGTGACGGACAGCACTTTGCGTTAGAAAGGAGGACAGAGTTCCGTCACATATACAGCGTGTGGACATTGCTTTGTTTCACAAAAGTGTTTGAAATATCGAAAACTAGCGTTTAGCAAGAAGCAGAACGCAAAATACTAATATTTTGCTATGTAGTTAACGTGTGTAACTTTACCACCTTCGAAATAATAAAGTAAATAATGTCTTTTCTTTTGCAGTACACCGTTTCTACTTAACGTCATTATGGAGATCTAGAGAAGAAACATATAGTGATATCGCTCT
The DNA here is from genome assembly GCF_021461395.2 of Schistocerca americana. NCBI lineage: Eukaryota > Metazoa > Arthropoda > Insecta > Orthoptera > Acrididae > Schistocerca > Schistocerca americana. The sequence continues at coordinate 800,403,698 of NC_060119.1, forward strand.
TGCTGACGTTTCCAGTGATACTTAAAAAAAGGCGAGAAATCCTCTAAATGTGAAACCCAGCCATGCAGTCACAGAAAAGCCTGAGCGCGTGACCCAATGTTACGTGGTCATTCAGTCGAAACATGGGAGTTCCATCATCTTATTCCTGTACTCTTTTCGGAACGTCAGGAAAAGAAAGCCACTGCTGTACAATTACAGTATTGATGAGAAACTAATAGAAACAGTGTCTACCGCTAAATATCTAGGAGTAACGACCCAGAGCGACCTCAAATGGAATGACCACATTAAACAATCAGTTGCGAAAGCAGACGCTAGACAGATTCATCTTAAGGAAATATAAGGCATCCATGAAGGAATTGGCTAGTAAGGCGCTTGTTCGGTTGATTGTTGAGTACTGTTCATCAGTATGGGATCTTTACCAGGTAGGATTTATAGAAGAGATGTCGAAAATCCAACTAAGAGCCACGCGTTTCGTCGCGGGATCATTTAGTCGGCGTGAAAGCGTTACCGAGTTGCTCAACAAACTCCTCTGGCAGACGTTACAAGAGAAGCGCTGTGCATCACGGAGATGTTTACTATTGAAATTTCAAGAGACCACTTAACGGGAAGAGTCAGACAATATATTACTTTCTCCCACTTATCATCACGCGTAGTGACCACGACGAGAAAATTTGAGAAAGCAGAGACAGTACAGAGCCAGTACAGAGGCATTCTTCCTAAGCGCCATGCACGAGTGGAGCAGGCTATAGGGGATGAGTTAATGGTAATAGAAGTATTCTGCACCACACACCATGGGGTGACTTGCGGCCTATCATGTAGATGTAGACCCAGAAATCCCTCAAGCAAGTATGTACTTTAAGAAACCCACTGTTGATTCAGTAGTGCAGTAGCTAATTATCTATGCAGTAAAACAGTCATCTCTTTACATAGAATAATTTGCCAAAATACAAGCTCCAATATCCTTGGAATTAATGAAATATTACGTGTATGAGCACTACATGAGACACTCTGTATTAACCAACGATCTTTTTATGTTGCATGGACAGATAACACACATTTTTTGAAAGAATAAACCGGGATTTGTTGTATATTACTGCATTTTTCTTCTGTACAGTCTAGATATAGGCTTTTATGCCATTATCGACTACAATGCTAAAAGTTCTTACAGCATCAACACGTCATAGCTGATAAAGTGGATGAAGGGTCGGGAAGACCCACCACGGTTTAATAACGGAATTCGCAAAATGCTGAGGAAGCAGAGGCTGTTGCAGTCTCGGTTCAAAAGAGAAAGCACAAAGGCCGGCCATTGTGGCCGAGCGGTTCTAGGCGCTTCAATCTGGAGCCGCGCGACTGCACCGGTCGCAGGTTCGAATCCTGCCTCGGGCATGGATGTGTGTGGTGTCCTTAGGTTAGTTAGGTTTAAGTAGTTCTAAGTTATAGTGGACTGATGACCTCAGATGTTAAGTCCCATAGTGCTCAGAGCCATTTGAACCAGAAAGCACAAATGACAAGAAGTAACAGTTAGTACAGATTCTCGCGTCTGTGAAAAGATCTATGCACGAAGCATGTGATAACTAACATGGTGATACCTCAGCAAAAGATCTGTCAGAGAACCCGAGAAAATTATGCTCCTATGTAAAATCGCTAAGCTTCCGTCGGTCCCTTGTTGACAGTAAAGTGCAGCAGTTGAAAATCTTTCAGTTTTAATAAATCGTTCAAGCAGGAGAATCGTACAAACATGCCATCATTTGACCATCGAAAAGACTCCAGCATAGACGACATAGTAATAAACATCCTGTAGGGACGTACGCCAGCACACATCCGTGGCGTAGAGAAACAACAGGAAGATTTGAAAGCGAGTAAGTCGCCAGATAAATCGAAATTCGGTTTTACAAAGACTACTCTATTGCATTAGCTTCTTGCCTAGCCTGCATTTGTCGTGAATCTCTCACCCAGTGTAAAGTCCCAAGCGACTGGAAAAAAACCGCAGGTGACTCCAGTATATAAGAAAATTACAGACCGGCCTGCTGCAGAATCCATGAGCATATCCTCAGTTCGAATATAATAAATTTTCTTGAGACGGAGAAGCTTATGTCCACGAATCCGCATGGTTTTAGAAAGCGTCGCTTGTCCGAAACTTAGTTTGCCTTTTCCTCACATGGATGAAGGGAACAGACAGATTCCATATTTTTAGATTTCCAGAAAATATTTGACACGGTGCCCCATTGCAGGTTGTTAACGGAGGTACGAGCATATGGCACAGATTCACAGATACGTGAGTGGCTCGAAGTTACAGAACCCAATATGTTGACCTCGATGGCGAGCTTCAACACGATACCATAGTTCATCAAGAGTAATGACTTGCGTATTGTGACGAGCCAGTTGCTCAGCCACCGTTGACTAGACGTTTTTAATTGGTGAGAGATCTGGAGAATGTGCTGGCCAGGGCAGCAGTCGAACATTTTCTGTATCCAGAAAGGCCCGTACAGGACCTGCAACATGCGGTCGTGCATTATCCTGCTGAAATGTAGGGTTTCACAGGGATAGAGTGAAGGGTAGAGCCACGGGTCGTAACACATCTGAAATGTAACGTCCGCTGTTCAAAATGTCGTCAATGCGAATAAGAGGTGACCGAGACGTGTAACCAGTGGCACCCCATACCATCACCGTGGGTGATACGCCAGTATGGCGATGACGAATACACGCTTCCAATGTGCGTTCACCGCGATGTCGCCAAACACGGATGCGACCATCATGATGCTGTAAAAGGAACCGAAAAAATGACGTTTTGCCATTCATGCACCCAGGTTCGGTCGTTGAGTACACCATCGCAGGCGCTCCTGTCTGTGATGCAGCGTCAAGGGTAACCGCAGCCATGGCCTGCGAACTGATAGTCCATGCTGCTGCAAATGTCGTCGAACTGTTCGTGCAGATTGTTGTTGTCTTGCAAACGTCCCCATCTGTTGACTAAGGGATCGAGACGTGGCTGCAGGATCCGTTACAGCCATGCGGATAAGATGCCTGTCATCTCGACTGCTAGTGATACGAGGTCCTTGGGATCGAGCACGGTGTTCCGTATTACTCTCCTGAACCTACCGATACCACATTCTGCTTATAGTCATTGGATCTCGACCAACGCGAGCAGCAATGTCGCGATACGATAAACCGTAATCGCGATAGGCTACAATCCGACCTTTATCAAAGTCGGAATCGTGATGGTACGTATTTCTCCGCCTTACACGAGGCATCACAACAACGTTTCACCAGGCAACGCTGGTCAACTGCTGTTTGTGTACGAGAAATCGGTTGGAAACATTCCTCATGTCAGCACGTTGTAGGTGTCGCCACCGGCGCCAACCTTGTGTGAATGCTCTGAAAAGCTAATCATTTGCATATCACAACATCTTCTTCCTGTCGGTTAAATTTCGCGTCTGTAGCACGCCATCTTCAGGGTGTAGTAATTTTAATGGCCAGTAGTGTAGTACAGAAGATAAATACTGTTATAAACAGCCAAATGGTGGTTTATTCTGTCAAAAAATATTGCATGAGTGTGGCTCGGTACCATTTAGAACTTTTTAGATATATAATTTCCTGTTTATCCGTTCTGCATCATCTAATGCTGGAACTATGTACTAGACGCCCCGTTCTTCTCTGTTGATACGAATAAGAAGGAGCCACAAGGTCGTAAGTAAAGATCAGAATCCATCGAAAATTTGATACTGGATGGACGGCAGATAACAGAGTTTCGTATGGCATCTCGATAGGAGCTCTCGACGTTCTAGAGCAGGGCGACACGTAATCGCTCATTGGGAGCAATGATTCAGCGAGAAGAAGACCCTGACCAGCGGCTCAGTGTCGCGGTTACCGGTTTATTCCGGACAGAAACTCCCACTTGCTACGCAAATGGGAGTGTATGCAAACAAACAGTAATCCTCACATAACGGAAGGCGCTTTACACCTCACTTCTTCGTCCATCTGGGGAACACTCCTGAGCATATGATAAACTGTTGAAATGTACAGTGCCAAATTATCGTAGGATACTCTCAGTATCTCTTCTAAGCTGAAGGTTCACATTAGGTTCTACAACATCGGTTAGCGATTACCAACCTACAAACAAGCCTTAATTTATAAACCGTACCTAATCATTGAGCCAAGTGGACGTTCTTCATAGTTTTTCTTTTCAAGCAGTCGTCATATGTTGCTAGCACAACTGTTTCACGGTTCTCGATCTGTTGATTTCCCCCTTGACTATTACCAAGAGAGGTGGCGCAGTGGTTAACGCACTGAACTAGCATTCGGTAAGACGACGGTTCAAATTCCCGTCCGGCTATGCAGATTTAGTTAGGTTTTCCGTGATTTCCCTAAATCGCTCCAGGCAAATGTCAGGATGATTCCTTTGAAAAGGGCGCGCCCGATTTCCTCCCCATCCTTTCGTCATGCGAGTTTATTCTCCGACTCTAATGAACTGGCTATCGACGGATTTTTAAACTCTTATCTTCCTTTTCCTGGTTAAATCTCTGAAATGAGAAAAGTGCGCTGGAGGTCTGTCGCCTTGGGCAGACATTACTTAAAATAAGAAACTGATGAGTGAAGAGGTCGTAGAGCCAGTATATTAAACAACAAGAGGAGAAGAAGCATTGTGCAAATGCACGCAGCAGCATTTTTATTTGCGACTTAGGTTTTCATAAATAATGGATGCAAAGATGGAACGTCCTCGGAATTAATACGCTGACATGTCATTAGCTTGCTGTCGGGGCGGCCACACCCTTCGGTTGACAAATGATCAACATTTATTTTTGTGGAATATGCAAGGCTTTCTCTTGGTGTCGCAGTACTGGTTTTTCATTCCGGAACAGTTTCATGTAAACCACATTTTATTTCGTAGTTAATTCCACTGTACAGGCTACACACTATTATCAAACAAAAGGTCTACGTCCGTGTGAAAAATTGAAGTCTTATTGTACTGCGACGTCGAACTTTTAGACCGTCAGTTTAACTTCTTTGTGCACTGAAGTGACTGGATTGTAATTTTTCGGTTAATACAAAGCGCAAAAAACATAAAAGAATAGATCGCGGGAAAACAATACACGTGTCACTTCTGAAACTCTGAAATACCTTTACAAATTACTTCAACGAAGTTCAAGGAATATGCATTGGCTTTTGGGTGGTCGAAGCTTAGCTTTTGGGTGGTCGAATTGGGTGATTGCGTTTCTCAGTTCTGATAGTGCTAGTGCTGTCTTCTGGCATATGTTGGTACATGAATAATAGCTGTTTTGGTTCTTAAATATACATCATGTAAATTTGACATTAAGAAGTGAAACTAAGTAGAAAACCCGTTTCTATTTAAAAATCGCATTTAAAGCTTAGTTTTTTGTAAGATGATTGTGCTACGGTTGATGTCAGAATTCGACAGCATCAGCATCAGGCCACATTTATCATCCCAAGATTTTGCTGCTAGTGTTGGTCAGAATACTGACATTGTCATGCGAATGTGGAATCGATAGGTTCAGGAGGGCCGTACTCAGCACCATGCAAGATCTCAGTGGCCCAGCGTGTCTAGCGCTTGAGAGGACACTCATTGTGTTGGCATCAGGAACATCACGCATTGTTAACATGGCGACCGTTGTTCCCTTCACTCGGCAGCAAAAGATGTGCGCAGACAGTGATCAGATCACTGGACGCAAGAGTGGAACCACGTTATTTTTTCAGAAGAGTCCTGGTTCTGCACAGAGCACTCTGACAGTCACGTCCATGTGTGGAAGCTCTGACGAGAACTAGCGCTACCGGACTACACAAATCATCGTGACATGGACTTGGTGCCTGGGGTGATGGTATGGGACGCCATTACCAGCAATATTACCTCTGGTGCTAAAGCCGTTGGCTGTGACCCTAACTTCGAGGGCTCCGTAACGTTACCTTTCATCAAGATAACGCAAGGCCGCATGTTGCCTGTGCAGTACTGACCAATGGCGTTCAACTGTTGTCCTGGCCATTACATCCTCCAGATGACTCCCTGCTGAAAGCATCTCATCATGAGCTCCCCAGGCTGGGACGCAACCACGTGACTAGCACTACATCTGATGAACTTCGATATAGTGTTGAAGCAGCACAGAATAACGTACCCCTATCTGTTACAATTTTTGTTCGGCTGCACCCTCACCTGGGTTATAGCCATTATTGCTGCTGGAGATGGTAAGGTTGTGTACTAAACTTCACACCCTGTATACTCCCAAATTACCAACCAATTTAATCATGTTTCCTTCCTCCTATACTGTATACGCCCAATTTCGTTATTTGGTGTCTTCTCTGCAGTTGCAATTTTCATGGACAGCAGTGTATTTATATATGGGCCTTGGGATAGCAAATGTCGCGAAATGTTTTAAATGGAAAAGAAAAATAATGAAGTAAGTAATACCTTTTCATACAATATTACATTTCCTACTTAACCCCGTTTGGAGCTCTTGAGATCAGGAGTATGACGACTGTAAACGTTTCCAGCTACTCTTTTCAGAAAAACAGGCGAGAAATGTGCTAAACCTGAATGCCAGGCCTGCCGTCACAGTAAAAGCTTCTTGCCGTATCCGTTCAGGAGAACATCGAACTGCTGGCATTTCTAATGTCATTTGACGTACTGTATTCCCTTCAGAAGTGTTCAGCTCCGCAAGTAGGTACATACAGGGTGTACATAGAGTCCGGGAACACTTTCAATTATTTATTGCACAAGAACCAAACACTGTACAGATATCATACATATGTCATTTAGAAGAGAAACCCTGAAAGTATTATTTTTTTTCCATGTATACCGCCACAGCGTAGTTTGGTAATTTGCCGATAGTCAGCGCTAGTCGCTAACATGGCGAGTTCAGGTGCGGAGCGAGCTTTCTGTGTGTTGGAATTTGACAAAAACAGGTGCTACAGCTGTTCAACCGATGTTTAGAGCCAAGTACGGTAAGATGCCACCAACAAGGAGGGCCATTTACCACTGGTACAACAAATTCGTTGCCCGGCAAAGAGAAGCGGACGTCTCAGTGTGAGTGAAGTGAATGTGGAGTGCGTACGAGAGACATTCATGAGGAGTCCAAAGAAATCGGTGCGTCGTGCATTCTGTGAACTCGAAATGGCTCCACTGACAGTGTGGAAAGTCCTGCGACAGAAGCTGTCTAAGAAACCATTCAAATTGGAGCTACTGCAGAAGCTCAACGACGACGACATAGAAAAGCGTTTTGAGTTTTGTTCGCAGTTGCAACAATTGACTGAGGATGGGGATGCCATTGTTGATCGCTTAATTTTTAGTGACGAAGTCACTTTTCACACTAATGGAAAAGTGAACTGGCACAATTGTTGAAACCGGGATACAAAGCATCCACACGAATGCACTGAATTTGAGCGTGATTCCCCAAAGATAAATGTTTTTTGTGCTTTGTCACGTAGAAAACTGTACGGGCCATTCTTCTTTCCTGAGAGCACTGTCTCTGAATATACCTACTTGGACATGTCGCAGCAATAGCTGATGCCTCAAATGCAATCGGACTCCCCGTTCGCCGGCCGGAGTGGCCGAGTGGTTCTAAGCGCTTCAGTCTGGAACCGCTCGAAAGCTACGGTCGCAGGTTCGAATCCTGCCTCGGGCATGGATGTTTGTGATGTCCTTAGGTTAGTTGGGTTTGGGTGGTTCTAAGTTCTAGGGAACTGATGACCTCCGCTGTTAAGTCCCATAGTGCTCAGAGCCATTTGAACCATCTGAACTCCCCATTCATCTTTCGGCAGGATGGGGCTCCACCCCAGTTTCATCGTGAAGTTCGTGGGTACATGAACACGGAGCTGCCGCATCTCTTCAAAATGCAATATGTATGACACCTGTACAATGTTTAGTTCTTAATAATTTAAAGTTTTCCCAGATTTTATGTTCATCCTGTACTTTAAGATAATCATACTTTACATAAAATTCTATGAATATCTTCATCTCATTATGGAATGTCCGTTCTGTACATAGCGGCACCGCGAGCAGCTTTCATGTACTGTACTACATCTAGGTTTTGATAAAGTGTACTTCTAGTGTTGAGGCTGTCAATTTAGATGACCCAATCCCCATATAATCACATACTTCTGTTTACATATGACTGAAGTTGTCCATATTTAGATATGGACAATTTTATTTACAAAATAAATAGCAATAATAGTATTAATAACAATAAAAAACAAAAATCTGGTGGAAAAAGAAAAAACTTAAATTTGAAAAATACACTCCTGGAAATGGAAAAAAGAACACATTGACACCGGTGTGTCAGACCCACCATACTTGCTCTGGACACTGCGAGAGGGCTGTACAAGCAATGATCACACGCACGGCACAGCGGACACACCAGGAACCGCGGTGTTGGCCGTCGAATGGCGCTAGCTGCGCAGCATTTGTGCACCGCCGCCGTCAGTGTCAGCCAGTTTGTCGTGGCATACGGAGCTCCATCGCAGTCTTTAACACTGGTAGCATGCCGCGACAGCGTGGACGTGAACCGTATGTGCAGTTGACGGACTTTGAGCGAGGGCGTATAGTGGGCATGCGGGAGGCCGGGTGGACGTACCGCCGAATTGCTCAACACGTGGGGCGTGAGGTCTCCACAGTACATCGATGTTGTCGCCAGTGGTCGACGGAAGGTGCACGTGCCCGTCGACCTGGAACCGGACCGCAGCGACGCACGGATGCACGCCAAGACCGTAGGATCCTACGCAGTGCCGTAGGGGACCGCACCGCCACTTCCCAGCAAATTAGGGACACTGTTGCTCCTGGGGTATCGCCGAGGACCATTCGCAACCGTCTCCATGAAGCTGGGCTACGGTCCCGCACACCGTTAGGCCGTCTTCCGCTCACGCCCCAACATCGTGCAGCCCGCCTCCAGTGGTGTCGCGACAGGCGTGAATGGAGGGACGAATGGAGACGTGTCGTCTTCAGCGATGAGAGTCGCTTCTGCCTTGGTGCCAATGATGGTCGTATGCGTGTTTGGCGCCGTGCAGGTGAGCACCACAATCAGGACTGCATACGACCGAGGCACACAGGGCCAACACCCGGCATCATGGTGTGGGGAGCGATCTCCTACACTGGCCGTACACCACTGGTGATCGTCGAGGGGACACTGAATAGTGCACGGTACATCCAAACCGTCATCGAACCCATCGTTCTACCATTCCTAGACCGGCAAGGGAACGTGCTGTTCCAACAGGACAATGCACGTCCGCATGTATCCCGTGCCACCCAATGTGCTCTAGAAGGTGTAAGTCAACTACCCTGGCCAGCAAGATCTCCGGATCTGTCCCCCATTGAGCATGTTTGGGACTGGATGAAGCGTCGTCTCACGCGGTCTGCACGTCCAGCACGAACGCTGGTCCAACTGAGGCGCCAGGTGGAAATGGCATGGCAAGCCGTTCCACAGGACTACATCCAGCATCTCTACGATCGTCTCCATGGGAGAATAGCAGCCTGCATTGCTGCGAAAGGTGGATATACACTGTACTAGTGCCGACATTGTGCATGCTCTGTTGCCTGTGTCTATGTGCCTGTGGTTCTGTCAGTGTGATCATGTGATGTATCTGACCCCAGGAATGTGTCAATAAAGTTTCCCCTTCCTGGGACAATGAATTCACGGTGTTCTTATTTCAATTTCCAGGAGTGTATGTACCGACAGGAATGTTAAGTGTTACACGATGAAACACCATTCCGATATTTAGAAATCTTTGTGGGGATGTTCATCGCCGGCCGCTGTGACCGAGCGGTTCTAGGCTCTTCAGTCTGGAACCGCGCTGCTGCTACGGTCGCAGGTTCGAATCCCGCCTCGGGCATGGATGTGTGTGATGTAGTTAGGTTAGTTAGGTTTAAGTAGTTCTAAGTCTAGGGGACTGATGACCTCAGATGTTAACTCTCATAGTGCTTAGAGCCATTTGTACCATTTTTGATGTTCATCAGATAGAGAATACTGAATGCTCAAACTTTTATTCCATTCTGAGCTGATGTCCATCATCAACACCACTATGTGATATGAATAAACTCTTATATTAATTGTGGCACGGAAGCTATCAGCCTGCAAAAATCATCCTGATAATTTTATTACCACGCCTGAAACACACCCTGTGTTAGATGTGGCTGGAGGCTTGTTGAAAGTATACGCTGCACCCCAGTCAAGCTCTATGAGAGACAAATCTGTGCACTCGGCAAGCCAGTCAAGAGCCCATACGTTCCTCGAGGTTTCTGTATCAACTGCAATGTTGGCTGTTGCAGTTGTTCTGTAAAATGCCACTTTGCATCCTCGTCATTAAGACTATGATGACAGGGTTTACCCTTCTTGCCACATTCTGGCTATTCCTTCAGAAATTTACCAAATCAGTCACTTTGTTATATCCAGTAGCTCACCACACTGTGATTCCACACGGTGAGAGGTACGGATCTCGAGAATCGCTGCTTCCTGTGACCTTCCACCAACTCGTCTGCGGGTATGTTGGCGTCGATCTGACCGCCACAAACAGAAGCGGAACTCATCGCGCAACGCCACGGAATGCCTGCCACTCAATGTCCCCCCCTGTACTAAGAAAGCCTCTGTTGTTTGGGGAACGGCGTCACCAGTAAGCAGATCTCAACTCAGCTTCCAGTAAGCTGTTTCCGAATGTTAGTGGTGGGAATCTGCCACTAACCTCTGCCTAGATTTCATCTGTTAACATCAGTCTATTCGTCTGAGCTCCTCGAACAAGTCTATCACCGTCTGCCTCCATCTCGAACGACCCGTACAACCCTTCTTGCCACACCGTTGTCATTACTCGTTCTGCAGTCATTGCATTAACGCCAACAGTCTTTGTGATCTGGAGGTATAATGGTCCCTTGTCCATCGCGACCATTATTCGACATTTCTGTCAGAAACATGACGAGAAGGTGCAGGCGCACGTCCTCTGGGCGTACTGTGTTAGATATCCACCTGAAAGCTCCAATAACTTTACACAAACTAATAGTCGTCATGTACTTAAGGTAACGGTCGCCATCCGGTCGGCCGCTCTTCAAAATACGGCCGCTGCCAATCACGCCGGCGCGTTCCCTACAGCCGCCACCGCGGCATAAGGGCCATGCTACGAACGCTTACTTCGGTGCCAGTGATATGCAAGCATCTCCTCTCCGGAGCTCCAGCGGCGGGCCTATTTAAGTTCAAATTTCGACGTACAGAGCCATTTTTGTGTGTTTGCCATTTCATAGCATTGACGGACATTCATAGCGGTCGGGGATAGTCATCTACGGAATAGTCATTGTATTGAAGACTGACTCAATTGTAAACCTTTGTACCTGTATATATATCAACATTCAAATCTAGCGTTAGTGAGTGACGCTGCAACAACAACAAACAAAGTTATGTCTACTTGATATTAGATATAGAATAAATTAACATATGAATTCTTTGTCCACGTATCACATCTGTGCCTCGCCCCTGTATCCACTAAAGAATCACAAAGGGTGCAAATGTAGTTACAAAAATTCTCCAACAATACTTCAGCTCTAGGAACAGTTTTTTTCTGTACCGAAAATAAGCTGGCATAAGGATGAAGTTATAAATAACATAGCCCACAGGCACGTAAATACTGGAGAAACGGTAAGGCAGCGTTCGGTCAAGATACTCAGGGTATAATACTTTCCATTTCCCTCAGCGTAGCATGCGGCACAGATAATGAACGAGGGCGTGCTGCAAAGTAATCCCTCCAAATTTTTTGTTTTGTTCTCAGTATCGGTTGAGGTATTACATACAGGTATCATGCAACTATGTCGGTGAGCGAGGAACAGCGTGCTGTAATCGAGTTCGCCCACACATGGGACACCCCCTCCTTGAGCATGACAGTGACAGACCAAACGCGTTGCAACATCTGCAACAATCAGACGCCTTGGGTTCGCTGACAGCGAGCATCATTCACACAATCCCAAGTTGGCACAACCGATTTTCACATGTTCCCAAAACTTGAAAAACACTTTCGAGGACTTCATTTTGATAGTGACGAAGCAGAGGTGAGATTGTGACCCCGTCAACAAAGTCAGCATTCTACAATGACGGTGATAACAAAATAGTTTCTCCTTGGGAGAAATACGGTCGTCGTCAGCGTGGCTATGTTGTGAAATAACTATTTTGACACGAAGTATAAGGATCTACAATGTTGGCAAAACATGTATTATTTAAAATTTTTCAGAGTTTTCACACACAAAATTCGGAGGCATTATTTTTCAGTACGCCTGCTTATACATAATCCATCACAAATTCTCAAATTAATTCTTGATCTAAAACTATTACAACCCTCCGTCTTGCAATGGATTCGTATGATGAATCATAGCACCCTCTACAAACTATTTGGGGTTTCTATTTTCTATATAAAGCCAAATCGCGAGACTAGGTAGAACTCGTATCACTTCGTCCCATTGAGTTTTCTATCTTTTAATAGTATGATACACAGTCCGACTGAAAGTTGCGAAGAACTCACAGCTTATTTCGTGCTTACCGTATCTGTCTGTACAGACAGCATAACATGTCAGTTCCGGTTACAAATAATAATGTGGGAGAATGTCTCTTTCACTCTGCGATGCACAAGGCGCTCTTCTGTTAGTTACTGGCAGATTAAAACTGTATGCCAGACCGGAACTTGAATCCCGAACCTTAGCTTTCAGGGGGACGCTCTCACCAACTGAGCAATCCAGTTGCACTCACTACGCGGTTCGAATCCCAGCCCAACAAACAGTTTTAATCTGCCAGAAACTTTCAATAACACAACGTGTAAAAGGAGAATGGAAACAACACATAAATGTACATGTTCTATTGCTAAATAAATACAGTTGTAACTGAGACAATCTGAGAGGTGTTTGAAGCTTCAGCTATTTGCATTCCTTTGTGCCCTGAACCGCAGTTGTTCGGTGTGGGCTGTTCGATTCGCAGTGGTATTTATAGTTTTTCAATAATCAGGGATTCCAAATGCATAGCGGCGGTCCATATCAACAGCTCCAAACATCACTGTTTCGAAGACAGTATAGTACAAGTTTATGTGGTGTTCCGCCCGCTCCACATTCGTATCTGTCGGATCGTCTTTGCCGATTTTATTCAGTACAGAGTATATCGTCCATGTTCCGTTATGAAATGAATCATGTCTCTACATTGGTTCATATAGTGAGTTTGTATCTTCCGCAAGCGACTCAAAATAATTAGTGAAGACGATGCCCAGTGTCCTTAATGTCCCACTGCGTTTGCCACCTACCGATTCTCTTGAACTTTATTTAAAATTTATTCGTGATTTGATTTGCAACGTTCTGCCTCGCTTTTTCAGTGCCTCCTTCCACACCCAATAATATGCAACTGACGATTATACCAAATATCATTCCATAACTGCAGTATCAGGTATGACAGGTTCAGTATCTTGGTTGTACCTTTCACAACAGTAAATCTTTCCCAACCTCCTTCTCAATCTCAGTCGTAAGACTGTCTAACAAATTATCCAACAGCCTGCGTTTTATCAAAAACCACACTGCGTTCGAGAGGAGATTAATGCTTTATCTTTTTCCATCGCGTACGTTGCCTCTCGGACTATGCCAATTATTTTCTTTCCGTGCAACAGGGCAACAGTGTATCAGTCACTATCTATGTTTTTCTCACACCTTTATATTTCCTTTTTTTTTTTTCTTTCTGTCTCATCTGCTAACCTTACAGCACTATTTGGTTCTTTGTACAATCTGTTACAATTAAATGTCACTTACTAGCACACCTACGATGAAACTTTCAGGAGTTCTGAAGCACTATGGGACTTAACTTTTGAGGTAATCAGTCCCCTAGAACTTAGAACTACTTAAACCTAACTAACCTTAGGACATCACACACATCCATGCCCGAGGCAGGATTCGAACCTGCGACCGTAGCGGTCGAGCGGTTCCACACTGTAGCGCCCTGAACTGCTCGGCCATCCCGGCCGGCAGTGATTTAACAGAAGAATAGTCTATGATATTCGACGTTATGTAAATATAAGTGCACTCTTTCTGAGGAGTAAATTTGTTAGATAGGGTTTATCTAAAAGGCAGCTTAAACTACTTGCAGTTCGATATTTCGCTCTTTCAAGTTTTGTATTTCACATGTTGCAAAAATTTTACTGAATAGGAACAGTGGTCAAGTGAGAAAGACCTATGGGTTTTAATAAAAGTGAGAATAATGAAATAATTATCATCTTATGACGAGAACTACTGCAAATGTGTACCGCACTATTTTGAATGGAACTTTCATAAGCCGATGTCCTTATTGACAAGACATGGTTGACCCTACTTTCCTTTTTCCATCACACCATGTTCACAGATACTGAAATTTTTGTTTCTGTGTACTACAGACAGTACATCATGACTAGGAAATGAACAAGGGAGGAAATACGTGTTTTAATGGAGCTAAAGTAGGTATTTTACGCCCGTCCATTTCATAAAAGAGTGTGATCTGCAAACTAGTTACAGTCGACAACGGCCTCTGGAGCGCACTGCGACCGCGTATACCACCTTGAGGTACACGTACACTATGTGATCAAAAGTATTCGGACACCTGGCTGCAAATGACTTACAAGTTTTTGGCGCCCTCCATCGGTAATGCTGGAATTCAATATGGTGTTGGCCCGCCCTTAGCCTTGATGATAGCATACACTCTAGCAGGCATACTTTCAATCGGTTGCTGGAAGGTTTCTTGGGGAATGGCAGCCCATTCTTGACGGAGTGTTGCACTGAGAAGAGGTACTGATGTCGGTCGGTGAGCCCTGGAGCGAAGTCGGCGTTCCAAAACATCCCAAAGGTGTTACATAGGATTCAGGTCAGGACTCTGTGCAGGCCAGTCCATTACAGGTATGTTATTATCGTGTAACCACTCTGCCACAGGCCGGGTATTGTAAACAGGTGTTGAAAGATGCAACTACCATTCCCGAATTGCCCGTCAACAGTGGCAAACAAGAAGGTCTTTAAAACATTAATGTAGGCCTGTGCTGCGATTGTGCCATGCAAAACAACAAGGGGTGCAAGCCATGAAAAACAAGACCACATCATAACACCACCGCCTCCGAATTTTGCTGTTGGCACTACACACGCTGGCAGATGACGTTCACCGGGCATTCGCCATACCCACATCCTGCCATATTGTGTAGCGCGATTCGTCACTCCACACAACGTTTTTCCACTGTTCAATCGTGCAATGTTTACGCCCCTTACACCAAGTGAGACGTTGTTTAGCATTTACCGGCGTGATGTGTGGCTTATAAACAGCCACTCGACCATGAAATCCAAATTTTCTTACCTCTCGCCTGTCATAGTGCTTGCAGTGGATCCTTATACAGTTTGGAATTGCTGCGTGATGGTCTGGATAGATGTCTGCCTATTACACATTATGACCCTCAGCTGACGGCGGTCTCTGTCAGTCAACAGACGAGGTCGGCCTATACGCTTGTGTGCTGTAAGCGTCCCTTCACGTTTCTGCTTCACTATCACATCGGAGACAGTGGACCCAGGGATGTTTAGGTGTGTGAAAATCTCACGTACAGACGTATGACACAAGTCACACCCAATCACCTCACCACTTTCTAATTCCGTGAGTTCCGCCGAGCGCCCCATTCTGCTCTCTCACGATGTCGAATGACTACTGGGGTCGCTGATATGGAGTACATGGCAATAGGTGGCAACACAGTGCACCTAATATGAAAAACGTATGTTTTTGAGGGTGGCGGGATACGTTTTGATCACATATTGTACCTTTATCGCACAAGTCCCATCGTTTCTGAACATTCAGCAGCACGTTGAACTCGGCACGCTCAACGTTGACGTTCGAATACGGTCCGTGTGCCGGAGCCTTAAGGGTGTTCGTGGTGAGTACTAAGAGTAGCCCAAAATAGGATACCGTCCGAGACACCAGAAAGAAGCAAAATAAACTAGTTTCGTCGTTTGGATGTCAGAGGCAATGGAGATTATTGTTCTAGTCAAGATAGCAAAATTCAGTTTCTGCACGCCATTTTTAGGTGTGGCTTTAATAACACAAAACACACCTATACGATGGGAAATAAAATATATCCTAAGTTAATATACCGTACCAGACAGTTTACTGTTGATGATACCTACTTTTTGTTTATCAGCAGCTGGATAGCTTCAATTGATTCTGCATGTTTGACGTAACACATTTTAGTCATATTCTAGAGCAAAATGTTTGCAGTAAACGTCGGGAGTAAAAGTACAGCTCAAAACGGCTCTCAGGGAAACTGAGTACGGAGTTGTGTGGAGGCATTCGTTATCGTCTTGTTGCGCGATAACCGAAGCACAGCACAAACATTTTGTAACCGCGTCACTGTTTTCATAAACGTAGCTAGTGCAGCTCGCATTTAGAAGACTTTTGCTTTCACATGTCTACACTTTTTAGACATTTGCCAAGAGTTCGTCAACTGAGAGAGTGACATTGTGGTTGACTGTTTCATTTATTATTTTATCTTTTTCAGTATTACTGTGTACATACATTTCTTGTTCTTCCACAACATCTAATCATTTCCGTTTTTTAATAATGTAGAGTAGATGGAGAGTATTTTTCAAAACCGTTGACGTACTACAGCCTTCAACACTAACAATAACCTACTTGGAAGAATAGTACACAACCGGAAGTAGACACAGACTGAACATGTGTTACCGCGAGTCTATAAAATTAGTTGCTCCTTGTGTCAATTTCCGTACGTAGGACAAGTTGACAGAAAGTGAAAATAATAGTTCCAGGAGCGAACTGGCTGCTAAAGCCATGATAAAGCACGTAACTTTGCAAAAGATACCCGCACTCGGACATCACACACATCCATGCCCGAGGCAGGATTCGAACCTGCGACCGTAGCGGTCGCGTGGTTTCAGGCTGAAGCGCCCAGAACCGCTCGGCCACACCGGCCGGCTAAAGTGAAACATTCCATTGTTATGTAAACACAAAATTTTCAGAAGAACATGATTATTGTAATGTCTCGTTTATGAATTGGTTGTAACAGTGTCATTTACTAAAACCGTCACATACTTAGAACATTAGGTGGTCTATAAGTCGGTAATTCTTGAGGAGAAGATAACCTAGATGATCAAAATCCTATAGTTTAATACAAAATGGAGGCTTTTATGACATGTGTAATACTTTGCTTTAATGAAAAAAGAATATTGCGACTCAGCACATGCTCTACAACTAGAAATTACTTGATAATGTGTAACAAATGATTTATATTCAGACCCTACTTTACTTTTGAAAAATATTTAGATTGCTTCTGTGGATGCATCTTTGTGATTATCTAATGTATCATTTTATGTAAGTTGCCAAATGACGAAATAGACACTGATCTATTTAGTTTGCAGTATGACTTTTTCGTAATTGTAACTCTTGTAAATATTAGGTATTTTTTGGTGTATTATATCTGCAGGATAAAATTTAATCGGTAAATCGACTTAGAATGCGTATGCAATATCTGGAACCTGTGGAAGTTGCTCTTTGGGCTATGATAAATCAGCAGGTCCGCCAGATCGTTATTTCTTTTGTTGCTGCATGAATAACAATGCAAATTGTATCAGTAACATTAAGATCTCCTGATTTGTATAGAATGTATGTTCTTTACCTGATTTTTTAATGTAAGATCCAGAAAGTTTCTTGAATTGACAGCACAGTAATTGCATTCATATACCATACGTGATTTTCTGCAGGTTTTGTGTTTTTACTACAACAGAATGGTTGACATTCTGTAACAGAAATTTTATAGAAAAGACCCTCACGTAATTACCTCCTATGAATGCATCACAAAAACCTTGTTTTAGCAGTGTTATATAACAGTACACATGCACTTTTCGTAATGGCAATTCGTTAGATAACCTGAAGATGGTATAAAAGTGATCATCTACGTCTTCATCTACATATATATTCAGTAAGTTACTGAACTGTTGTAGTGTACATCATACCAGTATTATTAATTTTCTTTCCTGTTTCATTCACGTATTGAGCAATGGAAATACGACTTTGTATTTCCCGGTGTACGCGCCCTAATCTCTCGGATCTAATTATAATGTACCCTGTGCGAGACGACTAATAATGACAGCTTAAAAGTCGTTCATTTTTCTTCGAATGCAGGTACTTTAAATTTACCCAACATGTTTTGGCGAGAATTACGCCGTCTTTATTCCATAAATTTCCATTTAAATTCCTGTAGAATTTCTGTCATGCTTTTGTATGAGTTACACCGACCTGGTACCATCCAAGCTAAGCACCTCTGATTTCGTTTGCTTTGTAAAAAAACGCAACTATACAGCTGAGTTATCATGTTACAAAGCCTCTTAAATACCTAAAATTTGTGTAACAAAATAGTACTAAATATACTCTAAAATGTATATTTCCTCCTCGAATTCGAAATTTCAATTACTTTAACCGTTCTGAGTACTGGCTATCTGGATGAATTCTTTTAAACTTATTGACACTTTCCACAACACGCCGAGTTGTTGCAAGTATGGACCCCGGAACATGAAAGTAACCAACTAAATTAAATTGCAGCAAAGGTCGGTCTGGTAGACAAACACCTATTCTTTTTAATGTACAGAAATGTTTTGGCACGTCAGTGGGTACTTTTACTAACGTCTGTAAAATACAAACGTGATTTTTGTGATAATTACTGTAATGAAGAAATTAGGCCTAAAATATTTATTTCCATTGTGTTTCTCCCTTAGTCTCTAGAATCTTAGGCTATGTAGGACCGTCTTTACGTATTCCCATCTGCAACAAATTGATGCTGTTTTGAGGCTGGTTGGCGAGTTAGTAAATCATTGAATCTATTAAACCTAATTCTGTTGCATGGAAATATTTTGTGGTTATATGCAGTTATTTTTGTAATACCAGTCCTCGACTGTTGCAGAAATACACACAGACGCACATTACTACTTTTACTGAACTATGTGCGCAAGTTAAGCTTTGAACTTCACAAGACTCATTGACCTGCGTAATAGAGGGACTGACATTCCCATAAATTCAATCTGCAAACAGGACTGCTGTTACAGATTGAAATTCTAATGATGATGAACTAAGTTTTACTATAAATTTAAGCTTTCCTCCTTTATTTATCAGGTTCCATCAGACCATGCAAGCCAGACCTACTTTGTAATGGAACGAGTTAATATGGAGTTTAGAGAATGCATGTTAGTGAAACTATAAACAAAGAATTGATAAACACAAATAACTAATACATTGCAGAGAGAAGTTGCCGGTTACTGATAAAAACATGTCTACATAATAGGAGTCTCCCACAAGGACGCCGTTCAGTTAGGATTTGAATACTTGGACTTTATTACTTCATTCTGAGGATATGTTATTGTTGGTTTATAGGAAGGATAGTTATCAACTGTCTTTTTTACGAGTTTGTCAGTGATATTTCATCTTTAGCAAACACCATTTGGAGGGAGAAGGGCGAACAAATGCATCATGTTCAACATTAAAAACTATTAAAGGATGGTAGTAATGATTGGCAATGATTACTTTCTATTACAAATTATTGGACTGTGTGTGAGTGTGTGTGAAATCTTATGGGACTTAACTGCTAAGGTCATCAGTCCCTAAGCTTACACACTACTTAACCTATATTATCCTAAGGACAAATACACACATACATGCCCGAGGAAGGACTCGAACCTCCGCCGGGATCAGCCACACAGTCCATGACTGCAGCGCCTGAGACCGCTCGGCTAATCCCGCGCGGCTGATTCGACCTTGTCGAGATTATGTGCAGTAACAGCTCATGAGAAAGGATGAAATGATTACCAATCAAGACAGTGCTCTAAGGCTCACTGAAACTGTATTTCCCATAATGAACTAGTATATAACACCAATGTTTAATCAAAATACAGGATGTTAAAATACAAAATCACACACAACACGTCCGATAGACAAAGAAACTGACGAAACACAATTTTTGGTAGGAAGGAAACAGGTGTTTTGATTCTATTTTTTTTATTGCGATGCATCTCATAAACAGCATATTTTTATTATACAAGAGGAGGTCTTCTGATATGTTTTCATTGGTCAGAACATGACCAAAGATGTGGCTGGAATAAGGCAGAGATGAAACATAGCCACAGATGAAGGTGCAATATGACAGAGATGGGAGGCAGATATCTCAAAAATACGATCTTTCGCACTGAAATAAAATTATTTCTCAACTATCTGCTAAACGAACACACACACACACACACACACACACACACACACAAAATCATGTTGCTTGTTGCAAAATGCAAATATAATTACAGGTCCCTGATCGAAAACGAAAATTGTGTTATTTCTCGAAATACAGAAGACTTGAAGCATAAAACACAAATGGTACTGCTGTTGTAATTCATATATACATACTATAACATTTAAAAAAACGGTTTAAACCCATAGCACACTGGGCATCACATCACGTCACGTCATGTCTCGTCCCTTTAAAACGTTCTGCAATGGATTTCAAATGGCGGCATCCACACTGGCTGTCCCATGCTCTCACGCCATGTTGCAGCACTGTCAAGGTTTCTCAGGAAAAATGCTTTGACGGCCGACTTCATTTGTCTGTTGTTAATTACATGAGTCCTAAGGCCATTTTCTCGTGGTATACGGCCAAGCAGAAATCTCCATATTTTGTTTCAAGGTGATTGAAGTATTTTCCATTATAAACTACTAAATAACACAAAAATCCAAGCAAAAAACCCAACATAAAACACACTCACACACAACGTAGCCAAAAGATAAAAAAAAGTGACGAACTGCAATTTTAGGAAGGAAGAAAAGTGGTTTTCCCACGAGATTTTTTCTTTTGGTGCATCACTTAAACTACGTATTTTCGTAATAAACAAGGAGAACTTCTGCTATGTTTACATTCATCAAAAAACAACCGAAATGGTGCTGGAACAAGGTAAAGATAAAATACAGCCAAAGTTGGTGATTCATCAAGACAGACATGGAATACCAATATCTCAAATACACTATTTTTGGCTCCAAAGCAACATTATTTATCATTTACTGAGTAAACCTGCCGCCTCACACACATATACACATAGGTTACTTATCGTAATATGTAAGTATAATTACAGATTTACGATCGAAAATGAAAATTAATTCTCACTAAAATCAAATCAAGTTATTTCTCAAAAGATGGAAGAATTCCAGCACAAAACACATATGTCACTACTGTCACAATTTAATTTTTCTATGAGATTAAAGAATATCTATGGCTTGCATAGTGATGGACTGTTAAAAACTTGTAGGTTGAGCAGCACTTGTTAATATCCAAAGATCATTTGGTGTACCACGCTTTGCAACCTCAAGGACCTGACCTTCACATTAAATACCGCCAGACTTAAATTGTCTGTATTATTTACTTAAATACGCACAGTTTGGTTATTGGCGCTACAGAAATAAATTACAAGTTAATAGACAAACATAGTTTGATCTTTGTACCGCATAGTAAAATCATCTGAATGCACAGGAATTGGTTCTGTAACATTGGAAAATGCATATGGGCACTACTGGTGATCTAACTTACAATTTAAAGAGCACTTCTCTGAGAATTAGCAAAGTAAAGTTTTGCTCATAATAAGCAGTTTCAACTACCTTACCACTCATCCATACATCTTCTCATGCTTGGAATCTATTTAGCATAGCAATATGAGCAGAATGCCTACCACCAGCAACTCATTTTTGTTGATAATTCAAAACATGATTGTGCAACAAAAACGTCTGGAAGGTGGAGCTGCTGAAACTTGTATTCCTCTGTGTCATCAGCTCACCCCACATGGATTCATCCAGCGATGCAGCTATGTTCCACCACAATGAAGTAAGTTTATCATTATTTATTGAAGAATTTCCTTTCTCTGTGAAAGACCTATGTTCTCATATGCAACTTTGTAATTGAGTGTTTCATGATTTTCCCCTACCATTGTAAACATGAAGCAATAATTGATACTTCTCATAGCTCCACTTCGCTAGAAATAATTTCATTATCATATGAATGGAATGTAGTCGAATTAAGTCGGGCGATGCTGAGGAAATTAGAATAGGAAATGAGACACTTAAAGTAGTAAATGAGTTTTGCTATTTGGGGAGCAAAATAACTGATGATGGTCGAAGTAGAGAGGATATAAAATGTAGACTGGCAATGGCAAGGAAAGCGTTTCTGAAGAAGAGAAATTTGTTAACATCGAGTATAGATTTAAGTGCCAGGAAGTCGTTTCTGAAAGTATTTGTATGGAATGTAGCCATGTATGGAAGTGAAACATGGACAATAAATAGTTTGGACAAGAAGAGAATAGAAGCTTTCGAAATGTGGTGCTACAGAAGAATGTTGAAGATTAGGTGGGTGGATCACATAACTAATGAGGAGGTATTAAATAGGATTGGGGAGAAGAGGAGTTTGTGGCACAACTTGACTAGAAGAAGGGTTCGGTTGGTAGGACATGTTCTGAGGCATCAAGGGATCACAAATTTAGCACTGGAGGGCAGCGTGGAGGGTAAAAATCGTAGAGGGAGACCAAGAGATGAATACACTAAGCAGATTCAGAAGGATGTAGGTTGCAGTGGGTACTGGGAGATGAAGGAGCTTGCACAGGATATATTAGCATGGAGAGCTGCATCAAACCAGTCACAAGACTGAAGACCACAACAACAAAAACAACATAAATTATTGCTTACCACTTCCAAAGCTAGCAGGAAAACTAATCACACAATCAGTATCTGCCAGCAATTTGTTGCAAATTTTCCTCAACACAAAAATCCTCCTCTTCCCACTCTTCTTCTTTGTCTGCATCATCATCATCATCAACAACAACAACATCATCTTGTTCTTCTTAATGACATAATCATCTTCATCTTCTCCTCCTCTAATATCTCTATCTTTTGATTTCATAGATACATTTTTTATTTGGCTTTAACATCTACTTTCTTCCCCTGCTCGTTATTGAATGACGGCCCAAATCTCTGTAGTGGTCGAGAAATAAGTATAAATGCTGCTTTCAATGCAGATTCAGCTTCAGCTTGCCCTTCTTGCAGTAATACTTTCTTGTGCACATATCACTGAGATTTTTCTCAAAACCTGGTCAAGTGCTTTGTATCTAATAGTAGGGTCTAAAAATGAGACTAATATAATAACCCCATTAAATGGACAATATATATGTTGTATTTAACACTGTTTTAGATATTGATTCACTGTATCTGTTGTAGATGATACTAACAAATTAATTCACTTTAAAGTATTCAGTCAATAACTTTATATAATATAATATTTCTTAACTGTAGAATTTTTTGTAACTGTAAACATTCTTAACAGCAAAATCAGTTTTAATTTTTGACAGAATTTATGTATTTACCTGGCCCCAAAATCGGATCACCATGTACAAAAACTGTTACCAGTTGCCCCAAAACTCACCACCATCTGCAATTTTGCAAGCTTACACAGTTTTGTGGGCAAGTTGATACATTTTGGAGGCAACTTGATACCATATAGAATGACGCGGATCATTTTGGGATCAAGCTGATACAGTCTATGATTAAGTTGATATAGTCTCGTGGCAATTTGACAAAGGTTTGGGGAACAACGAGGCAGTTTTGGTGACAAGTTGATACAATTGCAGAATAAGTTGCTACAGTTTCAATGGGCAAGCTGTTATAATTCAGGGGCTAAATGTTACAGCTGTGGGACAAGTTCTTAAAAATGTGGAGCAGAATGTTACAGTTGCAGGGCAAGTTGTTACAGTTGTGGGGCAGGTTGTTAGAGTTGAGAGCAATTTGTTACACTTTCAGTGGGAAAGTTCATACATTTTCAGGAGAGGCAAGATGTCATCAATTCTCTCTCTCTCTCTCTCTCTCTCTCTCTCTCTCTCTCTCTCTCTCTCTCTCTCTCTCTCTCTCTCTGAAACACACACACACACACACACACACACACACACATACTGTAATGGTAACATCGACCACCTTAAATGGCAGTCGATGCTAATGTTAAACCCCCGTGTGGAATTTTCGAGAAATTTGTGACTGTGAGATAACCTAATAGGAACAGAACAATCGGATTCGTTTCTGAAACACATCAGCAGAGTAAACAGATGGGTCAGGAACAGATGTTCTCCCAGCACAAAAGCAAGTTGTAACATTACGTATTAATATTGGTTGCATTCTTGTGTCAAGCAATGCAATAAAGCAAAAGGCAGTGCTAAGCCTAACCTAACCTTCCTTCACTCACACTGACCTCTTTCCTTTTATCTGATCACACTAAAACACAGTAACCTAACATTGGAGATAAATGTGCTACTAATTTGGAAGTCAAACAAACAGATGGCCAGTGAGATAGTAAACAGTGACATATGCCTCTCAATAAAATGTTCCTTAAATGAACTAGATGTAGCAGTTTATAGAACCAATCACCAATATGCACAAAACTAGTAGCAATACTAAACAAGAAAGAGCATAAAATTATTCTGATTTAAATCAGGGGTCTGCTAATAATCACATTCTACAACATTATACCTCAGTATGGGGTCTCTATGCCTGTGCATTAACCAACTTGCATTAGAATAGCTAACACAGTAAATATTTCTTTCTTTAGCTCAGTTTGAAGCGACTGAACAGAATGCTACACTGCCTTTGAATAAGCCTTTGTTTTATTTCATTAACTAATTATCCTAGTACATAGGGCCCTTAAACTTTCATGTTTTGAAGAACCATGCTCATCAACAAAACTACACAAGTATGTATGAGACAGTACGTATTCTCATCAATAATTATTAATTAAGTAAAGCACAACAAACTATAACTCTTTAAGTAACAGAAGTGCTTTGACAAGAAGTCCTTTAATGTACTCAAATATAGCTGGCTATACAAATGGCAACACAACATTAAATTCAAGCACTAACTCTTTCTCACGAAATGAACACTGATAAAACTTTTTAATTCTGATCAAAGTGGATAAATGCAACAATCAAATCTTTTTCACTTGAGATCAACTTTATTGTTTTCAGGCAGCTTTTCGAGTAAGGCAAATTATTTAAGAAAATGATTGCAGATTGATTTAAGAATGCACTGGAAGTGGAGTATTTCTGAAACTGTAAAACTGAACTTAAAACACTATAACTTCACACATTAGAAAGCAGTCACAACTATTTTTACAGCTGCCGAGTAAGTCTTCCCGTCATAAGTTAGGACATGTGGAATTAAATTCATTAGCATAGGATTCCTGTCTAGGTTTGTGATTTGGGACAATCATGAGTGTATGATAGAGTTTTTAGCAGCATCACGATTATTATTAAAATCAACCAAATTTCACAAATATCTGGACCATTTGCAGAGTGCCAAATATAAACCATTTAGTGAAAGGCTGGTGGTACTGGTGGCGTAATTTCCAGTGACTGATGACATGGCGGCGATGCAATCATGGTAGTACTGTTGGCCTCGCCCTGTTACAGATCTCCTTGAATGTGGAATTATGTTTTTATATGTCCAAAAACCATGCCATGATAATAGTATCACCAAATGCAGCACCGAAGGCCCATAAATGCTGCTCTTAAGCTCTTCTGGCCTCAAAACTCCAAGAATATTAGCCAAAATGATCAGCTACTGCTAACGAGATGTTAACATAGCACCTCTCTGCCCAGACTCCTTACCTGTCACAATGGATGAGTTGCCAACCACACCTTTTCCACTCCACCAGGCTACTTCCATTATGTGGGGCTTCCCACATCTTTTACATTAAACCTTACATTCCCTAACTATGGACAAAGTCATTTACAGTAGATTATATAACAATCATTCCAGTAGTTACTGAAATCCACAAGTACATCATAAACAACATCGTTCAAAAGTTCACATAACTGAAATATGTATACATAGTCAAAGAATTTCCATGACAGATATAGCACTCTACATAAGCGACACTGCAAATTGGCCTAGAAATATCGATACAGATACAAAATGGGTTGTAAATAGGTTTTACAAAATGTTCCACCTCTCTAAATACTATACTGGCTCTTCGTTAAAATTCATCTCACATGTGTGCACACTAAAGCAAAAAATTACATACACTATTTTCACATCTGTCTCATTATTATCGTCACAGTCATAATGGTCACAATCATCATCATCATCATAACAATCGTCGTCATCACAATCGTCATCACCACAATTATCATCATCACAATCGTCATCATCTCTCTGATTTATACAATACAGTAAATTTTCCTTGGTCTTTGTAATGCTTACTTTAAGGAGGCAACAACATTATAATAGTCAATATTACAGTGAGAATGAAAGGAATACACATTTACCCAGTAGCTGACAATCTCAGTAGCTGAAAATCAATGCACTGTGGGAACAAGACTCGATAAGTCTCAACTTGCTGACTATTGATGGAACCAGTCGCAACTTGCTGGAAAAAGTCTCAGCTCCCTTAGTTGATGTCATAATTAGTCTTGCTGACAGCTGCAGATGTGCACTGATGCAACTACAATGATGTCATTTTTCAGGGAGTATTGAGAACATAGGGTGCAAAAGCTTCCCTGAGAAGTAGTTATTATCATAGGACAGGAATTCGTGGCATGATGAATCAAACCAATCAAAGGACTAATGACCCAAAAATGAAATAGTAAATTGGCAAAAGAAATGATCTTATATCTTCACTGAGGACGACAGCTAACAAATATGGAATAAATATAATGATGCTACAGAGATTTTGTCGAAGAATCAGGTAATAATATTTACAGTTACAAATAATTCTACAGTTTAATTAGATTACAGAACATTATTTTATACAGGATGATTTAAAACTCCTATTACAGCCTGCTGGAGGCTGTAGAAGAGACTTAGCAGATGAAGTTTTGTTGTGTAACCCCTGTCTGGAAATGTATGGTTTGGATGCAGAATCAGCTTGAGGATCAGATCACTTTGAGATCTCCTGCTTCATGGTACACACTCATCAAAGACAATAAACTCTGACCTGTGTTGTAGGAGCACATGCCATCGATTGTTTCGAATATTTGTCCTTGGGTTCTCTTCTATGTGATGAAGGGCGTCCTCTTCAAAGTCGAGAGTGCAGAACGTCCGTGGTGCGCCATAGCCGACTCTCCTAGTTTCGAACATATTGATTTGTCAGACGAATGTGTGAAGTGGTATCATAATTACAACAGAAAATAACGACGGCGCTCTCTTTACAACTTGTGTGCATACTGTGAAGTGGGCGATTTAAAAGTGATCTGATCATCAAACTTATTTTATAACCAAATGGTACATTTCTGGAAATAGATTCCTTATCAAATCATCATATACTAAGTCCCTCTACAACCCCTATAAACCTGTAATAAGAATTTTGAGCCACTCTAGTAATTGAGAAAATTTTTTGAAATAAATAACTTTCAATTTTTATTGCTATAATCCACATGAAACATACTGTGTCAGTATTTTAAACCTTGTTAAATACATTATGTATATAGTCCCTTATGCTCATTTAATGAAGACTATATATTATTCTCAATTTCATATTTAAGTCAATTCTACCTGATGTTGGAGACAAAGCATCTCATCAAGTTTTGTTGAAATCTCAACGAAATATCCGTAAGAAGCTGCTGTCACTTAAAAGATTAAAGCTCAAGCCACTCTGAGCTGGAAGAAGCGTTTAAACCAATTTCTCAACTGTTAGAGAGATTCAAACAGGTATTCCAAATGGAAAAGAAGAAGAAGACAAACCATGCAGTGAAAGGAGACGGAAACATTAAAGCCAAACAAAACAATGTATTTATGAAAGCAGAAGGTGGAGATATTGGAGAAGGAGAGGAAGAAGAAGAGGATCATTACAACAAGGAAGATGACAATCATGACTGGAAGACCGTTTTCAGCAAATCACCAGCAGATATGGAACAGGTCACTGTAATAATGCAGATGAGCTGATAGAATGACTAGCTTTCTTGCTAGCTTCGAAAGTGGCAGGCAATAATTCGCATGATAGTGAACTGATATTCATTGAAGTGGTGCTATGAGAAACATCGATTATTGCTTCAAGTTTACAATTACTGCAGAAAATGAAGTGAAAGACTCAACTTCAGAATAATAAGTTGAATATGAGATTCTGTCATTGATACAAGCTCCCCACATCCCAACTCACATAAAGAAGCTGCACTGAGATCCTTGTTAAAGAGAGCACAAAAATTTCCATTTAATTTTTCTGACTACAAGACAGAAATAAACAGGATCAAACACATTGCATGTAACAGTGGCTATGATGAACATTAAAACATTAAATAGTTGCACTTTCACAACACATAACAATAGAAAAAAGCAAAAAAGTCGATGTATCTGTCACTTGCAACGTATGAAAACCCAAGTTTATAACAGTGTGTTGTTTGGGGGAAGAGACCAAACAGCAAGGTCATTGGTCTCTTCGGATTAGGGAAGGACGGGGAAGGAAGTCGGCCGTGCCCTTTCAGAGGAACCATCCCGGCATTTGCCCGGAGTGATTTATGGATATCACAGAAAACCTAAATCAGGATGGCTGGGCGCGGGATTGAACCAAGTTTATAACTACACAATATTTAAAAGACGTTTCAGACAAAGTAGTCAAGCTGCTTAACAATACAGATATCATGCTATCAACAATAATCTAAGGAAGAAACTGGTTCGTAACATTTCACAACCAGCAGAGCACCTGAGCAAACCAGGAATTTGTAATGTTACATGCAATCATTGCATCAAATACTATATCACCCAAAGAAGTGGAAATTTAAAAACCCATTTGTAAAGAATGCACAGACTGTTTTAAAATTCTTAAAGCTAACAAGTAGACAATATCAAAACATGTAAAGGAAACTGAACACAAAGCAGCAATAGACAACGATATTAAATTTAAGATTTTTCTATGTGCTTTAGACTAGAGGTGCAATATGGACATCTTGGAGGAAAAGGAAATATTCACCAATGGCCAAAAGTTGAAAAACGAGATCCCAAATGAAATGATGAAGTTAAAGAACTAACATTTCTCCAGCAATTTTTATTCAATACTCTTAAAATGGAAAACACACAAAAAAGTTTCTATACAAACCTAGGTTCCAACAAAGTCTTTGTAATTCTTTAAAATAAATTTTTATTCTGTCATTTTTAATATCTAAGCTACCACTCACGCTATAATATATTTTGTCGACCACCATCAGTGAGGTGAAGCAAGATATGTAGAAGACATTGCAAGTAAGTGACACCACGACCGACATATTGGTAGTTAAATCTAAACAACCTCTTTATCGACTGCTATCTTGTTCTTCTGCACTGTTGAGTTTTTACGATATAGTGTTTCGAGTTACCTTTAAAATTTTGTGAACATTGGCAAGCAAAATCAAAAGAGCCATAGAAACTGGAGTTACTGAACACATCATAAGAATACAACAATGTCACAAGAACAAAGTGAGTGATTATTTAAAATATTTCATTCAAATAGCAGACCACCATACAAAGAGATATAACCTCTAGTTAGATTATCCTCTTTTTTTCCCACAGGATGACCACAGCACACACCAAGATCATTCCAAAAACTATATCTGTGTGACTTTTGTAAAATCGTTTTGTACTACCGCTGTAGCCAGATGCTGAATTCTAACATCAAAATGTATTTCTAATTAAATACACTCCTGGAAATTGAAATAAGAACACCGTGAATTCATTGTCCCAGGAAGGGGAAACTTTATTGACACATTCCTGGGGTCAGATACATCACATGATCACACTGACAGAACCACAGGCACACAGACACAGGCAACAGAGCATGCACAATGTCGGCACTAGTACAGTGTATATCCACCTTTCGCAGCAATGCAGGCTGCTATTCGCCCATGGAGACGATCGTAGAGATGCTGGATGTAGTACTGTGGAACGGCTTGCCATGCCATTTCCACCTGGCGCCTCAGTTGGACCAGCGTTCGTGCTGGACGTGCAGACCGCGTGAGACGACGCTTCATCCAGTCCCAAACATGCTCAATGGGGGACAGATCCGGAGATCTTGCTGGCCAGGGTAGTTGACTTACACCTTCTAGAGCACGTTGGGTGGCACGGGATACATGCGGACATGCATTGTCCTGTTGGAACAGCAAGTTCCCTTGCCGGTCTAGGAATGGTAGAACGATGGGTTCGATGACGGTTTGGATGTACTGTGCACTATTCAGTGTCCCCTCGACGATCACCAGTGGTGTACGGCCAGTGTAGGAGATCGCTCCCCACACCATGATGCCGGGTGTTGGCCCTGTGTGCCTCGGTCGTATGCAGTCCTGATTGTGGCGCTCACCTGCACGGCGCCAAACACGCATACGACCATCATTGGCACCAAGGCAGAAGCGACTCTCATCGCTGAAGACGACACGTCTCCATTCGTCCCTCCATTCACGCCTGTCGCGACACCACTGGAGGCGGGCTGCACGATGTTAGGGCGTGAGCGGAAGACGGCCTAACGGTGTGCGGGACCGTAGCCCAGCTTCATGGAGACGGTTGCGAATGGTCCTCGCCGATACCCCAGGAGCAACAGTGTCCCTAATTTGCTGCGAAGTGGCGGTGCGGTCCCCTACGGCACTGCGTAGGATCCTACGGTCTTGGCGTGCATCCGTGCGTCGCTGTGGTCCGGTCCCAGGTCGACGGGCACGTGCACCTTCCGCCGACCACTGGCGACAACATCGATGTACTGTGGAGACCTCACGTCCCACGTGTTGAGCAATTCGGCGGTACGTCCACCCGGCCTCCCGCATGCCCACTATACGCCCTCGCTCAAAGTCCGTCAACTGCACATACGGTTCACGTCCACGCTGTCGCGGCATGCTACCAGTGTTAAAGACTGCGATGGAGCTCCGTATGCCACGGCAAACTGGCTGACACTGACGGCGGCGGTGCACAAATGCTGCGCAGCTAGCGCCATTCGACGGCCAACACCGCGGTTCCTGGTGTGTCCGCTGTGCCGTGCGTGTGATCATTGCTTGTACAGCCCTCTCGCAGTGTCCGGAGCAAGTATGGTGGGTCTGACACACCCGTGTCAATGTGTTCTTTTTTCCATTTCCAGGAGTGTAGTTTATGCAGTCAACAAATTTTGTAACTTGTAGCGGTATTTAACACCTTTTCAAAGTTTTGAAAGAATAATGGCCAGTTCACACTGGAAGTCATGATGTAACAGCATGACATGAGTGTGTATTCAGACCGTCCTTCAAGTCATGGCACATCAAGTCAACTCACATGGCTGTCCTCAACTGTTTTTACACATGACATGCACATACACAACATAGTAGTTTACATATGTGGATGTTGGAGTTCACATTTGTGTGAACATGACATTTATTGGACTCTTGCTTGCAGCCTGTAAGGATAGCTTGTATATTAGATAAGGAAGGCAGAAGTATGAAACAACACAAAAAAGTGTGGGTTCAAAAAATGTAACTAAGTGGCAGACAGGAATTTCATTCATTATGAAAGGAGCTTGAGGAAGAGGAATATGTATTTTATGTATTAGAAAGCGAAAGCATCAGGTTTTTCGTTTGCTACACCAAAGTGTACCCAGAATACTAAAAGGAACACAAGTGTTATTAGCTGTCATCATATCCTATGAAAAATTGGTTTGTTTAAGATTAAGTTTAGTTGCTTATCCAGGACAAATTTTTGTGCAATAGTTGTATCTCCCTTAATACCACTCCCTTCAAGTTTTATTGGTAGCCTTTACATCTTGTATTTGGCTGTTAATAGTTCAAGTGCCTTATTTGTACTGGGGTTAGCTAGTGAAACCACATAAATATTTACTTGTGCTTGAAAAACTGTTTCAAAATCCAGAGAGCTACTTAACAATAAATAAGCCTGCCAAAAACACATATTTAAACAAACCACTTGCAGTGTCTGAAGGTTTCAGTTGATTTCTCTGTGAAACAGTCAAATGCCTGACAACATACAAATAAATTCTATCTACT
Source organism: Schistocerca americana (assembly GCF_021461395.2). Taxonomy (NCBI): domain Eukaryota; kingdom Metazoa; phylum Arthropoda; class Insecta; order Orthoptera; family Acrididae; genus Schistocerca; species Schistocerca americana. Next base: position 800,435,676 of record NC_060119.1, read on the forward strand.
AATCAATCTGATTCTACCATAGTAATTTTTTCACTTCAAGTTGCAGACATATTGCAATCAATTTCACTAAAAAATATTAAATATGGTACTGGTATATTTAAAATCCACTTTATAAATGTACTAAAGGGCAAGTGATTTAGTACACTTATGTCACACAATACAGACTGCTGCACCACTGTGTCAATTAACCTTTCATAATGTATTATAAATTTTAACAAAGGAAATAAAGAAATGAAAAAATTTATAACAAATAATGAACAACAAACAACCGATATCAACCACAACAAAACATAATATGGAGTCCTGCACTTGTCTATGTACCAGCAGGAAATAAGCTTAGGGTTCACATGGTCAACAACAGGTGGATGATATCAGCCATCTAAGTTTTCTTCTTCATAAACCTTGACCGTGATATGACATTATGTAATGGGATGGGATGGCCAGTATGGATGCCACCATTTGAAATGCATTGCTGAATGTTTGGACAGGATGTGACGTGGTGTGACAGAGTGAATTGTTCTTTAGAGTGAATATAGGTTTAAATGGTATTTCTTAGTATATTTGAGTTATAACAGTAGTGCCATTTGTGTTTTGTGCTTTAAGTCTTCTATATTTATTTCAGTGCAAAAGATTATATTTTTGAAATATCTGCCTTCGATCTCCACCTTGTTGTACCATCATGTTTGGCTATGTTTCATCTTTGCCTTATTCCAGCAACATCTTTGGCCATGTTCTGACCACTGTAAACATAACAGAAGTTCTCCTTTTGCATTACAAAAATTTGCTGTTTAAGTAATATTTTGCAATAAAATATTGCATCAAAACACCTATTTTTTCCTAACTAAAATTGTGTTTGTTTGTCTTTTGGTCATGTTGTGTGAGAGTGTATGTTTTTCATCATATATTTAAATTATATGTAGGTGTTATGTTCCAGTTCACTATGGGAGATATACTCATAGTTCCAGTGAGCCTTCGATCATTGTCTTTATTGGTAAGATTGCAGCCTTCCTCAAAAGCTAATACTGCACATAATGTCGACAAGGTCCAGTCATTTGTAATAAAAAGTAACCATTCCCTATCATCAGTGCATCAATGGTCATTTTTAGTGGTAAAAATAATGCATTCATTCGCCCTCCCCTCCCCCTTCCAAATGGGGCTTGCTAAAATGAAACATTACTGACAAGCCTGTAAATACAGCAGGTGATGGCAATTCTTTCTATAAAGCTCCTATACCATTTCCTCAAATTGAAATGGCCATACCATTTACGTATTTTAGATGTGAAGATACAATTGTAACACTTGAAAGAACCATAGAACAATTCAGACAGAGCAATATTTAATTTGGGAATGACCTGTGTTACAACAAACGTAATTGTAAATAATGTAATTAATTACATTTTCTAGTAACTGGCAGTAATTCAGCCTGCCAGTTTGTTTATGTGTTTGCTTGCTTAGCACAGTATTGTAGCCAACATTTGTTTCCTGCCATATAAGCTCTGTCAGCTTAGTTTTGCTACATCACCTGATGTAGAACTTACTTGAAGTCTCAACTGTCTGTTTACCATTTTATTTCAGGCATATGCGCTTAGGCATGAAAATAGTTTTAAGGATCCATAGTGATGTTTTAGGCATCAATTTGAGGGATGTGTGTGTGTGTGTGTGTGTGTGTGTGTGTGTGTGTGTGTGTGTGGAAAATATCATTGTGAAATTACAAGTAAGCATTGAATTTCTATGTTGGTGACGTTTTTTTGCAGACATCTGAGATGTGGACAGAAACTGTGAAATTGAAGAAGCATCAGTTATTGAGATTTGGAAAATATTTAATTTGAATGGAAATAACGTTTTGACACTTGATGTAAAAATTACATTTTTGTATTGCCGACATATTTTTACAGACTTTTCGACTTGAAAACAACAGTGTGACACTTGACAAGCATCATAGAAATTTTTAGATGTGGAAAATAATTAGTTTGAGGCTCTGTGGTGCCTGACGTCATCTATGGCAGAGAAAAATAACTTTACATGTTCAGTAGTGGTGCTTACTTTTGACTTGTAATAGCTTTTGAATATGATGACAAAATTCATATCGTACAACTACTTTTGAGCACAGGTCTGGGGCTACATTATGATTTCATTTTAATGTGCACTAAAACACTATGCTGTGACAGTTTCATTTTAATACTATGCTGATATTGGCTGCAGATGGATGGGAGAGTAGTTGGGGGTAGAGAGAGAGGGGACCATAAATGGTGTGAGGCACAATGGAGACTCGAATTAATTATTTTCTGCATCTAAGTTGTTTATGATGCTTGTCAAGTATCAAAGCGTTCTTTCCAAATCTAGACATTCTGCAATAAATGATATGTACATAGTACAACTGGGCTGCTCCAATCAGTCAGCATTTTTTTTTAATTTCCCATCACCTCTGCCATCACGAATTCTTTAAATTTCGCACCACCGCCATCTAGCATTTTTTTTTATATTTTTTATCACCCTCATCCTGGTTTACTCGGCGAATACCGCGCCAACTGAAACTGAACCATTCACAATTCTGCCCACAGATATACTACTATTGTCGATGGTGAGAGCACAGAGATGCTCCAAAATTTAACAGCGGATGAGATACTGGAATGAAAGTAGGAAAAGTAAACAATTGTTTCAGTGTCAGAGACACTGGGGACATTCTTTTAGGGAAGACAACAGCATTTAGTTTCTCCACTAGACCTTGAATGTGGTAGTTCGAAGACATCTCCCTTCCACTCTCCATCCCAATAATTTAAAATGGTCGACTTCACCAACTTTTTGACCACCTTCAGAGAGTAAAATTTCGAGTTTGTTGTTACAAACTGTATGCGTTGCATTTAGTTACATCACTTACGTTACATTCCACATCTTTCACAACAACATTTGTGTCATCTGCAAAGTGAACAATTTTTGTCTTCTCTCATAGTGACAGATCGATGATATATATCAAGCAAAGGAATGCATCCATAACAGGACCCTGTGAAACCGCTCACCCTAGTTTACATGACCTCTGTGAGACTGAAACCTTTTCCTTATTTGTTGAAGCTAGAGTAGAATCTCCAGCTTCCTACTTTCCGGATATCAAGTGAGCCATTGCTGAATTTTTTCTCGAATCGCATAATGTTCTATCTGAGTGGCCGTCAAACTACGGCTCGAATCAAATTTAGTGAGGCCCGCGGTCCTCAGCCGTTTTTTATAATGCTTCAAATGGCTCTGAGCACTATGGGACTTAACATCTGAGGTCATCAATCCCCTAGAACTCAGAACTACTTAAACCTAACTAACCTAAGGACACCACACACATCCATGCCCGAGACAGGATTCGAACCTGCGACCGTAGCGGTCGCGCGGTTCCACACTGAAGCGCCTAGAACCGCTCCGCCACACCGGTCGCCCGTTTTTTATAATAAAATGTATATAATGCTAACAGCCGAATCAAAAAGCGTTAACTAACGTTAAGAGCTTCGTGAGAGTGTACTTTTCCTGTCGAGTAACAGCCAAAAATATTTACAGAGACATTAATATTTAATTGACATTATATTTAATTGACGTTGGTGAATTTTGGAAATTTTGTGGTTAAGTTCCTATGGGACCAAACTGCAGAGGTCATTGGCTAGGCTTACACACTACGAACTGTAACGTAAAGTAACTTACGCTAAGGACATCACACACCCATGCCCGAGGGAGGACTCGAACCTCCGACGCGGGGAGCCGCGCGAACCGTGGCAAGGCGCTCAAGATCGTGCGGCAACCCCGAGCGGCTGGTGAATTCTGCCGTGACTAAGTTGGCCGGAAATGAAAGAGGGAAAATTAGCACTGCCACTGTGGGGTCAGAGGATGTGAGAGAGGCGAATGTTTTATCTTTTATCTTCCAAATCACTACGATGCGCGACTAGTACCTATCAGATACTATGTTACAAATTTTGACACGGAAGTAACATTGGTCCATGAATGCGCAGTACAGAACTGGCTTTCTTAAAATGCCCTTCATATTTGTAGCAAGGAAAATTAAGGCTGTTGTAATACAACACTGTAAGTAGAAGAAAACTGGCATTTAAATCACTTATTAAAAGTTTGTCATCATGTCTGATATTCAATAGTGCATTTAAATATGTGTAGAAATACTGTTAGCTGTAACTAGTCTATTGGTGGCAAATAAAATATACAGGGTGTTACAAAAAGGTACGGCCAAACTTTCACGAAACATTCCTCACACACAAAGAAAATATGTTATGTGGACATGTGTCCGGAAACGCTTACTTTCCATGTTAGAGCTCATTTTATTATTTCTCTTCAAATCACATTAATCATGGAATGGAAACACACAGCAACAGAACGTACCAGCGTGACTTCAAACACTTTGCTACAGGAAATGTTCAAAATGTCCTCCGTTAGCGAAGATACATGCATCCACCCTCCGTCGCATGGAATCCCTGATGCGCTGATGCAACCCTGGAGAATGGCGTATTGTATCACAGCCGTCCACAAGACGAGCACGAAGAGTCTCTACATTTGGTACCGGGGTTGCGTAGACAAGAGCTTTCAAATGCCCCCATTAATGAAAGTCAAGAGGGTTGAGGTCAGGAGAGCGTGGAGGCTACGGAATTAGTCCGCCTCTACCAATCCATCGGTCACCGAATCTGTTGTTGATAAGCGTACGAACACTTCGACTGAAATATGCAGGAGCTCCATCGTGCATGAACCACATGTTGTGTCGTACTTGTAAAGGCACATGTTCTAGCAGCACAGGTAGAGTATCCCGTATGAAATCATGATGACGTGCTCCATTGAGCGTAGGTGGAAGAACATGGGGCCCAATCAAGACATCACCAACGATGCCTGCCCAAACGTTCACAGGAAATCTGTGTTGATGACGTGATTGCACAATTGAGTGCGGATTCTCGTCAGCCCACACATGTTGATTGTGAAAATTTACAATTTGATCACGTTGGAATGAAGCCTCATCCGTAAAGAGAACATTTGCACTGAAATGAGGATTGACACATTGTTGGATGAACCATTCGCAGAAGTGTATCCGTGGAGGCCAATCAGCTGCTGATAGTGCCTGCACACGTTGTACATGGTACGGAAACAACTGGTTCTCCCGTAGCACTCTCTAGACAGTGACGTGGTCAACGATACCTTGTACAGCAGCAATTTCTCTGACACTGACATTAGGGTTATCGTCAACTGCACGAAGAATTGCCTCGTCCATTGCAGGTGTCCTCGTCGTTCTAGGTCTTCCCCAGTCGCGAGTCATAGGCTGGAATGTTCCGTGCTCCCTAAGACGCCGATCAATTGCTTCGAACGTCTTCCTGTCGGGACACCTTCGTTCTGGAAATCTGCCTCGATACAAAGGTACCGCGCCACGGCTATTGCCCCGTGCTAATCCATACATCAAATGGGCATCTGCCAACTCCGCATTTGTAAACATTGCACTGACTGCAAAACCACGTTCGTGATGAACATTAACCTGTTGATGCTACGTACTGATATGCTTGATGCTAGTACTGTAAAGCAATGAGTCGCATGTCAACACAAGCACCGAAGTCAACATTACCTTCCTTCAATTGGGCCAACTGGCGGTGAATCTAGGAAGTACAGTACATGCTGAGTCCGCAGCTAGTGGTCGTGTGGTAGCGTTCTCGCTTCCCGCGCCCGGGTTCCCGGGTTCGATTCCCGGCGGGGTCGGGGATTTTCCCTGTCTCGTGTGACTGGGTGTTGTGTGATGTCCTTAGGTTGGTTAGGTTTAAGTAGTTCTAAGTGCTAGGGGACTGATGACCATAGATGTTAAGTCCCATAGTGCTCAGAGCCAGAGTACATACTGACGAAACTAAAATGAGCTCTAACATGGAAATTAAGCGTTTCCGGACACATGTCCACATAACATCTTTTCTTTATTTGTGTGTGAGGAATGTTTCCTGAAAGTTTGGCCGTACCTTTTTGTAACACCTTGTATGTAGGTTACCGTTAATATAAGGGGCGATCAGAAATTTTCCGTTTGGAGGCCGTACAATCCAATACCAATATGCCAACACGCAAAACCACCCTGATCACTGATGCTCTCATCTCACCGATGCACCCGATTGAAGATACTCGTTGGGTAAAATGCAGCGTCATACTGCACGAAGAGGTACGTAACTGTCTGTTGCACATCCTCGTCAACCCTAGAAGGCCTTTTTAAAGGGACCAAATGCGTGATAATCGCATGAGGAAAGGTTAGGACCATAGCGCGGGTGCTCGAGTGTCACCCACTTGAGTTGGTGTAACTTTTACGTTACGACATTCACTGTATAGAGAAGTGCGTTATCATCAACTTGGCCCACAATTTCACAACGGCGGTTATCAACAGACATGCTGCCCCTCACAATCCTGTGGATATCTATCGGTGTTTGTCCTTCAGCAGGCAAGAAAAGAATAACAGCACTTTGCCCTGTTTGGACGTACTTGGTAATAACGTCAGCATAGTTCACGTTTCCGCATTTACTGCACCCATCTCGAAAAGACAGGAATGCCGGACTAATCCCTTGCCTTCATGTTGGTGCTTAGATACACCCATCGGAGTCGTTGCATATACCCCGCTACGGTCTCAAAGGGTAAGTTTCTGATCGCTCATTATAATGCCAGTGCGTATGCAGCCCGAGGTGCTGCCCCATAGTGTCAGTACTGGCTCTTGAGGGAATAAGTGTCACTGTTCTAGGCTGTCTATGGTCTATACAATCGAATGCTTTCGGTAAATAAAAAACAGAGTTGTTATCCTCGAAGGACCGCATTTTTCGCTTTGTTCGATCACGAATTCACGGCTATTAAAGGCATCATGAAGATGTGGTGGTATACAGAAGCCAGAGATCAAATCTGTGCGAAGCAAAAGACTGAGTCAGATATTTCTGCGTGAGATGTGTTGCAAGACTTTCCCAAAACGCTGTCATCTAGTATCGGCTGGAGACCCTCGCCGCTGCGGTGTGCTGGGGGTGGGGGATATCGGATGCGGCGTCAGCTGGCCGCTGCGTGCCTGGCTGGCCAGCCGCGGACGGCAGGTAGCTTAACGATCTAATTACCGCCTCCACCGCCTCCACCGCCGCCGCCGCCGCCGCCGCCGCCACCGCTCGATACGGGCGCCACCCACGCCCGCCGCCGACCCGAAGCAGCACTCGTTAGGCCGACACGGCTGTTGAGGCGCACGCTGCAGTCACTGGCTCACACCAAGTTCTAGCTACTCAACAGCCGAACTCGGCAACTCGTCAAAGCTGCCTTAGGGCAGCGACCTGAACTCGACAACCAGCTGCAGGCCTGTGATTCTCATTAGACATGCCATATTGCAGCGGCTTAGCAACATCAAGCTAAACAGTACCACAAAATTTTGAAAATAAAATTATAATTATGGTTCCACAGACCTTTCCAAATCTCAGATGTCAATGTAGTATATGTGCAAACTGAAGCGATGAGGGCCGGGTTTCGAACCCTGTTCTCCTGATCACTAGGCAGATACGCTAGCCTCTTCGCCAGCTGGCACAGTGGCTCATAACAACTGCACGGATCACCCTTTCAGACCCGAACAGCATTGCAGAGGCTTTCCAAGTGTATTGGAAAAGCACCTAAGCATCGAGCTAAACGGAGGATCCTGCTTGAAAGTGAGAAGTAAGTGCTTTAATCAAATGAAACTATACGGTTACAGAGATTTTCAATTCTCAAACATCCGTAATGCATATATGCAACCTGAAGCGACGAATGAAAATTTGTACCAAGGCCAGGATTGGACAAAGCACCTACGCCTGAATTTCAGGCAGGACCCCCGTTTCCTTCGATGCTGAGGTGTTATTCCAATAAAGTTGGAGAGCTTCTGCATTGCTGTTTGCCTCGGGCATGGATGTGTGTGATGTCCTTAGGTTAGTTAGGTTTAAATAGTTCTTCCTAGGGGACTGATGACCTCAGAAGTTAAGTCCCATAGTGCTCAGAGCCATTTGAACCATTGCTGTTATAGTTTAGGGGAAAATCAAGTGGGCTGTGGCGTGAACGGGAATTTAAACTGAGGAGGGAGACGCGCAGAGTAGCCCATGCTGTTACGCAAAGCCACTGTGCAAGGCTGGCGTAGTGGTTAGCGGATCTACCTAGTGATCAGGAGGCTCAGGCTCGAAACCCATAATTGGTACAAATTTTCATTCGACGCTTCAGTCTCCGCATAAAAATACAAAATTTTTGTAATTTTTTTTTAAAAAAGGCAAATTATTAGCTCCAATGCTCTAAAGGATGCTATAATGATGAGAAACCTAAGACGGAGATGAATTTACTAACAAAATTCAGTTGTTAGTACTTTCATTCAGAAGATTTTTCGATCCTTCAATAACAATTAAGCTTTGCACGAAACACACTTCAGCAAGTGTAGTCTGTCCCTTTCACCATTTTGCAACCTCTAGTTTTTTTGTTGTGATTAAGAGAAAACGTCCTGTATAGGTTTCAAGGGTATTTTATACCATTCTTCCTGCAAACTACTGGCAAGTTCAGATAACGATGATGGAGGTGGACAGCGATCACGCGTCCTTCCCTCCAAAGCAGACCAAAAATGCTCAGTAATACTATCTGGTGACTGTGGTAGCCAGGGGAGATGAAACAATTCATCCTCAAGCTCACTAAACAGGTCCTGGGTGATGTGAACTGTGTGGACAGTGGCCCTGTTGTCTTCGAACAGAGCATCGCTATTGGGCAAGAAACACTGCACCAAAGGATGAAACTAATCAGCCAAAATTGTCACACAGTCCTTGGTAGTAATACGACCCTGCAGAGTAACCGTGCGGCCCACGAGATGCCACGATATGGCTACCCAATTCACCAACCAGCTCACGCCATGTTTCTCTCTTCGGACGTAAACTCAGCCAGGGGTTGGAAACAGCGTGAAACGAGAGCCATCCGACGAAATAACTTTCTTCCATCGCTCCATAGTACAAGACTTATGGCTTCGGCATCACATGTTCCTGGCACGCGCAATTGCGTCACTAATGAGTGGTTTTGGAATTCAAACTCGTCCTGCAATTCCCTGCTTCGGCGGAGCTCCATTCGTGTTGTTTTGGTGCTGACAAGGTTCGCGATTGCGACATTCAGTTCTGAGGTGACTTCTGCAGCTGTTCTCCTCTTACTTTTTGTAATAATATTCGTCAATGACATTCTGCCACGATCTCTGAATACATACTTTTTATCGTGTGGTGACTTACAGAATGAAGTTTCCCCGCTTTCTCTGTAGCAGATATAAATCTTCGATACGGTGCCTCCGGAAACACCAAACACTTCGACTCGCTTGGTTACGGAGGCACCCATCACAGGAGAGCCTCCAATTTACCCACGTTCGAATTCACTTTGCACCTACATAATGCACTCACAACTACATGGAACATTGTTCTGACCACATTTGCAATGTATTGAGAACACTGTACAGGTGCCGTTCCCTTCATGGTCAGTTACAACATAGTGACGTGTAGGCTTGTCTAGTATCTGTATTTATAATGAAGCATGTATTTCTCTCGGTGTTTCCATATTTTTGTTCGATCCCTGTCCAGCAAGCAGTCAAGGAAACCAAAGAGAACTTTGCATAGGGAATCAAAGTCCTGGGAGAAGAAATTAATACTTTGAGATTTGCCGATGACATTGTGGTTCTATCAGAGATTCTAAAGGTCGTGGAAGACAAGTTGAACGGAATGTATAGTGGCTTGAAAAGAGGTTATAAGATGAGTATCAACGAAAGCAAAATAATGAAAAGAAAGTAAAGGAATGTAGTCGAATTAAACCATCTGCTGTAGAGGGCATTAGATTAGGAAATGAAACACTAACAGCAGTAACTGATGGCTGAAGTAGAGAGGCTATAAAATGTAGACAGAGTATAGCAAGGAAGACATTTCTGAAAAGCAGCAGATTTTTACATCGAATATAAATTGAAATGTTAAGGAGTCTATTCTGAAGGACTGAATGGGGAGTGCAGCCCCGTAAGGAAGTGAGCAGTTCAGACAAGAGAAGATTAGAACCTTTTGAAATTTAATGTTTCAGTGAGAGTAACAATTCACTGACGGATGACTTAATCGAAGGTGTTTGCATAGCAATGGCGTTTCTTGACAGGAATAGTGAACAGAACATGTTAATCACTATTCACTAATGGCATGTAGCAGTTGGCCGATGTTCCGATTCACAGGCCGCTGTACTAAGCAAACTTCACTGTGTGTGTGTACTGCTTGTGTGCGTACGAGTGGGAACAGTTACATTGTCTTGTGTGCTGTTTAACATTTTGTCTCTCAGAGTGCTATTCATCTTATTCATCTGAAGAAATATGTGTTGATAACCGATTTGTCTATAGTTTATGCTTGTTTGCAAAACTTGGTACAGACATAACGAAACATCCATCCGTAAAAACCCGATTCTTGTTGATTTGTTTGTTATTTAATTTATCAGAATACTACATGACGTAACTGAAGTCTGTTATACGTTATATGTTTAATCTATTGCATATGCAGTGGTTGAATCCGTTACGGTTATCCGCTGCAGTTGCCCATAGCTATTTTGCAACAGAAGCGCTCTGTTGTGATAAGCAGGCGTGTATGCTGTAACAGTATTTTCAGCCTCTATTGTGGAGTAAAAGACAGGAACTCGTCAAATATTTTTGCGTAAGTGCTTGGTTTCAGAACAAAATGTTTTATTATTGCTGTGTGAAGTAGTTACGCCCATATCGTTTGTTCGTATTTTCACGTTATATCAATTAAAACAGTTTATTGCTTCGATGGCTCGCTATTAACTAAGATACTCCCAAAGTAACCCGTCTTATGATGTTTTTATACTATAGGTTCTCATAGAATACATTTTATTTTAAGCGCATGTTTTCGTTGTTTGCTGAAATTGAATTATGCTGCTATACTTCGTTGACCATGTAATATAAATATGTATTCTTTACGTAAATATCTCTGTGTGCCACCTCCATGGTACAATATATTTCAAAACCTTCAGAAAACATAGCTATTTCATGGACATCGGTATTAGCAGTTGAGTAGTATCAATCGAACAACTTCTTTTAAGTCACTGAGTCATTCTAGTGACTGTTCAAAATGGTTCAAATGGCTCTGAGCACTATGGGACTTAACTGCTGAGGTCATCAGTCCCCTAGAACTTAGAACTACTAAAACTTAACAAACCTAAGGACATCCACACAGATCCATGCCCGAGGCGGGATTCGAACCTGCGACCGTAGCGGTCTCGCAGTTCCAAACTGTATATCGCCTAGAACCGCTCGGCCACTCCGGCCGGATCTAGTGACTGTACCGAGAGAATTCACACAGTGGCTATGTCATTATTCTCGCATTTGGGAGGGCGGCACTTCGGACCATCCACGTTACTAACCACCTTCCTCACGGAGCACGTCCGTATCTAACCACTGACTTTTAGTATCAGCCGCACGCAGTTGACGCTAACAAGTGTATGAACCTGAAGATGGCGTTGTTACAACGTTGAAACCAGTTTCCAAAATAAAATCGGCATCTTAAATACAGTTGGATACCAGCTGACGTCCCACTGTCCTCCATTTCAACTATGTATGTAAGAAGATCCACGTTAAAAGTTTCCTGTGACTGCTGTCAGTCACATAAGGAAATTACCGGAGTGGCTCTTTCGAACGAGGCACGGCTGAAAATGCTCCCGTGCCCTTCGCCTAAACCGAGATTATGCTCCCTGTGTAATGACCTCGTTGTCGACGCAACATGAAACCCTTATGCCCACTTCTTTTCTAGTGGATGTCTTCCTAGCAGACTGAAACTGTGTTGCCAGTTTGCCGTTTACGGCTAGCGGACGTTGAGCAGCATTTAACACCAGTGATTTGTTATTTGCATTTGTTGTTGTGGTCTTCAGTCCTGAGACTGGTTTGATGCAGCTCTCCATGCTACTCTATCCTGTGCAAGCTTCTTCATCTCCCAGTCTGCAGCCTACATCTTTCTGAATCTGTTTAGTGTATTCATCTCTTGGTCTCCCTCTACGATTTTTACCCTCCACACTGCCCTACAATACTACTCTGCTGATTCCTTGATGCCTCAGAACATGTCCTACCAATCGGTCCCTCCTCCTTGTCAAGTTGTGCCACAAACTTCTCTTCTCCCCAATCCTATTCAATACCTCCTCATTAGTTATATGATCTAAGCATCTAATCTTCAGCATTCTTCTGTAGCACCACATTTCGAAAGCTTCTATTCTCTTCTTGTCCAAACCAGTTATCGTCCATGTTTCACATCCATACATGGCTACGCTTCATACAAAGACTTTCAGAAACGACCTCCTGACACTTAAATCTATACTCGATGTTAACAAATTTCTCTTCTTCAGAAACGCTTTCCTTGCCATTGCCAGTCTACATTTGATATCCTCTCTACTTCGACCATCATCAGTTATTTTGCTCCCCATATAGCAAAACTCCTTTACTACTACACGTGTCTCATTTCCTAATCAAAATTCCCTCAGCATCACCCGACTAAATTCGACTACATTCCATTACCCTCGTTTTGCTTTTGTTGATGTTCATCTTATACCCTCCTTTCATGATACTGTCCATTCCGTTCAACTGCTCTTCCAAGTCCTTTGCTGTCTCTGACAGAATTACAATGTCATCGGCGAACCTCAAAGTTTTTATTTCTTCTCCATGGATTTTAATACCTACTCCGAATTTTTCTTTTGTTTCCTTCACTGCTTGCTCAATATACAGATTGAATAACATCGGGGATAGGCTACAACCATGTCTCACTCTCTTCCCAACCACTGCTTCCCTTTCATGCACCCAGATTCTTATAACTGCCATCTGGTTTCTGTACAAATTGTAAATAGCCTTCCGCTACCTGTATTTTACCCCTGCCAACTTCAGAATTTGAAAGAGAGTATTCCAGTCAACATTGTCAAAAGCTTTCTCTATATGTACAAATGCTAGAAACGTAGTTTGCCTTTCCTTAATCTAGCTTCTAAGATAAGTCTTCGGGTCAGTATTGCCTCACGTGTTGCAATATTTCTACGGAATCCAAACTGATCTTCCCCGAGGTCGGCTTCTACCAGTTTTTCATTCGTCTGTAAAGAATTCGTGTTAGTATTTTGCATCCGTGACTTATTAAACTGATTGTTCGGTAATTTTCACATCTGTCAACACCTGCTTTCTTTGGGATTGGAATTATTATATTCTTCTTGAAGTCTGAGGGTATTTCGCCTGTCTCATACATATTGTTCACCAGATGGAGAGTTTTGTCAGGACTGGCTCTCCCAAGGCCGTCAGTAGTTCTAATGGAATGTTGTCTACTCCCGGGACCTTGTTTTGATTCAGATCTTTCAGTACTCTGTCAAACTCTTCACGCAGTATCGTATCTCATATTTCATCTTCATCTACATCCTCTTCCATTTCCATAATATTGTCCTCAAGTACATTGCCTTTGTATAGACCCTCTATATACTCCTTCCACCTTTCTGCTTTCCCTTCTTTGCTTAGAACTGGGTTTCCATCTGAGCTCTTGATATTCATGCAAGTGGTTCTCTTTTCTCCAAAGGTCTCTTTAATTTTCCTGTAGGCAGTATCTATCTTACCCCTAGTGAGATAAGCTTCTACATCCTTACATTTGTCCTCTAGCCATCCTTGCTTAGCCATTTTGCACTTCCTGTCGATATCATTTTTGAGACGTTTGTATTCCTTTTTGCCTGCTTCATTTACTGCATTTTTATTTTTTCTCCTTTCATCAATTAAATTCAATATTGCTTCTGTTTCCCAAGGATTTCTACTAGCCCTCGTCTTTTTACCTACTTGATCCTCTGCTGCCTTCACTACTTCATCCCTCAGAGCTACCCATTCTTCTTCTACTGTATTTCTTTCCCCCATTCTTGTCAATCATTCCCTAATGCTCTCCCTGAAATTCTGTACAATCTCTGGTTTAGTCAGTTTATCCAGGTCCCATCTCCTTAAATTCCCGCCTTTTTGCAGTTTCTTCAGTTTTAATCTACAGTTCATAACCAATAGATTGTGGTCAGAGTCCACATCTGTCCCCGGAAATGTGTTACAATTTAAAACCTGGTTCCTAAATCTCTGCCTTACCATTATATAATCTATCTGATACCTTCTAGTATCTCCAGGATTCTTCCATGTATACAACCTTCTTTTATGATTTTTGAACCAAGTGTTAGCTATGATTAAGTTATGCTCCGTGCAAAATTCTACCAAACGGCTTCCTCTTTTATTTCTTAACCCCAATCCATATTCACCTACTATGTTTCCTTCTCTCCCTTTTCCTACTCTCGAATTCCATTCACCCATGACTATTAAATTTTCGTCTCCCTTCACTATCTGATAATTTCTTTTATCTCATCATACATTTCATCAATTTCTTCATCATCTGCAGAGCTAGTTGGCATATAAACTTGAACTATTGTGGTACGCATGGGCTTCGTATCTACCTTGGCCACAATAATGCGTTCACTATGCTGTTTGTAGTAGCTTACCCGCACTCCTATTTTTTTATTCATTATTAAACCTATCCTGCATTACCCCTATTTGATTTTGTATTTATAACCCTGTATTCGCCTGACCAAAAGTCTTGTTCCTCCTGCCAGCGAACTTCACTAATTCCTACTATATCTAACTTTAACCTATCCATTTCCCTTTTTAAATTTTCTAACCTACTTGCTCGATTAAGGGATCTGACATTCCACGCTCCGATCCGTGGAACGCCAGTTTTCTTTCTCCCGATAACGACGTCCTCCTGAGTAGTCCCCACCCGGAGATCCGAATGGGGGACTATTTTACCTCCGGAATATTTTACCCAAGAGGACGCCATCATCATTTAACCATATAGTAAAGCTGCATGTCCTCGGGAAAAATTACGGCTCTAGTTTCCCCTTGCTTTCAGCCGTTTGCAGTACCAGCACAGCAAGGCCGTTTTGGTTAGTGTTACAAGGCCAGATCAGTCAATCATCCAGACTGTTGCCCCTGCAACTACTGAAAAGGCTGCTGCCCCTCTTCAGGAACCACACGTTTGTCTGGCCTCTCAACAGATACCCCTCCGTTGTGGTTGCACCTAGCGTAGGCTATCTGTATTGCTGAGGCACGCAAGCCTCTCCACCAACGGCAAGGTCCATGGTTTTTGGGGGGGTGTTTGCATTTATCGTAATTATTTGTTTGAAAACAGATGGTCGTTCCGGTTAGTTTAACGAGTGTTCTGTACCTAAAGTCTGTGTTGCCGCAGATTTTGAGAATTAGCGTTATGTGTGTCATATAAATACCTTAGGTCACATATTCTGAAGATGGAAGAACAATGGTTACGTTCTGTATCGCGTTCAGCCTGCAAGCACAGTGCTGTTACCCTTATCTCGGCAGTGGCCCCATTCCAGCAACAACGCTTTTTGTCAGCATAACGGACGGCTTGTTGACCGCTAAGGCTACGTTTATCTAAGGACTCAAGCCTGATTACGTCCGTCGGAGTAAACAACAGCACCCCTGCTCCCCCTTGCTCCTTTTACGTGCAGCTCCTTTTAAAGTTGAACTTTCCTAAAAATACATCACAGACAGCGCGATCTTCATGGAGGAGCTCCCGTTTCCAGTAAATGATACGTCTGTACGCCGTTGCTTGTTAGATCTAGCTCTAGCTTACCATCCGTATTATGCACAGAGGTCGTGTTTCCGGCGTCTATGACGAATGGAAAAACTTTCTTACACTTTTTGGTGGGATGGTGAGAATATAAATAAGCCTCGCACTGTACGCCCATATGTTTTCTGTATACAACGATTGGAATCACATTACACACAACATTGCGTAACCAGTTGAACAGGAGATACGCATCACGATAGCGCAATCAAATCGAAAAAGCTTGCTTGTAGAAAACAAGAGCAATCTAATCAGATGGTTCAAATGGTTCTGAGCACTGTGCGACGTAACTTCTGTGGTCATCAGTCGCATAGAACTTTAGAACTAATTAAACCTAACTAACCTAAGGACATCACACACATCCATGCCCGAGGCAGGATTCGAACCTTCGACCGGAACTGTCACTCGGTTCCAGACTGTAGCGCCTAGAACCGCACGGCCACTCCGGCCGGCAATCTAATCATATATCAGATTAGTTCATCAGTGGAATCAAATTATATTCAGTCAGACATGCTCAGAAGCACTGCAGAACGGAGACCGAAAAACTTGTCTCCAGATCGTCAGGAAACGGGACATTAACGAGTTGGGAGAACTTAAGATTATCTGTACCCCATCCGCACTCATGAAACATGCTTTACCGCTGTAGCTATGATGAATATCATACGGAGGAAATCTCAGAATTTTCATAAGGCGATCCTTACATCCTCCAAACTTACGTAACTTTAAAAATATTCGGGAATATCGTTTTGTAGCTATTAGGGAATGAATAATAACATAAGAGTCTTGATTCTACTGTCAACGGGTTAAAGACTTCGTCCGATAGTCAAGAAGAAATTCTCCTCCAAGAAGAATAAATTTTTAAACAGCTTTAAATAATCCCTTTGCAACAACAAACTGTCATCATTTGACTGTTCCCTGTATCCGCACAAGATACCGTGACTAAACCGAATGAAGAAAATCAACATGAAAGTGCTCCCAAGAAAGTCAGAGATGCGCTTTAGGATGTTAGTATCAACCTGTCACGCAAACGATGTTTTATTTATGCTAACAGATGATTCCGTGCCTCTCTGGTAGAGCGATTTTATATGCAAGCCCTGTTGGTGTCATATTTATTTCTTCATTACGGACCCTTTGCTAACAGCTGAATTACGTCCATGCAAAAGTTAATGAAAATAAAATGAAACCTTCAAAGCCAAAGACATTACTAAGCGTACAGACTTTTCGGTCTTTATGATGTAGCATCCAGGTTGTTGTTCTGCGGAATTTATGGAGTGGTATTCCCGCGAGGCAGGACATAATCCGTGGCACAGAAAATAACATGTTGTCAAAATAATTGAAAGCATAAACATTCCCGTATGTAATACAGAAGATGTTCTTGTTATTCATGTTATGTACGTCCGATGCGACTCCCTCAACTAATCTAAAATAATACATCATCATTTTTATATGTAAATTGCTAAGTACCTCGTAACAACGTCACATACTGCGAACTATAATTATTCAGGTACAAAGAATCTATATCTATATGTCCTTTCATATGGTCGTGTTGGCGGTTGAACCGGCATCACGTAAAGGCCGCTACCAAAAAGTCAAGAACTATGCTCCAATACAGACGTTAAGCCCTGTCAACTGTTCAAATGTGTGTGAATTACTAAGGGACCAAACTGCTGAGGTCATCGGTCTCTAAACTTACACAGTACTTAAACTAACTTAAACTAACTTATGCTAAGAGCAACACACACACACACACACACACACACACACACACACACACACACATGCCCGAGGGAGGACTCGAACCTCCGGCGGGAGAGATGACCTGTCAGGACTGTGTTCATTCTGCCATTAGAAGTAGGCCAGAAATTTCGTATCCGTGGCACATAAAGTACAACTGAGTTTCTCTTACTTGTTAGTGGCTTTCCTGTAGTAGAGTATCGTAGAAGTACAGAGGAAATAAGGGAATGAAATTAAAAAAAAAAAAAAAATAAATAAATAAAAATAAAAAATAAAAGTCATTAACTAAACAACTAAGTGACTATAGGAAGGATACACGCTCTAAACATCTTCGACCAAGCATTGTTCATTTAAGCACCTGAACCAATAAGTATCGTCGTCTTTCCGCACATTATTTCTTGCCCAATCGCTGTCACGGTGTTTAAGGGATATTCGTGGTAACAGAGATGTGAGTTTCAATCAGCCTCTTGGCGCATATTGTCGTAACAATGAAGTGTACCCCACTAGCTCCCCTGGCCAATTCTCTGCCATCGAACTCTGAAAAGACACAGTATAAACAGTAGAGAGCTTATAAGACGACAGGCACATAGGAAATATTTACGTTTTTAAATTATAGGCATCAACACTTAGTAACAAATGCAGCTTGGAAGAGTATACCACAAAAATGTCGAAGCCAAAGGAAAAAAAAAATCTCCATATGCTATGCCGTCGTTGTAAGGCATGGATGGTATAAGAACAAAAAAGTAAGCAGCTTCTCTTATTTTCCACTTCATAATGTCAAACAGCAATCTCAAAAACTACACATCGGATCAAAAAAAGTTATGATTCCAATTTGTTTGTCTCGGAGGGGGACATTCAACGCTATTCGTCCACGAGACTCAGAGGGCCATAGACGCGGGTTCCCAGGTAGATGCCGTGTTTCTTGACTTCCGCAAGGAGTTCGATACAGTTCCCAACAGTCGTTTAATGAACAAAGTAAGAGCATATGGACTATCAGACCAATTGTGTGATTGGCTTGAAGAGTTCCTAGATAACAGAACGCAGCATGTCATTCTCAATGGAGAGAAGTCTTCCGAAGTAAGAGCGATTTCAGGTGTGCCGCAGGGGAGTGTCGTAGGACCGTTGCTATTTACAATATACATAAATGACCTTGTGGATGACATCGGAAGTTTACTGAGGCTTTTTGTGGATGACGCTGTGGTATATCGAGAGGTTGTAACAATGGAAAATTGTACTGAAATGCAGGAGGACCTGCAGCGAATTGACGCATGATGCAGGGAATGGCAATTGAATCTCAATGTAGACAAGTGTAATGTGCTGCGAATACATAGAAAGATAGATCCTTTATAATTTAGCTATAATATAGCAGGTCAGCAACTGGAAGCAGTTAATTCCATAAATTATCTGGGAGTACGCATTAGGAGTGATTTAAAATGGAATGATCATATAAAGTTGATCGTCGGTAAGGCAGATGACAGACTGAGATTCATTGGAAGAATCCTAAGGAAATGCAATCCGAAAACAAAGGAAGAAGGTTACAGTACGCTTGTTCCCCCACTGCTTGAATACTGTTCAGCAGTGTGGGATCCGTACCAGATAGAGTTGATAAAAGAGATAGAGAAGATCCAACGGAGAGCAGCGTGCTTCGTTACAGGATCATTTAATAATCGCGAAAGCGTTACGGAGATGATAGATAAACTCCAGTGGAAGACTCTGCAGGAGAGACGCTCAGTAGCTCGGTACGGGCTTTTGTTGAAGTTTCGAGAACATACCTCCACCGAGGAGTCAAGCAGTATATTGCTCCCTCCTACGTATACCTCGCGAAGAGACCATGAGGATAAAATCAGAGAGATTAGAGGCCACACAGAGGCATACCGACAATCCTTCTTTCCACGAACAATACGAGACTGGAATAGAAGGGAGAACCGATAGAGGTACTCAAGGTACCCTCCGCCACACACCGTCAGGTGGCTTGTGGAGTATGGATGTAGATGTAGATGTAGACCACACTCGGCCCGCCACCTCACCCCGTGAACTTTGAAATCTCCAATGGGAACCCCCGTTTTTTATACCAGATTACAATTCTGCGACAAAATCTACGTATGTTTTGTCTGAAGCATTTTCTTCGTTTCGCCACAGAGGGCGCTGTAATCAGAGGAACAGAAATGGGTACAGAATGATAATTTACAACATGCTACTCAATGACCCTTGACTATCCAATATTATGACAGTGTACATGTGATGTGTTACGGCAGTGAAAGGAACCTGTGACCGCTGGAGACAGTTTCACAAGTTTCTCCAAAAAATTATAACACAACACAGACACAAATGTCATACTAACAAATGTAAATCCACCTGATGATGGAGGCTTAAACCTTTGAAACGCGTCGTGGAGATAAATAAACAGTGACTGGTAACAGTAAACTTGTTGTTTCATTTAACGTTAAGAAGTCACTGTAAAGCCAAACCTAAAATGTTCGCACTTAAAGCATTTATTATCCGACTTCAAACGTAAACTCGAAACGTTCTCAGAAGTCTCGGAAACCCTGTGACCGATCTTGCCGTATCAGTGTTGATAATATGCAAAAATTATCAATATTATTGATTCTCAGCATGGATAAACTAAGTATATACCTAATTAAGTGTATACAGAACTCTTAATGCGAGAGTCATCTAGCAACTGGTCAATTTTTTTATCTTTGGCGATGTACGGTTACAATAGCCTGAAGATTATCATTTGCATCTCAGGGTGTGTTGTACATTTAAATGTTGTATGACAAGTTTGTTATTAAAGCTTAAATGAATATATTAAAATTTTTTTTTGACCTATTCGACATCCAAGAAGGTAATTTCACTTTGAATCTATGAAAGGGACATAATATTTACTTTCTGTTAACATTTTATGTGTATTCTTGTTTTCGAAATGTTCTATATCGTTGAGGCTCTCCTCACTACGGATGAAAAAGTACATCAGATCTAAGGTATTTCCGACTGTAATATCTTAACACTACATCTACATCTATATTTATACTCCGCAAGCCACCCAACGGTGTGTGGCGGAGGGCACTTTACGTGCCACTGTCATTACTTCCCTTTCCTGTTCCAGTCGCGTATGGTTCGCGAGAAGAACGACTGCCGGAAAGCCTCCGTGCGCGCTCGAATCTCTCTAATTTTACATTCGTGATCTGCTCGGGAGGAATAAGTAGGGGGAAGCAATATATTCAATACCTCATCCAGAAAGGCACCCTCTCGAAACCTGGACAGCAAGCTACACCGCAATGCAGAGCACCACTCTTGCAGAGTCTGCCACTTGAGTTTGTTAAACATCTCTGTAACGCTATCACGCTTACCAAATAACCCTGTGACGAAACGCGCCACTCTTCGTTGGATCTTCTCTATCTCCTCCGTCAACCCGATCTGGTACGGATCCCACACTGATGAGCAATACTCAAGTATAGGTAGAACGAGTGTTTTGTATGCCACCTCCTTTGTTGATGGACTACATTTTCTGAGGACTCTCCCAATGGATCTCAACCTGGTACCCGCCTTACCAACAATTAATTTTATATGACCATTCCACTTCAAATCGTTCCGCACACTTACTCCCAGATATTTTACAGAAGTAACTGCTACCAGTGTTTGTTCCGCTATCATATAATCATACAATAAAGGATCCTTCTTTCTATGTATTCGCAATACATTACACTTGTCTATGTTAAAGGTCAGCTGCCACTCCCTGCACCAAGTGCCTGTCCGCTGCAGATCTTCGTGCATTTTTCTACAATTTCCTAATGCTGCAACTTCTCTGTATACTGCAGCAGAATTCGAAACCGCTTTTCCTGGGACGATCATGGACAAGCGGTATAGACTGCGGAAGTAGAGTCTACAGGTCTATTTAAGAAAGATTTCCAGAGCCTGTACTTAACGTACACCTGGTGCAGATGCTTCTGGGCCACAACCGGAGACGTGGTGGCGGGCTGTCGTCAGCTGGGGCTGTGCCAGTCGCTGGTGACGGGCGGGGTCGCCGCCCGCTGCACCTTCAGCTGCCTGCAGCTGCCTGCACCTGCCCACCCGCACACCGCTCACCGCTGACCTCCTTACTCACTGCGGCCCGCTCTACCCTCTGCGGGCCTACTGCTCCTATGTGGCTACAGGCGACCTCATTTCCTGCGCGCGAAAAACGCATAATGTATTCTCCCCCATGTAGTGCAATTCGAGCTTCTCCCAGCGTATCGGATGTTGAAATAATCTACGATAATGCATCCAGGTATCGTCCTCGATAACTGCTGATATTTTAGCAGGTGAAAATCCCATATTTTTTAAACCACAAATGAAAAGAGAGATCGCTGTGCCTGACAACTTAAAGCCCCACTGGCGCCGGCCACTGTGGCCGAGCGGTTCTAGGAGCTTCAGTCCGTAGGCGCGTGACTGCTATGGTCGCAGGTTCGAATCCTGCCTCGAGCATCGATGTGTGTGATGTACTTTGGTTAGTTAGGTTTAAGTAGTTCTAGGGGACTGATGACCTCAGATGTTAAGTCCCATAGTGCTCAGAGCCATTTGAACCCCCACTAGCCGGGGCTACGATAACCAGGAAACAAAAAACGGCGTATGCAGACAGACAGCAGCGCAAACAACTGTCACCATCAAGCGAAGAAAGATAATGAACTTGAGACGTTATCAATAATAACGTATTAATTAACAATTGGTGATCAAGTAACGCTAACTCTGTCCCTCTGATCAGGAAGAGACCAGGATTCCGGTTGAAAAAATGAAGTCGAGCGGCGTGGTTGACTGGGAGACCCCGAAGTGCAGGTTCAGCTGCTAAATTGAAAAAGTTTCCTTATCTTTCGCACGCACTGGCGTCTTCAAGAAGTATGAAGGTTTGGAATTTAATCCAGGACATAGACGCAAGGACAGTTGATCAGGGACTTCGAAAGATAACAGATTTTTCCTCCTTACAATGCATTCGCAGCACACTGTGACATGGAATTAGACTGCGTTTTGATATCATTTGGTATGAGAATGTTGCTGATTTGCAGGGTCTTGCCGATCTTGTTGTTGTTGGTGTATGTTAGTGTTATGTCTAGACAAGACAGCCTAGACACAATGAGACGAAGCCGAAAGGCACGCGCTACGCTCACGCAGATGGGCGTGAGGTCTGAAACAGGATACGTAATGAATGCTATAAAGAAAAGTACGTAGCTTCTGGAATACTTAACTTTAATCCATCCTTTTGGTACATCTGGAGATTGTGGCGATACAAGTGAGACTCTTTAGATACATGTAATGTTACTAATGGCGCCTTGCTAGGTCGTAGCCATTGACTTAGCTGAAGGCTATTCTATCTGCTCGGCTAATGAGCAATGCTTCGTCCATGTAGTCGCTAGCAATGTCGTCCGTACAACTAGGGCGAGTTCTAGTCCGTATCTCGAGACCTGCCTTGTGGTGGCGCTCGGTCTGCGATCACACAGTGGCGACACGCGGGTCCGACATGTACTAATGGACCGCGGCCGATTTAAAACTACCACCTAGCAAGTGTGGTGTCTGGCGGTGACACCACAGTTAGCTTGCCATAGGTGGTTAGCCCTAGCTAGTAGAGTCTTTCGCTGCTTATGGAAGCATATGCTGCCAAAGGTACTACTAGCTAGGGCATAACCGCCTACGGCGAGCTAAAATACACCCACAAGAGACAACATCGGTAAGTGCCTGCAAATCAGCATTACTGACTGGATATATCAGCTGTTATTGAATCCGACCAACAGGCTACAGAACGGTAGCCGACAAGATCGCACACTAACGCACAAACAAACGGCCAAACGGCCAACACTATCCTACACTGTGAACCCAACTGTTACAGGTATGCTGATGCTGACCGAGAAGCCAACACCGGTAGCAAGCTGCAGCCGTCAAGTAACAGTGCTCCATTACGTCAAAGGTATCCTCCTGCATGGTAGTCACTACTTAGAAAGCCTACCCTTGCATGACCTGTTGCAGGCAGTAAGAAAACCGCTAGTGCTCTTACAACCCGAACGAAGTATCACAGAGGTTTATTTCCCTTGGCTCTTGCCTTGGCACTTTTTTCCTCTGCCCTTCAAACCGCTACCTTTCGTTCAACGTTTGACCCGTTCATACGCGCTCATCTGCTCATCTGGAGAGAGCTCCAGATTGGCGCGTATGAATCATGTACCTCAACCAAACGTACTCAAACATCGCAGTCCGCAGCTCGTGGTCTACTGGCTAGCGTTGCTGCCTCTGGAACACTGGGTCCCGGGTTCGATTCCCGGCCAGGTTAGAAATTTTCTCTGCCCTGGGACTCGGTGTTCGTATTGTCCTCATCATTTCATCATCATCATCGTTCGTGACAAGTGGCTAGACTGGATTGTGAAAAAATTTGATTGTGTACAAATTGGGACTTCGTATGAGCGGTGATGACCGCGCAATTGAGCGGCCCACAAACCAAACATCATCAAACATCGCAGTACCCACATGCCGCGAGATCTCTCTTTAGTGAAAAAAATTGTTCAGATGGCTCTGAGCACTATGGGACTTAACATCTGTGGTCATCAGTCCCCTAGAACTTAGAACTACTTAAACCTAACTAACCCAAGGACATCACACACATCCATGCCCGAGGCAGGATTCGAACCTGCGACCGTAGCAGTCACGCGGTTCCGGACTGAGCGCCTAGAGCCGCACGGCCACCGCGGCCGGCTCTCTTTAGTGAAAACTAACCGTATGTAGAGATGGCAGTAGACCTTCTGTGTTGGCCATCAATCCTGTGTGGGCGAGGAGGGGCTCAAGCACTATATAAACAAAAGGAGAAGAGCCGTTTTATTATGACCACAGAATATGCCTGCATCGAATCCCACTTGCATGTTGGGTGATTGGTTTTAAATGTAGCATTGCCATGGAAACCACGATGGAGGAATGAGACAATGGAACCTCACCCAGAGTGCAGGCAGCAGTGGGTGGGCAGGAAAGACAGGGGGGAGTCAGGTTACGGCTGGGCACACAAAGACCCTTCCTGCAGCAGCACGCCACAGCAGTGGGTGTCTAGAGACGCAGCAGCGGCACGACTACTGTAAGAGATTGGTCGCCGACCCGGAGACGGAGCCAGCTTTCACGAGGATGCGGCCGGAGACGGAATGAGAGGGTAAGCCGCATACAGTGATGGCCTGAAAATCTTTTAAACAATGCGGAAACCGCCTGGCAGCGGGCCGGCGTCTCCAGCCGTTAGCACGGAGTCGCGTCCACTACTCCGTTTCCTATGACTTTCAACGTGGACGTTTGCAGTTGATACATTTTTGTGAAGTGAGGGGAGAAGAGATTTATTTTAAAAGGGTTCGACGGGAGGAGTCAAACTTGAGTTTGTGATTGGGCGGAGGTTTTTTGGAGTGAAGAGAGTGGGAGTGCAGACAGAGCGTACTAACACTCGCCCATTCTTACTTAGGGAAGAGGTAACCAGAGGTCAGCTGGAGAGCAAACAGTTTGTATAGTAGAGATCTCTCTCAGCCACCGAGCTGCGTAGACTTCTGTCAGAGCCATTGGGCTGGACGGAACTTCTGTTACAGGCAGTAGCTGGCGCAGACAATTTTGCTGTTCATTTAAGACGATTCTTAACTTCGCATCATGGCTGGGAGTTCTCGTCCTGCGTCTGGCATACAGTTTTCTGGAGAACTCTTGCTCTGTTATACGCCTAAATTGAGACGTTTCTGAATTTCGCCTCTTTGGCTGGGAGTTCGCGTCTTACATTGGTTGTTGGCAGTGAATTTATTTTGAAACAGCTTGGACTTTGCAGTTTGTGGACAGTAGTCTGCGTCTCAGGATATATGTTTCAGCACTGAAAATACAGCGGGACTGCAGCCTTGCTCGCAGCGCACGATACTTGGAAAGCCGTCACTGCACGCCGCCAGTACGCCGTCTCAGACGGTGAAATCGGCACCCGCTTCGGGATTCAGAGAAGATAGTTTAAATTGCTGGGATCACTTGTAAAAGTTTCTCCACTGAGGTTTCACGTCAATTGACTGGAGTACATTCTTCTAGTTTTTCAGTACGGAAGCGAAGTCAGTCATTCTGTGTAAAGAATTTCAGATCTCGTTATTCACAACTGGGCAGAATTAGGCAGAAGATAGTCAACCTTAGTTCATTACCGTCACTCTGTGTTTTTATGTAAACGCTGGACGTCATACAACTTATTTATTGTTCCTGATTAACTCCGAATAAATTGTTTTGTCAAGACTAGGATTTATCCTACATTAGAGGCCTAGCTCACCCTGCATCATTTAATTTGTTCCTATGTTGTGTATTTACTAATTGTCGGTCAGAGACAGTATTTAAGCTGTGTCAACAGGGCAAGAGACTAAATATTTGATTGACTTGACACCGACTGGAAGGGCCACCTCCTAACACAGTATTTTAATAATTATATTGGGTAATTAATACACTGATAGATACCCTTAATTCGGAAATCTCGAAACTGGACAGTAGAGAGGTATAAAATCAATATACACAGATAACTAAGTAGGCGACTGGGGTAGTGTTAGAACCTTACACCTTCCACCCTCCCATTGGCAGCTGGCCGAAGTGGCCGTGCGGTTCTAGGCGCTGCAGTCTGGAACCGCGAGACCGCTACGGTCGCAGGTTCGAATCCTGCTTCGGGCATGGATGTGTGTGATGTCCTTAGGTTAGTTAGGTTTAACTAGTTCTAAGTTCTAGGGGACTAATGACCTCAGAAGTTAAGTCCCATAGTGCTCAGAGCCATTTGAACCATTTTTGAACCTCCCATTGGCCACGAAGGAAAAGGAAAAGCAGCCAACAGCACATGGCGTATCCAAGCAGCTACCCATCCATGTACTGAGGAGACCCGAGATTGCTTAACGTTGCTGATATGACGAGAACCGGTGTATTCAACGAGGCACGCTGTTGGCAGGATTTCGGTCAGAATGTAAGAGCCTTACACAGACAGCGTTTCCAACACGATTCGTCGTATTTTGTGGAATAACGGTGTGAAGTGCGTTTTTCGAGCACCATCTAAGTAAGATTAGGACCTCTTCGCGGTGTGTGAAGGATGCGTAAGACTGGTTTCTATCGTACCTCGTGCGGCTGTTTGATTTCATACCGCGACCTGACAAACAAGACCGTGGTGGACTGGAGTACAGAGTACAAGTGAAACACACGTTTACAACAACAGAGGAAAGCTGAGGTTGCAGGACATTGTCTCCGTATTGTTCATCCATTGCAGTATAGCAACACTGAGATTCTGGAGTGTATTTCCATTAGGGAATCCGTCGAGATTAAACTACCAAATGACCTTATAAATAAAGACGGAATTTCCCGCCTAAATTCTGCCAGTAATATTGCTCTCTCCCTCATCAAAGAACAGGGAGACACAGCGTTACTGGTTCACCCGTTGTGAATATTTCACTACCGATGACGTCTAAAGTTGGTTATCTTTGCTTGTCCGGCGGCGCGTGTTGTTTACTGTGTGTGTGTCTTGATTTTGTGCGTACATCCTCCTTTTCTTCCTCGTTGATGTATCTCGCCAACGGAGAGTTTAAGTTGCAGACTTTGAACGCGGAATGGTAGTTGAAACTAGACGCATGGGACATTCCATTTCAGAACTCGGTAGGGAATTCAGTATTCCGAGATTCACAGTGTCAAGAGTGTGCCGAGAACACCAAATATCAGGCATTACCTCTCACCACAGCCTTCACTTAATGACCGAGAGTAGCGGCGTGTGCGTACAGTTGTCAGTGCTAACAGACAAGCAACACTGCTTGAAATAACCGCAGGAATCAAAGTGTGGCGTCATGGGCTATGGTAGCAGACGACCAACGCGAGTGGCTTTTCCAAAAGAACGACATCGTCTGCAGTTTGTCTACTGGGCTCGTAACCATGTCAGTTCGACCCTAGATGACTGGAAAACTGTGACCTGGTCAGATGAGTCTCGATTTTAGTTCGCAAGAGCTGACAGTTGTGTTCGAGTGTGGCATAGGCCCTAGGAAGCCTTGCATCCAACGGCACAGGTTTATTTAGCGCGACAGCGACACAGAGATATTTATCGCACAACGGTAACGGCCACTACAAGAGAGTTGTTAAGCATGACGCAGAAGTAACAGTTTAAAAATCCGAATGCGCTTCTTCAAAAAAGAGTCGAACAACACGCACTTAGCAACACAGCCCTAGGAAACCTTCTCGAAAACCCATCATTGTTTCCTTTTGCGACGTAGAAGAGAAATTTAGCTCGGCTCGGCTCGTTTCAAACAGTAAGGTGTCGACACATGGAAAAAAAGCCACAGCTCAGACGTTTATATGAGCTGTAAGGTGTGTTAATTATGTGAAATTGGCACCAAATTTCACAAAAATTCTGCCGAACGCTGCTGTGGACGTGTCACATGATGAGAAATCGTCACGTCCCCTCTTACCCACAGTTCACCCCTTCTTTTAGCGCCTCCGTGATGGAGGTCAGAACTGTGAAGCCAAGCTTTGAAATCACGCGGTCTTCTTTCGCCTAGTCCAAGAAAACATTTCAGGAACACCGCCGCTCAGAATCAACAAAAAAATGTTTCAGGGGGTGGCATGAAAGGAATCATTTAAATCGCACCTTCTCTTTGGCCTTTGATTCCCAAACTTCTGTGACCGAAAAAGACAGTTCGGAGTACTATGAGCAACAGGACGACATTCTTGACAACCTTTGACGCTATTGGCACTCCCTGGACAACTCAGTCCTTCTCGAAGGACATTGTGGGCCAGCAACCTTACTGAAATTCCCCACACAACTTTGGAGTGCAGCGCGATAGCAGTTTTTGCTCTGGTGCACACGATGGAACCACCAGGGATCATTCAAAACCATTTGAGGAAATCTGAACGTGATCCAAAGCACCAAAGGGTACTTATACTTTTCAGCCGTTCTGTTTCGCGTCCTCCTGTGACGTGATCATGGATGGGTGCGACATTGGCACATGCGTGAATAAAATGGCAAAGGACCCCTCTAACAACCCCAGTTCGGCAACACCCTCGGTGCAGCCCTCTCACGTTTGTACATAAACAACCCATGACGAGAGTACTAGACACCTGCAGGCAATTCAGAACCCGTAAGAGGTTTCCACCCAGCATACGCATAAAGTATGAAGAAGAGCAGATAGAAGAGGTTGACTGTCTTAAATTCCTGGGATTACAACTTGATAATAAATTCAGTTGGGAGGAGCACACTACAGAACTGCAGAAACGCCTTAACAAATCTGTATTTGCAATTCGAGTGTTAGCAGAGATAGCCGACATAAAAATGATAAAGCTTGCATACTTTGCTTACTTTCATTCCATAATGTCATATGGTATAATACTTTGGGGTAACTCTTCAAGTCAAACAAACGTTTTCAGAGTCCAAAAGCGTGTAATACGTATTATTTGTGGAGTAAATTCACGGACGTCCTGTAGAAACCTCTTCAAAGAACTGGGTATACTAACTACTGCCTCTCAGTATATTTACTCCTTAATGAAATTTCGGTGTGGCCGCGCGGCTCTAGGCGCTACAGCCTGGAACCGCGCGAACGCTACAAGCGCAGGTTCGAATCCTGCCTCGGGCATGGATGTGTGTGATGTCCTTAGGTTAGTTAGGTTTAAGTAGTTCTAAGTTCTAGGGGACTGATGACCTCAGAAGTTAAGTTCAAATGGTTCAAATGGCTCTGAGCACTATGGGACTCAACTGCTGAGGTCATTAGTCCCCTAGAACTTAGAACTAGTTAAACCTAACTAACCTAAGGACATCACAAACATCCATGCCCGAGGCAGGATTCGAACCTGCGACCGTAGCGGTCTTGCGGTTCCAGACTGCAGCGCCTTTAACCGCACGGCCACTTCGGCCGGCAGAAGTTAAGTCCCATAGTGCTCAGAGCCATTTGAACCTTAATGAAATTTGTCCTAAATAATATATCTCTTTTTCCAACAAGCAGCTCAGTTCATACATACAATACCAGGAACAAAAATGATCTGCACAAGGACTTAAAAGCACTTACTTTAGTTCAAAAAGGGGTCCATTACTCAGGAACACTCATCTTCAATAATTTGCCAGCAAACATAAAAAATTTAGTTACAAATAAAGATCAGTTTAAAAGGAGCCTGAAAGACTTACTAGTGGCCAACTCCTTCTACTCCATTGACGAATTTTTTAATAGAAACAAATGATGTATTGTATATACTCATACTATTAGTATTGTTATTTCAGCTTTTTTTTTAAAAAAAAAGACATGTTCCACATCCACGAGGATCTCCTCAGCACGGATCTATGGAACGAAAAGCTAATCTAATCTAATCTAATCTAGGATGTGCTGCTGCACTTGTGCCTTCTAGAAGCCATGCGGAATAGGAAGAATGTCATGGGATCGCCTGTCTGCCGGTGTTTAGGTCTCTGTCACAGGTTTCCTCCGTACAGGCAAATTTTTTAAGTGCGCAACAAACGTAGGCGGGTGGCACCGAGGGAGTTGCCGAAGTGGGGGGACGGGGCCTTAGAGGGACATTTTGCCGTTTCACTCACGCATTTGGCAATGTCGAACCCGTCCGTGATCACGCCATAGGACGACGCGAAACAAGATGGCTGAAGAAGCATAGACAACCTTTGTTGTTTTGGGTCACGTTCAAAGTTTGTCAAATCTTTTTCAACGGTCCTTAGTGGGTTCACCCTGCACATCAGAGCAAAAATTGCTGTGGCAATGAACTCCAAAGGAATGCGGTCACGCTCAATAGCTGGTCCACAGTGTCCTTAAAATAGGATTGAATTGCTAGGGGGAGTTCAGCAGTATTAGAGCTTGTCAAGAATATCGTTCTGTTGCTAATGAGACCGCGGAGTGAGTGGGAGTCAACGCCAAAAGGGGAGAGGTGGTTTTATTGACGCCCTTTATGCCACCCTCTGAGGCCTTTTCGTGGCGATTCTGAGCGACAGTGTGTCTACAATGTTTTTCTGGGCTACCCGAAAGAAGACCGCGTGATTTCAACGCTGGCCGTCACAGTTCTGACCTCCATTACGGAGGCGCTAAAAGAAGGGGTGAAACGTGGATAAGAGGGAGTGTGACGACTTCCCAGTCGTGCATCACGTCCAAGGTGGCGTTGAGCAGAATTTTGGTCCCAATGTGACATCATTAAGCCACCTCGCACCTTGCTGTTTTTGAAGCTTCGCTGAGCCCGAGGGTGAATCTGTAGGGCGCCACGCATTTTCGCTATTACAGAGGAAGGTTGTAGACTCCTTTGAGCCAAATTTCTAAGCCATAACTGGACACAGTTGCGGGGTTTCGAAAATTGGTCCTTTAATTGTATTACACAGTGCATTACTTTCCTTCACATATATCTCGTGACATGGCCGCACTACACCTTCCATTAATAGAAATGGAGAGGAGGAAATGATCAAGGTACATCATATATCCACCGAAGCACGCTTTACGTTAGAGCGCGGAGTATGAATGTAGACGTAGTTACGTGTAGTGTGGTGTTGCAGCAGCATGGGCGCAAGTTACAGATACGTGCTTCCTAGCTCTAACGGGTTATGATGCAGATAAGGAACCCAATGTGGCGTAAGGGTCATCAGCTTCGAAATACACAAGGTCGCTAGGACTACTCGTCGTCTATTATTTCCCTTCGCGTTTACTCAGGCGCAGGTGGAGGAGGTTAGGGGTAGAGGGGAGAGGGGCGTCAAAGAAATGATGTCATCTGTGGATATTTAGCCATTTTACCGGACTTTGAGGTAGCGTTCGTTAAACATTTATACATACTTCAATTACAGCATTTAGCCACATATATTGTTCTCCACAAATGCGCGTTCCGAGAGTGTAACCTCTCATCTTATGGCAGTTTTATTTGTAACCTCGAAAAATTAAGATGCGAACACAAAACTTGGTGGTCGTATTAGTACTTCTCTACGTATTCGGCCTTCAATGCGACACATCTTTCCCAATGGTGGATGACTCGGTGGAGACCATGGTTGCAGAAGACGGTGTGGTTGCCCATGAAACATTCAACCTCGATAATCACTTCGTCGTCATACTGGAAATCCTTACCAAGGAATGGTTTCTTCATGAGAGGGAAAACGAAGGAGTTACTGGGTGCAATGTTAGAAGACTATGTAGTAAGGAAAAATTTGATAACCCAGAGAACCAGCGTGCGTGACTGTGTTCTGTGTAGAGTGTGGTTGGATGCTGTCGTGTAGGGAACACACTGGAAAGTTTTCCAATAAGCTTCGCCGACATCAACTAAGAACAAAAACCGAATACGGTTCGGAAAGCGTCTCTCCATTCTTTTGTGAAGTCGGACGCACAACAGCAGTGTGCCTCCTCTAAGTGAAAAAGGCGCCTATAGCCAACTGTATTGGGGGCAGCAGTGAAGCACGTTCTTGATGCTTCCGGCAGCCAGAGGGCCCTCCTGGCGTTCAAGTTGGTCAACCTGTTGTGGCGCCGAGGCAACGAGTTTGGGCGGAAGTAGTGTCCCTACGCAACGGTGGGTCTGCAGCCGGAATTCGCAACGGTGCCGAACTTCTACTCATTTTCGCCATCTTGTGGTTTTTTTTACATTAATTGATCGGTGAACATAAAAATTAATTGCCACCAGAATTTGATTGTCGTCTACTGAGACAAGCCATCGGTGTTTCCCTTGGGGCGTTGACTCCCACTCACTTCGTGGTCTCGTGAGCAACAGAACGATATTCTTGACAAATTAGCCGGTTAATTTTATCGACTTTTTAATTAATTAAGCAATAAATGTAGACTGGCAATGGCAAGGAAAGCATTTCTGAAGAAGATAAATTTGTTAACATCGAATCTAGATTTAAGTGTCAGAAAGTCGTTTCTGAAAGTCTTTGTATGGAGTGTAGCCATGTATGGAAGTGAAACATGGACAACAAATAGTTTAGACAAGAAGAGAATAGAAGCTTTCGAAATGTGGTGCTACAGAAGAATGCTGAAGATTAGATGGGTAGATCACACAACTAATGAGGAGGTATTGAATAGAATTGGGGAGAAGAGGAGTTTGTGGCACAACTTGACTAGAAGAAGGGACCGGTTGGTAGGACATGTTCTGAGGCATCAGGGGATCACCAATTTAGTATTGGAGGGTAGCGTGGAGGGTAAAAATCGTAGAGGGAGACCGAGAGATGAATACACTTAGCAGATTCAGAAGGATGAAGGTTCCAGTAGGTACTGGGAGATGAAGAAGGTTGCACAGGATAGAGTAGCATGGAGAGCTGCATCAAACCAGTCTCAGGACTGAAGACCATAACAACAACAACGACAAGCAACAAGCCCGTGATTACCATCGCTGAGATTGTGATTATGTAAGCAGTATGAATCTGCGATTTGAAACACGATTTTTATTTATTTAGACGCTTTTTCTTCGGATAGGAATGCACTGGACAGCTGCTGAGGCTTCTTCACGTGGTTTACACGTCTCAGAAAAGTCTTAGTGTTACACACAGTCAGAGCTGTGCGAGGCTCTTATTAGGGACGCCACTGGACGTTATTTCCAAAAATGTATGTAACATATGGTGCTGTATACATCACCATTTTTTCTTTCACTGTGATTGAGCTTGACAGCGCTCAAAGGGGCGAAAGTAACTACTCTCGCTAAGTAACGAGACATAGTGATTAAAACAGTTTATGGAGGAAAATGATTTCCCTCAACTCCTTCAAGTATTATAATAATAGTAGGGTCTAACAGCAATAATAATAATAATAATGATATAAACAAATAATAATGCACAGGGTTGTCGAAACAGATTTTATCACTCGTACAGTACCACATAATTTTAAATTTTCCTTTGTTGCAGAATAGAGATGGCCACTCCCTATGTTAGAGAGAAGGAAGGCAGCGGCTTGCAAGGAAGTGAGAAGAAAAAAAAATCAGCCCTGGTTTCATAAGAATCCTCTAAGTTGTTTAACTATCTGTCGACTGCACAAGGAATTTGTGCTCCCTGTATTGGTGACTAGTGACTGTAAAGGAAACAGTTGACGTCCATAAATGTTCAAGGCACAATGATTAGGAGCCCAGGAAAGTCAAGTAGGAGATTAGCATTGGAAACCGAAATTGCGCGGACAAGTGTCTTACGAATTCCCCACCTCGATCCGGGAATGAAGCCGTACTACACTGAAATGATAAAGGCCCTATCTGATGCTGATAAAATTGCTCGTGTACGAGCTTCAGGAGAGTTACTAGAAATGACGCACATAAAAAGTATGAGTAGAGTTTCTTCTTGCGCCTTGCTACGCCGGGATACGGCTTGAAGGTTATCGCAGCTGACTGTTGAACTTGACCCTGGTGGAGCCTGCGTCCATGCCCATTGCAGGAGCGCTGCGCGTGCCCACGCACCCTAGTACACTTGTTTTCAGTGCCCGAAATGCGGTGTTTTTCCTTAGCATTACACACACAATAAGCCGCACAGTACTCTCTTCTCGGAAATGATCATATTCAGAAAGCATTACTATTATTATTTGTAGGGTGTTATTGCAGTAGCCGCGCTGGATTAGCCGAGCGGTCTAAGGCGCTGCAGTAGTGGACTGTGCGGCTGGTCCCGGCGGAGGTTCGAGTCATCCCTCGGACATGGTTGTGTGTGTTTGTCCTTAGGATAATTTAGGTTAATTAGTGTGTAAGCTTAGGGACTGATGACCTTAGCAGTTAAGTCTCATAAGATTTCACACACATTTGAACATTTTTTTTGTTATCGCAGTAGTGGAAATGAGTATTAAAGCATGGGTATTTGCAGGATAATTAACATTGTCGGTTGGAATAGTTGTACACAGTGTAAATAGCAACGGTATTAAATATAGCATACCCACTGACGCAGTCAAATGGCATGGCATTTGATGTCATTAGTGCAGTATATTACAAGGCATCAACGATTCAGATGGTAGAGGGTGGAACTCGGTATAAAGGCAATTGGCTGTGTGCGGTGTTGACGTGAGCGTACGTGCCTTTACTGCAGATTGGGAAACGACACCATTAGTCACAGTGCATGTTGTGTACATGAACCACGATTTTGACAATGCCACGCGGAAAATAGTTATCATATAATAAAAAAGCAAAAATAGCTACGTACGAGAAAACGAGGCTCTTTAGTCATCAAATTGTCATGTGGTTGAACACGAAACTTGTCTGAGACATAGAAAAGGTTACTTTTCCGCAAAGTAAGGACCCATTGTTCTTCTCAGCTTGTAGCTGATTTACAGTTACCAATATATGCCAGACGTCTACTACAAATTTTGTCAAATGACAAACATCTTGCATTCAAGAGTTTGTTGTACACAGTGTAAATAGCAACGGTATTAAATATAGCATACCCACTGACGCAGTCAAATGGCATGGCATTTGATGTCATTAGTGCAGTATATTACAAGGCATCAACGATTCAGATGGTAGAGGGTGGAACTCGGTATAAAGGCAATTGGCTGTGTGCGGTGTTGACGTGAGCGTACGTGCCTTTACTGCAGATTGGGAAACGACACCATTAGTCACAGTGCATGTTGTGTACATGAACCACGATTTTGACAATGCCACGCGGAAAATAGTTATCATATAATAAAAAAGCAAAAATAGCTACGTACGAGAAAACGAGGCTCTTCAGTCATCAAATTGTCATGTGGTTGAACACGAAACTTGTCTGAGACATAGAAAAGGTTACTTTTCCGCAAAGTAAGGACCCATTGTTCTTCTCAGCTTGTAGCTGATTTACAGTTACCAATATATGCCAGACGTCTACTACAAATTTTGTCAAATGACAAACATCTTGCATTCAAGAGTTTGTTGTACACAGTGTAAATAGCAACGGTATTAAATATAGCATACCCACTGACGCAGTCAAATGGCATGGCATTTGATGTCATTAGTGCAGTATATTACAAGGCATCAACGATTCAGATGGTAGAGGGTGGAACTCGGTATAAAGGCAATTGGCTGTGTGCGGTGTTGACGTGAGCGTACGTGCCTTTACTGCAGATTGGGAAACGACACCATTAGTCACAGTGCATGTTGTGTACATGAACCACGATTTTGACAATGCCACGCGGAAAATAGTTATCATATAATAAAAAAGCAAAAATAGCTACGTACGAGAAAACGAGGCTCTTCAGTCATCAAATTGTCATGTGGTTGAACACGAAACTTGTCTGAGACATAGAAAAGGTTACTTTTCCGCAAAGTAAGGACCCATTGTTCTTCTCAACTTGTAGCTGATTTACAGTTACCAATATATGCCAGACGTCTACTACAAATTTTGTCAAATGACAAACATCTTGCATTCAAGAAACGACTGCAGAAACATGCTCTAACACCCAAACACTAAAAAGCTAGATTTGAGTTTTGTAAAACACGTATGTCGTGGACTTCAGAATGGCATGAAGTGATCTTCAGGGATGAGAAGTTTAATTTTGGTGGACAGGATGCATTTCAATATTAGTGGTACGATCTTAGAACAGAGCAGCAGGAAAGAATGAGGAGAACTTTAGGTGGTGGAAGTGTTACGAGTTGGACAGCCTTCTGCGTTGAAGGTAAATCATACATTGCTAGGCTCAATACGAGAATGAACTCTATGTTCACTGAGATGCTAGAAACAAAATTGATTAGAATGTATGAGGACCTAGGGGACAAAAGCCTAAATTTTCAACAAGATAAGGCAATTATGTATGGTTCTGTTCGAACCAAAAAGTGGTTTGATGATAAAGATGTCGATGTCTTGCTCTGGCCAGTACGTAAGCGGCTTTTGAACCTCGTGGGAAACCTTTGTGGATTACCTGCAAGGTGTGTTTGTCACAATGGAAGACGATTTGTGGCAGTGTCTTTGGTGAGAAGAGCGATACGAGAAGAGTGGGAGACAGTTTCACTGCAAGAACTACAAAAACTAACAAAATCAGTGTCGAAGAAAATTTTTGAGGTAATAAGGCAGAAAAAGAAAAGAAATGATCGTGTGGCATTGATGGTCGGGAGGCCACATCCGGGGGGGGGGGGGGGGTTGTTGCAAGTTTTATTTCAAGCGACGCCACATTCGGCGACTGGCACGTCGGTGTTGATAAGATGATGATGAGGGCAACACAACAGACAGACAACGTGATGAAAATATCGAACCCGGGCCCGCTGCATGGGGGGCAAATACGTTACCGCTCAGCTAACCAGGCGGACTAATTAGGAAGCTTGGACAAAGTACTAACGGTGCAATAACACAACAAATAATGAATGCCTTTATACCCATTTCCATCCAGGAAATGCAAACGCCTTATTTTGTTAGTCGTGTTATTAAAGAAATTACGCAATTCCTTCATGATTGCTTATGTCTTAATGTATGTATTACTTTCATAATAAATTCAATACATTTATGCTTCAGACACCGTACTATTACTTTCGTAGGAATCCTGCCTTTATACTGATGTACACTACTGTATAAGCACATCGCTCAAAAACATTGTATATCACCGCATCTAGCCATAATAATGACGTCTATTCGACAAAGGTAGGTTTCTCTAGATGTGACTAGATCCCGTACAGTTACCAAACAACGGGGGTGTTGATTGCTATACTCACCAGTTGTTCCAAATAATCCCAGTTTCTATGGGATAAAGGGCAGGTGAATTAGCTGACCAGTCTCGGTATCATAGAGTGACCGAGTGTCCTCCAAACCAGGAATGTATGCGTAAAACCCGCGAACACGGCTGTCGTCATTTTAAAAAGGAAGCACACTCGTCATGGAGATGTAGAAGAAATGCTGAAACTTCATCACCGAGGTTACTGGAACACCCGCAAAACATTACATAATCACTCATGGCGTCGTAAGGCTCTCATTAGGAAGCCTGTGCCCTTGACGCCGTGCGTCATTTAAAAGGAGGAAAAATCGCGACGCTTCAGATCATATTACTCGCTCCCGGTCAGCTACTATCCAGTTCCTCCAGTTTCTGTGTAGTCTGTTCCAATGAAGACGTATAGCATTATGTACTAGACTCCAGATGTCCTTTTTAAGCAATTCCCTTCGCAATGTTCGCTCGGAAAGTGGTTGAGATGAATCTGCGCTCACAGAAAGCGGCACCTGCTATTGGGTGTGAAACCGATTGTCGTTGATAAGGCATGATATTGCTCTCCGATTCCTGACGCGTCTGTAGTAGCAGATTCTACGTTGTACTCCGGTCGTCCTCAGTAGCGTATAATACCCTGAAGTGACAAAGTCTTGGAGTAACTCCTAATATACACTCCTGGAAATTGAAATAAGAACACCGTGAATTCATTGTCCCAGGAAGGGGAAACTTTATTGACACATTCCTGGGGTCAGATACATCACATGATCACACTGACAGAACCACAGGCACATAGACACAGGCAACAGAGCATGCACAATGTCGGCACTAGTACAGTGTATATCCACCTTTCGCAGCAATGCAGGCTGCTATTCTCTCATGGAGACGATCGTAGAGATGCTGGATGTAGTCCTGTGGAACGGCTTGCCATGCCATTTCCACCTGGCGCCTCAGTTGGACCAGCGTTCGTGCTGGACGTGCAGACCGCGTGAGACGACGCTTCATCCAGTCCCAAACATGCTCAATGGGGGACAGATCCGGAGATCTTGCTGGCCAGGGTAGTTGACTTACACCTTCTACAGCACGTTGGGTGGCACGGGATACATGCGGACGTGCATTGTCCTGTTGGAACAGCAAGTTCCCTTGCCGGTCTAGGAATGGTAGAACGATGGGTTCGATGACGGTTTGGATGTACCGTGCACTATTCAGTGTCCCCTCGACGATCACCAGTGGTGTACGGCCAGTGTAGGAGATCGCTCCCCACACCATGATGCCGGGTGTTGGCCCTGTGTGCCTCGGTCGTATGCAGTCCTGATTGTGGCGCTCACCTGCACGGCGCCAAACACGCATACGACCATCATTGGCACCAAGGCAGAAGCGACTCTCATCGCTGAAGACGACACGTCTCCATTCGTCCCTCCATTCACGCCTGTCGCGACACCACTGGAGGCGGGCTGCACGATGTTGGGGCGTGAGCGGAAGACGGCCTAACGGTGTGCGGGACCGTAGCCCAGCTTCATGGAGACGGTTGCGAATGGTCCTCGCCGATACCCCAGGAGCAACAGTGTCCCTAATTTGCTGGGAAGTGGCGGTGCGGTCCTCTACGGCACTGCGTAGGATCCTACGGTCTTGGCGTGCATCCGTGCGTCGATGCGGTCCGGTCCCAGGTCGACGGGCACGTGCACCTTCCGCCGACCACTGGCGACAACATCGATGTACTGTGGAGACCTCACGCCCCACGTGTTGAGCAATTCGGCGGTACGTCCACCCGGCCTCCCGCATGCCCACTATACGCCCTCGCTCAAAGTCCGTCAACTGCACATACGGTTCACGTCCACGCTGTCGCGGCATGCTACCAGTGTTAAAGACTGCGATGGAGCTCCGTATGCCACGGCAAACTGGCTGACACTGACGGCGGCGGTGCACAAATGCTGCGCAGCTAGCGCCATTCGACGGCCAACACCGCGGTTCCTGGTGTGTCCGCTGTGCCGTGCGTGTCATCATTGCTTGTACAGCCCTCTCGCAGTGTCCGGAGCAAGTATGGTGGGACTGACACACCGGTGTCAATGTGTTCTTTTTTCCATTTCCAGGAGTGTAGTATCGGACCTCCTTTTTCCGGGGCTTAGTGCTGCAACTTGACATGGCATGGACTCAATAAGACGTTGGAAGTCCTCTTCTGAAATACTGGGCCATGCCGCCTCTACAGCCGTTCATAATTGCGAAAGTGTTGCCAGTGCAGGATTTTGTGCACGAACTGACCTCCCAGTTACGTCCCATAAATGTTTTTGGGATTCTTCTCGGGCGATCTAGGTGACCAATTGTCCAGAATGTTCACCAGACCAATCGCAAACAATTGTGGCTCAGTGACATGGAGCATCTTCATCCATAAAAACTACATCGTGGTTCCGGAACATGAAGCCCATAAATGGTTGCAAATGTCCTCCAAGTAGCCGAACGTAACAATTTCCAGTCAATGATCAGTTGAAGGACCCAATCCATTCCGTCTAATCACAGCCCACACCATTATGGAGCCACCATCGCTTGCACAGTGCCTCGTTGACAACTTGAGTCCATGACCTCGTGGGGTCTGCGTCAAACTCGATCCCTTCCATCAGCTCTTAGCAAGTGAAATCGGGACTCATCTGACTAGGCCGTGATTTTCCAGTCGTCTAGGGTGCCACTGATACGGGCATGAGCCCAGGAGAGGCGCTGCAGGCGATGCCGTGCTGTTAGCAAAGGCACTCGCGTCGGTCATCTGCTGACGTAGCTCATTAACGCCAAATTTCGCCACTCTGTCCTAAAGGATACTTCCGTCGTACGTCCCACATTGATTTGTGCGGTTATTTCACGCAGTATTGCTTGTCTGTTAGCACTGACAACTCTTCTTAGACGCCGTTGCTCTCGGTCGTTAAGTGAAGGCTGTCGGTCACTGCCTTGTCCGGGGTGAGAACTAATACCTGAAATTGGGTATTCGCGGCATACGCTTGACACTGTGAATCTCGGAATACTAAATTCCCAAACGAGTTCCGAATTCGAATGTCATCTGCTTCTAACTCCAACTACCATTCCGTTTTCAGTGTCCTGTAATTCCCGTCTTAACCACGTCGGAAACCTTTTCACCTGAATCACCTGAGTACAAATGACAGCTCCGCCAATGCACTGCCCTTGTATACCTCGTGTACGCGGTGTTAACGCCATCTGTATAAGCGGGTATCGCTAAACCATGAGTTTTGTCACGTCAGTGTATTACGGTACGTTGACAATTACTACTGTGGGACCGTCTAGTCACAACAGAATAAAACAACTTCTGTGCCGTACGCCTTTCGCCTTCATTCTTTGCAAAACATCTTTAGTAGCCTGGAGAATGTATATATTTACTTTACGTGTAGGGTATTGCATATGTAGGTTATTAACAGTTCTGGCACTTTTCGTTTCTCTGTGATGCAGTAATAATTTAAAGTTCTACTCACAGTTTTCGTTAATGTTGATCTACTTGCTGTTGTTTCTTTGTTACAGATGTTCTTCTTCCCATAAATGAAATTTGCAATATCGTTTCTTTCTTGTTTTTCTTTTTTACAGCATGAGTGACTGAAAACACGTTTTGATGTTATGTTTTGTAAGGCGTTGTATATATTATTGCCAACTCCTGAATCTGTTTTTGTGGTGTTATGATGTGTTTTTTTGTGTATATGTGAGTGTGTGAAATGGTATTTGTTTCGGTGTGATGAGATGTGGGTACTTTAACACAACAAGTACCATTTGACACACACACACACACACACACACACACACACACACACACACACACACACATATGCGTATACACAGATAGGTCACAGACACCCCAACAAATACATTCAGTAGTTGGCAGTAACTTATAACAGTTGGCAACACCATCCAAAACATAACATTAAAAGCTGTACTCAAATCCTAAAACTGAATAAAATCGAAAAAAAAAACAAAAACAAACGAAGTTTCAAACGGAAACTACCAGAAGGAAAGCAGCTATAACAAAGGAAAAAGAACGCAGCATATAGATCAACATCCACGAAATCTGTGAGTAGAACTTAAAATTATTACTACATCATATAAAAACAAAAAGTGGCAGAACTGCTTATAACTTACATATGCAACGTCTTAAATGTAAGCTAAATACTATAAACTAATATATGTACGTACTCTAGGTCACTGAAGATGCCTTGCAAGTAGTAAAAGCGGAGAAACATAAAAAAGTAATTATTGTTGGTTTTTTGTACACAGTAGAATGTTCTTGAACATGATAAAAGGCAAGAGTTTTCTGTTATTATCGATATGCTATAGAAAAAATGAACAGGATCTTTCTGTAGGAAATTTATGCTGGGATACGTTTTCGTATAAACTGTAATTTTGGAATTGTTGAAGAAAAACGTACAAAAGCGACCGTCAAATGCGTT
Source organism: Schistocerca americana (assembly GCF_021461395.2). Classification (NCBI taxonomy): domain Eukaryota; kingdom Metazoa; phylum Arthropoda; class Insecta; order Orthoptera; family Acrididae; genus Schistocerca; species Schistocerca americana. The sequence goes on from NC_060119.1 coordinate 800,477,022, forward strand.
TTTCTCGAATAGCTCGAACATTGTGGTCTCCAGTGAAAACGTATCCCGGCACAAAATTTAACTCGTTAAATTTCCTACAGAAAGATCCTGTTCATTTTTTCTATAGCACTAATAATTTGCTCATAGCAAGCGAGAGAATATGAAAATCTTATGTGTGGTTTTTAATGTCGTCATGGGTTCCACAAAACCTGTTGGTAGGAGCAGCTGAATCAGCCTGTGTAATATAATGTAGGACATAGTTATTTAGTGATTTATGAAATATTTGTTTGTTTATGGTTCAAATGGCTCTGAGCACTATGGGACTTAACATCTATGGTCATCAGTCCCCTAGAACTTAGAACTACTTAAACGTACCTAACCTAAGGACATCACACAACACCCAGCCATCACGAGGCAGAGAAAATCCCTGACCCCGCCGGGAATCGAACCCGGGAACCCGGGCGTGGGAAGCGAGAACGCTACCGCACGACCACGAGATGCGGGCTCTGTTTGTTTATATATGCGAATGTTTCTGTATTATGTGTCATCTGTTACCATTCTCTATGACCTGACATCTGTCGTGAGAGAAAAAAAAAAAAAAAAAAAGATAATGATAGCATGTAAAAGTTGTGTGTGGCACGTAGAAAAATATTGGTATCAACTTTTCCTGTCTCCTTCTGAAGTGATCCCACACACTAAGAAAAGTGGCGTATTTTATTGCCCTTTGTAGTGAGTAAAACTAGCTTTGTGAAACAGTTTGAGAAAGTCATGTTATTTAGTGTATCGTGCGCTCCAATCTCCGGGACTCTTTAAAGTGGCGGACACAGTGAATTGAGGCTGTAAAACTCGAGAGGCAGTAAGTTGTTTTCCTTGTTCGCGAGTCAGTTCAACAGGTCGCCGGGCGGCGCGGCAAGTGCTTCAGAGTCTCACATGTTTATGGCTCGCTGCCAGGCAGAGCCAAGTTCTGCGGCGTGCCTGGCCGACGCGCTCGCCGTCGCATCAGAGTTAAGACCGGCGCGATCGAGCAGACCGAGACCTCACGATGCGTTTGTTTCCCGTACATACTACGTAAGATACTGGCGCCTTCTGTTAGCAATACACTCGTACAGGGTGAATCAGTTAAAAGATACGTCTCTTATTTTGTGAACGGTACTATGTACAGAAGCGAAGTTTTAGACAAGTGACAGTAGGCAGAGAAGAACATAATTTTGTTATAAGGGTTATACTGTTAACTCTTGTATGAAGTGAGACCTTTTTTTACGGACCGATGCACTTTTTGTACTTTTTAACAGCTTGCGAAACTTATTAAAATAAATAAATAAAATATTACGATCGTTCATTTGTTACAGCAACAAAAAACGTCAAGTTACAAATGATGTATACATGCACAAGAAAAGACTATTTCATAAAAGTTATAACAGCAAAAGCTACAACAATTATCCAGTAAAGTACAAGCTGAAACAATTTGAACAAACTTTGTTACATTAACAAGTTAAAGAAATTACTTTACTATCTCCAAACAATTATCACTATACTGTCATTCAAAAATCCATTAACTGAGCAAAAGAGGATTAATGGAAGACCAAGTTACGCTTACAGCACGTTTTCGAGCAATGAAGACTTTCTTTCTTAAAGATATGTTACAGCAGACCATTATTATGCGTGACATTATTGAATGAAAATATGCAAAATATGTCGAATTACTTATTTGTCGCCGGCCGGTGTGGCCGTGCGGTTAAAGGCGCTTCAGTCTGGAACCGCGTTACCGCTGCGGTCGCAGGTTCGAATCCTGCCTCGGGCATGGATGTGTGTGATGCCCTTAGGTTAGTTAGGTTTAATTAGTCCTAAGTTCTAGGCGACTGATGACCTCAGAAGTTAAGTCGAATAGTGCTCAGAGCCATTTGAACCACTTTTTTTACTAATTTGTCTCTCCCAAAGATTTGCAATGATTCTAAGTGCAAAATGCCTGAACTAGTTTTAGGAGTTCCAAAATGTGTTTTCTCCAGTTTAAATTCTCATCAATATGGACACAAATTCTAATCAATATAGACAACGGCGAACAAGTTAATACCGTGTTCCTACTTCAGGATGGAATTTGACACCGCCCCGCACTGCCGTTTCGTGGACAAAATATGAGCTTATCGCGTATCGCAGCACATATGCGACTGGATTCAAGACTTCCTTGAAGACAGAACTCAACACGTCGCTCTTACCGGAATAAAATCGACGGATGTAAAGGTGATTTCAGGAGTACGCCAAGGAAGTGTGATCGGACCGTTATATACACTCCTGGAAATTGAAATAAGAACACCGTGAATTCATTGTCCCAGGAAGGGGAAACTTTATTGACACATTCCTGGGGTCAGATACATCATATGATCACACTGACAGAACCACAGGCACATAGACACAGGCAACAGAGTATGCACAATGTCGGCACTAGTACAGTGTATATCCACCTTTCGCAGCAATGCAGGCTGCTATTCTCCCATGGAGAAGATCGTAGAGATGCTGGATGTAGTCCTGTGGAACGGCTTGCCATGCCATTTCCACCTGGCGCCTCAGTTGGACCAGCGTTCGTGCTGGACGTGCAGACCGCGTGAGACGACGCTTCATCCAGTCCCAAACATGCTCAATAGGGGACAGATCCGGAGATCTTGCTGGCCAGGGTAGTTGACTTACACCTTCTAGAGCAAGTTGGGTGGCACGGGATACAGCCGGACGTGCATTGTCCTGTTGGAACAGCAAGTTCCCTTGCCGGTCTAGGAATGGTAGAACGATGGGTTCGATGACGGTTTGGATGTACCGTGCACTATTCAGTGTCCCCTCGACGATCACCAGTGGTGTACGGCCAGTGTAGGAGATCGCTCCCCACACCATGATGCCGGGTGTTGGCCCTGTGTGCCTCGGTCGTATGCAGTCCTGATTGTGGCGCTCACCTGCACGGCGCCAAACACGCATACGACCATCATTGGCAGCAAGGCAGAAGCGACTCTCATCGCTGAAGACGACACGTCTCCATTCGTCCCTCCATTCACGCCTGTCGCGACACCACTGGAGGCGGGCTGCACGATGTTGGGGCGTGAGCGGAAGACGGCCTAACGGTGTGCGGGACCGTAGCCCAGCTTCATGGAGACGGTTGCGAATGGTCCTCGCCGATACCCCAGGAGCAACAGTGTCCCTAATTTGCTGGGAAGTGGCGGTGCGGTCCCCTACGGCACTGCGTAGGATCCTACGGTCTTGGCGTGCATCCGTGCGTCGCTGCGGTCCGGTCTCAGGTCGACGGGCACGTGCACCTTCCGCCGACCACTGGCGACAACATCGATGTACTGTGGAGACCTCACGCCCCACGTGTTGAGCAATTCGGCGGTACGTCCACCCGGCCTCCCGCATGCCCACTATACACCCTCGCTCAAAGTCCGTCAACTGCACATACGGTTCACGTCCACGCTGTCGCGGCATGCTACCAGTGTTAAAGACTGCGATGGAGCTCCGTATGCCACGGCAAACTGGCTGACACTGACGGCGGCGGTGCACAAATGCTGCGCAGCTAGCGCCATTCGACGGCCAACACCGCGGTTCCTGGTGTGTCCGCTGTGCCGTGCGTGTGATCATTGCTTGTACAGCCCTCTCGCAGTGTCCGGAGCAAGTATGGTGCGTCTGACACACCGGTGTCAATGTGTTCTTTTTTCCATTTCCAGGAGTGTATAAGCGTCGGATGCTCTTTAAAGCCGGCCGGTGTGGCCGTGCGGTTAAAGGCGCTTCAGTCTTGAACCGCGTGACCGCTGCGGTCGCAGGTTCGAATCCTGCCTCGGGCATAGATGTGTGTGATGTCCTTAGGTTAATTAGGTTTAATTAGTTCTAAGTTCTAGGCGACTGATGACGTCAGAAGTTAAGTCGCATAGTGTTCAGAGCCATTTGAACCATTTTTTTTTTTTTGCTCTTTAAAACTGTTCGCAGATGAGGCGGTTGTCTATAACAAAGTAGCAACGCCAGAAGATAGCAACGATTTGCAGAATAATCTCCAGAGAAGTGATGAGTGGTGCAGGCTATGGCAATTGACCCTGAACGTAAATAACTGTAACATATTGCGCGTATATAGGAAAAGAAATCCACTACTACACAGCTACACTATTGATGACAAACCACTGGAGACAGTATCTACCATAAAATATCTAGATGTAACTATCCAGAGAAAACCATATGCCAGACACAACTCCATGGGAAGAATCTTAAGGAAATGTAACTCATCCACGGAGAAACTGGCTTATAAGGTGCTAGTTCAACCGATTATTGAGTATTGTTCATCTGTCTGGGATTCCTATCAGGTAGGACTGACAGAAGAGATAAAGAAGAGCCAACAAAGAGCGACACGCTTCGTCACTGGTTCCTGTAGCCAGCGCGAGGGCTTGCAGAATTGCTCAACAAACTCCATTGGCAGACGTTACATGAGAGGCCTTGTGCATTACAAAGAGATTTACGATTGAATTTTCGAGAGAGCACTTTTCGGGAGGAGTCGGACAACATATTACTTCCCCCCCCCCCCTCCACCCAACGTCAGGCGTAATGGCCACGAGGAGAAAATTCTAGAAATTAGAGCCAATACAGAGGCTTCCCAACAATGATTCTTCTCAGGCACTATTCGAGAGTGGAACAGGATTGGAAGGTTCAGTTAGTGGTACAAAAGTACCCTCCGCCATACACCATTAGGTGGCTTGCGGAGTATGACGTAGATGTAGAAGTAAGAATTCCGAAATTTTCAACCTATTTGTTATTTCGTCACCACATTTTATCGCTGGTGTCGTATCCCTAGATGTACAGAGCTGAAAATGTAGTGTCTCTTGGAAATTTGCAAGCTTCCAGGTCTTTCAGTTACAACCTAGACTTTAATAAAATAGCAAAGGTAACGTAAATCAGAACACTGGGAGGATCTGTGATCTAAATAACGATTCATTCATTGTTAACATCACATGACAAAAGATGGCTAAAGACACGTCACACAAACCTTTTTATTTGACAGACACTTCCAAAAATATGCGGTCTATGGTTAACAAAGTGATCAGGTGGGGTCAACGTGCCACACTAACCATAACTAATGGCTTTATCTAACTTCATAAATGTGAATCCGTGGTATGGCCCATAAACTACGCTACTATCAAGCATCAATACTATTCCATAAAGAAAAATATGGTTACAAGGGACAGGTTGCTGAGAAGCATATATTGGGGCCCTATGCTGCAGCAGCGAATACCACACTTTAGCCTTCTGAAGGTCAGGGCGGCACAGTACGATGCTCGCCTACTAAAGTCACGGACAGGGACAATCTGTTATTAACGGCGCGCCCGGAATTACCAAGTACTCGGTCTCGTGTGCGCTGATTCAGAACACAGATACTTCCCTATAAGCCTCTGAAACCCCTGTGGATTCCAGTGTGCAGGCGAAACCGTTTGCTGGTCTGCCAAACCAATTTCACTCCGTAACATGACTATGCATGACGGAATATATCAAATGTTTAGACGGCCGACTCAAAACAAATAATTAGACCTACACATAACTCGTCGTGTGCGTGATGCAAGAAGCAGTACCTCTGAAAGTTCAGATGGTGACTGGGACAGGCTCTAAGTGGCACACTAGCAAAGGACACAAGTCTCACTGTGTACGTAAAGACCTGCCGTTCTTTACTAGCCAAGTGCCAGTACAAGAATGCCCTTCTCTTTATCTACAGCTTTCCTCCGCATCTCGGTAGCACAGCACACTTGCATGCTTAGACTACACCCATTTTAGCACAAGCCAATAGCCAATCACGAGCTGGAGTTTGGCATTCAAAGCTGGGAGACTGTCCCCTCCCCTCCCCCCCCCCTCCTGCTCTGCATACACAGATTTTAACAACCAGCGACTTTAAAAATTAATTGGGAGAAAAGGAAAAAAGATTCAGCTTTGCAGCCTCTTTTCCCATGCGTTTAAGCTGTGCTGTGTCTTTGCTAAAAGCATGACTTGGATAGAACCACAGCCCTTCATAAACAGATCATTATCTCCCCTGTTGCGTCCACTTCGAACTTCCCAAAGAACGGCCATAAATTCGCTAACAGCCTCATGGCATTACAAATATATTTTGTAGCAGAGTCTGGACACTTGGGGGCCACTGCCCCTGTAACACAGAAATTCGCAGAAACTCGCAGCTTTCTGCCTAACAAGGACCCATCCTCTGCTTTACTGTTGGTCATCAGATCTTGCAGTGCTCTGCTCGTAGCAGCAGCAACTCCCCGGCGCTAGTCAGCCTACCCGGACGCGGCTGCCGACTGACAGGCGCCACCCAATATGTCTGCACAATGAGACTGGCGGACTTGGCTGTCAGCAAACGTTTTCATCCAGGTTCCGCAGAAGAAAACTACCCTCGGCTCTCAGCCGCCGTGGGATTTTACTGCAGTCAATTAACTAGGCACCCTCTTCCTTTGAACGCAGGTAAAGCCTACCGTTATGCCTTCACCAGAGCACACAAACAAGAGCGTTAACTACTGCCATCCATTTCATCATATGAATGAAGTCAGATCGTATCAGATATAGCAGCCACGTCATAAAGATCGCCTTCCCTATGAACGTTAAGCAGTATGACACCATATCAAAAGTGAGAGTTCCCTGCAATCTCTCAAATTGAGAGCGAGACCATTGCCTGAAAACCAGTCAGTAGTATTTTTAAGAATGTCGTTTACCATTTTTTCCATTTCTAAATGTAATGCTCGATTACAACACTAGTGTTGTCTGCAAAAAGAACTAATTCTGCTTGTTGTATATTAGAAACATGAAACAATTCAGCAAGAACTAGACATGGAGATAGTCCAGAACAAAATAAGCCAGTACCACAACAGCTGACAGGAACATGTAGAAATGATTGAGAGTAAAATACATCCCAATTATCTGCAGATTATAAACAATATGGGAAAAGAAACATCACAAGACAAAGAAGAGGTGAATGGATTTTATGAAGACAGAACGGGCATAAAAGCCCAATTGGTGAAGTAAAGAAGGAGAATTTAAAGCTGTGTCCAGTCCAGGCTACTGACCTTCCCACAGGTAACGCATACAGCCACATCTAATCTAAACACCACGCAGTGTCAAAGACTTCTTTCTCAGTAGTAATAGATAATTTCCGTTTAAAACAAATATTCGATATTGACACTTTCTTGTTTCTTTGTCATTTCCACAGAACACGTAGAAAGAGAGTTGTTGAGAGTTTAAGCGCATCTGTCCATACCAAACTAATTACATTAAAAGATGAGTATTATCTAGGTCACAGCTCAATAGACACAAGGACAGTATGATACGTCATCGTCTGTATTAGTTAGTGACATATGGGCATCAAAAACAGAGAAATATCCCACCAGAGCAGCTCCATCCTATTGACATGCATCACAACCCCAGAAACAGATCCATCACAACGGCGTGAAAAATAGATAGCGAGAGCGTTCGAAAATAAATTATATGAAAGTATCTGGACTATACTGACATTCACTGCTGCCCATTAAAGTTGTATCACCAGTAAGGATACCAAATAGCGAAATTTTACGAGTTCATATTATAGTGAATTACAATCAATATGTCGTAAATTTGTAAGTGATTTGAGGGTACACAGGGTGAGAAATTCACTTTACAGAGCCGCCATATCAACAGCGCAATAGAACCAGTCCGACTGGGTATCAAGTCAAAATGGGATTAGATTCCTCAGTACTCCAGCTCTCTGTCATAGTTCATCAGTTGTGACGTCTGGTGAGCAGTTGCATGCCAGTCTCCCGGCAACCAGTGACCAGATGCAGGTGAGAGAGATCCAGGACTTCCTGACGAGGGCTACAGGCGAACTCTCTATATAGGGAGTTTGGTGGGGACAGCATGTGCAACATGCTGTCTTGCGTTATTTTGTTGAAAACGTTACGGACACCTCAAAGATAGGGCGCCGCCACCAGCCTTAGCACGTCAGAAATGTAACGGTCGCTGTCCAAATCGCAGGCTATGCCAATCAGAGGTCGTCGTATTGTGTACCAAATGACATCTCATACCATCACGCTAACTATTGGGCCCGTATGGAGACGATGAATGGAATGTGGTTACGTTTGTTCCCTTCAGAGCTTCCACAGAGGTCCATGGTGTTGCTGTATACAGGGCCAAGACGCCACTGAAAAGACGATGAGGTGACACTGTCATCTCCTCTGCTATCGACTCCAGTGTTGGAAGCCGCTACAACAGTCACAGTGCGACAGTCCATGGTGCTTCAGAGATCATTGCACTGTCCGTGTGGATACTTGATTTGTTGTAAACAAGCCTGTTTTCTGACTCAGGGAACTTTAAGTGTCTGTATGATCCGATACTGATGAGTTATCAATATTTGCATCCTTCGGGTGCCACTCGCACGGGCCCACCGACATCCTTCATGGCTTCGAGTACGGTCCTGACTGTTGCGGGATCCCGACCAATGCGAGCAGTGACATGGCTGAGCTATACACTCAAGTGACAAAAGTCACGGAATACCTCCCAACATCATGTGAGACTCTTTGTCCCTTGCGTAGTGCTGCAGTTCATCGTGGCATGGACTCGAAAAGTCTTCTGAAGTCCCCTGCATCAATATTCAGCCATGTGACGTCTACAGCCGTCCGTAACTGCGAAAGTGTTGCCGGTGCAGGGTTTTGTGCACAAACTGACCTCCCGATTATGTTCTATGGGATTTATATCGGGCGATCTGGAAGGCCAAATCATTCCCTCGAATTGTCCAGAACGTTCTTCAAACCAATCGCGAATAATTGTGCAAGGGTGACATGGAGCACTGTCACCCACAAAATTTCCGTCGCTGTTTGAAATCATGAAGTCCATAAATGGCTGCAAACGGTCTTCAAGTAGCTGAACACAAGCATTTTCGGTCAATAATTGGCTCCATGTAATGTAAACACAGCTCACGCCATTATGGAGTCGTAACCAGCTTGCACAGTGCCTTGTTGACAGCTTGGCTTCGTGGGGTCTGCGCCTCATTCGAACCCTCCTAACCACCCTTACCAAGTGAAATCGGGGCTCATCTGACCAGGCCATGGTTTCCCACTCGTCTAGGGTCCAACCGACATGGTCACAAGCCTAGGAGAAGAGCTGCAGGCTATATCACGCTGTCACCAAAGGCACTTGTGTCGGACGTCTGCCGCCATAGCCCATTAACGTCAAATTTCGCCGCGCTGTCCTAACGGACACGTCCGTAGTACCTCGCACAATGTAGCTTGTCTGTCAGAAGTGACAACTCTACGCAACGTCGCTGCTCTCGGACCTCAAGTGTAGGCGGTCGGGCACTGCATTGCCAGTGGTGAGAGGTGGTACGTGAAATTCGGTATTGTCGGCACACTCTTGACACTGTGGAGCTCGGGATAACGAATTCCGTAGATGTTTCCGAAATGGAATGTCCCATGCATCTTGATTTGCTACCATTCCGCGTTCAAAGTCTGTTAATTCCCGGCATGCGGCCATAATGATGTGGGAAACATTTTCACACGAATCACCTGAGTACAAATGACAGCTCCACCAGTGCACTGTTCTTTTATACCTATACGCAATACTGCAGCCATCGGTATATGTGCATATCGCTATCGCATGATTTTAAACCGTAGTCTCGATAGCACCTCTCTTGCCGCTTCCGAATTCCGACAAGCACTAGTACATACGGTACATAACGCGATTTCCTTTCAGAAGCAATATTTGAAAGAATGTCTTACATGCATAATCTAGATGGCGTTACCCTGGCTTACTGGTATTTTTTACGCTTGCAGTGAAATGCAAATCATTTTCTTATCCAAGCATGCAGTACACTTGCAAGCCAGTTTGATGTTTGTTGCATGCTGCATGTTATAATTTTAATGACCAACAATGCAAGTGAGTGGTAACCTCGGAACTAACATAAAAGAACTCCTCGCCAGGCTCAAGGGATGTCTACTGGCCACTGTGTCACCGTCTGCCCTGCGGCGTCATGAGGGTATGGTATGGAGGGACATGTGGTTAGAACAGCGCTCTCCCAGTCGTTTCCTAGACTTTCCAGAGCGCGGAGCCGTTAGTGATCGCTCATGTGGCTACTCAGTTGCATTCCGTACCAGTCCTCTCAGCAAGAAAAAATCCCTGCCAGTACCGGGAATCGAATCCATGTATGCTGACCATTTACCTACGGAGGTGGATAGGGCTAACATAGAGACAAATAATAAGTGCTAAATGTACACTACTGGCCATTAAAATTGCTACACCAAGAAGAAATGCAGATGATATACGGGTATTCATTGGACAAATATAGTATACTAGAACTGACATGTGATTACATTTTCACGCAATTTGGGTGCATAGATCCTGAGAAATCAGTACCCAGAACAACCACCTCTGGCCGTAATAACGGCCTTGACACGCCTGGGCATTGAGTCAAACAGAGCTTGAATGGCGTGTACAGGTACAGCTGCCCATGCAGCTTCAAAACGATACCACAGTTCATCAAGAGTAATGACTGACGTATTGTGACGAGCCAGTTGCTCGGCCACCATTGACCAGACGTTTTCAATTGGTGAGGGATCTAGAGAATGTGCTGGCCAGGGCAGCAGCCGAACATTTTCTGTATCCAGAAAGGCCCGTACAGGACATGCAACATGCGGTCGTGCATTATCCTGCTGAAATGTAGTGTTTCGCAGGGGTCGAATGGAGGGTAGAGCCACGGGTTGTAACACATCTGAAATGTAACGTCCACTGTTCAAAGTGCCGTCAATGCGAACAAGAGGTGACCGAGACGCGTAACCAGTGGAACCCCATACCATCACGCCCGGTGATACGCCAGTATGGCGATGACGAATACACGCTTCCAATGTGCGTTCACCGCGATGTGGCCAAACACGGATGCGACCGTCATGATGCTGTAAACAGAACCCGGATTCATCCGAAAAAATGACGTTTTGCCATTCGTGCAACCAGGTTCGTCGTTGAGTACACCATCGCAGACGCTCCCGTCTGTGATGCAGCGTCAAGGGTAACCGCAGCCACGGTTTCCGAGCTGATAGTCCATGCTGCTGCAAACATAGTCGAACTGTTCGTGCAGATGGTTGTTGTCTTAAAAACGTCCCCAACTGCTGACTCAGGGATCGAGACGTGGCTGCACGATCCGTTACAGCCATGCGGATAAGAGGCCTGTCATCTCGACTGCTAGTGATACGAGACCGTTGGGATCCAGCACGGCGTTCCGTATTACCCTCCTGAACCCACCAATTCCATATTCTGCTAACAGTCATTGGATCTCGACCAACGCGAGCAGCAATGTTGCGATACGATAAACCGCAATCGCGATAGGCTACGATCCGACCTTTATCAAAGTCGGAAACGTGATGGTACGCATTTCTCCTCCTTACACGAGGCATCACAACAACGTTTCACCAGGCAACGCCGGTCAACTGCTGTTTGTGTATGAGAAATCGGTTGGAAACTCTCCTCATGTCAACACGTTGTAGGTGTCGCCACCGGTGGCAACCTTGTGTGAATGCTCTGGACAGCTAATCATTTGCATATCACATCATCGTCTTCCTGTTGGTCAAATTTCGCGTCTGTAACACGTCATCTTTTGGTCTAGCAATTTTAATGGCCAGTAATGTAGTTAAACAAGAAGATGAAACTACTTGGCTGAAATGGCTCTGAGCATTATGGGACTTAACATCTGAGGTCACCAGTCCCCTAGAACTTAGAACTACTTAATCCTAACTAACCCAAGGGCATCACATACATCCATGCCCGAGGCAGGATTAGAACCTGCGACCGTAGCAGTCGCGCGGTTCCGGACTGATGCTCCTAGAACCGGATGAAACTATTATAAATACTCTGGAAGACAGTGCACATGTTATTAATGTCGTACACGATATTGCAGTGCTTGGGTTTTTAGACAGCTGTATCAAAACAAAATGGTAAACTGAGAAAATTACAGGGTTATGATTTCAAGAAAAAGGTAAATAATGCAAAAACTCTACAGCATTAATAACGGTGTAGTGTGCTGCGCCTGTGGCGTCAGGTATCTTGAAGAGTGCTGAAAGCAACATTGCCATAATACGCAAACCTTGGCCCTGGAGACAGGAGGGAGGACTGTCCACTTAACCTGCCGAGTGCTTAGTCACCGCACCGAGACGTCGTCCTGCACCACGCAACCGGTGTGTGTGACCTCGGTGTCGCCGCCGCTGCCGCTGCCGCCACGTAACCCGCCAGCGTGAATCACGGCGGGCCGACCACACAGCCGGCCAGCCAGGCGGCCAAGTTAGGAGCTACGGGTCTCCCGCGCTCCGCGTAGAGTACGCGCCGGGTACCCTCCCCACATGGGCCACGGCCGTGACGTCACCTTATCCTACAAGCCGTTACATCTCTCTGAATGGTTTCACAGCCGACGTGGTGACGGCTTAGGATTGAAGGGAAAAGTTCTGTCGCCGTAGGTGGAAGCCTTAAAACGTGGACAAGAGGAAACGCTGCCTTTTCAGCGTAAATTCACAAACGAGACACATTTTTTCTGTGAAAACGTGGCTCGATGGTAGTTGCTGTCACGTGACATCCGCCCGGAGCGAAGACTAAATGTAACGAACAAAATGAAGAGCGAAAAAAGAAGAAAAAAGGGGAAATGAGACAATACCGTGGGGAATGAATGCGTAGACTCGCCGATGTTCAAGTCGCGTTCACGCCAGACATCAAATTGTACCCAGTTTACGCCTCCACAATGGGATGTCTTGTGTATTTCTTTCTGTTGCTGTGACCTTTATTTGAACATCAAGACATAACACGTATTTCTTATAGGTATAAACGACCGCTTTGTTTCGTTAATGACGCAAATAAAGCCAACAGAACATATCAGTGGATACAGAAACATCGTCTGTATCCATCGAAGCACAGAAAACGCAATACGTAGGCTATACTGGACTGCACATTACACTATACACAATAATTCCATTCTGTAACGGTACGTTTGATGTTAAGAGCCAGTCCGTAGACGTACGAGCAACGTACGCTTTGCAGAATATGTTCAAAGCGACCACCTTGCATTTGCAAACACTTCGCCACTCACTAGATCTAGAGGACTGACGTCCTGGGAACGTGGAGCCCATACATTGGACCTCCACGTCCAACCCATTTCTCAGGAAAAGCTTTATTCAAATAGTTATGAGCATTAATTTTAAAGCGAGGCAGTGCACCATCATGCTGAAACTATAGCTGTCGCCGAAAACCAAGCGGAATGTTTTCTAATGACTCAGGCAAAGTATTGCAAAGAAACGCACGATACAAGGCTGCATTCAACTTGTCCGGCAGTAGGTAAGGCCCCTAAAGCACTGCTCGCACGATTCTAGCCCGCAAGTTTATGTCAAAGCGTGACTGAAAGACACGTTCACGGGTGACGGGTGGGTAGTGTTGCTATCAGTATGGCTGTTGTGGAAGTTGAAAATACCTTCACGAGTGAAGCTGGATACGTCACTCGATATCATGTTACTTATAAAATGTTCCTGATTTTTCACTTGGTGCAAAATACATTCACAAAACTGTATTTCTGGAATGCAGGCTTCTGGACGATGATGTTGCGTTAAAGTACACTCCTGGAAATGGAAAAAAGAACACATTGACACCGGTGTGTCAGACCCACCATACTTGCTCCGGACACTGCGAGAGGGCTGTACAAGCAATGATCACACGCACGGCACAGCGGACACACCAGGAACCGCGGTGTTGGCCGTCGAATGGCGCTAACTGCGCAGCATTTGTGCACCGCCGCCGTCAGTGTCAGCCAGTTTGCCGTGGCATACGGATCTCCATCGCAGTCTTTAACACTGGTAGCATGCCACGACAGCGTGGACGTGAACCGTATGTGCAGTTGACGGACTTTGAGCGAGGGCGTATAGTGGGCATGCGGGAGGCCGGGTGGACGTACCGCCGAATTGCTCAACACGTGGGGCGTGAGGTCTCCACAGTACATCGATGTTGTCGCCAGTGGTCGGCGGAAGGTGCACGTGCCCGTCGACCTGGGACCGGACCGCAGCGACGCACGGATGCACGCCAAGACCGTAGGATCCTACGCAGTGCCGTAGGGGACCGCACCGCCACTTCCCAGCAAATTAGGGACACTGTTGCTCCTGGGGTATCGTCGAGGACCATTCGCAACCGTCTCCATGAAGCTGGGCTACGGTCCCGCACACCGTTAGGCCGTCTTCCGCTCACGCCCCAACATCGTGCAGCCCGCCTCCAGTGGTGTAGCGACAGGCGTGAATGGAGGGACGAATGGAGACGTGTCGTCTTCAGCGATGAGAGTCGCTTCTGCCTTGGTGCCAATGATGGTCGTATGCGTGTTTGGCGCCGTGCAGGTGAGCGCCACAATCAGGACTGCATACGACCGAGGCACACAGGGCCAACACCCGGCATCATGGTGTGGGGAGCGATCTCCTACACTGGCCGTACACCATTGGTGATCGTCGAGGGGACACTGAATAGTGCACGGTACATCCAAACTGTCATCGAACCCATCGTTCTACCAATCCTAGACCGGCAAGGGAACTTGCTGTTCCAACAGGACAATGCACGTCCGCATGTATCCCATGCCACCCAACGTGCTCTAGAAGGTGTAAGTCAACTACCCTGGCCAGCAAGATCTCCGGATCTGTCCCCCATTGAGCATGTTTGGGACTGGATGAAGCGTCGTCTCACGCGGTCTGCACGTCCAGCACGAACGCTGGTCCAACTGAAGCGCCAGGTGGAAATGGCATGGCAAGCAGTTCCACAGGACTACATCCAGCATCTCTACGATCCTCTCCATTGGAGAATAGCAGCCTGCATTGCTGCGAAAGGTGGATATACACTGTACTAGTGCCAACATTGTGCCTGCTCTGTTGCCTGTGTCTATGTGCCTGTGGTTCTGTCAGTGTGATCATGTGATGTATCTGACCCCAGGAATGTGTCAATAAAGTTTCCCCTTCCTGGGACAATGAATTCACGGTGTTCTTATTTCAATTTCCAGGAGTGTATAATGATAAGAATGCAGTTATTTATCGTGCAACACGTCAACAGCAAGTCTCTGAGACTTCTGGAACTTCCTTGGAATATGAAGGCTACTTCGCCGAGGTGACTGGTGAACGGTTTCAAGAATCGCGTCCTCTGTTTGTGGACGACTTCTGTTCCTTAGTTGCAGACGAAAATTACCGGTTTCTCGAAGGCGTTACTCCAGGCGACGAAAAAAAGTCTTGTCGGGATGGTGCCTTTTTAGGGTACCGTTCACCATACGCACGAGCAGCAGCCTGTTATCGGATGCACCCACAACCAAAAGCATATCGATGTATTCATCGTCTGTGTACTCCATTGGGAAGCTGACATACATGAGCCTGACAGGACCAGTTCTGGTAGTGCACTCTTAGTAGACTGACGCGTACAGTTTAATGGATCTCACTGTCACGTGACAAAATGACGTCCTAGTTATAAACCTTATAAGGACGTAAACTAGGGAAAGTACGTTAAAAAAAAAGAGAAAAGTGTATGGTGGCGAGAATTCGAACCCTAGCTCCAAACCGAGCGAGGTGGCGCAGTGGTTAGCACACTGTACTCGCATTCGGGAGGACGATGGTTCAATCCCGCGTCCGGCCATCCTGATTTCGGTTTTCCGTGATTTCCCTAAACCGCTTCAGGCAAATGCCGGGATGGTTCCTTAGACAGGGTACGGCCGACTTCCTTCCCCCTCCTTAACCTACTCCGATGAGACCGATGACCCAGCTGTTTGGTCTCTTTCCCCAAAATCAACTGAACCCTAGCTCCAAAGTTGAATTGAGGTTGACGTCGCAGCAGTCTACTCAGTGAACTGCGACAGCAGGGGAGGTAGTGCGGCCTGATAGAGAGAGGTTCATTTGTACATTCTGATGAGCTGCAGGATGTGACAATGTTGCCAGCTTCACGTTTTCATACATGCGGCTTCAAAACACACCCGATATGATACTGCTAGATAAAGTTTTGTCTTGAATCTGAATGAGGACACGCATGTCGACATCCAGGTGCGGCATTTTTTCGTCACCCCGTGTACCCACAAATTCATCTTCGGAATAGGAGTTGTCAAGTATAAATAATTTCAGTTTGTTTATACAACTTTCACTATCTGCCAGAACTTTCAATTCACACGAGCGGTGGTCAAGTATTTTATAACTGCATATTTTGCCCCTTTCTCTGCCAGAATAAGATTAAGTTGTGGATAATGCAGGCTATTTTTGTTCCTAGTGCTATATTTATGAATGATGATATTATTTTCAAAGAATGTTTCATTCTTCTTATACGATGCTGTTGTTGTTGTGGTCTTCAGTCCTGAGACTGGTTTGATGCAGCTCTCCATGCCACTCTATCCTGTGCAAGCTTCTTCATCTCCCAGTACTTACTGCAACCTACATCCTTCTGAATCTGTTAAGTGTATTCATCTCCTGGTCGCCCTCAACGATTTTTACCCTCCACGCTGCCCTCCAGTGCTAAATTTGTGATCCCTTGATGCCTCAGAACATGTCCTACCAACCGGTCCCTTCTTCTTGTCAAGTTGTGTCACAAACTCCTCTTCTCTCCAATCCTATTCAATACCTCCTCATTAGTTATGTGATCTACCCATCTAATCTTCAGCATTCTTCTGTAGCACCACATTTCGAAAGCTTCTATTCTCTTCTTGTCCAAACTATTTATCGTCCATGTTTCACTTCCATACATGGCTACACTCCATACAAATACTTCCAGAAACGACTTCCTGACACTTAAATTTATACTCGATGTTAACAAATTTCTCTTCTTCAGAAACGCTTTCCTTGCCATTGCCAGTCTACGTTTTATATCCTCTCTACTTCGACCATCATCAGTTATTTTACTCCCCAAATAGCAAAACTCCTTCACTACTTTGTCTCATTTCCTAATCTAATTCCCTCAGCATCACCCGACTTAATTTGACCACATTCCGATATCCTCGTTTTGCTTTTGTTGATGTTCATTTATATCCTCCTTTCAAGACACTGTCCATTCCGTTCAACTGCTCTTCCAAGTCCTTTGCTGTCTCTGACACAATTACAATGTCATCGGCGAAACTCAAAGTTTGTTTTTTCTTCTCCATGGATCTTAATACCTACTCCGAATTTTTCTTTTGTTTCCTTTACTGCTTGCTCAATATACAGATTGAATAACACCGGGGACAGGCTACAACCCTGTCTCACCCCCTTCCCAACCGCTGCTTCCCTTTCATGCCCCTCGACTCTTATAACTGCCATATGGTTTCTGTACAAATTCTAAATAGCCTTTCGCTCCCTGTATTTTACCCCTGCCACCTTCAGAATTTGAAAGAGAGTATTCCAGTCAACATTGTCAAAAGCTTTCTCTAAGTCTACAAATGCTAGAAACGTAGGTTTGCCTTTCCTTAATCTTTCTTCTAAGATAAGTCGTAGGGTCCGTATCGCCACACGTATTCCAACATATCTACGGAATCCAAACTGATCTCCCCGAGGTCGGCTTCTACCAGCTTTTCCATTCGTCTGTAAAGAATTCGTGTTAGTATTTTGCAACTGTGACTTATTAAGCTGATAGTTCGGTAATTCTCACATCTGTCAACAACTGCTTTCTTTGGAATTGGAATTATTATATTCTTCTTGAAGTCTGAGGGTATTTCACCTGTCTCATACATCTTGCTCACCAGATGATATTAGTTTTGTCAGGACTGGCTCTCCCAAGGCCGTCAGTAGTTCTAATGGAATGTTGTCTTCTCCCGGGGCCTTGTTTCGACTCAGGTCCATCAGAGCTCTGTCAAACTCTTCACGCAGTATCGTATCTCACATTTCATCTTCATCTACATCCTCTTCCATTTCCATAATATTGTCTTCAAGTACAACGCCTTGAGCTCATGATATTCGTACAAGTGGCTCTCTTTTCTCCAAAGGTCTCTTTAATTTTCCTGTAGGCAGTATCTATCTTGCCCCTAGTGAGATAAGCCTCTACATCCTTACATTTTTCCTCTAGCCATCCCTGATTAGCCACTTTGCACATCCTGTCGATCTCATTTTTGAGACGTTTGTATTCCTTTTTTCCTGCTTCATTTACTCCGTTTTTATATTTTCTCCTTTCATCAACTAAATTCAATATTTCTTCTGTTTCCCAAGGATTTATACTAGCCCTCGTCTTTTTACCTACTCGATCCTCTGCTGCCTTCACTACTTCATCCCTCAGAGCTACCCATTCTTCTTCTACTGTATTTCTTTCCCCCATTCCTGTCAATTGTTCCCTTATGCTCTCCCTGTAACTCTGTACAACCTCTGGTTTAGTCAGTTTATCCAGGTCCCATCTCCTTAAATTCCCAGCTTTTTGCAGTTTCTTCAGTTTTAATCTACAGTTCATAACCAATAGATTGTGGTCAGAGTCCACATCTGCCCCTGGAAATGTGTTAAAATTTAAGACCTGGTTCCTAAGTCTCTGCCTTACCATTATATAATCGATCTGATACCTTCTAGTATCTCTAGGATTCTTCCATGTATACAACCTTCTTTTATGATTCTTGAACCAAGTATTAGTTATGTTTAAGTTATGCTCTGTGCAAAATTCTACTAGACGGCTTCCTCTTTCATTTCTCTCCCCCAATCCATATTCACCCACTATGTTTCCCTCTCTCCCTTTTCCTACTCTCGAATTCCAGTCACCCATGACTATTAAATTTTCGTCTCCCTTCACTACCTGAATAATTTCTTTTGTGTCATCATACATTTCATCATTTTCTTCATCATCTGCAGAGCTAGTTGGCATATAAACTTGAGCTATTGTGTTAGGCATGGGCTTCGTATCTACCTTGGCCACAATAATGCGTTCACTATGCTGTTTGTAGTAGCTTACCCGCACTCCTATTTTTTTATTCATTATTAAACCTACTCCTGCATTACCCCTATGTGATTTTGTATTTATAACCCTGTATTCACCCGACCAAAAGTCTTGTTCCTCCTGCCACCGAACTTCACTAATTCCCACTATATCTAGCTTTAACCTATCCGTTTCCCTTTTTAAATTCTCTAACCTACCTGCCCGATTAATGGATCTGACGCTCCGATCCGTAGAACGCCAGTTTTCTTTCCCCTGATAACGACGTCCTCTTGCGTAGTCCCCGCCCGGAGATCCGAATGGGGGACTATTTTACCTCCGGAATATTTTACCCAAGAGGACGCCATCATCATTTAACCATACAGTAAAGCTGCATGCCCTCGGGAAAAATTACGGCTCTAGTTTCCCCTTGCTTTCAGCCGTTCGCAGTACCAGCACAGCAAGGCCGTTTTGGTTAATGTTACAAGGCGAGATCAGTCAATCATCCAGACTGTTGCCCCTGCAACTACTGAAAAGGCTGCTGCCCCTCTTCAGGAACCACACGTTTGTGTGGCCTCTCAACAGATACCCCTCCGTTGTGGTTGCACCTACGGTACGGCCATCTGTATCGCTGAGGCACGCAAGCCTCCCCACCAACGACAAGGTCCATGGTTCATACGATAGGTAATGTATTCTTAGAGTGCTGTTACCACACCTAATTTCTTAAACTGTTTCCTACATCAGTTTCGATGCTGGACACTAGATATTGTCATTTTCTGAACAGTGAATACTTTGTGGAATTTACACAGAAAATTATTTCACATGACATCAAAGAACGAAAGTGTGCGAACCAAACAAATTTTCTGATGTCTTCATCACCAAAAGCAGTACTTACAAGTAAAGAAAATGTTTCTAAACTCAAGGAGTTGAGAACTATAATAAGAATGTGATTTCCAGTCCAAATTCTAATCGATATATTTTACGTCATACTGGCGTTCACAAATCAGAGTACCGATTGTACCTACTAATTGACTTCAGATGTAACTTCTCTGACGTTTCTAGCGATACCGTTTATGTGATGCGATGGCGTCAGCCCCAACAGTGTCGCCAGCCGCTGCCGCTGAGCCAGAAAGCGAAGCAGCGGTCCGTCAACTTTTCGCTCCCCTGGCCAGTAAATAAATGTGCATTTTTTATCATTAAATTTCATTATCTCCTCTCCATGAGAATTGCAGCAACATCAAAACTGCATCTAGTGTTTAATATTTCAGCGCAGCCACACAATGCATGTAGGAGTGACGCTATTTACATTCTGTACACAAGGAAAGATTACACAGCGGGCTCTCATTCAGTATTAAAATGTTGGTTGTTCGCGAAAAAGTCGTGTTAGTGAGAGAGTATTTTCTGTTCGTCTCATTTTGTATTTCTTTCAATTACCTGCACTATACTGTACCCGCTCTTTTCATGTGTCATCCAAGTTTCATCGAGCTATGTTACACGGCAGTGAAACATCAAGAGAAAGTTACTCTCGTCTTTAAGATATGGCCAGCAGCGTATTTCTAGTGAAGATGAAAGAAAAAGCATAATAATTCGTCCAATAATTTGTTAGGTCTTTTTATATCTTCTTCATTAGACTGTACAAAGCGACAAACCCCGGCAATATTAATGGCTTCCTTGTCAATTTCGGGGGCCCTAGGTCATGAATTATGTTGCCGGTGAAGTAAACTGACGACGAAGGACTCTCGGTGTTCGTGAGTGACACGTTATCGATCTTAAACAGGTTCCAGGAAGAACTTCTTCCGTCGTCAACACAAATCTGTTAGGTTGTTGTTGGCGTCACGCCACGAACATATTCCGGGCGCAGGTGCGTGAGGTGAAAGAAACTGTTCATCTCATTGCTGGGAACTTCCTGTATTTGTTTACTCCGTCACACGTCTTTCGGAGCTCATTCGTTACCCAGGAATATCTACTGGCGATTCTTTATCTGCCACAATCAAAACTAACGACAAACCAGAGTCTACAGGCAATTTTCTGGCGAGTGAACTCTACTAGTAGAGTGGTGAACGGAAGATGTTGAAAGGGAGTTGTCTGAACTCTCTTTCGTAACCAGTGTCCATTCATTTAATTTCTTTTATAATTTTGTTTGTGTATGAAATCATTCTATCCAGAAAAACTGAGGCGTTTCTTCAGACTCGCTAACTGTATGAAGAGTTTATAACGTCATAGTGTGGTACGTGTTTTGTTTGTTGTATACTGCTCATTTCACAGGTTTCTCTTCGCGAGGTCACAGTTTTATGGTATTCTCTGCACTCTATAGTAAATTACTTCACAAGATTGCATTCACAGTCTCTAGACTACCTCTCACATGACTCTTATAACGTAATGAACGCATCTGAAGTGGGTATGACAGGGGATTCGCAAGTTCTCTATTGGCTGAAGCAGTGCATGGAAGCCAACCATCATGTTATAGTGGAATAACTAACCGGCGACATAAACTGTGACAAAACAACATTCCTATTGTGTATACACTATCACTATCACTAATGGTCAGCACAGACTGTGGCTGCTGTATGGACACGACCAACACTTTGGAGTTGTTGGTGTCTTTTCCTGAGCCAGAGTATGGTGGTTCCAGTAGAGAAAGGGGCTTCTGCATTTCGGGAGGAGTGCTATCTACTTTCTTGAGTAGCCAACCGCAGCATGTCGGTGGCTAAGTAATCAAATAGTGTACAGTCCAGAGTACAAGTGGTGCACTGAATGCAGTAGTTCAAAATAAGTCCTAGGTTATAGTACAACTCAATATGGTGTTGTGTAGTGGCACACTGGAAACGTGACTGTTTTCTCTAAAGATTAGAGCCATTTTGATTTTGCTAATTACATGCCACGATCGTGACTGATGTATATATTTTATTTACAGGCGATGATATTGGTTTTTACCGTCCTGGGTGGCCGATCGGTTCTAGGCGCTACAGTCTGGAACCGCACGACCGCTAAGGTCGCAGGTTCGAATCCTGCCTCGGGCATGGATGTATGTGATGTCCTCAGGTTAGTTAGGTTTAAGTAGTTCTAAGTTCTAGGGGACTGATGACCTCAGACGTTAAGTCCCATAGTGCTCAGAGCCATTTGAACCATTTTTTGATATTGGTTTTATTGCGCTGTGAACATGACTGATTTGGTTTGTGCTACTTGTACAATGAAAGTTATCTTGTTATTTTGCTCCGTCAGAGTGTAGAAGACGTCAGGTACTTTCGTCCCTCATTTCTTCCACTTTGTTAGCTCACGTTCTACGGTTATTAAGGTTACTAGAGAGGGCTGTCAGTGGTTGTAACGATCAGTCGTAGCTAAATGCATGAGTTCGGTCGAGGCGGAGGAGACGAGCTCTTGTTCTGCGTGGAGCAGCCAACGCTTTGGCAGGTGAAGCTGAATAGTGCAAGTTCTGAGAAAAACAGGCCGCAAGTATGTAAAGGGTAGCCGACCAGTGCTTTGACACTCCAATGGCCGTCACAAGAGGATGCAGGCCGAACCATAGGCAGTCACTGGGAGCGCAGAAGTGGAAAAGAAAGCAGCAGGGGCTCAACTGTATTATTCCTGTAGCCAGAGCGGAAACGCACAACTTCTTTCGCAGAAGTTGCGTAGGAATGTGAGAGCGGCAATCATTCCCAGGCGAAGCAAGGCGCAGTCCATGTTTCAGCAGGGGGCCTCATATTCTCTCTCGTTTCTGCTAATATTGTTGTCTGCTTGATGGCGAAAACGTTTCTCAGATACACTGCTGGCGGTCGGAGACGGTGTGGCCGAGAAGGGTGTGGCGTTTCTTCCAGGTCACGTAGGCACTCTGGTCTGTAGTTTCCCGCGTACGAAAAATATCACTGTGTTGATTGGACTGCAGTTCGTAAAGTATGAAATCGTCACAGTCGATGCCTCTCGATGTGCTAGGACTGGAGGAACAGTTTTTCCCGTCTTATGGAGGGAGGCTGTACAGTACGCGAAATGATGTACAGTTGTCACACGAGTGTTTTCCGAGCGGTTTTTTTTATAATTTTTTTTATTATTATTTTTTTTTATTTGCTGGCGAAAACACCACACGGAGTTTTCCTCGGCTGGAGAGTTAAATGTGTGAAGGAATACATTTGTTCGTGGTCCGCGCAAGAATGCAGACGACATATTGTTCGTTCAAGGTCTGCGGAAGAGCGCGGACAAATTCAGTCTTGCTCCGAAGAAGAGTGCGGAAGAAACATGTACCGCCCGACCCCACGCCGCTCGCGCTACGCGTTGCATCTTGAGTTTTCTACACGTACGGAAAGCATTGAGCAGCATCTGCATTTGGAGTCTTTAGAGCAAATCCTCGCACTTTATTGTTCGCTCATGGAAACGGCAGTTGTTGTCCGATCCAAATGCGTTATACTAGTTTCTTCCTGAGTTCAGTTCACAATCATTGTCAGTCATACTGATCTTGGAGAGATAGCGTTATCTCTTTAAAGTCACAGTTAAGGTCTGGTCATCACCCTCGGTTCAACCGCTAATCAGATTTTTCTGCTCCATGAATAATAGATAGCGTTGAGCCACATTCCGTATTTGGCATGTATTTTATGAATAACTCTGTCGTGATGTTTCTTTCTTTCTTTCAAAAAAATAGTTCAAATGGCTCTGAGCACTATGGGACTTAACTACTGTGGTTATCAGTCCCCTAGAACTTAGAACTACATAAACCTAACTAACCTAAGGACATCACACACATCCATGCCCGAGGCAGGATTCGAACCTGCTACCGTAGTGGTCACGCGGTTCCAGATTGTAGCGCCTATAACCGCACGGCCACTCCGGCCGGCTTTCTTTCTTTCATTCAAGTTCACAATCCCCAATGATCACCTTTAATAATTTCATTTGCTTATGTGAGAGATAACTGGAGTAGCCCTGTCGTGAGAAATACAGTGTGTCGTCTTCAGCGTCGCTACACAGTGCCACCTTTTATAGTCATTTGCCTTACTATCTCTTGTGCATCGTTTTCATAGTAGTGCCACTGAAGTGGTGGTTCTGTGTCTTATAGTTATTGAGAGGCTGCCCACCAGAGAGACGCCTTGCAAGTGTTTCATTTATATGTTTTATTGTGTGCAAAAAGGGATGTGTATATTTGAAATATAAAACACTCGCAACACATGAATCTTCTGAAGATTATAAAGGAACTCGTAATTATACAAAATCACTAGCGAACTGTTTTAAGAAGGAACACTGGGCAATGTTTTCTAAAATTATAAAACATGACTTGTATGGGCTGCAGAAGCTAATTTCGAGAATGATCGACAACAGAGCAACGAATTAAATGACATTTTGGAAGTGAACGATATGAACGAATGAATATCTAACAAAAGTCTTTTCTTTAAAAAAAAAATTACCAGTAAACGGAAAGAGAACAGAGATCTTCATGCAAGTAAAGGATGGTGTGACTGTTTCACATGCAAAGTAAAAGAAGTTGTAAGTCTGCTAAAAAACAGAATGTCTTCAGAGAACGATAAGATTCCCTATGAATTACTGAAGTATGGAAGATTTCGGCTAACTGAATAATTAACCAGGTTACTTAACATTGCTATTACTCGTATGAATAAAGTAATATCACTATTCTCACGTACAGGAAAGGAGATAAAAAAAGGCCTGTCCAATTAACGAGGGATAAATCTACTCAGTTCAGCTCTTAAACTCCTAACAAAAATAATAGGAAATAAAATAAAAAGTATTTTGACTCTTGAAGATAAACATTATGGTTTAAATTCGACAGGTCACACGCAGATGTAGTATCGATTCTTAAACAGGTTTTAGAGAAGTCCATAGAATACCATAGACCAGTTTATCTTTGTTTTATTGGCTTGCTGAATGCTTTCGACTGGATTCAGTTAACAGATGTGGTAAACCTGTTCTACAATCGTGGCATTCCTTTCGCTTAATAAGCTGGAGACATTTATTCCAACAACTACATCCAGGGGGAAATTGATTCCATATTCATTAGCTGTATATCAGTTCGCAGTGGTATTAGACAAGGCGACTCTTTGAGCCCGCTACATTTTAATATAGGAATGGGCGAGGTGATAAAGATGGTACTGCCTGGTAGTGGTTATAGAATGGGGGGTGAATAAATAAAATTCGCTTTTTATGCTGAAGAATATAACCTGCAGAAACTTTGACGTATATTTAACGTTGCAACACAAACCTACATATGGTCGTAGTCACTCAAAAAACCAAATGTATGACCATGTCTGTGCAAACAGTTTGATGCAAACTGGAAGTAAACAGAAAAATTACATTTAAATACTTTGGTATTGAATTGTTCAGCAATGGAAATATTGAAAAGGAGGTTACAGAACAAATAGTAAAAGCAAACAAAGTGGCAGGGTGTGTTTAAATGGTACTATTTGGAAAAACAATCATCTAGGAAAAGATGCAAGGGCAAAAATATACAAAGCAATAGTGAGACCATTTATGAGACAAGACCTGAAATACAAAAAAACCAGAAGATTTTTGGATAACAAGGGAATGAAATTTCTATGGAGGATTGCAGGAAAGACACTGTTATATGGAAAGTGAAAGCATTAGAGGAGAATGTGAACTCGATTCAGTTAATGAATGGGTGCATAAGAGAGAGCATGAATAGAACGATCATATGGACTAGATGGATGAACGGAACATTGGGAAAATCTTAACAAATAAATCAGTTGCTGGTAAAAGAAATGTAGGCCATCCAAGGAAAAAATGGAGTCAGAACCTCAAGGTAGACTGAGGCGTACTGAAGGAAGCGAGCGTTAGTCTAGGAAGAAAGGAGGAAGAAGAAGAAGATTGTACAGAAGATTGTATTGACATACCTGTAGTGTATGCAGCTACACTGATAGTTAGTTGATAGTAGTTTGTCGTAATGATT
This sequence comes from Schistocerca americana, assembly GCF_021461395.2. NCBI lineage: Eukaryota > Metazoa > Arthropoda > Insecta > Orthoptera > Acrididae > Schistocerca > Schistocerca americana. The sequence goes on from NC_060119.1 coordinate 800,502,748, forward strand.
TGTTGGTAGTCGTAGACCAGAGTTTACTTGCGTGTTATGTGGATGGTGCTAATTGAGTCAAAGAGTTGATTTAAGAGTCCTATAGTTAATTACAGAAGACATATTTATTGCCTTTTCCTGTCCGTAGCCAAGAGCCGTAGATTGCAATTATTATTGTTGTTGCCCGATTCTGTGCTGATTTTAATACTGTTTCATTGTGTTGATGGCTATTGCTCGAGCCCTGCCTTCTGGAACTATATTAGGCTGCAAATTTAGTTCAGTTTAAATGTTATTGTTCTGTTGTCACGAAGATTTTATGTTCAATAAATTAGTTGTTAAATACGCCTGCAGAATCCTCAGGCCGCACCCCACTCCATGCAAGTCCAACTCCACATTATTGATATAATAAGAAGTGGCGAGTGTTCTCAAAACCAGACTGTATGGAAAACTGCGTATTCTACATCAGTGACCATCTTAATATTTCATTTTGCTTTAAACGAATAAACTACAATAATTATTTATAATACCTTGCCTTGATTGTTCCCAGACCTACAAAAAACACTTGCAGTTAACTGGACCAAAACTGAAAACCAGAAATAACACAATAAGGAAAGTGGCAGATTGCGCTCGTGCCTCTGTACGCCCTTCGATGCATAGAGGCTTGTTGCCTATTCATGTAAGCTGAATTATCGTTAAATAATAATTATCAATGGGAATTTTAAAAATTTGTTCTTGCTCTGAAACGGAAACCCTTTCCTCTCCCTAATGTTTAGGTAAATGTGGCCATTGTTTTCTACGGGTGGAAGTTCGTGTGGCATTTAATTTAATTCCAAAGGTAGCTTAAAATTAGTTTTCTATCATTTATCGAGCTCTACATTCTGAAGAACCTGCATTTTTAAGATATTTACGAAGTCTGATTTTCAGTTGACACAGCACGCTTATCTCTGACTACTGAAAATTTATCTTTATGTAAAACCACACTAACGGAAGCCTGAGTTAACTTTGGCTTGAGACTGACGAAGTAATATTTCATAATTAGAAGAATTTTCAATTTATGTCGAATCAAAAATAAAAATGTTTCATATCCATACCAGAATAATTTTTCGTAGCAGTAAAATAGATCTATGATCTTAGAATAATAATTCCTAACATCACGATATTTTCACTTTACGTAAAGATTGTATTTGAAGTGCAATTTTCATCATTACATGTAGGAAGGCAAGTTTATTATTATAAAAGGTATTTATTCTTACTTTCCCAATAATTGTTTACGGAGATACTTTCTCAGTCTCCCGCAAAAAAATCAGGTAGGGTCTAGTTTAAGCGGCGGGCACACCAACGAACTAGATGTCCATCTAACTCAGTGCGCATTATAAGTGGATCGCTGAAACTTACACCAGCAACTCGGCTCCACACCCTTACAGACATCGCTCCGCCAGACCTGAGGTGACTACAAGCCACTGTTAGACATTGGAACAATCTTCATGCTGCTATACTGTCAAGAGCAATTCGAGTCCACACCGTACCAGGCAATACTCCGCGCTCCCACCGCAAGTCTGAGTGAGAAGATAACGTCCCGTTGCAGTGTCAGTCCCTTCTCCCGGAGAAAGCGTGGAAAGAGTTACGGAAATCTAACACAAGTTTCCACCATAGTGGCTACGGAGACCCCACCATACCAGTGCCAGGTTCCGAACTCCACAGGAAGATTCGGCGTCTAGAACAGGATCCGGATAGGCCACAGCATAACTAGCACTGCCCTACAACATTTGGCATCGTCAATAGCTCTGAATGTGACTACGGAGAAGCAGAGCAGGCCACAGAGTACAATGCTTAACAGTGCTCCAAGGGAGGATACACTGGGAAATGGATTGATGTCCTAGTAACTATAACTGAAGCTATTATTTGAATAACAGATATTTTTGTAGGTCTTTGAGTGGAATGCTGTGTCAAAGCTATTATTTATTTCGTAGAATTAGCGTATTGTTTTGGCATTTTCTGCTCAGTTTGAAGTTTGTAATATTTATTTCTACACTTCGTGATCTACATTTTTTTTTTGTCTGTTTATAATTTGGAACTTGTAGATTGACTTACAACAAACATTCCTTAAACAGCTGATCCTATAGGCTAATCAACTATTAGAAAGCTTTGTACAGGGCGGCTGTAGAATTATCTAGATACCAAGTACAGTTGCCAAAACTGTTTCTCGGTTCCATTTACACCACTTCTAAAAAAAAAAACAGATGATTGGTTGCAACAGTTTATTACTGCGGGTGAGACGTGGGTTTAGCACTTTTCGCCTGAAACTTGGCCACTATCAAGTCTGTTGTTTGAATAAAGACGTAAGCATTCCTATACTGTCCTAGCAGGGATGGAATTAAACACATGCATAGTGTACGTGGACTTAAGGTTAGGACAATTGAACCTTAATGTCACAGGAGTGGGGAGAATCAATTTTTTTTTTAATTTCCCGCCATTTTAAACTTAAGGCAAATGAACTATAACATCGTAGGAAAACTAATGACCTTTTTAATTTCCTGCCGGGATAGGACTCCAGACTTAGAAAACAAGTGACTTGGGAACCATTCAGGCTGTGCCAGTATCCAACAAGGCCACCATCTTGTATTCTGACCCAATGCGAGGCCATCAGGCTGTACCAGTATCCCTAGGTCTCCCATCTTGGTTTCTGAGATCATAGTATTGTGCCAGTGCTCCCAGGTCGCCATCTTAGGTTTTCAACCAATAGCCTAATTACCCCTCTTGGTTTTTTGAATGTCCTGCCACTTAGGACAGGCATCTACTTCCATAGTGATGTCATAGGAATGGGGGAAAACCCTGGTTATTTTGAATGTTCTTCCAGTTTTTGAATTTCTCACAATTTTATATGTAAGTCATCTGGCCTATATCAGAGGGGTGCGGGGAGGGCGAAATCTGGCATCATGAGAAGCAGGTAAGGGGAAGGGAATGGGGGAAGGAGGACGAATATTATGACAATAATGCAGAATACCCACAGTCCAACTACTAAGAATTATGATTATCATGATTTTTATTTCAGTGCAGTATGCATTTCGAGGCCTGTGGGGCTCGACCTCAGGTGCTTGATCACCCTACATAGTTATTACTACTGGCCCTATTAAGAGTGTAAAGGCGTATTACAAGGTGGCATTTTGTGACTACAATTTTTACAAACCAAAGACAAACATAAACTATTTACTGCTTAAAGTATGTAACTAATGCTTGAAACAGTAAGTATTTTTTGTTTGTTTTTGTCTTAGTTTTATAAAAATTGTAGTCACGATGTCCTATCTTGTAATACAGCTATGTAGCAACATAAATTCAAAAAATGATGTAGACTGATCAAGCACCTGAAGATGGACCTCATGGCTCGAAATGCATCATATATTGAAATAAAAAACCCGACTTGTGACTGAAGGTGGATTGTTTTCGTTTTTACACTCACGACAGCAACACTAACAGAAATGCACAAAATTAAGTACTATCTTTGACATTAAATGAATTTTTAGTCGGTAATTTGCTTTGCCAAATTATATTTATTTGATGACGAAACGGCTTTTCGACTTCTTTGGCCATCATCAGGTAAAAACGGTATGTTGTAAAACACAGATAAAAAGACGTGCAACCGACAGACTTATTTATACAAAAGATATGAAACATGCAAAAATGGTAAAATGTAATGTGTTTACACAGGGAAGTATTACATTTTTATGTCGTGCAGAAATAGTTACATGTAACTAAAACAGAAGAATGTAGTTTTTTATGTGGAGTTATATTTAACAATAGTTTTAATCTAGTATTTGTGTAACTAAAACTTAATTTAACAGCTTCCCTCCTGTTCAGATAATCTAATTACCACAGCTCTGCCTGACTAACTACCATATACATTTTCACAGCGGTTGCCTGAGATTTTACAGACATCACCCTGTACTGAGGCCTACAGTTTGTCTTTACTGTTGACACTTGGTGCAGAAATAGACCAGCTGACCTTCACTATAAGCGAGTGTGACGTACTGCATACAAATAGGCAGAAATAATCGTTGTTGTATGATAACAAGACAGCAGAGCAACCACTGGAAGCAGTCACATCCATAAAATCCGTAGGAATATGCGTACGGAGCGATTTAAAGTGGAACGACTGCAAAAGCGTAATCACAGGTAAGACGGATGCCAAACTGACATTCGTTGGGAGAACCCAAGCGTAGCCCAGCCTCAGAAGGAGATAGCTTACAGTATCCTCGTTGGACCAACACTTGAATATTGCTCGGCAGTGTAGGATCGGTACCAGATAGGAATGATAGAGAAAATAGAGAAGATCCAAAGAAGAGACGCACCTTTCTTTACAAATTCATATAGTAAGCACAAAAAATTGTTCAGATGTGTGTGAATTCCTCAGGGACCAAACCGCTGAGGTCATCGGGCCCTGTACTTACACATACATAAATAAACTTATGTTAAGAATAACACATACACCGATGCCCGAGGGAGGACTCGAACCGCGGGCGGGAGGCGTTGCGCAATTCGCGTCATGGCGGCTTCAACCGCACGGCCACTAAGCGCAGCTTTAAGCGTAAAAGCGTCACGGAGATGCTCTCAACACCAGTAGCAGGCGCTGTAATAGAGGCGATCAGCATCACAATGTGATTTACTGTTAGTTCCGAAAGCGTACGTTCATAGAACAGACAACCAATGTATTGTTCCTTCCTACGTACATCTCGCGTAAAGATCATGAAGGTAAAATTAGAGAGATTCGGACTCACAGAGCGGCTTATCAACAATCGTTCTTCCTGCCAACCATTCGCGACTGGAACACGAAAAGGAGGAGGTGACAGAGAGACCCCTACTGCTGCACACCGCAAGGTGGCTTCTTGAAGTATAAATGTAACTGTAGATGTCGGCAGCAGTTGTGTTCAAATAACGCTCTCGTTTTTATTCCAGTAGATGACACCGCATTTAAGGAGCAACCGTGCTTGTAAAGATTGGAGGATCGTGGGACAAGATCTAAATTACTTAAAAGCCTTTGTGTAGTGACAGGAAAGGTATGTCCGGTGTCGAGGAGTACGTCCGAGGAAGGTGCAAAAGCACCTGGGGAATAGGACAGTACTCTCATACTTCAGTCATTTCTTATATCATTTCACATAACACGCAGTAATTCCCATCTCTTTTCGAGGTGTAGGGTACCGCCTCACCTCTTCATTTTAAATATCTAGTGCAGATTTCTTTCCATTTAACCTTTGCTTACATCTTCATTTTAAACTGTAGTAATATTAAGGAAGAACAAAATCACAAAATTTTGACTGCTTACTTTCCATTTTTTTTAATTTATAAGAGATGTTTGGCGATATTTCTACCATTGTGTTACGAATGCTCTCTCCGTGTCTTAAAGGACAGGTTTTTAATCAATGATGCACAGCAAGAAAACTAATTTAAATGCAAGTGCTCTCTTTCCTAAAAATTAACTTTGAGTGTATGCGGAATGGTTATTTCTAACTTTTCTTCTTTTTACCATTCGGATTTAAAATAAATCCCTGTCTCAGTTTCTTTCATTTGAATGTGATGCCAACATTACTAAAACACCAACAGTTCAGCAGAATTAAGTTCACTTGCACCTACACCATTAAACTCGTATTTGCGATTTCAGATGCATTGACGGAAAGTTCTGTTCCAGTATCTGTTTATTAACTTGCTATTTTATCCTCGATCGTCTGCGTAAGGATTTTAACGCTCTAAAAATTATCGGAGAAACAGACAACTGGAAATTTCAAACTTTCTTGCAGATACATTTACGATTCAAAGAATTTCACTAATGAAACTATAACGCCTATATAATAATAATTAAAAGACAAGTCTTAACTAGACAGTATAGACTGCAACGCTGCTCACACTATGATGTTGAAATGTTCCTACTTGCTGCAGACTTTTCTTTCCAATCGGCTGTCTGTAAGGCATTGAATTCTATTTATACCAAATGCCGTAAAACTGTAACAGAAGTCTTCGGCGAAATATTGCATCAATGATTCATAATTTATCATATGCTACATGCCAAAGGTCAACAAAAAAAGTTTTGCAAAGTGAAAGTCCGGATGAACAGATCACAGGTCTTTTTAAACTCGAACTCACTCAATAACTTACGCAGTAATCCTCAACCAGGAAAATCTCATAGTTTGAGTCACTTAAAAGTCGTCAGTAACTGCTTTTAGCGTACTGATGTGAAAGCTATGTGCAACAATTTAGCTCTTTTTTAAGTTAAAAACAAAGGTTTGAATTAAATGTTGCGAATATATATCTCTTTTACAAAACTAGCTGTGATGTAAATTGTTCGTGTCCCTGAACTTCTCACTGGGTCAGAGCAGACCTTAGATACCACAAAAACGACGAATCAGTGGCGCGAAGTAAACAGAGTAGTGAAAACCCGCGAAAGGCAAAAGACCCGAGTTCGAGTCTCGGTCCGGCACACAGTTTTAATCCGCCAGGAAGTTTCAGAGTAGTGAAAAGTTACGTGCAGGGTTGTCCCATTTGGAGGTCTTCCTTGTTTGACGCCTGAACGCTGCGGCTACATACGGCATATGGAGCGAGTATATCTGGTCAGTCTGTCACAGACAGACCTGTAGTGAAGATGGCAGCACGTCGCGAGTTAACCGACTCTGAAGGTGGGATGAGGTAACCGGTCCAAGACGAACGGCTTTTCGCATACTAGAGGTTACACAAGAATTTGGGTTTACGTTGTCAACAGTGTCTAGGATATATGTTCAGTTTCGCAAACACAGTGGTTCCCTATGCGAACAGGATGACCATAGATGTCTGACAGACGGACGCCTCGTCTTCGAAGAGCCACATGGGGTGTTCGACGGTCTCCTGAGTGTCAGATTTCCGCGGGTTTGATGTGGAGAATCGAGAATTGTACGAAAAATAAACGCGCCAGCTTCAGCAGCCGACGACCGACGTCACATCCAGCGCCATCCCGCGACATTTGGCCATTTAGTAGATTAATTGTAACCAGGGTAAGCAGCTTTGAGTGACATCCTCACTATCTTTGCAAGCTGACGCTCTATGCCAATACTCTGAGGAACAAAGTATGAAGGGAATTCAAAAAGTATCTGACACATGGCATTCCACAACAAGAGTATTGCACAAAAAGATTGGGGCACTGTCAGAGGAGAGTTTATGTATTGGGTTTCTGTCGAAGTCACATTTCTGCTACGGTACGGATAACAGGTGTATCGCGGGGTGCGAGTGAAATGAAGCAGCAGCCGGAAACCTAATCCAAAATTGTAGTGTGTGGGACAGTACGATTCTTGTGGGTAAAACGTCTAAATTGCACAGAGATTCACCGTGAAATTCTGTCAGGTATTGTTGTTACGGTCTTCAGTGCGAAGACTGCTTTGATGCAGCTCTCCATGCTACTGTATCCTGTGCAAGTCTCTTCACCTCCAGATAACAACTGCAACATAAATCCTTCTGAATCTGCTTACTGTAATCATCTCTTGGTGTTCGTCTACGATATATACCCCTCTCCCTCCTCCTCCATATTTCCCTCCAGTACCAAATTAGTGATCCCCTGATGTCTGAGAATGTGTATCAAGTGGTCTCTCTTTCTAGTCAGCTTGTGCCACATATCTATTTTCTCTCCAATTCTATTTAGTACCTCCTCATTAGTTACGGTATCTACCCTCGCAGCACCGCATTTCAAAAACTTGTATTCTCTCATTGTCTAAACTGTTTATTGTCCATGTTACACTTCCATTCATAGCTACACTCCAGATAAGTACTTTCAGAAAAGACTTCCTGGCACTTAAATCCACATTCGATGTTAAGAAATTCCTCTTCTTCAGAAACGCTTTTCTTGTCACTACCAGTCTACATTTTATATCCTTTCTACTCTGGCCATGGTCAGTTATTTTGCTGCCAAACTAGCAAAACTCGTTTCCTAATCCAGTTCCCTCGGCATCATCTGTTCAATACAGGGCCCATTCCGTACAACAGCTCTTCCAAGTCCTTTGTTTTCTCTGACAGAATTACAATGTCATTGGCAAGCCTTTACTGCTTGTTCAGTGTACAGATTGAATAATATTTTGGGTACGCTACTACCTTGCCTCACTCCCTTCTCAACCAGTATTTCCCTTTCATGCCTCTCCACTTTTATAACTGCCGTCTGGTTCCTTTACAATTTGTAAATACCCTTCCGCTCTCTGTGTTTTACCCCTACCACTTCCAGAATTTCAAAGAGAGTATTCCAGCCAACATTACTAAAAGCTTTCTCTAAGTCTACAAATGCTGTGAACTATCTATATTAATCTGTCTTCTACGGTACTATAGGTCGTATGGTCAGTATTGCCTCGCGTGTTGCTACATTTCTCCAGAAATACAAACTGATTTTCCCCGAGCTCGGCTTCTACCAATTTCCACATTATTCTGTAAAGAATTCGTGTTAGGATTTTGCAGCTATGATCTATTGAACTGATAGCATATGGATCAAATGCAGCTATAGTGAACCAGTGCCAGTAATTTGACCAAGGATGGTCAATGCTGATCGGAAAGACAGGCCTTCAACATAGCCACAGATGACAATATACAGCCAGTTGAGAACTTATTCTCGAAAATTACAAATTTTCCAACAATGACAGCGTTCACATAGTAGTTATCATTGGTCCCTGACTAAGCAACGGATTTCTACCATTGAGAAACAGAATGATTGGTAGAACTTTCTGACTTTTTTACAGAGACTAGATGATTATGTTGAAAAATAGTGTCATGTATTTGTGTCACTCTGATGTGTAGTAAAGAATTCAATAAAAGTTATTTGGCTTGGCTGATAATGCGTAATTTGCTATCTGAAGACCTCTTGGATTATGACCTCGACCCACTGCGAGATATAACGTCAGTCGATCGGGCTGCAGTCACGTGACGCTGTTAATGCCACCCTGTGTTAAGTTTACCTGTTCACCCGTGGAACGGCTCCCAAGTAGGGCTCCCCTGTCTGCTAGCCTATTTCCCTGCAGCGAGCTTCGGATATTTTCCGTGCTAATTTCGGTGATGTTTTGCTTGTAGATTCTTGGAATGCCACCTGCATTGGTCCGTTAGCATTTCTGATAAGTTCGACGTTACAGTCTGCAAATCGTGGTCTCACAGAGAACGTTGGCTAATCTACGAGACAAAACGGAATGTCACATCTCTGCAGGTTGCTCTGCAATCTTTCTCAAACAGTTTTAGAGACACTAATAAAAAAAAGAAACTCCCGTATCTCATAGACTCATCTATCAGCTTCACGATGAACTGCTTATCATGTTTATCATTGAGTTAATTGCCATTAAAAATAGGGGTCCCCGTGAGACTGCGTTTGGTGCATGTTAGGTCATACGTTTCTGCATAAAAAAGATAGCTAACACATTGAATTATTATTTAAACTTGGGAGGGGATGTATATCTGTCTTCATTCCTGAAAAACATGGATTATGGGTAGTGCATTCAGTTCTTAAATTCACTGGTATTTCATAAACGGTTAGATTTATCGAAACGAGCTTTTGGCAGATGGTAGCACAAGAAGAACAGTATTTTTCCATATGGTTAACATGTGAAACGTCCTTGTCTACCGCGATATCAAGTAACAGAAGATTGTTTCAATGGAATGATGTAATTTTTTATCGATGAACTGCAGCTAGTAAAAAGAGAACTGAAGTGGCTTTTGCAATAACATAAGCGAAGAAATTATATTTTTACACTGAGAATGGGCTATTTCATTGGTTCGGATGCAATTTTTCAAGGCCTATCCACTGTGCCAACTTATAACTAAATATGAAGGGGGTGCGATGGGGAGGTTCTCTTGTTAGTAATTATCTCAAAACAGCCAGTTTTGAGTTATTTCAATTTCACGAAAGTAAGCTATCAAAATTTTACTGACTAATATATTTATTTTCAAATGAGTGACAGGCCCTGCCGCAGCAGGAAAAGGAGGGAACCAGCCGAAAGATGCTCCTACTGGAGGAAAAAAAAGACTCTGACTAACAAGTGGGGTACCAGTCTTCCTCAACACCTTTAAAAATTTTGCCATGCAAGCAAAGTCGCGCTTTTTTACGCTGAGAGAGAAGGAGACAATGGCAGTGGGAAAGAGACGGAAAAGTAATAAATACTGGATGATAATAGACATGGTTTTGATACAGAAAGAGTGAAGGAGACAAAAGCAATGAGAGACAAAGAGAGGGACACGATGGCAGTGGGATGTATTGACAATGGCAGAACAGTGCTAGGAAAAGAGAGGGTGGGAGAGGAATAAAGATAAGGAGAAAGGCGATGTGGTTGAGAGTCAGTGATAGCGAGAGACAGTCTATGACAATGGCAATGAAGAAGAGAGAGAGAGAGTGTGCGTGACAGTGAGAAGACGCAGCAGCAGTAGGAGGGAATGAATGAGACAGTAGCAGTGAGAGGGAGCAAGAGTGCGGCAGTGACAGCGAGAGGAGGCGGCAATAATGGGACAGAAGCAGGAGACAGTGGCTGTGGAACAGGACCCAGTGACAAAGATACGAACATTTTTCCGCTGGTTAAACTATTTATTTGTCTTGTTTTCTGTTGGTAGTTTAATAATACATTGTTTCAGGTATTCGACGCAATTTTCATGTTTGTGACGGGAATCGTTGTAAGTTCAGATGTGTTTTGGGAAAATAAGCAAATTTTAACACGGCAACGAGAAAAGTGTAGGTTTTACTCAAAACTCACAGTGATGACGCTTCTCTGAAGAAAAAAGAAGACGTAAAAAGTCTGGGAAAAATGAATCACCACTTCTGCTGCAATTTCTGTGGTATCCTATACCCCATTGCATTCTTAATAATGATTGGCTGCCATTGAACCTTGCGAAAGGATTTTATTTCTGCATATCAAGGATACAGTTTTAGTTCTAACCTCTGTAAAGAGTAAACAGTATAGTTTTTCACCTCCAATACCTTTTAGTTCATCAAAGATACTGATAATACTAATAACCTGTTTTTACCTTGACAGGAGTCCTCAAACCGTTACAACGAGCTACCCCATATCTGTATCGTCTCTACCTGAAATAGTATTCTACCACCGAAAAGCAGCATACTTCTATTTAAAAAATACGGGTGATTGCTTTTTATGAGCTGCTTGCAACAGCTCGTTAAGATGAAAATAAATTATATTTTTAATTGTAAAAGATGTTAGATCTGGAAAGTTCATGAAATCACTCTGAATAAAGTTGGGAAAGACACTGAATGTTCAGCCACACAGGGACACCAGTGGAATGCTGAAGAAGATCGCGCAGAGTGATTGAAATGTCCCCAGTGAAGAAGTTTTCAGAGACTAGGAAGATTTTATCAACAATGACAACCGCAACGAAACCCTTCAGACTTACATCAGATTTAACATAACGTCAACGTCGAGATCGTTAGGAATGGAGCACAATCTGGGATTTAGGAATAGTGGGAGAAGGAAACCGACCTTTACGTTTCAAAGAAACTATCCCAGCACTTACTTTAATCGATTTACGGAGGTCACGGAAAACCTCTATCTGATGGCCGGACCTAGATTTGAACCGTCTTCTTCCCGAATATGACTCGATCTCCTTCTAACTTCACCACCTCTGCTGCTGAGAGAAGACCTTACGGCTGTGATATTTGGACAGGAAATACGCGTGACACTTGTTGATTGTCTCATGGAATGAGGACATAATGTGCTGCTGATGATGCTCTTTCGTCTTCTGCGGACGTTTACTTCGGCAGCCACCGTGCTGGTTTTCGACAGGAGTAGAATATGTGCAATAGCAGAGATTTTCATTCTCTATTTATTAGGTTCCTGCAATTACTCATGATAAGATTAACACAACACTGTATTGCATAATTACGCACCACAATTACCAACACTTCACTGATACAAACTCGACACATTACACAGAGTAAAGAAAAAGGACTTCATGTAAGAACGTCAGATTACTTCACGACCATCCATCCATCGCAGTGGGTCAGCTGGATCTATCGACAAAGCGGGCTTTAGTGTCTCAATCATTTTCACGAGTAGCCGGCCGGTGTGGCCCATCGGTTCTAGGCGCTTCAGTCTGGAACCGCGCGACCGCTACGGTCGCAGGTTCGAATCCTGCCTCGGGCATGGATGTGCGTGATGTCCTTAGGTTAGTTAGGTTTAAGTAGTGCTAAGTTCTAGGGGACTGATGACCTCCGATGTTAAGTCCCGTAGAGCCATTTGAACGATTTGAATCATTTTTGCGAGTAGTGTTCAGCAGTTATGCTCCTGCAAGGTGACTTGATTCAGCGGACCGGTCGGACGAAGCTGACAGGCTAGATGAAGAAATTACCAGACACATGAAATACTGTGCTAGATGAAAGGAAAAGAGCGTAAGCTTTTGCGGCCGTAGTTAATTTGAATAAATTCCTTCTGGATTTGTGGTCGCGTCATGCGTAGTAAAGCTACCAACTTATCGTCTGTTATTGCACGAACTCTTCATTAGCGTCAGTTTTTCGTACATCACTCGTCTACCTAAGCGTCGAAATAGACAACTAACGGAAACTAAGCTAGAGAAGCAATGGCACTGCAATCCACCTGAGCATAATACGCTATCAACGTATCTCGCGCACCACATTATCCCCGTCCGCTTTACCGTATAGTTCAAAAGGACTTACGGAGACCTCGTAGGTATGACTTTATGGTGAAGAAGATCTTAATTCGGGGCTGTGTGAGGAGGGACGTTATTAGGGAGCCGGGGCCGTGAGGCCAACTGGGAGAGAGCTGGCCGAGGAAATAATTAGCGTAATGACGCACCAAGGCCGCGGCGCGCAGATTAACATCGTGGGCGCGGAGTCCGTGGGAGACAGTCTGGAGTGTGAACGGCTGGCTCAGTAGCAGGTGCCGGGCACTATGGAGGACATCAAGCAGGGCGGTCCACTGGTAAAATATGCCGCGACTACTGCAACTGCTGCGAATTTGAACTGATTTTATTCTATCCACAGGAGTCCCTCACGGTAAGGGCGCCCAGATTGATGCTGTGTTCGTTGAGTTCCGGAAGTCATTCGATACAGTTTCGCACTGTCGCCTAATGCTCAAAATACGAGCGTACGGAATATCAGACCAGTTGTATGACAGGGTTGAAGAGTTCTTGGTGAGCAAAATACTGAGCCATACCGGCTTTGCAGCTGTCGATATTCGATCAGAGATGCTAACTTTTCGGCGGTTGTTGGTCGGTCGCGAGGTGACGCGGCGGTGAGTGGATCGACGGTCGAGCAGTCGAGCACGAGAGGTTTTTGGAAGTGGAGACGGTGCGATTTCCCGAGGAGGGGAAGTAACCCGGTCGGTGAAGTGTTTTGAAAAGGCATTGTACAGGGACAGTTGTAACGGCTGTGTCTTGAGATGGTCTACGCAGCCAAGCAGTTGGTGGCCGTTAACCGATTACATTTTATTGGGAGATTGTACTGGTGACGTACCTCTCTGATGCTATTGGACGATTATTTCCCTGACCTGATAAGGTGACATCATTCTATTTATGCATTTCGCTAGCCAGGCACTTTCTGCCTTCCGTATTGCAAGTGTACCTCACCTGAGACAAACTATTAGCGAGTGCTCAGTTATGAAAATCTGTCAGTAATCCATCTTGCGGTCGGACACTACGCAGTTTGTTGCAGCAATGCGATCGAACTGTTGTTGCTTGGTGTCTAGTACCCCGGCATTCTGCATTGACATCCAAGCCATGGGGCTTATACTATATAATGTTTTAAAACTGAGATGTTTAGTTTATTCCAGACAGTATCGCGGATCCTGAATTGTATGATGTACCAAGTACGCTAATTTTGTGAGACACTTGAGCCGAGGGTTGAATGTCGGCATCTACCAAGGGATCGATTATCGTAAGGATAAAATACCATTTTGTGTTTTTTGGGGGGCATCACGTGTGGAAGTGAGCTCAATCTGTTGCTTAAAATATCTCAACCTGAGTCTTATTTAATCGTTACTTGTAAGCTAAATTTAGCAGTCGCAATATGTTTTAACTCTTGCGATACTGCCACTATGCCTTTTTATTTAAAGTTATTTTAATAGATTGATTTTCGTTTTATGAACATAGCACTGTTTGAGACATTTGGTTGTAGCGTGTTGTTGCTGCGTCAGCACATGCGATTTGTTGGACTTTAATTGTTGATAATTTTTTCTGCATCTGTGCCTAGGTGGTGGGTCTCGGCTGGAACTTCGAGTTCTCGGTTGTTCTTGCATCTAACGGAGTTGAACCTTCCGTTAAGGCTAGGTGCACCCAATGACAGTCTTCTGAGTTAACCGTTCGGGGAAGCGGCATCCGGGGAGTGAAGTGAAGTCGGACACACCTACTGTACTTCGCGCTTTCGGTCGTGCCGATAAATCGGGTCCGAGCGCCACAACCAGGTGTGGGACGTATTGGCTGCTCCGCAGGACGTTCGTGTCCGCACTTGGCCAGGTTTTAAAACTGTCTGTAAGTGAAGTTACGATAGCCCTTTGAGCGTGCAGCGTTTTCTGTTTTCTATAAAAAAGGTATTACCTTTCTCATTTGAAAAGTTGTTATACATTCATTGGTAATTAAAGCCAGCTGATACGTTTCGTGTATAAATGTTCTCTCACTGGAAGTTTATTATTATAAATGTTATTTCTTCTCTACTTTGTTAATACAAAATATACACTACTGGCCATTAAAATTGCTACAGCAAGAAGAAATGCAGATGATAAACGGGTATTCATTGGACAAATATATTATACTAGAACTGACATGTGATTATATTTTCACGCAATTTGGGTCCATAGATCCTAAGAAATCAGTACCCAGAATAACCACCTCTGGCCATAATAACGGCCTTGATACGCCTGGGAATTGAGTCAAACAGAGCTTGGTTGGCGTGTACAGGTACAGCTTCAACACGATACCACAGTTCATCAAGAGTAGTGACTGACGTATCGTGACGAGCCAGTTGCTCGGCCATCATTAACCAGACGTTTTCAGTTGGTGAGAGATCTGGAGAATGTGCTGGCCAGGGCAGCAGTCGAACATTTTCTGTGTCCAGAAAGGCCCGTACAGGACCTGCAACATGCGGTCGTGCATTATCCTGCTGAAATGTAGGGTTTCGCAGGGATCGAACGAAGGGTAGAGCCAAAGGTAATAACACATCCAAAATGTAACGTCCACTGTTCAAAGTGCCGTCAATGCGAGCAAGAGGAGACCGAGACGTGTAACCAATGGCACCCCATACCATCATGCCGGGTGATACGTCAGTATAGCAATGACGAATACACGCTTCCAATGCGAGTTCACCGCGATGCCGCCATACACGGATGCGACCATCATGATGCTGTAAACAGAACCTGCATTCATCCGAAAAAATGACGTTTTGCCATTCGTACACCCAGGTTCGTCGTTGAGTACACCATCGCAGGCGGTCTTGCCTGTGATGCAGCGTCAAGGGTAACCGCAGCCATAGTCTCCGAGCTGATAGTCCATGCTGCTGCAAACGTCGTCGAACTGTGCGTGCAGATGGTTGTTGTCTTGCAAACGTCCCCATCTGTTGCCTCAGGGATCGAGACGTGGCTGCACGATACGTTACAGCCATGCGGATAAGATGCTAGTGATGCGAGGCCGTTGGGATCCAGCACGGCGTGCCGTATTACCCTCCTGAACCCACCGATTCCATATTCTGCCAACAGTCATTGGATCTCGACCAACAAGAGCAGCAATGTCGCGATACGATAAACAGCAATCGCGATAGGCTACAATCCGACCTTTATCAAAGTCGGAAACGTGATGGTACGCATTTCTCCTACTTACACGAGGCATCACAACAATGTTTCACCAGGCAACGCCGGTCAACTGGTGTTTGTGTATGGGAAATCGGTTGGAAACTTTCCTCATGTCAGCACGTAGTAGGTATCGCCACCGGCGCCAGCCTTGGGTGAATGATCTGAAAAGCTAATCATTTGCATATCATAGCATCTTCTTTCTGTCGGCTAAATTTCCCGTCTGTAGCACGTCATCTTCGTGGTGTAGCAATTTTAATGGCCAGTAGTGTAGTTATTCACAGTTCGTGTGTAAGGTTGCCTTTTCTTTTTAAGATGAATATATTTGGGCAAGGCTTTAAAACTATCTGAAAGTGAACTTATGGTAGCCCTTTAGTTGTTCAGCGTACTGTATTTTTTTTGTTTTTTTGTTTTGTAAATGGGTATTATCTTTCTCATTTGAAAGGTTGTTAAGCTTTCTTTGGTATTTAAAGCCAACTGATGGGCTTGATGTACAAATGTTTTCTCACTTGAAGTTTATGGTAATTGTTATTTCTGTTGATTGACTTCAATAAATATTGTGAACAATGAAAGGTAAATGCTCCCCTGCCCTAGAATCCAGTTCTTCCACTTCGTCCTTTGGGATTTTTATTAAATGCCGAGGTAGTACCGATATCAAACAGAACATGTCATTCTCAACGAAATGAAATTTTCAGACGTAAAAGTACGAGTTGTGTTCAACAAGTAAACAACACTTTCTACATCTCGGCCAGTTTCAGTTGACAAAATGCGGATTTTTTTGTTGGCCATCGTGCAGTAATCCCGGTTCAGCCTCTGCAGTTTCCTTAAGTTCCGGCAGACGGCGGCGCTATACGTAGCCTTCAAATTGGCATCTGTAATGGAGGTGCGTTCCAATAAGAGAGCTGTCACTGAGTTTCTTTTGGCGGAAAACCAGAGCATCACAGATATTCATAGGCACTTGCAGGATGTCTACGGAGACCCGGCAGTGAACAAAAGCACGGTCACTCTTTGGGCGTGGCGTCTGTCATTGCAATAAGGTCGCGCAAACCACTCCGATCTCTCGCTTGCCAGCCGGCGGCACACAGCTGTGACTCCTGCAACGTTGGAACGTGCGGACACTCTCAGCCGAGGTGACTGACGGGTCATAATCAAAACACATCGCTGCACAACTGGACGTCTCTGTTGGTAGTGCTGACACACTCGTCCACCAGTTGGGATACTCAGAGGTGTGTGCCTGCTCGGTTCCTCGCCGCCTAACAGAAGACCATAAAGAGAAACGAAGGACCATCTGTGCGGAACTGCTTGCGAGTTACGAGGCTGAGCGTGACAATTTTTGTCGAATATTGTCACAGGCGGTGAAACATGGGTTCGTCGTTTCGAACCAGAAACAAATCGGCAATCCATGGAGCGGCTCCACATCACCTCTCCTCCAAAGAAGAAGTTCAGTACCGCACCCTCAGCGGGTGAAGTGACGGCAACGCTCTTCTGTGACTCACAGGGCCTGTTTGACGCCGTCCCTCATGGTGCAGCGGTCAACTCTGAAGTGTATTGTGCTACGCTCAGAAAATTGAAAAAACGTACTTCAGCGTGTTCGTCGCCACAAATGCAAACGAACTTCATTCACTCCATGACAACTCGAGGCCTCACAAAAGTCTGTGAACCCTAGACGAGCTCAGAAAACTTCATTGGACTGTTCTTCCTCATCTACCCTAGAGTCTAAAATGGTTCAAATGGCACTGAGCACTATGCGACTTAACTTCTGAGGTCATCAGTCGCCGAGAACTTAGAACTACTTAAACCTAACTAACCTAAGGACATCACACACATCCATGCCCAAGGCAGGATTCGAACCTGCGACCGTAGCGGCCACCCGGTTCCAGACTGAAGCGTCTAGAACCGCACGGACACACCAGCCGGCTACCCTAGAGTCCGGATCTCAAACCTTCCGATTTCCACCTGTTTGGCCCAATCAAGGATGCACTCCGCGGGAAGCAATACATGGTCGATGGCGAGTTTACTGATGCAGCGAGACGTTGGCTTCGACGTCGACCAGTGGAGCGCCACCATGCGGTCAAAAATTGGTTCAAATGGCTCTGAGCACTATCGGACTTAACATCTGAGGTCATCAGTCCCCTAGAACTTAGAACTACGTAAACCTAACTAACCTAAGGACATCACACACATCCATGCCCGAGGCAGGATTCGAACCTGCGACCGTAGCGGTCACGCGGTTCCAGACTGAAGTGCCTAGAACCGCACGGCCACATCGGCCGGCCCATACAATCATACAGGCCCTCCCGGAAAGTTGGCGTGAGGTCGTCGCGTTGAACGGAGATTATGTTGAAAAATAGTGTTTTGTAGCCAAAGACTGGGTTGCAAATTGGCGTATTGGAATCCTGAATAGAACGAGCCTGCTTTCAGAAAAATAATGTATTGCATTACTTACTAAACACCACTCACAACTTCAGACCTAACGGAATGGGCTTTTATTGGGCAATTACGTTTCACATTATGTATAAATGTCTTATTGGATAACATCGGAAGTTCCGTAAGGTTTTTCGGGAATGATGATATTGTATTCAGAGAAGTCACAACGCTAGAAAAATTTTGCGCAACGCAGGAAGATCTGCAGAGAATCGACGCTTGATGCGGGGATTGCAATTCATCCTCAATATAAACTAACGTAACGTAATGTGCATGAAAACGCAAAAGGATCCATTATTGTACGATTACACGATTGCGATTTCAAAACAAGCAGTCACATCCACAAAATATCTCTTTTTATGTAGCGATTTAAAGTGGAAAGATCACATAAAACTAGTCTTAAGTACTGCAGTGTAAGACTGATTCGAAAAATCCTCGGGAAATATAATTCATCCACAAAGGAGGTAGCTCATAAAACCATCATTCGACGAATACTTGAATGTTGTCGTCTGGAAACCGGACCAGGTGGGATTGATAGAGGAGCAATTGAACGAATAGTACGTCATTAGTAGTGATATCTTCAACTAACTTGTCTATGAGTACGTATGGGCATTGAATACTAAGCAAAAAGCATTAATTATTAAATATGTATGACTTTGTTAAAGTTTAGTTGTATTTTATCTTTTTCTGTTAGATATCGTTCCTGACAGCATTATGAAAACGAGCTGTGAATTAAATAAAGAATCTGAAAGACACTAATAAATGAGACTCTATAGCTGTCAACATTCGACCCCAACATATCGGTCCACTAAGAGTGAGAACTCTCTGCTGTGATACAGCATAAGTATCACTTTCACGTACCTCAAAACTTTGGAGACCTTATACGAGGTAATTTCCATTTTAAATCTTCTAGATTGAGAACGATTGGAGAGCCAATTAGTAATAGCGCACGGTTAAACAACCAATGACCAGCCCTCATTTCACACTGGCGGGGTCAAAAGTTTCAAGAGTAGTGTGGAATTAGCCAGTAAGGACGAGAAGAGACAATTTTGTGCGAAGCACATATCTGTTATACAAATCGGTAATAGTTATCAATGTGTCCAACCGAACGTGAAATTTTTCATCCTTGATATGCAGTTTGTGAAAATAAATCCTTTGGATTCTAAGACCCCCTTAATTACTTCGTCGTGACCACTCCTGCAACACGCCAAAGGTTAAGAAAATCTGACATTAAACATTGCTCGCACCATTTGACATATTTAATTATTTTATGTTACTGTAAAGACTGAACAGGTCAAATCAAGGACTGTTTTACCTGATGTTAGTTTCTACGTAATTCCTCAGCGTCACAGTCCATCGAACTCGTGTCTTTAATCATGACAGTATCGATTGACATTTTTTATTGTATAGCCCAGATTTGATACTGATGTTTTGCTAAGCAAAGTTACTAAGAAAAAGGCTATGGAACTATTCATGCGAGTCGAAACGAATTAATGGTGTTTTTCTCAGAGGAAGTGTGTGACGAACAAAATTTGGATACGAGTGAACACAACTCATTACCATGGGGAAAGCAATTTGTAACAGAATTCGTGCACGAAGAGGGAATATTCAGTGTGGGACTAACATAGTAACGAATATTCAAGCAGTTAAGCGGGACATCAACGCCCGAATCTCAGCTTGCTTTTCAAAGGTTTTCATTTTAGCCTTGAAGTCTACCTGTAACGCTGTTTCAGAATGGAACCGCGACTTTTCTCCGCGGAATTGCTGCTGGGAAGTCTATAGAAGACAAAAATTATCCACTACGTGTCAGCCTCTGGAATTTACTTCTTTCTGTGTAGTGTTTTAATGGTATGGAGTATTGGTTCACATACTATGCAATCGAAATTGTCAGTAACAAATACTCAGTGCCTTATATTTCCAGCAATCAAGGCACATCCTCGGAAGCACAAATCAGTATACTTATATTTTCATTTGTGTGGTCGAAGTGTCTGTAGCTGCTTTATAATTACTAAAAGTATTTTCATCTGTCTTTGTAACTGCCAAAAAATCCAGTAATTTATTACTCAAGATCTTGAAGTAATACATTATTTTATGAAGGTCACATGTTTCCATTTGACAATACATCGTTTCCGAAAAAATAGAAATCAGATTTTAGGTAAAAACAAAAAACAGAATTGGCAGATAAGTTGTCCATGCTAGTACACAACACACACGGACATACGTCTAGCCAGCAGAACGTAAATAGACACTAATGGTGCAGTACACTCAGGAATATTGAAAATAGCGCACCCAGAGAGAAGAAAGGTACAAACTCGAAACTTTTGCAAATAAGTATAGTGATACCGGATATACAAATGATTCAAGTTTGGTACCGATGCGCATGTCCACAGATGCTGCAGTGGCGTTACAATCGGGCGATGTGGAATCATACACCTGACGATCTCGTCCCCACTCGAGGAGGAAGTTAGAACGTGCAGAACGCGTGTCAAACGGCATTTCTCACAGATAAGTCAATTTGTGAGTGGCCTAATCATCGGCATGAAAGACTATGTTTGGAGCAGTGGACACGAGATGGCAGACACGTCCGACGTAACGGGTCTGGAGCGACCAGGAAGAGGACGGGGGGAGAGGCTCGAAGGATCGTGTAGCAGGCGATCAGGGATCCTATAGTAACTCATTCCTCGATAGAGGCAGATGTACGGTTGCTGTTTTTCCACAAATCAATTTTCAGACACCTTGCAGATGCTAATTTGCAATCTAGGCGCTCTTGTCTTGTACTGTCATTAATATTGAGACATTGGCAACTCCATCAACAGTAAAGCCAAGCAAGAACGACTGAACTACCACAGACTGGCAAAATATGGTGTGTAGTGATGAATCTCGATTCGTTCTGGGGATGGATTATAAGCGTACGCGGGTGGGGCGGCGTCCTGGTGAACGGTACAGTTCCACCCACGCTGTCCCCAGCCACACTATCCGCACAGCCGACGTAATGGTCTGGAGTAACATTGCCTACGCTATAGCCAGTCTTAATAGGCCAGCGTTATGTTGATAACATTCTTCAACTCCACGTGGGACGTTTCATACATGATCTGCCAGGGGCACTTTTTGAGCAAGATAATCCTCATCCGCTTACAGCTCGATTTGCTCAAGACTTCCTGCGTCATGTCTTCTATGGCCGGTCCGCCCCCAGGATTTGTTCCTTATAGATCACATGTGGAACCAGCTGAAACGTCAGATGCTGCCGTGTCTCTCTGTGCGTGAGATGGAGGTGGGTGTTCAAGATCTGTGGGCCACTCTGCCTCAGGACAACATCAGATACCTAATGAATTCGATGCCACACCGTTTTGCGGCATGTACTGTGCTCCAACGCGATACTGTTGTTGCACTGTATTTGTCTTCTTGTACTCGCTGTATTTGTTTAAATGTCTTGGTTTTGGGATCAAGTGAATCTCTCATCTGTATCAATACGTCTAATAAATTTCATTTCGATCCGACTCTCCACTCTTTATGCGCTATTTTCAATGTTCCTGTGTTTTATTGTTTTTTACACCAAGAAACTGTGAGTAACGAATTATTTTTAGATCCATAAGCAAAATAAATTGTTAATGTGTTTGATTCCAGACGACTGACGATCTTTCAAAAGGATAAAACGAAACCCTTCATGTAAAATAAATTCGAATTTTTAGTGGTTACAAAGATGAGTTTCAAATACTTGATCTTATTCTACCAGTGCCTATAGTATACATATATGGAGATGGAGAATATTCCGGAATGTTCACACATGGGACCGGTACCAGCTTCCTCATACGTTTCATTGTGTGCAATCACGGCATGCTTAAATGCTCTAATGATTGCTTCCTTATTTTTTCTTCACTAGCAAATGCTGCTCGAAATGAATTGGGTATTAGTTTCAGTAAGCAACACTGGATCAAAGCGGCCAATGTGAACTCATTTGTTAATGTGTTTTTCACAGCTACGCAGTCACAATATTTTCAGTCGTCTAGAGAATTTAAAATAAGTCACCCGCCAGAATATCAGTCATTTTGAACCCCATCGAGAGTTACAACAGAATGGATACCCTAATAAAAATACCAGGGAGCTTTGTCAGTGTGCAGACGCAATTTGTGGGAATAACACAACAGTGTTCCAAGCACTTAGATTTTAGGCGCTGGTCGCATTGAACAGCTGCACTTATGTCGGGTAGCGAGTATTCCAGACGATACTGGATTCTTTTCTGTCAGCGTTGTAATCAAGACACGTCTCACCGGTTTAGTATAATGTAGATTTCTTAGAATAGCCGCATAAGCGCAATGACGGCTTTTTCAATAGGATCAAATAATATATGTGAAACTACACGTAAAGATTTAGAATTATTGGAAACATCTATTCCTTTTGTAATGTGGAAGATGTCGAGGAAATATTTCCTTTTCTGTTTGTGAGACATGGTTGAGTAACGGACGAAAAATTGCTGCCCTCAGATAAATGTAAAGAGAAAAGTTCCATTCAGTTTAGTGTTGGGGCATTTGTCATTCGATAAATTCTCCGAGGCAGTATTCCTCCAAACCATCGTATCTCGTGCACACCGACTGCATGATAGGATCGATTTCCAGTACCCAGCTGGAATTAAATAGCGAGTTTCTAGAAGAGGGGGGGGGGGGGAGGGGAGGAGGCGAAGCAAGAGACTATCACACACGCACTCGTGAGGAACATCGGCTGTTTAGCTGCATGGGAGTACTCCGTTTGTAGCCCGAGCACTGCAAGCGCACAGACACAATGCAGTTATGTGCTGTCACGCTTAGGACGATGCTACATCCGTTACTCTGTCACTACCGATAGAGGTTAACATTATCATCAGTCATACAGATCTCTTGTAATCCTATTCTATAATTCATATAATGTACAGTTTATTCCTCTGAGTCATTAACACCCACATCGTTCACGATAGCAAGAGAATTCTGATGGACATACTCTGTGAGGCTTTCCGGCAACAATAAACATTGTAAGGCTCGTAGGTATTGTAACCTCCCCACAGAATTTTGAAAATGAAAAGAATTGAATAGAATTGCAAATAGTGCCAAATGTTAGCTTCCCACAGTACTAAAAGTCAATGATAATAAAAATGTGCAAAATTGTTAAGTCCCCACAAAATTAACGTTAAGATCAACCTGATAAATTTTATAAGGGCAGCTGCGCTGACCTTAGGCCCTGTGCAATAATTAATCTGATAAATTGATTCTGGGAGGAAAAGCATAGGAAATATTGTTTCAATTGGAATGATTATTTTCTTAAAACGATTGCTTTGAAAACAAAATTATTATTGGGGCATTTCTTGAACAAATTAATTACAATTAACATACATTACATTATCAGATGTGCGCAATGCTGCTTCATTACCTTATTCAACAATATACCTCGTCCTGAATCGTGACCAGAGACCCATGTCGACGCCCGCCGACTCCTCTCACACAACTCCGACAGGCAACTGCTAACTCGCAACTGAACTACATGCTCTCGCGACTCGCTACGTACAACTACTTTCTCGCAACTGAACACTCGCGCGGTCAAGCGCAGGCTAGCAACGATAAACAACTCTCTGGTCAGAGATTCTGTCATGCCTCGCCATCGCTGGTACATATGAGACGTACGCGTTTCAGTATTGTGTCTGATGGTGTCGCCAGAAATCTGGAACACTGCTTGTTGACCATATTCTCCTCAACATCACCGCCTGAATATGACGAGCATGTACTCGGTCCAGATGTTAAAAAGTTCTAGCGACACCATCCGACACAATACCTAAGAGTGTCAGCAGTAACATTAAAGTGATCATAAATTTCAAACTGCTTCACACCTCGTATCGAATGGGCCTTTACAGGGTGTTTAGAAATCCCGTTACAAACGTCTAGTATTTGTGGAGGGGAGAGGGTACATAATATTTTGAATAGTGACCCATGCACGGAAACGTATCGTTTCCATTCTACTATGGTTTCAGTTCAGTTGGCTAACGCGACCATGTCTGCTGAGGAAAAAGAAAAAGACTTGCTTGTCCCGGTATGCAATCGGGTAGACCTTCGTAAGTACAATGTCTGTAACAAGGCTGGTGGTCACCACATCGAACCGCTGATGAAATGCCTCAGTACTGTTTTGTACGTGCGGTGTACTGAGTTCTTTTTGTTTTAGAATAATGTGAACACGTTATGTTTAAGTGTTAATACAAACATATGTGTTTAAGTGATGAATACATGTTTCGTTATGTCTCCTTTTGAACTGTTACCTGATAATCGAGCTGCGTCATGCCTAACTCGATTCCTCTGAACCGAAACCGTCGTAGAACAGAAACGATATGTTCCCGGACATGGGTGCCTATCCAAAATATTATGTACTCGCTTCCCTCTACAAGTCCTAAATGTTCGTAACGGCAATTTCCGAACACCCTGTAGAAACGTTACTGAAACGAAGGTTGCGTTCTCGTTTAAAAGGACTCACATGTATGAGTGCCGTCAAAAAAATTCAGGCTGAAGGTGCGTGGTTGAAGGTGCCGCAGTGGCTTGCGGCAGCGGCAGCGACAGGAATCCCTCGCCCCCTTCCGCCGCAGCCGCCGTGGCTAAAGAGGCTGACTGCTCACGCATGCAGAGTTTGAATTTGGGCTGGGACGAGCGGCTGATGCGGACGACACCGCAGCACTGTACCAGGGGCCAGTGCTGCGACAGAAGCCATGCGACTGAGGTGTTCCACCTAGTGTTCTCGCATGACTTCTACCCAAAGTAAAATTCAAAGAGACACTCACAAGAAGTAATAGTCTCTGTGTTAATCTTTCAGCATCAGTGTCTTTAGATGTAAAGCATAATAGATACAAGGGCGCTTTGTTCCAGCACCATCACAGTTCGAAAACTGCCATTTGGTCGAAAATTTCTTTGCACGTTCCAAAAGTTTTTCTTTTCAAGAAACTGGAAACAAATACGAGACAGTCTGTACACAAATGCAGACAGTACTTCTTCGACAATTATGCTGACCTATTCTGTAGAGATTCAGCAGGAAAATACTGGACAAAGGTAACATTCTCCTGTTGAAAAAAAACTGAAGAAAGATAATTAAGCTATTACGCTTTTATTTTTCACAAGTTTATATCTCATGGCATTTTAAGTGATATTTTCAAGAACATACTTTTTACAACTAATTTATAAATACTCTCTATGTCAGTCCTCTCGAGCGCTAGTCTCGTAGACGCTGAGTGCGGCCTCCATGACCCCTTCGACGCCTTATCTGCAAGACAGTCGTGGAATCACGACTAAAACGAGCAGCAGTATCGCGAAAGGACAGACAACTGCAGGCTCCATAGACCACGATCCTGCCTCTGTCGAATACTGACGCATGCTGTTAGACCTTCCTCCTTCTTGTGCCAGGTGTAACGCCATCTTCGCCGCGGGGGGTGACCGTGAGGTCTGGGGCGCCAGGTCACGGATTGCGCGGCTCCTCCCGCCGGAAGTTCGAGTCCTGCCTCGGGCGTGGGTGGGTGTGTTGTTCTTAGCATAAGTTAGTTTAAGTAGTGTGAAGCCTTCGTGATGTGCAGCTATGACTGCCAGCAATGTATATGTCATCAAGAGGTCCGAGAAACAAGGAAGATTAGGACTTCAGGCTATTTGGACGATGTGTCATAAACGAAGGCACAACTACGGATCTGCCTCGGGCATGGATGTGTGTGGTGTCCTTGGGTTAGTTAGGTTTAAGTAGTTCTATGTTCTAGGGGACTGATGACCTCAGATGCTAAGTCCCATAGTGCTCAGAGACATTTGATTTTTTGAACTACACATCGGACAAGAACGGGAGAAAAATTTCTAAGAAACTATGGTGCCATCCGCCTCAGGCGATTTAAGGAAATCACGGCATATCTAAAGCTGGATGGTATAGCGAAGATCTGAACTCCGCTTTTTCCGAGCGCTAGCACTCCACTGCTCCGCTCGACTAGTAATCGTGAGAGACGCTGAGTCATTCAGTACAGCCAAGTCGCAGTTTCTCCGCGCCGTTTATTCGCCCAGCTGCGGGCTCCCAGACACGTCAGCAATGAAGTGGTCTCTCTCGCGTCTAGCGATAACCGGGAGCCAGCCAGCCGTCTGCATTAATAACAACCGAGTGTTTCCCGGTGCTGAGGTTACCACAAAGCACTTACGCAAACCAGAGAAACAATACGAGAGATGGAACTCACAGTGATAAGAATCTTTTGTCACAAATTTGTTCTTGTTCCTCCTGTATCCGGTTTTCTGGTTTAATCGTTGGTGTACACACTAACAGATTAAAACTCTCTAGACTGGCTTCCTGCGCTTGACAATAAATGACAGAATGTTCGATCAGGCTCAAGCAGGGCTGATGAATATATTTGATTATGCTGTCGCCTGTAAATAATTAACTTTCGAAGTTCGCTCAGTAAATAATTTCCCACAATATTTTTTCCTCACAACATATTTATTGTAAAGACGTACAGTTAGCTGACCATATCAGTCAGCATTTCTTTTATATGTACTTTTTTAGTCAATTGTTTGAGCGAAACAAAAACAAGACTTCCTAGAAATCACCCAAATGGATTTTTGTATGAATTCTAATAGCCAAGAGAAGGGTGGAAAACGGGCAAATGGGGTATCAAATTGACCAGCCTGAGGTCTAATTTTATAAAAAGAAACTGCATCAAATGTTGCTCTAATCTATTTTATTTCCTAGTTTAAGACACTCACCTCTCTTTTTAATGTTTTTATCTACATAGTCTCTATCACCTTCTATGGCCTTACGCCAGTGTTGTATAAGAGCACGTATTTCCTTTTGATAAGAGTTTCAGTCCATTTATTTCTCTCTCGTTATCTTCAAAGTATGTCCCGCGGACCCACGTAGAGAATCCTTAATTTACTATTTATCGTGTGGGCGAACAGTGACGGTGACAGGAAGTCCCGAACGTGGCCGACCATGAAGCAGAAATTTTCTGGAAATTTGTTGTAAGTTCCTATTGGACCAAACTGCTAAGGTCATCGGTCACCAGGCTTACACACTACTTGATCTAACTTAAACTAGCTTACTCTAAGGACAACACACACACCCATGCCCGAGGGAGGACACGAACCTCCGAAGGGGGCAGCCGTGCGAACCGTGGCAAAGCACCTAGACCGCGCGGATACCGAGTACGGCATGGAGCAGAATTTCTGCACTTCCTGACGCCTTCATTCTGTTTACTAGAGTTACGATATACCAAAACTGCGGTTCGATAGTTTTGGTGCTACATAAATGTCGTAGTGAAAGGTAGGATTACCGGTAGTATTGGTAGCAGTGGTAGAGAAAGAAACAATAATAAATGTATAAGAGAGAAACTGGGAGCCGACGACTTCTCTTTGTATTTTTTTGTTTGTTTTGCACATAATTAGAAGCGAATTTCATTCAGTATTAGTCCATTGTGTATTTCATATCCCTACTGAATATAAATTGCATTTCATAAGTAAGCAAAAATTAGTAGATCATGTAACTTCTCCGCTTTTACGTAATCAACGTACCTATTTTGGTGCAAGTACAGTTTACATGCTTAAATACAGAAAATTATGTACATTGGTGCAAGTACAGTTTACATGCATAAAGATAGCAGATTATACACACATCAAAAAAAGTCTTGCATCATCTTGGTTCCGAGAGTTCCGGAACCTGTACAGAAAACTGGAATAGAGATCAACATAAGCATCATTTCCGCCCTTTTTATTGCTCCTAAAAACCACACGTTACATGTTGTACCACCATACAGCGAGACCTTCAGAGGTGGTGGTCCAGATTGCTGCACACACCGGTGCCTCTAATACCCAGTAGCACGTCCTCTTGCATTGATACAAGCCTGTATTTGTCTTGGCATACTATCGACAAGTTCATCAAGGCACTGTTGGTCCAGATTGTCCCACTCCTCAACGGTGATTCGGCGTAAATCCCTCAGAGTGGTTCGTGGGTCACGTCGTCCATAAACAGCCCTTTTCAATCTATCCCATGCCTGTAGAACATGCTGGCCACTCTGGTCGAGCGAGGTCGTTATACTGAAGGAAGTCATTCACAAGATGTGCACAATGGGGGTACGAATTGTCGTCCATGAAGACGAATGCCTCGCCAGTATGCTTCCGATATGGCTGCACTATCGGTCGGAGGATGGCATTCACGTATTGTACAGCCGTTACGGCGCCTTCCATGACCACCAGCGGCGTACGTCGGCCCCACATAAAGCCACCCCAAAACAGCAGCGAACCTCCACCTTGCTGCACTCGCTGGACAGTGTGTCTAAGGCGTTGAGCCTGACCGGGTTACCTGCAAACACGTCTCCGACGATTGTCTGGTTGAAGACATATACGACACTCATCGGTGAAGATAACGTGATGCCAATCCTGAGCAGTCCTTCGGTATGTTGTTGGGCCCGTCTGTACCGCGCTGCATGGTGTCGTGGTTGCAAAGATGAACCTCGCCACTTTTTTTCTACGCTGATTTAGGAAATTTTGTAAGTGCATTTAATTAAAATGAAACGCGCTACAGTGATGGCGAAACCAGTACACTAATTAACAGCACGTTTAACACACAACAGTGCTATACACTTCGGCGAATTTCGGTCGAATGGTTGCATACGAACGACGTATTGATAATGGCATCTTTGGCAGTAGCGAACGAAACCGACTGTCCAGTGAAATTTGTTCAAGAACTACATGGGTTAAATGTTTACCACAGTGATTATTTAAGGAACTTAAGTGTTTCGATGGTATTGCGTATAAGAGTTTCATTCGCGCTGTAATAACAACAAAATACGTAATTCGCAAATAAGGCCTACTTCCAGTGGTCTTACGACACCGGATGCTTGAGCGCTGCGGCCAATGCACAGTGTCAGGGCACACACAAATTTACATGAGGGTTCAACTCAGTTGGAGAGAATACGGCTGTCTATAGGCACAACGACTGAGAACTCTTGTAATCTTCAGTGCGTGAGCGACTTCCTTGGCGCTCATGTATCTATTGTATCTGCCCTACGTTTGTATCTGGCTCGCTGCTGGGGTATCAGGAGACGCCTGCCCGCAAGAGAGCGCGTATACAGCAGCGGGTGGGGATACAGGGGCGTGCTTGGCTTGCACTGGGAAAGTGACCAGCTAGCAGCAGAGTGGGCTGTCGGTGGTCCAGGTGTGCTCTGTTGGGACGAACACAGTTGGAAGGCGGTGAGCTGGCCTGTGGAGTGTTATTGCTACCATCACGCCATTTGGAGTTTAACCGTCAGTTACTCGACCGTTGGAGGAAGCGAGCCAGCTCGGGGAACTGTTGCATGTCCAAATTGTGGAGTATATGATGAGGGCTTTTGTAACAGGCAATAACCTCGGTCTTAACCGATGTGAAAGTCGTTACGTCCTGGGTCATTTCGGGTCTAGCAGGTATTTGTGGTCGTTCCTGCGATTCGCTGGAGCGAGCCAAAAGCACCCATTTGTATTTGGTACTAGGCTGTGTTTAGACGATTTTCTGGACATGTATTTTCGACTTGTGGAGAATGTGGATTTTACTTTGATTTTATTGTCTACTCGCCACGTTACTGAGTAGTATGGCAGGGTTGTTTGTATACACAAGCCACACTTCCTATCAAATTATTCTGTAAGTTACCTACGTGTCGTATTACTTATTCAGTGCTCGCCAGCCTTATTTCATTCACTGATGTCTTGTGTTTTATTACAACAGTGTTTAATGCACTTACTGTTAAAGGTAAACTATCTGTTTTAAATACTATCTGCTCAACGCACTCAGGAGATTTTATTAAAATAGTGTTCAATGGACTTACTGTGAAAGTTGACTGTAAGCTACCTGTCTCACATATTATCTATTCAATGTCCTCCATCCTTCTTTAATTCACTACTGCTTTTACTACTTTGTTAGAAAAGTGTTTAACGCTTTCAGTGTTTGTCAAACTAGTTTAATTCAATGGCGTTTTGTATTTAATTAGAATACTGTTTAACGCTTTCAGTGCTTGTCAAAGCTGTTTCATGCATTGGTGTTTCATATTTTATTACAACAGTGTTTAATTCTGCTTATGTGAGTGCATTACAGGACAGATTAATCATATTTAACGCTTTATTTGTCGAATCAAGGGGGAAACATTGTATGGCTCAGTTTGTCTTGTGGCTTTCACCAAATCACTTTTCAAATTCTTCATACATTTTTGGGTAAGGTATCTGATCTGGTAATACACCTAGCCAGCTGATTCTAGTAAGTCCGCATTTCTTCTCATTTACTCTTTTCCGAGCCAGTCGCATGTTTATAATTATCTTGTGATTTGTTTATATGCCGTTTCTGCACGCCAGGCTTAGTTGATTCTGCTTGTATGTTGGTCGTCTATTGCCGCTGTTTGCTTTCCTGTAGCCTCTGAAAGAAGCGTTTGCCTTGCTGTGGTGTTTTATATTTCAATTTTATATGATATGCAGTTGATTTCTTTTAAAGTCCTGCAACGCCGTCTAGAGGCTTCCTTATAGTACAAGTTTAACCTTTTGTTTTTGTCGGTCATTGCGCCGTAAAGCTCTCTGTGTTTATTAGCCGGATACCATTTCTGCCGGTGGAGGCGCGGCCACAGGCAAGTTACTAATAGATTTCTTGTATTTTAATGAAATCTCATGTAAATCGTGAGTCACTTTCAGAAACGGTCGTTGATTCAGTTATACTGTACTTGTCTTAAATGCCATTAAGATTCCTTGTAGTACAATTGTGTTCACTCAAAATTGACCAGTGTTGCCGTATACGGGTCTTTATGACCGAGGCATCGTGTACCTTACAGGAATTTGTATGCGAAATTGTAAAACTTCAAATTATATTGGCTTCGTCGTGGCAGACATTTATCATTGTGCCTTAAGCCCTTTGTGCAATTACTAAGTATAATTATTTGTATATCACCTGATGTTCTTGGCCTGGAATTATCTTTTACCGAGCAACATATTTAACAGTTTGTAATTGCTTAGCACTTTAAATTATTTTGAAACTTTATTCTGACCTGCCAAGGTGCAGCGATTTTTGTTGCTTATCTTAAATTATCATCTTACTTCATTGCAGTTCAAGAAATCTATTTAACTGCGTATTTTCTCATTGTGAAGAGTTTAATTATTTCTGTTAATAAATTTCTGTTCAAATATACTTTATTTTGTGGACCAAGTACCTTATCACTTCATTGACATAGTGAGGTTAGGGATACACAACTATCTGTGTTAGTTATTACCAGTTTTGATTGTTTTGATCAAAATATAATACAATTACAACTAGATGACAACCAATTTTGGTTGACTAGCAAGCATCCTCACATCCATCTAAGGAAGCAGAATAATTTCTTTTTACTTAACGCGAAATCTCCTACCAATATTTAAAGAACATATTTTTTTATGTAAAAGTAGTGAAAATAGTAAAAAACGCTCCATCGTATATGAACGCAATGTTAACAACAAAACAGCTACTAAACAAAGGTAGTCAATATTAATAGGATGTTCAAAGCACGACTGTTAGCGCACAGAACCAGTAGAACACCAACCGCTCCGCGTACTTGTCCGAAACCACCGTAGTTTGCCTGTTATAACTGACAGGTGGCACATGGGAAAACGCTGTTACAATCTTGAGAAACAAACGGATAAAGGACTGACGGTGTGATGACATAATATTGTTAAAACAAATACAAAAACGTGCATGAAGTCTGTTGTCTCAATGTAAATATAAAACTGTGTCAAGAACACATGAATAGAAATTAATTGAGAGTCAGCGGAAGAAAGTGCTAATCCTCAATTTAGTAACATGCAGTATCTGAAAATACTGTTGTGCCACACCCTAGACTGGAGCACTGGATTTCCTGGCGCTAATGCAGGAAAACGACGTCTATGGTAGAAAGGTGCCAACATTGTGAAGACTTATTCAGCGTACAAGAGCTTTTATGGAGAAAGCTGACGAACTGGAAAAAGCTAGCCAGCGGCGCTGAAGAGTGAAGCTGAGGAATACTACATCTCTGGCTAGGCTTTTTCAAGAGCTGTCGAAATGAACAGATCGAATGGAGTCATCACCGCCCAATGGCGGCACCCAGCTGCTATGGCCTGTTATCTCTTCCAGAGTGAGGGTGCTGCTTTTGGAAAAATACTGGCCATCAGACTTTCATAAATATCCCTTCACTCCCCGATGTTCTCAGACGTACACCAACGTTGTCTGTAGATGGCCTTATCAGGGTGTGTACCTGATGTCAACCACAACCAACTCTATCAGCGCCTCACTTCGAGGTGGAGACTAAGGCAGTAGTCATCTTCCGAGGTCTCCGTCTCTAGTTGCCGCAGACAAACCGCCTGGGCTGGTGACCCTATGCGGACGACTTAGTACCTTTGCACCCTGGGTCTCCCTCTATGTGACTACCTCCTGCGGACTGCCACATCTCTAGTAGGACACCTGTTTGAGCACGGGCTGGGGACAGCCCAGTCTCTGTGCACTGGTACCTGAAGGCTACCACCGATGCTGATCACCGCACAGGGAAGGAACACGCCCTCGACTTCGATCATGCTGGTGGCTGTGATTAGAGCAGCGTCCTTTCCTGTGCCGTATTCTGCCGACCGAGACGATCCGCCTGTGCAGTCAGCGCTGTCATGCATCGGCCGCTGGGAGCGGCGTCTGCCAGTAATGGCAGCCCTGATCACTGCAGCGCACGACGCTGCTTAATGCATGCCGCTGCCCAGGTGTGCCTGTTGATGGTGGCTCACTGAGCTCTGCGGCTCAGTACGCCATCCAGGGGTCGATGGCCTCTCAGCGGCCACCACACCTCTGCACCTAACGTGCAAAAAACTCTTTGATTCATTCATCTTACTGGTGGTCCGCTGGTCGCTTCCAGTCAGCACCCCTACTCGCAACCCTAGTTCAGGCAAGGAAAAGCTGACCTTCGCATAGTCGTTACCTCAGCCACAAAACAGGACACACCCCCAGCCTCTACAATACTCACTTGTTGTTTAGCACTTTCTTGCACCGATCCCTTCAACTGTCAGTAGGTTGCTATTAAAACAATGGATAAGCCAAGAAACATAACTTATGTATTTTGAATAAATGAAAGTAATACGGACAATGCTGTAATCTAACATCAAAACTGATGTAAACTGCCAAACGTCGCCCAGCCTGACTGAGGCACCACGTCCGTAGCATAGCCTATGTAGAAGTATGGGCGCAGTACGTCGTGAAGAAGATTGCGAGTCCGTGTTGCAAATCTTCCCTATAGAACACATTCAGATATTGGATTTTCCGCCGGCCGAGGTGGCCGAGCGGTTCTAGGCGTTACAGTCTGGAACTGCGCTACCGCTACGGTCGCGCGTTCGAATCCTGCCTCGGGCATGGATGTGTGTGATGTCCTTAGGTTAGTTAGGTTTAAGTAGTTCTGAGTTCTAGGGGACTGATGACCTCAGAAATTAAGTCTCATAGTGCTCAGAGCCATTTGAACCTTTTTTTTTCCTGTCCGTCGTTTGCTCATTGAGGACTAGTTCAGCAAATTTTTCTTTTTCCTGCAAATTTAGATTTCTTCCAGTACATCGGGTAACCTCCGCTTGGATATGATGGATAGCGTTCCCAGTCCGCAGCTCGTGGTCGTGCGGTAGCGTTCTCGCTTCCCACGCCCGGGTTCCTGGGTTCGATTCCCGGCGGGGTCAGGGATTTTCTCTGCCTCGTGATGACTGGGTGTGGTGTGCTGTCCTTAGGCTAGTTAGGTTTAAGTAGTTCTAAGTTCTAGGGGACTGATGACCATAGATGTTAAGTCCCATAGTGCTCAGAGCCATTTGAACCATTTTTGATAGCGTTCCCATATTTTGGTGAATATCTTGCGCAGAATAATTTTCCTTGCTAATACGCGGCTTCGTCATCCGACGTAGCCAGAAAAGAAGCTCGAAGCGAAGAGGTCAGTCATTATGAAATGGATAACAGGGCCAAGAGGGCTCACCTATCTCTCTCGAATAATTCTCGAACTGTCTTTCTTCATTCTTCTTTTTTCCAGCTCACTTTTTGCTCCTTCCTGCCTGTGTCCTTGGCAAGGGTCTAACTGACCACGCCCTCGGTGTGGCCCTTTCCATGACAAATATTCCACATTTGCACTTCAATAACAAATGAGGGAATAGCTTACGACAATACAACAACTTCTATTTTATCATATGTTTCTCTATAATTTCTGCATGTGTTAACAGGGGAAGGTTGCCTACATCGGACAACTCTTATTTTGTCACCCCAAGCTTTTATTATTTATCTAATGGAAACAGAATGTACTGTACAAAAAGCTACATGTTACACACTTTCATCAGGTGGTATTGTGAATGAACACATAGCATAAATGTGCATCATTTAAAAATTTAGGTATGTGTAATGGTCTGAATTAGGAAACTGGTTGTTTAATTTGGACCTTCAGTTGCTTAAATTGGACCAGATGGTAAAACAATAAGTAAAAAGTAAATAAGAACTGCAATATTTTCAATAAAGCTTCAGTTCTACATATTTATCAAACAAACATATTATTTAGGTACTTAGGCTATAGTATGCAAAACATAGAGTTCTCACATATTCATCATCATTAAGACGCTTATATTAGGAAATTACTGAAACACTTTTCGTACTCATAGCTATAATCGCCTCAAATCAAAACAAAGAATAAACTAGGAAACTTGTTGTACAGAAATATACACACTGAAATATACTAATAATTTCCATTGACTGAGATTAAGAATGGCAAGTTGCATTGAAGTCTAGCTGCAGTTTGAACAGAAAAACTTCTTTATGCTGGACTTCAAATTGGCACATAGTGTATGAACCCATAATTTGCAGTCCATATACGGCATCATATCATCTTCTTTAATCGTCTTACACAAAACACGAAACCAGCTTGAATTTCCAACAGTGCCGTTTCTCTTCTGTTCTTTTGGAAATAAAGCTGCTGTAGCAGCTTCTTGTTTCTTTACTTGGCCCTTCGACTGCTCTAAGTGTTGCTTATAAGGGCTGCTGGTGATTTCATTTGCATTCTGTGCTTTTCCTCTACCTCGAGTAGCAGGCTTGTATGAATTTGGAAGGGGTGATGCCTTGTTCACAATCTTCTTGAATGTCTTTGTGAGTGTCGTAGGTTTACACTTGAAAGATCTTCTGAAGAAGACTCCTTTCTAATGGTCGCAAAATTGGATTTCTCTAGAAAATTATCATCACTTTTCAAGCAATCAGCTGGAAAAAATGATGACTTGGAAACTAATTCCCATTCACAGGCCAAATTCCTGCTCAGCGGAAGGCACTCTCCGCTATTCCAACTGTTGTTATTTAGCCATATGCCTAAGGCTTCATTCAGCAGTCCAGATACCCGAAACTGTGTTATAGTTTTACTTATGTTCCCACGAATCCACTGGTCCTGGGCTTGAATGAGGTAAGTTTGAAGAGGTGCAAAAAACGAAGTATCAAGTGGTTGCAGCCTGTGGGTAGTGTGCCCAGGTTATTGCAACATAATATCATTATCGCGGGCGTACTCAACAGCCTCTTGATTTGTGCTGTGTATAGTGTGACTATCGAGTAGCATGAGCACAAGCGAATCCTTGCTACAGTTTACATGACTTTTGAACTGTTTGAGCCAAACACAAACCATTCAGAATTTATGCAGCCAGTGGCTGAGATGTTAATCACACTTCCTGGTGGAAGTGCCTTGCTGCCTCCTCTTATGCTTGAATATAATCATAATTGAAGTAAAGTATCCAGCAGCATTGACAGCGCAAACAACTGTGGTGTCAACTCCTCGCTCCCCGCCTGATAGATCCCACTTGGTGCTTGCCTTTTGCGTGATGACTTTTTGTTGTCTTTTTTGAATAGTTGTAAACCCAGATTCGTCGACGTTAAATATACCGTTAGCTGTAATTCCATTTTCATCAACTGTTTTCTCAAGGAGGTCGAAGAAATTTCTCCCGCTTTTTCTCTTAAAAGAATGAAGAACTTCATATTTCTCTGCTATGTCAAATGCAAGTTTACAAACGTCTTCGATAATAAAACCAAGAAACCTCACTTCAAATAAAAGGAGATGACCTGCGAGAACTTCCTCCAACTCAGTCGGAAAAGTGGAATGTCTTCAGAGTCCACGGTCACAGTTTCAGTATGCTGCCACGCCGACCTTCAGCTCATCTTCCATCCATTTCCCATACATTCCCTTTTTGCCATCTTGGAAACCTAAAAAGATTACCCGTACCTATTACTTATTGTAAAAGTTTCGCCATCTTGAAAATCTAAAATCATTATCCGTACCTGTTACACTACTGGCCATTAAAACTGCAACACCACGAAGATGACGTGCTACAGACGCGAAATTTAACCGACAGGAAGAAGATGCTGTGATATGCAAATGATTAGCTATTCAGATCATTCACACAAGGTTGGTGCCGGTGGCGACACCTACAACGTGCTGACATGAAAGTTTCCAACCTATTTCTCATTCACAAACACCAGTTGACCGGCGTTGCCTGGTGAACCATTGTTGTGATGCCTCGTGTAAGGAGGAGAAATGCGTGCCATCACGTTTCCGACTTTGATAAAGGTCGGATTGTAGCCTATCGCGATTGCGGTTTATCGTATCGCGACATTGCTGCTCGCGTTGGTCGAGATCCAATGACTGTTAACAGAATACGGAATCGGTGGGTACAGGAGGGTAATACGGAACGTCGTGCTGGGCTCAACGGCCTCGTATCACTAGCAGTCGAGATGACAAGCATCTTATCTGCATGGCTGTAACGGATCGTGCAGCCACGTCTCGATCCCTGAGTCAACAGATGGGGACGTTTGCAAGACAACAAGCATCTGCACGAACAGTTCGACGACGTTTGCAGCAGCATGGTCTATCAGGTCGGAGACCATGGCTGCGGTTATCCTTGACGCTGCAACTCAGGGAGGAGCGCCTGCGATGGTATACTCTACGATGAACCTGGGTTCACGAATGGCAAAACGTCATTTTTTCGGATGAATCCAGGTTCTGTTTACAGCATCATGATGGTCGCATCCGTGTTTGGCGACATCGCGGTGAACGCACATTGGAAGCGTGTATCACCTGGCGTGATGGTATGGGGTGCCGTTGGTTACATGTCTCGGTCACTTCTTGTTCGCATTGACGGCACTTTGAACAGTGGACGTTACATATCAGATGCGTTACAACCCGTGGCTCTACCCTTCATTCGATCCCTGCGAAATCCTACATTTCAGTAGGATAATGCACGACCGCATGTTGCAGGTCCTGTACGAGCCTTTCTGGACACAGGAAATGTTCAACTGCTGCCCTGGTCAGCGCATTCTCCAGATCTCTCACCAACTGAAAACGTCTGGTCAATGGTGGCCGAGCAACTGGCTCGTCACAATACGCCAGTCACTACTCTTGATGAACTGTGGTATCGTGTTGAAGCTGCATGGGCAGCTGTACCTGTATACGCCATCCAAGCTCTGTTTGACTCAATGCCCAGGAGTGTCAAGGCCGTTATTACGGCCAGAGGTGGTTGTTCTGGTTACTGATTTCTCAGAATCTATGAACCCAAATTGCACGAAAATGTAATCACGTGTCAGTTCTAGTATAATATATTTGTCCAATGAATACCCGTTTATCATCTGCATTTCTTCTTGGTGTAGCAATTTTAATGCCCAATAGTGTATTTATTTCAGAAATGTACTTAAATATTATTTGTTATGAGTTTCTCCTAATCTGGACCGGTGCAAATTAGGAGACAGTCATTGATCCAACTTCAGCAACTGGACGCCATATAAGTGAAGATAACGCAACAGGAACACACAATATTTAACTCTAGTTTCGCGATGTTTAATTATTTACTAATGAATGGCACTTACGAACTATAATGCAGATAATTTAATTACTTACTCATACTGTATAGAAAAGTTTATATTTGTAACACAACACTTGCAGCAAGAAGGAAGGAAATACGATAATGCCAACTATTCTCGCTTCAATGACTACTGTCGACTGCCCGCGGTGCCACGTGACCTCTGCAACATCTCTCACCAGTAGAGCCAACTTAAAATTTTAAGTTACCAACACACAATGAAATACGAAGGTGGTCCAACTTAGGCAACGGTGCAACTTAGGCAGTTCTCCTCTATATTGTTTCAAGTAGATGTTTGGCTTTTCACCAAATAACACATGTATGACTGTTGTGAATCTGCTGAACACGAAGTTCGCTTATATGTTATTGAATGTTCAGAAACATCTTTAGATTCGTTAACCTAACATCGACTGGACACAATTGCAGAGATTCACAGATAAATTGCCTGCATGGGTAGTTTCGGTTTTAGCCGTTCGTCAGGACTGTGTGATTCTTAACACCTGTTGACAAATCCAGTTGTACTTCCCTACATGCACAGTGCTAAACCATCTGTATTAATGCCTGTAAAACAATGTTCACAGTGGATATGCTAACTATAATTGCCTCCATAGCCGCAATAACTCAACGCCACGAATAAGACAAAGAGACGACCACACAAAAGACTTTGTATAAATTCTAACACACCAGCAAGCTGCAGAGTACAGCTGCTACATCACCCTGCGTTTATTAACAAAGTCTAAAGGTCAGCCCCCCCCATGAACCATGGACCTTGCCGTTGGTGGGGAGGCTTGCGTGCCTCAGCGATACAGATAGCCGTACCGTAGGTGCAGCCACAACGGAGGGGTATCTGTTGAGAGGCCAGACAAACGTGTGGTTCCTGAAGAGGGGCAGCAGCCTTTTCAGTAGTTGCAAGGGCAACAGTCTGGATGATTGACCGATCTGGCCTTGTAACAATAACCAAAACGGCCTTGCTGTGCTGGTACTGCGAACGGCTGAAAGCAGGGGGAAACTACAGCCGTAATTTTTCCCGAGGGCATGCAGCTTTACTGTATGATTACATGATGATGGCGTCCTCTTGGGTAAAATATTCCGGAGGTAAAATAGTCCCCCATTCGGATCTCCGGGCGGGGACTACTCAAGAGGATGTCGTTATCAGGAGAAAGAAAACTGGCGTTCTACGGATCGGAGCATGGAATGTCAGATCCCTTAATCGGGCAGGTAGGTTAGAAAACTTAAAAAGGGAAATGGACAGGTTGAAGTTAGATATAGTGGGGATTAGTGAAGTTCGGTGGCAGGAGGAACAAGACTTCTGATCAGGTGACTACAGGGTTATAAACACAAAATCAAATAGGGGTAATGCAGGAGTAGGTTTAATAATGAATAGGAAAATAGGAATGCGGGTAAGCTACTACAAACAGCATAGTGAACGCATTATTGTGGCCAAGATAGATACGAAGCCCACACCTACTACAGTAGTACAAGTTTATATGCCAACTAGCTCTGCAGATGACGAAGAAATTGAAGAAATGTATGATGAAATAAAAGAAATTATTCAGATAGTGAAGGGAGACGAAAATTTAATAGTCATGGGTGACTGGAATTCGAGTGTAGGAAAAGGGAGAGAAGGAAACATAGTAGGTGAATATGGATTGGGGGACAGAAATGAAAGAGGAAGCCGCCTTGTAGAATTTTGCACAGAGCACAACATAATCATAACTAACACTTGGTTTAAGAATCATGAAAGAAGGTTGTATACATGGAAGAACCCTGGAGATACTAAAAGGTATCAGATAGATTATATAATGGTAAGACAGAGATTTAGGAACCAGATTTTAAATTGTAAGACATTTCCAGGGGCAGATGTGGACTCTGACCACAATCTATTGGTTATGACCTGTAGATTAAAACTGAAGAAACTGCAAAAAGGTGGGAATTTAAGGAGATGGGACCTGGATAAACTAAAAGAACCAGAGGTTGTACAGAGATTCAGGGAGAGCATAAGGGAGCAATTGACAGGAATGGGGGAAATAAATACAGTAGAAGAAGAATGGGTAGCTTTGAGGGATGAAGTAGTGAAGGCAGCAGAGGATCAAGTAGGTAAAAAGACGAGGGCTAGTAGAAATCCTTGGGTAACAGAAGAAATACTGAATTTAATTGATGAAAGGAGAAAATATAAAAATGCAGTAAGTGAAACAGGCAAAAAGGAATACAAACGTCTCAAAAATGAGATCGACAGGAAGTGCAAAATGGCTAAGCAGGGATGGCTAGAGGACAAATGTAAGGATGTAGAGGCCTATCTCACTAGGGGTAAGATAGATACCGCCTACAGGAAAGTTAAAGAGACCTTTGGAGATAAGAGAACGACTTGTATGAATATCAAGAGCTCAGATGGAAACCCAGTTCTAAGCAAAGAAGGGAAAGCAGAAAGGTGGAAGGAGTATATAGAGGGTCTATACAAGGGCGATGTACTTGAGAACAATATTATGGAAATGGAAGAGGATGTAGATGAAGATGAAATGGGAGATATGATACTGCGTGAAGAGTTTGACAGAGCACTGAAAGACCTGAGTCGAAACAAGGCCACCGGAGTAGACAATATTCCATTGGAACTACTGACGGCCGTGGGAGAGCCAGTCCTGACAAAACTCTACCATCTGGTGAGCAAGATGTATGAAACAGGCGAAATACCCTCAGACTTCAAGAAGAATATAATAATTCCAATCCCAAAGAAAGCAGGTGTTGACAGATGTGAAAATTACCGAACTATCAGCTTAATAAGTCACAGCTGCAAAATACTAACACGAATTCTTTACAGACGAATGGAAAAAGTAGTAGAAGCCAACCTCGGGGAAGATCAGTTTGGATTCCGTAGAAACACTGGAACATGTGAGGCAATACTGACCTTACGACTTATCTTAGAAGAAAGATTAAGGAAAGGCAAACCTACGTTTCTAGCATTTGTAGACTTAGAGAAAGCTTTTGACAATGTTGACTGTAATACTCTCTTTCAAATTCTAAAGGTGGCAGGGGTAAAATACAGGGAGCGAAAGGCTACTTACAATTTGTACAGAAACCAGATGGCAGTTATAAGAGTCAAGGGACATGAAAGGGAAGCAGTGGTTGGGAAGGGAGTAAGACAGGGTTGTAGCCTCTCCCCGATGTTATTCAATCTCTATATTGAGCAAGCAGTAAAGGAAACAAAAGAAAAATTTGGAGTAGGTATTAAAATCCATGGAGAAGAAATAAAAACTTTGAGGTTCGCCGATGACATTGTAATTCTGTCAGAGACAGCAAAGGACTTGGAAGAACAGTTGAATGGAATGGACAGTGTCTTGAAAGGAGGATATAAGATGAACATCAACAAAAGCAAAACAAGGATAATGGAATGTAGTCTAATTAAGTCGGGTGATGCTGAGGGAATTAGATTAGGAAATGAGGCACTTAAAGTAGTAAAGGAGTTTTGCTATTTGGGGAGCAAAATAACTGATGATGGTCGAAGTAGAGAGGATATAAAATGTAGGCTGGCAATGGCAAGGAAAGCGTTTCTGAAGAAGAGAAATTTGTTAACATCCAGTATTGATTTAAGTGTCAGGAAGTCATTTCTGAAAGTATTCGTATGGAGTGTAGCCATGTATGGAAGTGAAACATGGACGATAAATAGTTTGGACAAGAAGAGAATAGAAGCTTTCGAAATGTGGTGCTACAGAAGAATGCTGAAGATTAGATGTGTAGATCACATAACTAATGAGGAAGTATTGAATAGGATTGGGCAGAAGAGAAGTTTGTGGCACAACTTGACCAGAAGAAGGGATCGGTTGGTAGGACATGTTCTGAGGCATCAAGGGATCACCAATTTAGTACTGGAGGGCAGCGTGGAGGGTAAAAATCGTAGAGGGAGACCAAGAGATGAATACACTAAGCAGATTCAGAAGGATGTAGGTTGCAGTAGGTACTGGGAGATGAAAAAGCTTGCACAGGATAGAGTAGCATGGAGAGCTGCATCAAACCAGTCTCAGGACTGAAGACCACAACAACAACAACAAAGGTCAGCCAGTACAATTCTTCTGACAGTGACGTATGCAAGTTTAAAATACTATATTCTCTCCGTTTACCTATCTCAGCTACGAAAATGTTGCGTATATAATGTTTTAGACTGTGTGAACAGTGCTAGCAAACTTATATTTTCCATTTGTTGAGGTATGAGACGAAATGTAAAACACACTGTACTTGCTTCTTGGACTTCTCGTCGTATCTTTCATTCCTAAGCGGCTTCCTGATTGGGAATATCATTATCATCTTTACTCAATCACTAGGCTTTTTTTTGTTTTGTCAGGTTTCTCTCAGAGTATGTTGATACAATAGCTCCATATTTAGCTATTGTATACAACCGCTCGCTCACAGGAAGATCCGTACCTAAAGACTAGAAAATTGTTCAAGTCACACCAATACCCAAAAAGGGAAGTAGGAGTAATCCGTTGAATTACAGGCCAATATCATTAACGCCGATTTGCAGTAGGGGTTTGGAACGTACACTGTATTCGAATATTATGAAGTACCAAGAAGAAAACTATTTTTTGACACGTAGTCAGCACGGATTCAGAAAATATCGTTCTTGCGGAACACAGATAGCTCTTTATACTCATGAAGTAATGAGTGCTATCGACAGGGGACATCAAATTGATTCCATATTTTTAGATTTCCAGAAGGCTTTCGACACCGTTCCTCACAAGCTTCTTCTAAGCAAACTGCGTGCCTATGGAATAACGCCTCCGTTGTGCGACTGGATTCGTGATTTCCTGTCAGAAAGATCACAGTTCGTAGTAATAGACGGAAAGTCATCGAGTAAAACAGAAGTAATATCCGGCGTTCCCCAAAGAAGTGTTATAGACCCTCTATTGTTCCTGATCTATGTTAACGAATTAGGAGACAATCTCAGTAGCCGTCTTCGATTTTTTGCAGATGATGCTGTCATTTACCGTTTTGTAAAGTCATCAGATGACCAAAACGACTTGCAAAATAATTTAGATAAGATATCTGTGTGGTGCGAAAAGTGACAGCTGACCCTAAATAAAGAAAAGTGTGAAGTTATTCACATGAGTACTAAAAGAAATCAGCTAAATTTAGATTACGCGATAAGTCACACAAATCTGAAGGCTGTAAATTCAACTAAATACTTAGGGATTACAATTCCAAATAACCTAAATTGGAACGATCAGATAGATAATGTTGTGGGTAGAGCAAGCCAAAGTCTTCGATTCATTGGCAGAATACTTAGAAGGTGCAACAGGGCTACTAAAGAGACTGCTTAGACCACGGTTGTCCGCCCTATTCTGGAGTATTGCTGTGCGGTGTGGGATCCACATCAGGTGGGACTGACGGATGACATCGAAAAAGTTGAAAGAAGTTCGGCTCGTTTTGTACTATCGCGAAATAGGGTAGATAGTGCCACAGACATGATATGTGAATTGGAGTGACAATCATTGAAGCAAAGGCGTTTTCGTTGCGGCGGGATCTTCTCATGAAATTTCAGTCACTAGTTTTCTCCTCCGATTGCGAAAATATTCTGTTGGCACCCAGCTACATAGGGAGAAATGATCATCACGATAAAATAAGAGAAATCAGGGCTCGCTCAGAATAATATAAGTGCTCGTTTTTGCCGCGCCCCGTTCGAGAGTGGGACGGTAGGGAGAGCTTGAAGGTGGTTGATTGAACCCTCTGTCAAGGCACTTCATTGTGAATAGCAGAGTAATCATGTAGATGTAGATCTGGAGAGGTATCTTTTCTTCAATCATTCCTTCAAGATGCTTGCTCGAGTTTCTCCTATTTTCTTTTATTTTATTGAGAATTGTAAATATATTTTCTTTCCTAATTTCCGAATTTCGAAAGCTGTTCGCTCTTGTGCATTCCTTTACTGCTCTCAGGAACCTCATCTCTGTTGCTTGTGTACGGCTTTCTTGGCGTTTGCTTGTAACCCATGAGTCATTTCCGGAACAAAGCATTGGAACTGCCATTACCTTATAAAATTTCACTCTTGTTCTTTCTTCTTTTTATTTTTTAGGCATCTGTTTATCGTTCTAAACGTATTCCCAAGCTTTGATAATTCCTTCTCTATGTCTTCATCGTACATATGACGCCACAACCTAAATAGTTAAAATGTTTGACCTGTTCTATTGTTTTA
The DNA here is from genome assembly GCF_021461395.2 of Schistocerca americana. Taxonomy (NCBI): domain Eukaryota; kingdom Metazoa; phylum Arthropoda; class Insecta; order Orthoptera; family Acrididae; genus Schistocerca; species Schistocerca americana. The sequence goes on from NC_060119.1 coordinate 800,546,955, forward strand.
TTGTTGATCACAATTTTCGTCCGTGCAGGATGTTTCCCTTTGAAAACCATTGATTCTGTCTTCTTTTGTACTCTTTACGAAACTTACCTAATAAATGTATGACCATTTGTAGGTCATCTTCATTACCCCCCAACATTGTGGTGTGGTCTGCCTATAAAAAACAATTCAAGAGGAAAATACTTTTAATCTTAATTCCCTTCATACAAATCTCCTTCCATTTCCGAATTTTATCATCTAAGTAAATGTTAAAAAGTTGTTTGTGGCTACAGGGTGTGTTAGAGAGCCATTTATATCTAAATTAAAGTTGTGTGTTTGTACAGACTTTGTAAAACATTTACTAGCTGTTGTGGATATTCTCTTTCTTTCATCATTCTTCACAGTTTCTTTCTGTCAACGTTGTCGAATGCCTTACTTACTTACTACTTACCTACTACATGGCACTAAGGGCCTCTGAGGACCTTGGCTTCCTCAGATTTCCAATCGTCTCGGTCTTCAGCACGCCTGTGCCACCTCCTCAGTCCCACTGCTCTCAGGTTGGCTTCCACATCTTCCAGCCATCTCACACGCTATCGTCGTCTCCTTCTTCTGCCACCAGGATGTCCCATCATCATCTTCTTCGGCAGCCTTTCTTCTGTCATCCGCTGGACATGTCCTAACCATCGTATCCTTCCCATTTTGATGGAGGTTGCCAAATCAGGTTCTTTGTATAGAGCCCTTATTTCTTCATTAGTCCTAATTTTCCATATCTCACCTTCTTTAACAGGCCAAAAATCTTCCTCAGCATTTTCCTTTTCCATATACTTAGCTTCTTCTCCAGTCATTACCCATGCCTGACTGCTATACATATGAACCGGTTTTACCGCTGTTTTGTAAAGTGTAAGCTTCAGTTTCCTGCTTAGGTTCTTACTTTTGAGCATGGTATGTAGTGTTCTGTATGATCTGTCGGCAGCCTTTTTCGGTTTGTTATAACTGCCTCACTTTCTTTTCTGATGTTATTACTGAGCCAAGATAAATAAAGCTATCTACTCTTTCAAAGTTGTTCCCTTCTAACTGCAGATCACCTGTGTTTCTTCTAACTCTCTTAGTTACCATATACGTAGATTTTGTCTCACTAATTTCTAAACTAAGGTTCTTGGCAGGGGCTTCAAGCTCTCTGATGGTGATGAGAGCACCTCCATACTCAAGCACTTATTACTACATCATCTGCATAGGCTAAGATTTTCAGAAGTTTTTTGTAAATATTGTCTCCTGGGTTTGTGGTTGTCGATCTTACTGCATTCTCTAACACCAGGTTGAATAGTACTGGGGATAATGGGTCTCCCTGTCTTAGGCCTACAACCGTTGGGAACGATCTCGACGGACATCCCTGAACTCTAACCTGGCTTTTTCTGTTTTCCCGGGTCATTTTAGTTAATTTTATTAGCTTCTTAGGACATTTGAATGTCTTTATTGTTCCCCACAGTAGTGATCTTTAAACTCTGTCATAGGCCTGTTTAAAGTCTGTAAAGAGATGTTCTAATCTTACATTATGTTCGTAAGTCTTCTCCAGCATCATACGTACTGTAAAGATATGTTGTTGTTGTTTTGGTCTTCAGTCCTGAGACTGGTTTGATGCAGCTCTCCATGCTACTCTATCCTGTGCAAGCGTCTTCATCTCCCAGTACCTACTGCAGCCTACATCCTTCTGAATCTGCTTAGTGTATTCATCTCTTGGTCTCCCTCTACGATTTTTACCCTCCACACTGCCCACCAATACTAAATTGGTGATCCCTTGATGCCTCAGAACATGTCCTACCAACTGATCCCTTCTTCTGGTCAAATTGTGCCACAAACTCCTCTTCTCCCCAATCCTATTCAATACTTCCTCATTAGTTATGTGATCTACCCATCTAATCTTCAGCATTCTTCTGTAGCACCACATTTCAAAGCTTCTATTCTCTTCTTGTCTAAACTATTTATCGTCAATGTCTCACTTCCATACATAGCTACACTACATATAAATACTTTCAGAAACGACTTCCTGACACTTACATCAATACTCGATGTTAACAAATTTCTCTTCTTCGGAAACGGTTTCCTTGCCATTGCCAGTCTACATTTTATATCCTCTCTACTTCGACCATCATCAGTTATTTTGCTCCCCAAATAGCAAAAATTCTTTAGTACTTTAAGTGTCTCATTTCCTAATCTAATACCCTCAACATCACCCGACTTAATTCGACTACATTCCATTATCCTCGTTTTGCTTTTGTTGATGTTCATCTTATATCCTCCCTTCAAGACACTATCCATTCCGTTCAACTGCTCTTCCAAGTCATTTGCTGTCTCTGACGGAATTACAATGTCATCGGCGAACCTCAAAGTTTTTATTTCTTCTCCATGGATTTTAATACCTACTCCGAACATTTCTTTTGTTTCCTTTACTGCTTGATCAATATACAGATTGAATAACATCGGGGATAGGCTACCTTCCTGTCTCACTCCCTTCCCAACCACTGCTTCCCTTTCATGTCCCTCGACTCTTACAACTGCCATCTGCTTTCTGTACAAATTGTAAATAGCCTTTCGCTCCCTGTATTTTACGCCTGCCACCTTCAGAATTTGAAAGAGAGTATTCCAGTCAACATTGTCAAAAGCTTTCCCTAAGTCTACAAATGCTAGAAACGTAGGTTTGCCTTTCCTTAATCTTTCTTCAAAGATAAGTCGTAGAGTCAGTATTGCCACACGTGTTCCAACATTTCTACGGAATCCAAACTGATCTTCCCCGAGGTCGGCTTCTACCAGTTTTTCATTCGTCTGTAAAGAATTCGTGTTAGTATTTTGCATCCGTGACTTATTAAACTGATTGTTCGGTAATTTTCACATCTGTCAACACCTGCTTTCTTTGGGATTGGAATTATTATATTCTTCTTGAAGTCTGAGGGTATTTCGCCTGTCTCATACATATTGCTCACCAGATGGTAGAGTTTTGTCAGGACTGGCTATTCCAAGGCCGTCAGTAATTCTAATGGAATGTTATCTACTCCCGGGGCCTTGTTTCGACTTAGGTCTTTCACTGCTCTGTCGAACTCTTCACGCAGTATCATATCTCCCATTTCATCTTCATTTACATCCTCTTCCGTTTCCATAATATTGTCCTCAAGAACATCGCCCCTGTATAGACCCTCTATATACTCCTTCCACCTTTCTGCTTTCCCTTCTTTGCTTAACTGGGTTTCCATCTTAGCTCTTGATATTCATACAAGTGGTTCTCTTTTCTCCAAAGGTCTCTTTAATTTTCCTGTAGGCAGTATCTATCTTACTCCTAGTGAGATAGGCCTCTACATCCTTACATTTGTCCTCTAGCCATCCCTGTTTAGCCAGTTTGCACTTCTTGTCGATCTCATTTTTGAGACGTTTGTATTCCTTTTTGCCTGCTTCACTTGCTGCATTTTTGTATTTTCTCCTTTCATCAATTAAATTCAGTATCTCTTCTGTTACCTAAGTATTTCTACTAGTCCTCGACTTTTTACCTACTTAATCCTCTGCTGCCTTCACTATTTCATTCCACAATGCTACCCATTCTTTTTCTACTGTGTTTCTTTCCCCCATTCCTGTCAATTGTTCCCTTATTCTCTTCCTGAAACTCTGTACAACCTCTGGTTCTTTCAGTTTATCCAGGTCCCATCTCCATAAATTCCCACCTTTTTGCAGTTTCTTCAGTTTTAATCTATAGTCTATAACCAACAGATTGTGGTCAGAGTCCACATCTGCCCCTGGAAATGTCTTACAATTTAAAACCTGATTCCTAAATATCTTATTATTATATAATTTATCTGAAACCTTTAAGTATCTCCAAGGTTCTTTCATGTATACAACCTTCTTTTATGATTCTTGAACCAAGTGTTAGCTATGATTAAGTTATGCTCTGTGCAAAATTCTACCAGGCGGCTTCTTCTTGCATTTCTTAGCCCCAATCCATATTCACCTACTACGTTTTCTTCTCTTCCTTTTCCTACTGTCGAATTCCAGTCACCTATGACTATTAAATTTTCATCTCCCTTCACTATCTGAATAATTTCTTTTATCCCATCATACATTTCATCAACTTCTTCATCATCTGCAGAGCTAGTTTGCATATAAACTTGTACTACTGTAGTAGGCGTGGACTTCGTGTCTATCTTGGCCACAATAATGCGTTCACTATGCTGTTTGTAGTAGCTTATCCGCATTCCTATTTTTTTATTCATTATTAAACCTACTCCTGCATTACCCCTATTTGATTATGTATTTATAACCCTGTATTCGCCTGACCAAAAGTCTTTTTCCTCCTGCCACCGAACTTCACTAATTCCCACTATATCTAACTTCAACCTATCCATTTCCCTTTTTAAATTTTCTAACCTACTGCTCGATTAAGGGATCTGACATTCCACGCTCCGATCCGTAGAACGCCAGTTTTCTTTCTCATGATAACGACGTCCTCTTGAGTAGTCCCCGCCCGGAGATCCGAATGGGGGACTATTTTATCTCCGGAATATTTTACCCAAGAGGACGCCATCATCATTAACCATACAGTAAAGCTGCATGCCCTTGGGAAAAATTACGGTTGTAGTTTCCTCTTGCTTTCAACCGTTCGCAGTACCAGTGCCGCAAGTCCGTTTTGGTTAGTGTTACATGGCCAGATCAGTCAATAATCCAGACTGTTGCCCCTGCAACTACTGAAAAGGCTGCTGCCCCTCTTCAGGAACCACACGTTCAGCTGGCCTCTCAACAGATACCCCTCCGTTGTGGTTGCACCTACGATACGGCTATCTGTATCGCTGAGGCACGCAAGCCTCCCCACCAACGGCAAGGTCCATGGTTCATGGGGGGGGGGGGGGTTTCCATCTTATGTCTTACAGTGCTGCAACATCAATTCAGTACCTCAGTAATTCCTCCTCGAGCTTCCTACTTGCTGCCACCTGAAAGACACTTCTTATATTCCATGTTCCGATATACCAAAATCGCCGTTTGACGTCCCTTGGTTGTTTGAGACAGTCCGGTTCTCTCTGTGAATTGTTTGCTGAACAGTGAGTTTTTTCGGATCCAGAGCACACAAAACTCCTCGCCCGCACGGACATTGCTATGTTAAGGCCGCGTCTTCTGAAGAACGCCTTAATAAAACTAATTAACACAAAACGGGTTTCCCCATTATACACTCTTTGTTTTTAATTAAATTGTTTTATTATAAATGTTGCATCTGTTGTCGATCTCCCCCTCCAACGTCCTATTGGTTCCTCGCCTAATAAACTCTCAGCTATAACATTTAACCTGTTGTTCACTACTCCCACATAAGCTTTGTAAGTCGTGTCCAGTAAGCTGATTCCTCGACAGTTCTCGCAGCTATTACAGTCTGCATTTTTAAACGGTGATATCATCTTTGCTTGTGGCCCTGTTCCTGGAATAGATCCTTTTCCAGCATATATTAAATAAATGTAGTGACCTCTTCTGTAGTAGGGTGTCTCAACATTTTTGCAGTTCAACGCTTATATCATCCACACCAGTGCCTTTTCTGTTTCTTGTGGAGTTGAGGTTTTCTTGTAAGTTATCCATACATAAATCGTCTACACTTTCCATTTCTCAATTGAAGACATAAAGTCTAAAAATGACTCCGTGATCATATTTTGGCACTTAAATTTACAGACCTGCCTTGATCACACAAGCTTTTACGCTTCACTATTACCGGTTTCGACTACTGCCATCTTCAGATCTGTTACAAACAAAAACAGGATGTAACCAACTAAGTTCAGTTTTCTGACTTTAAATCTATAAAATGCCTGGAGCTAAATATGGAAGATAAAAAGTATTTCCCACAATCTTTGGCATAGGTTTATTCCCTACCCTTGCGTTTAAATCTGTCGTCAGTACTATTTGAAGCTTATTGTTATACTTGTCCAAAATCGATTGCAGTTTGTTACAGAAATCTATAGACTCTTCTTTTTTCCCTTCATCAGGTGCGCAAACTACGGGAATAGTCATCTTTTGTCTCTCTTCTTCGACAGTTAAAGCTATAATTCTTTCATTTATGTAACTGTACCCCATTAGTAATTGGGTAAATTCTCCCGGCCGTCTTACTAGAGCTGCGCAAGTATAGCTGGATAATTGGGCTGCCATTTTTAGGCCTTCCATCCTGCTTTATTTTCTTCTAAGGGTTTACTTCCCTATGGAGGCTGGCTTCCCTACGCCTAAGAGTTATCTCTATCCTTTTCTTGTAACTGGAGACGAGGGGAAATGGGAAGGACATATTTAGGATAGGGGAACGAGACCAATAGGTCGTTGCGGGCCCTATTTCGTTGGATGGAATTTTCAATACATCGCCTGATAGCCAGGATAAAAACTCCCAGCAATGGTGATCGTGTCAAGAGGATTTATTTTAAGTCTAATTGGTAAATGTCGACTACGTTAAATGACTTTGGAAAGTCGACAAAGGGATTATTTGCTAGATGTGCTATATTAATACATAATGCCAACCTGAGGATGCCAAAATGTTACTTTGTGTATTTAGAGTAACAGATGCATAAATGTAGTAGCAGCTCACCCTGTTCGGAACAATTTGTACCTACTTGTATTTGGAATCCGGTTACGGATGGTTTTCAGCACGACTTTCTTAAGATGAATGTTCTTTCCAATCTCAACGGTTGTTCTCTATGTCACAGATTTTATAGATCCTGTTTTGTACAGTTGAAGCGTTTCTGCATCGTACTGAAACAAACAAATACTTTTAGCGTTTGTCAACTTAGTTTCTAGAAAATATACTATCTGATTTCCAAACTAAAAGTCCTAAATGTTCGCAACAGCATCAGTTCTTTAATTTTGGATAGATAAAGGACGACATTCAAAGTACACATTTAGTAGTAGTGCTGGAAAGTTTACAGATATACGATGTATTTCAATAGTGCTGCGTATCTATTAGCAATGTAACACAAATAATGAGCTTGTGACTTTGAAATTAATTTCCTCCTGGATAAAAAATAATTCTCTCTTGTGCCACGTAAATATTTACTACAGGTATTGCTTGTTGGCTTCTGTCTCCGTATCTTGCTGGCTTTTTGCCACCTGCAATGGGGGGTTACAGAATGAAGGCTTTCACGACTGGATCGCACTGTTTCTGGTAAACCTTTCGGGATACAAGGTCATGGTGCAGTAAACTCTCCTATTCCTTACGTTTAGTCCACAACTGCGCTGGTCATCTGCAGAGGTGTTGTTCCTCCGCTGAGTCTCGCAAAACACTGGAGAGTGGAATTCAGTCAACCAGAGAAGACAAAGTCAACACCTTGGTCTTTTACTGAAAGTCAAAGGTGTGGGGTACACGTACAGGTGCCGCGTAACTGACGCCAAATGTCAGTGGTGTACTACACACAGTCAACGCAGTGCAGCGATGTCCAGCCAATGGCGAATTAAGGTCGGAGGGCTGTTTATCACGGGGCAGTGGGGGGTACTAAGTGGCGGTAGTGCAGAAATGGATGAATCAAGAGTTCTGAAAACGAACATTCGAAGTGCAGGAACCTACTACAACTGTACCTAACGTGTTACCGTTTTTGGGTTGCTACCATGCTCTCATTCGTGAGGACGATAGTTAATACGCCTGTCTGGTCGTCCAGATGTAGGTGTTTAGCGATTTCCTTAAATCGCTCAAAATAAATGGGAGGATGGTTCGCTTGGAAAGGACTCGGCCAATTATCCGCCCTACCATTTTCCTAATTCGAGATTTTGCTCCATTTCTAATAACCTCGTTGTTGACTGCTCGTTCAACGCTAATCTTTTTTTCTTCCGTCCACGATTTCAGGACTAGAGCCATCCATTGTGTCAGTTGTGTGGAAAATATTGATATTGACATCCAATTATTGACATGTTCTTAATCTCACCGTTTCAGGATATTTGAACAGCATACTGCCCATCCACAGGATACCTCTCGGTCGATTCAGCCAGCGACAACGGATGCCATTATGTTACGGAGGACAGGTTCAGAAAAACCTGCAACAGGAAGGCTAGAGGATATCGAAGCTATTATGAAGACTGTATAATTAACTCTCTAAACTTCAAAGCCAAGATTTGTATTACAAAACTGCCCAGTCAAACGAAGAAGCGTGTCTGTCAGCATGCGGTGTGACAACCTGCAGTTCACACTGGCATACTCTTTGAACCGGTCTAGTGGTGTAATGGGCTTATTCTCCGGCAAACAGAGCCCCTCTAAGGAAACATCGAGAGGGGGATAAAACGGTATCGGTTTCGAGACAAAGCAGTGAAAGGGTGGAAGGTGGAAGGGCGGAAGCGAACTTCAAAGCAAATGTGAAATATTATTTGGTAATGGTCCCTTTTAAGACAAGCACGTTCTACAGATTGCGTCGGGGTGGCGTGTGGGGCCGTGCAGATAACAGTCCGCCGGGCGCGTTGCCGAGGCGTGCTATTGGGGTGGGCAGGCCTGCGTGACCGGTGCGTTTTGTGCGTAAGGAGACGACGCCCCCCGTGCGTAAGCCGCGGCTCGGCCACGTGTGAAATACGACTCGTGGGCGGTGGACGGAAGGGGGGGGGGGGGGGGGGGAGGAAGGGGGGGCAGGGTGCGTGAAGCCCCGCAGAAACCTGCTGAGCCCCGTCCGCGAGCGCTTTGTGCTGCCACTCTATTATCCCAACATAACAACATTTCGCGGCGTGCAATGAGCACCTATTGCCACGTCATTCGCGGTAATTATTCAGATCACACTTCCTCATCTTTTTAATTGTCCACGCACGAAGAACTCCTGGAATGATGCATCATTGCCTGGAGTAAACATATTTCTTTTTTTTTCTCTACAGTCGTTAATGAACGCTGTGACTCTTTCCCACAATCCATTTTACCGTCTCAGTATGATCCCATCTTCTCCCTGTGAATGCGGCAGTGAGCTAGATGCTAACCACATTTCCTTCGGCTTTGACGAAGATGTCAAGAAATCACAATTCTAATGCAGGTCTGATGTCCTCTGACAAGGTATTACCATTCAAACACTTTTAGTGGAAGAAGACATGTAGAAATTTACAACAGAAGGACAAATAAGAATAAAGGAAAAACATTTTGAATTTTTTACATTAGAATACAGTAAGTGATTTTTGGTATCAACTCTCGTTTTATGTTAATGATTGTAGTTTAACTTTCTTAGGTAATGGACTATTAACATTTTAGGTTGAACGAATATAACTGATAATTGTCGTTTTTGAAAGGTTTCAGGTTGTTACACATTTAAATGTTAAAAAAGTCGTTCTGAGTCCGGCTAGTCGGTAATGTCCAACAGGCATTAATAAAGTTAAAGAAATATGAGTCCACTGTCTGCTATAGTTCTGCACATGAAAAACAGTTTGACTCTTAAACCCGTTTCACGAGCACCGGTGAACAATGTACTTAACTGTCCACAGGTGCTCGTGAAACGGGTTTAAGAGTCAAACTGTTAGGTTTGTACTGATAGTGTTAGGTCTAGTGGTAATGGACGCTGAGCTGAACACGAAGGTCGATCAAATCACAGACTATGTGCTATACGAACCTTCACGAGCAGGATATGTACATTAACAGGCCCTCGGACGATTAATAGGGGAGATCAGATTTATCGTGTTAACATGTTTAGTTTTATACATGGGGTTAAAGTATAGCTTTATATAATATAAATTTATAACATATAGAATTTATAATATATAATAAATATATAAACTTAATAAATATATAAAATATATTATTATTAAGTATTATATGTTATATATAGATTATATATATTACGTATTATATTATATATAAATATAATAAATATACAAACTTTATAATATATAATTATAAAGTATAACTTGGTATAGGAGGTGTGTGAGAAAAGTAATGAGACTGTTATTTTATCTACCAAAGATGTATTTTTTTCAGAGAACAATATTATCCCCTTCAAACTATTTTCCTTCGGCAGCTACACACCGGCGCAGTCATAGTTTCCAGTCTTGGTAGCAACGCCGAAAGGCTTCAAGTGGCAGGTCCTTTAACATGTTAGTCACATTCTCTTGAATGTTCTCCAGAGTCCAACAAAATGACGCCCTTTTGCGACAGTTTTCAATTTCGGGAAAAGAAAAAAGTCACAGTTACTCATATCCGGTGAACAGGGGGGCTGTGGAACAACAAGAGTACCTTTTGGGGTCAAGAATTCCATAGTGGAAGAGGCCGTGTGAGATGGGGCGTTGTCATGGTGCAGCATCCACTTACCTGCATTGGGCAAATCTTCGGTCGAAGAATAACAGGTCGCCCATCATCGTCGTTGTTAAACGTCGGACTGACCTCACGAGAGCACGCACACCTTCGACGCTGTGGAAGCTGAAGGCCTCCCTGAGCAAGGTTTATCTTCAACTTGTTCTCGGCAACCTAAAATGATTTGTGCAAGCGAGAAAGTTGTGACCTTGATATGTAATGCTCCCCATAGGTCAGTTTCAACTTTTCAAAGGTCACACTCGTTGATTCCCTAAGTTTAACATTAAACTTGATTGCATAAAGTTGCTCTAAATTCCACTATTCTATTTCCGTAACACACAACAAAAACACAACTTCACTGATGGCGCTCTCAAAAATCACGTGACTGCTGTACGGTGCTGAAAATCTGACTCAGCATCTCGAAGAGATGAACTCACCAGTCCACACAAGTAGAACAACACAGCGTTGTCAGATCTCTTGTAATGCTGCCAATTACTTTTCTCGCACACTTCGCTTATGCATCTAACTCAGCATTACATTTAATCCTTTGAAGCCCAACAATTAAAAAAAATTAATTATAAATCTTTCACGAAATTGACCTTTATCATCACAGTAAGGAACAAGAAGAAATTGGCAAAAGCTAAACAATCAGTTAGTTTAAGGAAGTGGTTTCACTTTGGAATATAATTTTAAAATTTTTCACAAAATTAGGCTTTATTATCATAATGAGCAACGAGCATATGAAGAAATTGGCAAAATGTAAGCAATCAATCGTTTTGAAGTTGTAATTTCACTTTGGAAGTACTGAGATATACAGTTTTCAACCACCCATCATTTCATGACATATATTTGAAAGCAATTTCGCAATACAATCCCACATCTCGAAACTTCCATGAACTCATAATGCCTGAAAAAAATGTAGGCCTAATAAGAAGAAAAAAAGGGGGCTAAAATTAAATGAATTTGTATCAACAGTTCTTACTGCCCCAGTTGTTTCATTTCTAAATCGCTCATGACATCAGCAGTAGAAACCTTACAATAACTTCAGATACACTTACCTGTCGATGGTCTCCTCAGTATGAGCACTATAAGAAACGCCACCTATCACGATCTCCTACAGTCACGTTGCACAATCTCTGCGCCGACTGTAGCTTTGAACGCTGTGTGTGACTGCTGTAATGTACTGTATTCGTAAAAGTACCTCAGTGAACCACTAGATATCTCTGACTTGCAATAGCATCAGTGGCTTCACGTGAAAGGTACTAGTACTTAAAAATGTGGTGGTTTCATGCAGAAGCTGCTGGTATTCAGACGGTTAAGAGTGCAAAATAATTTTATATAGACTCAAGAGGGAATGGGGAGGGAAAGTAACAAATGTGAAGGTAATTCCAAGTGTGAGTGCAGATGGAGACCATAGATTACTGGTGGGACAATGGAAAATGAATCAGTGTGTGAAAAATAAAAAACAGAAGAAAGTGATGAGGATACGGGATTGGAAATTGAAGGAGAGTGAATGTGATGAGAAGTGCAGAGAATTAATAACACAAAAATTTCCAAAAGAATTTTTCTGCGATGTATAAAAAGAATGGAGTTTATTCAAAGACACTTTAGTCGAAGCAGCACAAAACGTATTTGGCAGAACATCTGGAAAGGAAAAAATAAGACAGACAAGTTGGTGGGACGATACCACAATCCAAGCAGTTAGAAGAAAAAATGGAGCATGGAGAAAATGATGGAAAACTAAAAATGACGAAGACCATAAAAGATATATAGAGGAAAAGAGGAAGTGCAAAGAAATAGTGGAAACAGCATAGAAAAAGGCATGGGAAGAGTTTACAAAAAAACTTGAAGAAGATGTGAAGAGCAATAAGAAAATGTTCTATAAAATGATGAAAAATAAAAGGAAGGCTTCTGAGATACCAGTAAAGATGGAAACAGAGGACGGTACCATTATTGAAGATCCAGGGAATATAAAAGATCTCTGGAAAGAACATTTTAAGAAGCTGTTAAACGCTGAGGAGCAGGTACATGAGGAAACAACAAATAATGGAGAAATTGAGAGAAGTTGGGAAGCAGAATTAGGACAAATTACACGGGAAGAAATGGAAAAAGCTGTGAAGAAGATGAATGGGGGGAAAGCCCCAGGACCTGATGAAGTATCAGTGGACATGATAAGAGCAGCAGGTCCAGTGGGAATGCAGTGGCTATATAGAGTACTATCAAGCGTGTGGAGAAATAGTAAGATACCTGACGACTGGAGAACAGGAGACATTGTTCCCATCTTCAAGAAGGCAATAAAAGACTTTGTAAAAACTACAGAGGAATAACCCTCATGAGTCATACAGCCAAGATTTTTGAAAGAATTTTACTAAATCGAATAAGTGAAAAGATAGAAAAGGAGCTGAGTGAAGAACAGCATGGATTTAGGAAAGGAAGGAGCACGATCGACCTGATATTTTCTATCCGTCAACTGATGGAAAAAAGTTGGGAGTATAATAAAAGGGTGATAATGGTTTTTATAGACATAGAAAAGGCATATGACTCAGTTGACAGGGAAAGACTCTGGGAAGAACTGAAGAAGATAGATATAGAAGATGGATACATTAATGTTATAAAGACAATGTACAGAGGCCACAATTGTAGAATTAGAACACCATTGGGGAACTCTGAATATTCCGAAATAAGACAAGGACTTAAGCAAGGAAGTATTCTATCTCCTGCACTTTTTAATGTTGTGATGGAGGGAATGAATAGGGCAGTTAGAGATATAGTAAAAGAAAAAGACAAAAAGATGATTTTTGCAGATGATATGGTAATATGCGGTGATAAAGAGGTAGATGTACAGTTACAGCTTGATGCGTGGAAGGAAATAATGAAAAGGTATGGATTAAAAATAAATAAAGATAAGAGTGAAGTAATGGTATTTGGAAGAGAGAAAGGAATCAACGGAAATATTACCTTGAATGGAGAACCCCTCAAAGCGGTAGAAAGTTTCACTTATTTAGATAGTGAAATATCTAGGGATGGAAGAATAACTAACGAAATTAATGGGAGGTTACAGAAGGGAGGTAGTTTCTACCAAACAATAAAACATCTGATTTGGAATAATGAAGTTTCAGAAAGAGCAAAACTCCTTATGTATAATAATTATTACATCCCTATTGTCACCTATGGTGGAGAAACATGGACAATGACAGAAAGGGACTGGAGCAGACTGCAAGCAGGGGAAATGAAATTTCTCAGAGCAGTTAAGGGAAAATGGACAGAGTAAGGACTGTAGATATTAGAAAGGACCTCAAACAAGAAAGTATGAGAGAAGAAATTGAAAGAAAGAGATTAAGATGGTATGGGCATGTTAAGAGGATGCATGGGCAGAGACTATTATGGAATGGAATTATGGAAGAACTAAAGATGGATGGGAAAAGACCTAGAAGGCGCCCAAGAACACGGTGGAAAATGGGAGTGAGAATATCTGTTGAAAGGAGAGGTGTGACCTGGCAGCAAGTGGAGGAAGAAAAGTGGTGGGAGGACCGAGGCAAATGGAGAGGACTCGTCAGCGCCCAGACCCGGCAGTAGCTGGAGCGGAATTCGGATATAGAATAGCAGTGTATATACGTGCCCGGGTAGGGGGCAGATTTACGTACCTACGGAGACACGTTTAAGCACATCATAGAACACAATAACGAGTAAACACATAGAGGTAAAAAAAGGAGGGAACAGTCATTACGTCCAAAACTGGAAACCGACGTCCGCCATCTTATATAGCCCAAAAACATTGGGTTCACTGGATTTATACCTCCATGCTTCACCACGGAGATACTTCTCTGTGACGTCTCTCTGACGTGACTTTGTTGACATGCACGATTGCATGCCTTGCTTCTTTCCTCATTGCAGGTGCTTATATGCTAACAAAGAACTCTCAGGTACGTTTTTTGTAAACCGGAAAAATAAATGTGTTGTGCATACAATCTGAAAGCTGAAAATATAACGAAGAAGGAGCGGTACCCAAGTTATGAGGTCGAATGTATCGTATTACTAGAGCAAATACGCATTTAAGTAAGCACATGTTTTGGGCTACTTAAATGGCGACAGGCCCCGCTCACTCTGGCTTCAAGTAAGTACAGCGGAAGTCTATAGCGCCATCGCCCTTCTTTTTTATCTCCATGGTTAAACAAGACACAATACTGAACTTTTCAAAATGTGTTTTGTTGGCAGTAAACAAAATCACAGGGTTGCAAGAGCTAGTTGACATGGCAAAACACAGCAATTTTACTGGCAGTAAACAAATTTTTGGCGAACTCCCAGCTGTTAGCACAATATAGCTTGCATAGAAATTTGAATGTTAATTAAAACCCTATTCATCATCGTTGTCGATTTGCAATTTAGGGAAACAAAAAATTATACGTTTTCTGTGGCAAAATCATCGTGAGCTCGTGTCTTACATCTAAGGCCTCGGACCCATTCTTGATTTCTTTTTGTTTGGTTATACTAAAAAATTAATAAAAAGGCAATTTTCATCGTGTTCATCAGACTGCTGCGTGTTATAAGAGAAAGGAAGATGAACTGGATGGTGCATTCGTTAAGACGGGAACGTTTGCTAACAGACGCTATGGATGGACTAGTTTGTCAGAGGAGAATGAGACAAAGGAGGAGATATAAGATGACAGACGACACAAAGTGAAGCGGAAATTCATACGGACCTGAAGAGGATGGCCTTTGGGTAGACCGCTGATGATTTCAGAAGTAGGCCTATCTACGTTTTTCCTTGTGTTTGCTGTTATCAATTTCTGGCCCTTATCCGTCCCTGCTCTCACAGAAGTAATTCTTTCTGTTTCAGCTTCGTTGGGTCCAAATAGCATTTTTTTAGTAATTTCTACCCTCTATTCTCGTGTGCATTTATTTTTTTAGATTGCGTATTCAACGCTGTTGTCTTCTTAAAATTTCCTGGACTGGAGTATCTGAAGAGCAACGCAAAATAGTGCCTAAAAGCGCCCCAACAGAACTGCGTAAGCCCGCATCTCGTGGTCGTGCGGTAGCGTTCTCGCTTCCCACGCCCGGGTTCCCGGGTTCGATTCCCGGCGGGGTCAGGGATTTTCTCTGCCTCGTGATGGCTGGGTGTTGTGTGCTGTCCTTAGGTTAGTTAGGTTTAAGTAGTTCTAAGTTCTAGGGGACTTATGACCACAGCAGTTGAGTCCCATAGTGCTCAGAGCCAGAACTGCGTAAACGTGCCCCATCGCCATGTTTGATATAGTTTCGAAACAGTGGTAACTTCCAGGGATTCAAATTGTACAAATGTGCCTTCTAAAGTAGAAAAATCTCCTATAAACAATCATATTAGTGTTCCGGTCTTCAGTGCTTAAAAACGGTACCCTTATAATATCGCCTTGTTCTTTGACCGTCTGTCAAGAACCCTTTTTCTCAGGAACGAGTGGACACACCAAGTTCAGATTTATGTCATATATTAAAATCTGTGGTCCCTTGGGGGTGTAAAAGTTTTGCACTTCTAAGTCAATTCATTCGAAATATAGGGCAATTTGCGTCACGTATTTAGACACTCGAAAACTCACTAATCAAAACCTATAGGGTACTTCCCATTGACCTAGAACCATGAAATTTGGCAAGACACAAGGTTTCACGGTACAAAGAAAGGGAAAGAATTGGAAATTATTAATCTGTAATTACATCACAAGAAAAAATATTTCTTTTGTCTTTTGTTATCAGACTTCAAACTTGCAATTAAAAGATTCTGAAAAGTTTTGGAATTTCTTGGAACGGCATCGTGCCATTATCAATGGCGATAACGGGCAAAAATTGTCGATCTCCTCGATTACGGTTCAAATGGTTCAAATGGCTCTGAGCACTATGGGACTTAACTTCTGTGGTCATCAGTCCCCTAGAACTTAGAACTAGTTAAACCTACCTAACCTAAGGACGTCACACACATCCACGCCCGAGGCAGGATTCGAACCTGCGACCGTAGCAGTTCCGCGGTTCCGGACTGCAGCGCCTAGAACCGCACGGCCACCGCGGCCGGCCTCTCGATTTCGGGAATGGATAATATGTTTATATACATAATTTAGTTTGTACGAAGTCTTACTCGCACCTGACAATTTCTATTTATCAGTTTTAAAATGTATGATGCCTAGGAGCTTCGTATATGAGTAATAATATTTAGTCATCTTGCTCTAAAACACATAATTATATATTCTTCGCGCTAAGACGTTCGCTCAACTGATGCCGTGAAGATTTTGAGAGCCCTCAGTAGATGACGGTACTAATCTTCCATTGTCGGTAGCACTCTAGCAAGAATGATTCCCGAGAAAAGTACTCTACGTAAACTTGCTCTGCAGCATTGCCAACCGCAGCAGAAATTCGCGGAGTTTTTTAAACTTCGTGGCTCTGCGACGCAATTATAAAATTGTTTTAAAGATGTAGCGTGATATAATTTACCTTGCCTGAAAATAAAACTTCTATAAATTTCCATTCCAAAGTACAAAAAATAATTAATTCAGTATTGCGTTAATTTTAAAACGTTAGTAAGTTACAGAATAATATGGGTTTAAAATGTACTGTGCATGTTATGTACAGTTTAACGGGCAGGCTTTCATACTCTTTTTGATGACCAGTACATGTTCTCGAATGCTGCCAAACTAGCAAAAGATATACTAGTCTTTCCGCATGGGAATGCAAATGCAGAACGGGCCTTCTCCATGATGACAGATTCTCTTCGAATCGCTGAATTGTGTAGCTTACATGTCCGTTACCAACTATGTATATAAACCAAAAATAAATAATTTCACTAAAGATGGCATTTTACTAAACATAATAAAATGTTGTGTTGAATAAAACAGGCGTATACAGTGCACATCTATATAAAAATAGTGGAAGATTCATCAGAATTCTGGTAGTCAATTACATCCAACCTTATTTCCTCACTAAGGACGAGAAGTTTGACAATTTAAATATATATGACAGTAATGTGTTAAGCAAGGTAAAAATCTCTCCTTGTTATTCCAGAATATCCATCAGGTTGGAAAATGTATGTATCAGCTCTCTAACAAAGATGAACAGCTATCACAAGGTGAGCAAAATATTGCTGTATTGCTATATCTCATTGTCATTTTAAGAAACATTAAAACATTTCACACATAAAGCTAATAAAGCCCCTTGCGAAAGAATACTTTATATCTTCGCAACTTCAAATTCCACATCAAGAGAAAAGTACCTGTTGCATCAGACTACAAGTATTATATTAACAGCAGCGACCTTGTGAATGATCCGAGATCTTCATCACAATCGTCCTTGGTGTTGCTGATCGCCGAATGGTCAGCTAGAAAAGTACTGAATATACTTGTTTGTAGTTTAAGATCATTTTTGGCCTGTGGATCATCGGTAATTTGTTTAGACCATATAACAAATTACATTTGATATTGTAGCTGAATTTGAGCACGCTGGTAGCGGATTTAGATTATTTTTGGCCATGTGTAAATGTGCCTCTCCGCGACACAACTTCATCTTTTCAAAGCCTTTCTGGTCGTTTCGCGATCCTAGCAGTTGCTGGCGTGTGTGTATTTGCTGTTGCCAAGATGTGTATCTATTTCATCTATACTGAAATATACATGCTAGGGCAGAGGTAAGTTACTGCTGTTTTAACGAAGTCTATGTAGAAGCTGTATACATGAATGTGAAAATAAAGAAACGATGACAAATTAATTTTCACAATGTAAAGTAACAAGAAATATAAATAATACACAGCAGAGACCACACAATACAAACCCGCGTACCAGTAGATTGTTCCTTGTCTTGATTCCTTGCGAAAACTGTCCAAGCTGATTTGAGACACTGTTAAAAAAGAGCACTCCAGAAAACTCCTTGCCTGCACCTTGCTGGAGTGTGGTATAGTTCTCATTGCACCTGTGCTTGCGGTAGAGGCCACAGGAAGGAGAAGGGAAGGGAAAGGAAGCCCTACCTTCCAGTCTCGTCCGCGCTGGGTAACATGACACGCAACGCGAACGCATTGGCAATATATATTACACTGTCGCAGCAGTCGCTGTCTGAGCAGGCGTCACCGGCGTCATTTTGAAACTAAACCAGCCTTTCAGTTATCTTAGCAGCAGCCCTCTTCTGGGTGATTGAACAGTCGCACTGGGAAGGTCTGCTGCAAAGACGGTCGAAATTTCGTTACTATAGCGGTTTTAGTATCAACATGACACGTCCTAACGCCTAAAAAGATTATATAAAAAATTGGCACTGGCTGTGAAGTCCTTTGTATTTATGTTATTTGCCCTTTGATTATATTTCTAGGTCACTGGAGGAGCGAAAGGGTTTTTTTTAGTAATTGGAAGGAAGCGTGCGTCATTCCCATTTCCAAGAAAGCTTTTCGAAAGGACGCAGAAACCTATAGTCCTATATCTCTGACGACGGTCTGTTGTAATCTTTTATGCTCATGTATTATGACATTTATGGTAACTGTAAGTCTACCCTGTAAGAATCAGCGTAAGTAGAATAACAGAGCGGTTCTCGGACAGTGTGTCAGCGATGACGTCATCGATGACGTCGTCGACCAGTCATGGGATTTCACCACCCCTACGCCCACCCCTACCTCCCACTCCCAAAATCCCATCTGATAAAGGCCAATTGTCCTACATGTAATATGGCAGGAATTCAAATTTTGGCGGGAAGTTCAAAAAATAGCGCAATTGCCCTAGTTTGGAAGTAGGACTGTTGCTCTAAGTAGGAACTGGCAGGAAATTCGAAATGGTGCATTGTCCTGCTGGCCGACTTGGAATATTGGGACAGGCTCTATGACATCACATTCCAAGACTCGGAATACTGCGACAGGCTCTGTGATGTCAGAAAACAAGATGGCGATGCAAGATGGCAGACCTGGATAAAACACACAAGTTGGCTGACTTGGAATACTGGGAGAGGCTCTGTGATGTCACAACCCAACATTTGGAACACTGGGACAGCCTCTGTGAGATCAGAATACAATATGGCGATGCAGGATTGCCAACCTGGAATACTGGGGGAAGAAATTACTCTGAATATTGGCACATATTCTATGACGTCAGAATCCAGAATACTGTGCGCTGTGATATGAAACAAAGGATGTTTGTGCAGGTCCATCCCTGCGTGCTAATATACTTGACATGTTTTCCTCAGCTACTATTCACTTAGACGTGTTTGGTCGCTACTTTTCCTAGCACTAAGTTTGGTACTTTCCACCACAGCTGAAAGGAAAGTCTCTCATCAGAGTTGATCGATACTTACAGAATCCCTGCATACTGTATCTCCTAACTCCAATTTCTCTAAGTAGCCCTGGAGTCACACTGGGGACAGTTCCACGCACAGAAACTTTACATGCGTTGCTCATTCAACTACCTCAGACAAAGTGGAGGCTATTACTGCACCCGCACCCCTTAATCAAAGTTTAACTCTGAAAAACAACCATAGGGATTAGGATAGTAATAATTCATCTTTGTGTAAAGAAACAAATACCAGGTCGGAGAGAAGTCCACTTTCCGCGATCTCAGATTTCGTGATTTTAGAAGTCCACCCACAGCTGCTAAAAGCCATGTCACCGCTCACCACTGCCAATGTTCGAAGACAGGACCGCTCGACTCACCTTGCCACACTGCCTAAGCCATGAGAGTCCCAAGTTAAAACGACGGGAAAGATGAAAACACCGATACTTTAACCAAGTAACAGGTAAGGGGTAACGGCAGTGGAAATGAGAGAGGAATGTTGGGATTGCTAAGCACTAGAGAGTTGTTCTAGTCAAATCTACTCAATAGGGAATGACAGAAGAATGCTGGTGCAGCAAGTGAAAAGCACCAATAATCATATGCACACGTATATACATACATACATACATACATACGTACATTGTGAATAGTTATTGAAACTCAAGAAATGCACATTCGTCCTCCTGACCGGGCGGACACTTGTGTAAGGCTATGAAGCGGGTATTGTAGTTGTAAAATTCGCCACATCCACCGAAATTTGCCATCATGACACGGAACTTTTACGGTGCATACTTAACATCTGCTGCTGTCATGGGGTTTCTAAATGGCGACAGGAATCATACCTACAGCTGGGGGACTGATGACCTTAGCTGTTTAGTCCCCCTTAAACATCCCAGTAACCACCATCACCATCTACAGCTGGACACCGAAATTTTATGTCAATTTTATGGTGAAATCAACGAATAATGTATCGAAAGTTACGCTGTCCAGGGTCGTGAACGAACAGAGTGAGTCCCCACCTTTATGAATAACATGATATTTCATAAGAACTCATCACTTCATTCACAATTCCCACATATCCATCCGTTATTTTGCTGATGTAACATCTCGGAATTTAACAGTGAATTTTGGCGTGTAGGTCCACCTCTGTTCAATGTCGCAGTTCTATGTTACTTGGATTACAAGCTGTTGATAGGATGAAAGGGAAGGAATACATGTTTTTGTTATTCTGTCTCTAGAAAGGGTGTAAGACGTTCTTCAAAACTGAACAGCCCGCTAACATTAGCGACATAGATCTTCGGTTGTGTCAATCTACTGCATTATATTTCGCTCAGTTCGTTTTATATTTCTGCTGTAAGTTCAAAGTCACAGAACGGGGGTAGTTCTGACATACGGCAGTATTACCCATTGAATAATCGCGTTAAGATATTAATGTATGGAAGCTGAATGTCCCGACATGTTTCTGACAAGCAGTGCAATTTTTTAACTGGTCAATAATTTTTCGTGTTTCTTGAGTCTGAGAGGTACGGACACAAGGTAGGAGTGTAGAGCACACACATAATAAGAAAATGCTGGTGGTGATTTAATGCCATCCAACAGTCCTTACACGTACATCCAGCTAGAAAGTTCCACACACTACGATCGCAAACTTTGAGAGGGTAAAAATACTACCTTTGACACCCAATAAGACATTCATTCTGTGTGACACAAACCATTTATAGGTTCCAGAAGGTAGATAACGGCAACTGTTAACGAAATTCACATCCGATTACAGATCGGAAACTGTGCTATGTTCACATCATTCCCTATAAAATGTTCGTCAGCGACGTTAAACGTACGTGACGAAACAGCGACGTCTTACGAGACTAAAAGTCTGTTCCCTCCTTATCCACGTCATTTCAGTACGAAAACCAGTCACCACTGCTAGACCATAGTGAATTTCAGCACGAAAAACAGTTGTCAGATCACAGCACACCATGCATTTAAAAACTACCAGAAATCATGAACGTTTATTTTTCGCGGCAGTTTTGTGACAGAGGCACATTTTCATTCTCCCAACGCTCCATATGCAAGTGGAATGGAAAATACGACCGACTAGCAGTGAATAAGATATTCTCCGCAACGTGTTGATGTAAGCATCATGAATATTTTGGAGCAAAACACCATGAGAGTCTTTAAATTTGGTGACACACAGTACAGGGTGGTCCACTGACAGTTACCGGGCCAAATATCTCACGAAATAAGCATCAAACGAAAAAATTACAAAGAACGAAACTCGTCTAGCTTGAAGGGGGAGCCGGCCGGGGTGGGCGAGGGGTTCTAGGCGCTACAGTCTGGCACCGCGTGACCGCTACGGTCGCAGGTTCGCATCCTGCCTCGGGCATGGATGTGTGTGATGTCCTTAGGTTAGTTAGGTTTAAGTAGTAAGTTATAGGGGACTGATGACCTTAGAAGTTCAGTCCCTTAGTGCTCAGAGCCAATTGAAACATTTTTTTGAAGGGGGACACCAGATGGCGCTACGGTTGGCCCGCTAGATGGCGCTGCCACAGGTCAAACTGATATCAACTGCGTTTTTTAAAATAGTAACCCCCATTTTTTATTACATATTCGTGTAGTACGTAAAGATATATGAATGTTTTATTTGCACCACTTTTTTCGCTTTGTGATAGATGGCGCTGTAATAGTCACAAACGTATAAGTACGTGGTATCACGTAACATTCCGCCAGTGCGGACGGTATTTGCTTCGTGATACATTACCCGTGTTAAAATGGACCGTTTACCAATTGCGCAAAAGGTCGATATCATGTTGATGTATGGCTATTGTGATCAAAATGCCCAACGGGCGTGTGCTATGTATGCTGCTCGGTATCCTGGACGACATCATCCAAATGTCCGGACCGTTCGCCAGACAGTTACATTATTTAAGGACACAGGAAGTGTTCAACCACATGTGAAACGTCAACCACGACCTGCAACAAATGATGATGCCCAAGTAGGTGTTTTAGCTGCTGTCGCGGCTAATCCGTATATTAGTAGCAGACAAATTGCGCGAGAATCGGGAATCTCAAACACGTCGGTGTTGAGAATGCTACATCAACATCGATTGCACCCGTACCATATTTCTATGCACCAGGAATTGCATGACGACGACTTTGAACGTCGTGTACAGTTCTGTCACTGGGCGCAAGAGTAATTACGGGACGATGACAGATTTTTTGCACGCGTTCTATTTAGCGACGAAGCGTCATTCACCAACAGCGGTAACGTAAACAGGCATAATATTCACTATTGAGCAACGGAAAATCCACGATGGCTGCGACAAGTGGAACTTCAGTGACCTTGGTGGGTTAATGTATGGTGCGCCATTATGGGAGGAAGGATAATTGGCCCTCATTTTATCGCCGGCCGGAGTGGCCGAACGGTTCTAGGCGCTACAGTCTGGAACCGCGATACCGTGCGGTCGCATGTTCGAATCCTGCCTCGGGTATGGATGTGTGTGATGTCCTTAGGTTAGTTAGGTTTAAATGGTTCTAAGTTGTAGGGGACTGATGACCTCAGGAGTTAAGTCCCATAGTGGACGCAGCCATTTGAACCATTTTTTTTTCCTCATTTTATCGATGGCAAACTAAATGGTGCAATGTATGTTGATTTCCTATGTAATGTTCTATCGATGTTACTACAAGATGTTTCACTGTATGACAGAATGGCGATGTACTTCCAACGTGATGGATGTCCGCCACATAGCTCGCGTGTGGTTGAAACGGTATGGAATAGCATTTTTCATGACAGGTGGATTCACCGGATCTGACGTCCCCGGATTTCATTCTGTGGGGAAAGTTGAAGGATATTTGCTACCGTGATCCAGCGACAACGCCTGACAACTTGCGTCAGCGCATTGTCAATGCGTGTGCGAAAATTACGGAAGGCGAACTACTCGCTGTTGACAGGAATGTCATTACATGTATTGCCAAATGCATTGAGGTTGACGGACATCATTTTGAGCATTTATTGCATTAATGTGGTATTTACAGGCAATCACGCTGTAACAGCATGCGTTCTCAGAAATGATAAGTTCACAAAGGTACATGTTTCACATTGGAACAACCGATATAAAACGCTCAAACGTACCTACGTTCTGTATTTTAATTAAAAAAACCTACCTGTTACCAAGTGTTCGTCTAAAATTGTGAGCCATATGTTTGTGACTATTACAGCGCCATCTATCACAAAGCGAAAAAAGTAGTCCAACTAAAAC
This sequence comes from Schistocerca americana, assembly GCF_021461395.2. Taxonomy (NCBI): domain Eukaryota; kingdom Metazoa; phylum Arthropoda; class Insecta; order Orthoptera; family Acrididae; genus Schistocerca; species Schistocerca americana. Next base: position 800,570,669 of record NC_060119.1, read on the forward strand.
ATTCATATTTTTTTACGTACTACACGAATATGTAATAAAAATGGGGGTTACTATTTTAAAAAACGCAGTTGATATCAGTTTGACCTATGGCAGCGCCATCTAGCGGGCCAACCATAGCGCCATCTGGTTTCCCCCTTCAAGCTAGACAAGTTTAGTTCTTTGTAGTTCTTTCGTTTGACGCTTGTTTCGTGAGTTATTTGGCCCGGTCACGATCAGTGGACTACCCTGTATACACCAGAAACCGCCACATCACACACTGGCTTAATAGCCATGTTAGAAAAGTGCGCCGGCCGTGGTGGCCAAGCGGTTCTAGGCGCTTCAGTCTGGAACCGCGCGACAGCTGCGGTCGCAGGTTCGAATCCTGCCTCGGGCATGGATGTGTGTGATGTCCTTAGGTTAGTTAGTTTTAAGTAGTTCTAAGATCTAGGGGACTGATGACCTCAGCAGTTAAGCCCTATAGTGCTCAGAGACATTTGAACCATTTTTTTAGAAAAGTGCTACGTAAACAAAGAGTACTTCGTCTCAGATTACAGATAAGTAAAATCCTAGCTGATAAACAAAAGCTGAACGAAGCGAAAATGAGCGTGTGGAGAGCAATGATAGAAGCGTTCAATGATTTTCAAAGAAAGAGTCAACCGGCCAGAGTAAAATCCGTAAGAGATTTTGTCGTATGTAAAATCAGCGTGTGGTTCAAAATCATCTATTCATTCTCTCAGCGACCACACCTGCGCTAAAACGGAAGATAACAGGGAGAAGGTTGAAATACTGAATTCGGTCTTCCGAAGTTGTTTCACCGCGGAAGATCGTTACACTGTTCCTCCTTTCAACCGCCGTGCGAACGTCGAAATGGCATATATTGAGATAACCGATCGCGGAACTGAAAAGCAGCTACGAACGCTTAGTATTGGAAAGGCGGCAGGACCAGATGAGATACCTACAAGTTTCTATGGAGATTATGCGAAATAACTTGCTACCCTTCTAGCAGTAATTCATCGTAGATCGCTTGAGCAACGAAAGGTACCTATCGACTGCAAAAAAGCGGAGGTCATTCCTGTCTTTAAGAAAGGCCGTAAGACAGAGCCACACAACTTATAGACCTATATCGTTGAAGTCAATCTGTTGTAGAATTGTGGAATATATTTTATGCTCAATAATTATGACATATTTGGAAAATGAACATCTCCTCTATAAAAATCAACATGGATTCCGCAAACAGAGAACCTGCGAAACTCAACTCGCTCTGTTCCTCCATGGAATCCACATCGCAGTGGACAACGGCGCTCAGGTTGATGCCGTGTTCATTGATTTCAGTAAGGTATTTGACTCGTGCCGCATTGCCGTTTAATGAAAAAAACTCGAGCTTACGGAGTATCGGAGCAGACTTGTGATTGGATTCAAGACTTTCTTGCAGATTGAACTCAACACGTCGCTCTTAAAGGAACAAAATCGACAGATGTAAAGGTAATATCCGGAGTACCACAGGGAAGTGTGATAGAACCGATGCTGTTTACAATATATATAAAATGACCTAGTAGAAAATGTCGGATGCTCTTTAAGGCTATTCGCAGATGGTGCAGTTGTCTATACCAATGTAGCAATGCCAGAAGATAGTAAGAATTTGCAGAACGACCTGCAGAGAATTGATGATTGGTACAGTCTCTGGCAGTTGATCCTGAACCTAAATAAATGTAACATACTGCGGACACATAGGAAAAGAAATCCACTACTGTGCAGATACACTATTGATAACAAACAGCTGAAGAGAGCGTCTGCCGTAAAATATCTAGGCGTGACTATCCAGAGCGACCTTAAGTGGAATGACCAAAAAAACAGATAGTGGGAAAAGCGGACACCAGACTCAGATTCATCGGAAGAATCTTAAGGAAATGTAAATCATCCACGAAATAAGTGGCTTATAAGGCGCTTGTTCGCCCGATTCTTGACTGTTGTATCTGGGATCCCTATCACGTAGGACTGATAGAGAAGATAGAGAAGATCCAACGAAGAGCGGCGCGTTTCGTCACGGGATCGTTTAGCTGGCAAGAGAGCGTTACGGAGATGGTAAACAACTCCACTGGCAGACGTTACAAGAGAGGCGTTATGCATCACGGAGAGAGTTACTATTGAAATTTCGGGGCAGCACTTTTCAGGAGGTGTCGGATAACATATTACTTCCCCCCACATACATCTCGGTTATTGACTACGAGGAGAAAATTCGAGAAATTAGAGCCAATACAGAGGCTTACCGACAATCATTCTTCCTACGCACTGTTCGCGAGTGGAATGGGGCTGGAGGGATTAGAGTGGTACCGAAAGTACCCACCACCACACACCATTAGGTGGCTTGGAGAGTGTGATGTAATTGTAGAATGTATTCTTGATTTTTGAGAAAGTAATGTATTCAAGAGTAGCTTCACATATCTGTAAAAATGAAGTACTAACAAAATGTCAGTTTGGTTTCCAGAAAGGTTTTTCAACAGAAAATGCCATATATGCTTTCACCAGTCAAATTTTGAATGATCTGAATAACCGAACACCACCCATTGGGATTTTTTGTGATCTCTCAAAGGCTTTTAATTGTGTAAATCATGAAATTCTGCTAGACAAGCTCAAGTATTGTGGCATGAGTGGGACAGTGCACAAATGGTTTAATTCGTACCTAACTGGAAGAGTGCAGAAAGTTGAAATAAGTAGTTCTCGTAACATGCAAAGATCAGCACATTCCTCAAACTGGGGAACTGTCAAGAATGGGGTTCCACAAGGGTCAGTCTTGGGTCCTTTGTTGTTCTTATTATATATTAATGACTTGCCATTCTATATTCATGAAGAGGCAAAGTTAGTTCTCTTCGCTGATGATACAAGTATAGTAATCACACCTGAGAAACAAGAATTAACTGATGAAATTGTCAATACTGTCTTTCAGAAAATTACTAAGTGGTTCCTTGTAAACGGACTCTCACTGAATTTTGATAAGACACAGTACATACAGTTCCGTACAGTGAATGGTATGACGCCATTAATAAATATAGACCTTAATCAGAAGCATATAGCTAAGGTAGAATATTCCAAATTTTTAGGTATGTCCATTGATGAGAGATTAAATTGGAAGAAACACATTGATGATCTGCTGAAACGTTTGAGTTCAGCTACTTATGCAATAAGGGTCATTGCAAATTTTGGTGATAAACATCTTAGTAAACTAGCTTACTACGCCTATTTTCACTCATTGCTTTCATATGGCATCATATTTTGGGGTAATTCATCACTGAGGAATAAAGTATTTATTGCACAAAAGCGTGTAATCAGAATAATAGCTGAAGTCCACCCAAGATCATCCTGCAGACATTTATTTAAGGATCTAGGGATATTCACAGTAGCTTCTCAGTATGTATACTCTCTTACGAAATTTGTTATTAACAACCAAACCCAATTCAAAAGTAATAGCAGTGTGCATAACTACAATACTAGGAGAAAGGACGATCTTCACTATTCAAGATTAAATCTAACTTTGGCACAGAAAGGGGTGAATTATACTGGCACTAAAGTCTTTGGTCACTTACCAAATAGTATCAAAAGTCTGACAGATAACCAACAAGTATTTAAGAAGAAATTAAAAGAATTTCTGAATGACAACTCCTTCTACTCCATAGAGGAATTTTTAGATATAAATTAAGAAAAAAAAGAAAAAAAAAACAAAAATATTAAAAAAAATAAAATAAAAAAATAAAAATAAAAAATAAAGAAAAACAAAAAAACACAAAAAATTAAATTGTTATATTAACTTAAGTATGTTGTTAAGTTAACCTAATTATGTCATATATTGGAAAATTCGACTCGTTCCACATCATTACGAAATATCGTATTCATGATCCATGGAACTAGTATTAATCTAATCTAATCTAATCTAATCTACAGTGATTGATGTCCTTTTTGCAATCAATCAGATTGTTATAGTGACCCTTATTTTCCCTACATATTTGATGGATCCTGTTATCGATATATCCGTGTGAGATGCGGTAACCATACTTTCCACCCCTGGTAATTTCATTAGATTGCCCGCTGCGCGACCTAATTTTCTTTTAATTCACACGAACTTGTGAAAATTTTCTATGTCATCGGGGACAGATTTTGTAGCACCTCAAGTGTATGCTAAACTGTTCTATTGACACCTTACAAAGATAAAAGATCATTGATAGTGCATGTTTCAGTGATTGAAAGCACACATGAGAACACGGAATGTTCTGTCGGTACTAGTATTTTGGCTCGACACTCAATGGGGCAGTAACCTTACATTGGTGCTGGAGGCATGCGCTTCATACCCTCTGCCCGAAAGTGTGCACGCTGTTATCATGGACAACATTATAACCGTGTGGAACTAATACAATAGTACAGACAGAACATTCTCACTTATCTGGCGTGTTCTCATGTGTACTTTCAATTGGTTTAACCTACACTGCCAAAGATAAATCTCCACCTCCCAGTGAATGCACCTCCCATGGACAGCATTTCTCAATATGTATGTGTATGGCCTTTTTTAGCTCAGGGATCTGTCCGTGCAGTTCGTATACATTCCGGGAGAGATGCACACGAACTCTACCGAGAAAATTTTTGACGTTATCGATGGATATTTTCTAAATATTTTGATAAAAGGAATCCGTGGTCACAGGTGGCTCGTTACTGCATTTCGTTTGACTTCTTATCTCGTTTTGTTGTTATATGGATATTCCAGTGAACATATCAGCACAGTAGTGCGAATGTTAATGGTGTGCATTGCGTGTCCTGTCTGGAAACAAACTTGTTCAATTCACTCACTGTACTTGCTGTTGGAAACAGTGACGCTCACTTTGCTACTCGCCCTCGAGTCTGCATTCAGTACTGCGCGGTTCTCTCCCGGGTGTGTTTTCCTGGTTGTGTTAGTTCTGTGGTAACGATGATATACAGCATTTGGGCTAAGTCCGGTGATATGAAGAGTTGGCTGATATGTACGTCGTGTATGGATTCATTGAATGCAGTGGAACAGAGGAAAATGACGCTGTGCTCCCCTGTTCCCGCAACGGAGGTAACAACATCAAATCTCAAAGTGTTGCATTACTCTGTGATTTGTGTTGTACGTTTTAATGATTGTGTGTTACAGAATTTTCCCTGTAGTGAAGGTGTTTTCACTAAAACACAAATAATTGCCGTAAGAACCGAATGAGCCACAATAACATTATTACCGAGTAATGAGCCACCAGAGATAATGGGTACCTGGTACCAAATTATTCAGAACAACCTATGAAAGTTTGTCGGTGGTGCTCTGGTTCACTATATACACTGTAGAATCACATGAAAGTGACCAACTGCCTAAAGCCTGGATAACTACCCTTTTCAGCATGGAGGTACAGGAAAAGGGTCAGTGAGGTTCTGGAAGGCACAGACGGATGTGTGGAGTCATGCCGACTCCAGGGCTGTGGCCAGCTACGCAAGTTTTCTCTCTGTTGAAGATCAATGGCACAAACAGACCAATCGAAGCTGTCCCACAGATTCCCGATTGGGTGTAAATCTGGGGACTCTAGTGGCCAGAGGAGTATGGTAAAGTCATCCTGGTGCTCTTCGAACTACGCTGCGAGCTTTGTGATACATTGCTTTGTCCTGCTCGTAGTTACCACCGTGCTGAGGAGAAACAAACTGCTTGTAGGAGTGCACATGGCCCCCAAGGATGGATACATACTTGCGTTCATCCATTGCGCCTTCCAGATTGACGGAATCACCCAGGGAATGCCAAAAAAACATTCCCAGAACATAACACTCTCTCATCCGGCCTGGAACTTTCCGATGATCGTTGCAGGGTGTTTTCCTTCACTCCAATAAAGCATAGAATGTGATTCATCTCAAAACGACACATGTCGCCACTCGGTGAACGTCCAGTTGCTGGACTGGCGAGCAAATTCCTGCCTTCGTCGTTGATGAACGGCAGTCAGCATGGGTGCGTGAAAGCCGGCCGTGTGGCCGAGCGGTTCTAGGCGTTACAGTCTGGAACCGCGCGACCGCTACGGTCGCAGATTCGAATCCTGCCTCGGGCATGGATGTGTGTGATGTCCTTAGGTTAGTTAGGTTTCAGTAGTTCTAAGTTCTAGGCGACTGACCACCTCAGAAGTTAAGTCCCATAGTACTCGGAGCCATTTGAAATGGGTGCATGAACCAGGCGCCCGCTGTGAAGGCCCATATGCAGCATCGTTCTCTGAACGGTCGTTGAGGAAACGTTGTTGGTAACCTCTTGGTTCATCTGGAAAGTCAGCTGCTCAACAGTTGCATGTCTACCCCCTGCACACATCTCCGCAGTCATCGTTCACCCGTATCATCTCTGGACCTTCGTAAATCACAGCTGACTCGGCGACGGTTTTGGATAGCGCCATTTTACCATCTATAGTATACTTTAACCATGGCACTACCCTTAACCCGAGAGCCAATGATTATGCCCTTTTGGACCTCAGATAAACCCTCCCGTTTCCGCATTACGACAATGACTGCGCTGCTTTCCGCGTCCCCCGCCCGGCTTTATATACCCGTCACTGCCAGTGTTTCCACCTAATGTCTGTGAGTTCTTACTGCGCATTGACGTCGAACCTAGGAGGTGGTCACATTAGTGTCACTCGACCGTGTATAGCCGCTCGGGGTACCCGCGCGGACCGAGGCGCCTTGTCACGGTTCGAGCGACTCTCCCCGTCGGAAGTTCGAGTCCTCCCTCGGACACGGGTGAGTGTGCTGTCCTTAGCGTAAGTTAGTTTAAGTTAGATTAAGTAGTCTGTAAGTCTAGGGACCTGTGACCTCAACAGTTTGGTCCCATAGTACCTTACCACAAATTTCCAAAATTTCGACCGTGTATATATACAGGGTGCTAGGAACGTAGGTACAGATCTTTTTATAAATGGTATCTTAAAATGCTCTCACTAGTGCGCGTTAGTTGCATTTATCTGCGTCTAATAGTCCTCCCGCGAAAACATCACGTACTTTTCTACCTGATGTTTTCTGCACCGTCGTAACTGCACAAACGAAGTGGACTATGCCTGTCAGTGAAGACTTCCCGTATTGCATCCACGCCTCCAAACTTCAATAACTGATCTGCTGCCCACCCAAAAACGAACGTTAGTGGCTTGTTTGTGCCACACGTAATTGGAGGAGGCAGCCAACCTAAAAACATACTACTCGTAATAGTTATAAATCCTAATTTGTAAATGAAGTAAATACTGATGTACTGTCGTTTATTACACTGTCCTCAGCCATCAAGGGAAATATCTGCACTTATACTCCCAACACTCTAATATACTGGGTGGTCAAAAACAGTGTGAGCAGCTTGTAAGGTTTTGCATGGGAGGTTGTGCTGAGAAATAATTATTGAGAAAAAAATCGGATATCACAAGCTGCGACATCGTCGCAAAAAAACAGTGACTCGTACATGTAATAAGTTTCCTTTAATTTAGGTCTATGTTCACAAACTTATGTTAACAGATTATCGGTTTCGGTCTTTAATGACCATCATCAGATCTGTTTCATAAAAACAAAGTCCTAATGTAGCTGCAGTACAGTTATGAAACAGATCTGATGATTGCCATTAAAGACCGAAACCGGTAATCTGTTAACAAAAGTTTGTGACCATAGACGTAAATTAAAGGAAAATCCGATATGTTGCAACATTTTCGAGTTATTTACCATTGAAGTTAGTCACTCACGTGATTCCCGCGCAAATTCAAACACTCGCGCGCACAAAAATGTGCTCATACACAGATTTCTGTTGACCTCTGAGTTACCACTTGTTGGAATGCTCATTAGCAGTAAAAATATGCCTTTATCGGTAGTGATAAATTTAAGCTAGGCGAGCAAATGCTAAGTTTGTTCGGTTTGAGTAACCCAAACAAAGAAAACGATTGGCGACGGAGCCACTGGCAGGCTGCTTGAATTTGCGACGACCTGATTGGCTAAATTCAATGCTAAATAACATGGAAATGCCGCAACATTTAGAATTTTTTTCTAATCAATTATTTCTCACCGCGACCTCCCCCTCAACGTCCTTACAAAGTTTTCAGACTGTTTCTCACCACTTTGTATACTGTGTGCGTACTATTTGTCGTTTATGGTCATATTGGTTTAACAGAGCATATAAAAGGTGAATCTGCGCAACGAAAGAAAAAAAATGAGTATGTGAAACAAAAGAATCTGATCGAAGAACTATTATTTGACAATTACACAAATTTTTATCTTTATTCTGTAAAGAGTTTCTCAAAAACAAAGCGGTCGTTATATTCGCATGCAAACATTATGCTGTTTTTCCTCCTAAAAAGGTATGGTTTACATCCGGTCGACAACGAAACTATCATAGATGGAATGGAAGATCAAGTTGAGGAAGAATGGAGTACGGAAAGTGACCGAGTCCTTCTCAAAGAAAACATACCGGAATTTGTCTTTAGTGATCTAGGGAAACCACGGGAAACCTAAATCTGGATGGCCGGAGTGGAATTTAAACCACCCGCAGGCCCGCATGTGAGTCCAGTTGCCACTGTTCTTTGCCGCATAATACACATTTGTCTAACATGCTGCACAGACTACTCATGGTAAAGTGCTGTGATGGCTCAGCATCAAAAATGTCTATTTCCGTTGGAACTGTACACATTGTGACCGCTTACTTGGTACTTTGTTGATCCAACTTTAGAGCGCAATACAGCAGTGATTCTGCGTGTTGTAAATTCGACAAATCTCTGATAGTTTTCAGTAGGAATGTGTCACCAGTTATTCACGAACAAATCACTCAGTTCCCGTAAATTAGGACAGATAGTTTGGTAGTGTGGAGCTGGCGCTGGATGTTCCATCTGTTTCAGACTACGGCGAAGCTGAAGGCCAAGATACCAACCTGAGTTTACTATAATGCTCCTCAAACTAACGTAGCACGTTTCCGGGCTTGTAGTATACATTCTTAGATTTTGTTGAGCACGCGTACGTTGTGCATCAAAGATAGTTCACGTCCGCTGCCTGTGAGCGTACAATGAGCTACGCGTAGTAGTTCCGCGATCTGCGCCCAGTCTTTTATGCCGTGACTTTTGGGATGAAAGAACTCTGTCGATTGTTGGTTGTCTTCTCTAACATTACTAAAAAACAGTTGTGATCATCTTAAAGTGTCTGAATCGTGGACGTTAGTAATAATATTCAGAATAGCCCTAGGTGAGGGATTAGCATTACTGTATTTTTTCAGAAATAAACTTCAGAGGTGAGATCGTTATCTCAACGACTTCTGATTACGATTGTTTTGATGCACGTAAGTACTTACTGTTTGGGGGTCGGAGGGACCATTGGAAAGTTGATCAGCGGCCGGATCTTCAACTTCGGATCGAGCCCTGTTAGTGGGAACTTTCATTTAACTTCTTGAAATACAATCCGGCAGCTGCCGGTCATTAACCAGTGATAATGCTTCGCCTTGCACAACAGGTAGCTCTCCCCCCCCCCCCCCCCCCCCCCCCCCCCCGTCTCCACCCTTCTCTAATCCTGCAAGGCTCTAATTAATGTATGATAAAATTCAGACGTTTTACTACGGTATGTTGATGATTTTCACTTATGGACCGTCTGACAGCAACTGAATGAAACACAATGTTAGTGCCATACGCGTTTCGCCTTTATTTTCTGCAAGGCATCATCAGTGGCCTGTAATATGTACATATGTTAGCTATTTTATTTACATTTTTGTCACTGTGCCTATAGGTTATAAACAGTTCTGGTGGTTGGTATTTCCTATTAAGTAGTAATGTTTTGAACTGTACTTACAGGTTGCGTAGACAGTTTCTTGCATATTACGCTCCTGTTGCATTTTTGGTCTTGTTCTTCTTCCTATGAGCGCCAATTTGCTGTTTTTTCTGCATTCCACAGCATTCCACCAGAACTGTTTATAACCTATAGGCACAGTGACAAAAATGTAAATAAAATAGCTAACATATGTACATATTACAGGCCACTGATGATGCCTTGCAGAAAATAAAGGCGAAACGCGTATGGCACTAACATTGTGTTTCATTCAGTTGCTGTCAGACGGTCCATAAGTGAAAATCATCAACATACCGTAGTATTACGCGCAACTGAGGAGGACAGGACCAAAAAATTGAAGATGTTCAGACGTTTTCTCTGAGTACTTTGCAGCTGGAGTACAGGTGACATTTCAGCCAGCGCATTACGTAAGCTCAAAAGTTTCCAAGACGAATTTCATAATCAAAAATTATTGTAACTGACAATAATAATTAAACTTGATTCTTTTTAAACGCATAAACTAAATTCTAAAGGAGCCCTTCGAAATACATTAGAGTCTTTTGCTACGGACAGTTACTCTGATGACAGATGTCATCTCTGTCGGGCAAGTCATCAAGCTGGTGCCTCACAATAACGTGCAGGTAGTCCATAGCTCTCAACGTGCGTTCGATTACTACCACAGGTCCCATGCAAGACCAGTTGGAAACCCGCCATAGGATGAAGAGGTAAGGGGCCCACATTTCCTCATATAAGTACGTCAGGACAAGTCCCCAATGATTACGGGAAAGGCTACAAATTGTTATTTATGCTTCTCTCGAAGCTAAGTTACGATTAAATTGTAACATCCAGAATGAGATTTTCACTCTGCAGCGGTGTGTGCGCTGATATGAAACTTCCTGGCAGATTAAAACTGTGTGCCCGACCGAGACTCGAACTCGGGACTTTTGCCTTTCGCGGGCAAGTGCTCTACCAACTGAGCTGCAAGGTTCGCAGGAGAACTTCTGTAAAGTTTGGAAGGTAGAAGACGAGATACTGGCAGAAGTAAAGCTGTGGGTACCGGGCGTGAGTCGTGCTTCGGTAGCTCAGTTGGTAGAGCACTTGCCCGCGAAAGGCAAAGGTCCCGAGTTCGAGTATCGGTCGGGCACACAGTTTTAATCTGCCAGGAAGTTTCAAATTGTAACATATTAAATCCAGTATTTACCATTCTTCGTCCACTTTCCATAGGTGGACACGACAGTAGCACGCAAACAGCCAACCGGCTTCGCCATTTCCGTGATACTTGCTTCCAGGCGCCGAGCCACAGCAATCTGTCAGTTATCAACGGGGATATCCCCATTTGTGGCCCGTGTCGTCACCAGAATATTTCCCCATACGTCTCTTCTCCGCTTATCCACTTTCCTTTCCGCGTCTTGTGCCCACAATCCCGCCAGCTGGCCTATCGTTTTGAGGTGGGCAGTGGTTATAATATTTTGGCTCATAAATATATGTACATACGTATATAAACGGTGGGTAATCAGAGGATACAAGGCGCAAAATGCGTTAGTAAAAATACTGAAGATAAGTTTATTGTATTAATTTATATTTCGTTAATGGGACGAGAATGCTAGACCAAGTAACTGACAAAGTGAGAGGAAGTTTCATATTGCACTGAGCTGTGTCACAATATAACTGCAGATATATCCAACTAACGTCGTCTGAACAGGCCTCGGAAGGCCCTATAATACTGACCGATCGTCGTGTCATGCTCAGCCGATAGGTGTCAATGGATATGGATATGGAGAGGCGTTTGGTCAGCATACCTTTCTCCCGATCGTTGTCAGGTATCGTGAGCAGAGATGCTAACTTCTCAATTAAGTATCTCCTCAATTGGCCTCACGAGGGCTGAGTACACTCCGATCGCCAAAAGTGCTCGGTAGATCCGGAAGATCACCCATTCAAGTGCTAGCCAAGCCATACAGCACTTCGGTTATCTAACGGGAACCGGTGTTACCACTGCAGCAAGGCCGTTGTCTCTGAAAATATATCTACTATTGTTATTTTTGCATAGCAATAACTGGTATACGTACAACTGGGAAACTAAATTCATGCTGTGTGCTTCTTTGGTCCTAATAAACGGTTACTTACGGTACACAACAAAAATGTGTGATATAAAAGTGGCGTGAGGTGCCTGCAGTTGTTGAAAGAAAACTGTTCGACCAAAACAGAAAAGTTTTAAGCGCAGTACAGTTCGCTGTGCATGGGTTTCTTCATTCAGACTGCGGGGCCCTGATCATTCCACCGGTTGACCTTTCTTGTTCTCGGCGACTCCAAACCCACAGTTTTTTTTTTTTTTTTTTTTAAATCATCAGCCTTCCGACTGGTCTTGATGCTTCCGCCACGATTTCCTCTCCTTTGCCAACCTCTTCATCTCACAATATCACTTTGAATCTATGTCCTCAATGATATGCTGGATGTATTCCATTCTCTGACTTCCTCCACAGTATTTGCCATCTACAGCTCCCTCTAGTACCGTGGAAGTCATTCTCTAATGTCTCAGCAAATACCCTATCACCCTGTCCCTTCTCCTTGTCAGTGTTATCGATATATTCGTTTCATCTCTGATTCTGCGCAGAACCACCTCATTCCTTACCTTATCAGTGAACCTAGTTTTCAACATTTGTCTGTAGGACCACGTTTGAAATGTTTCGACTCTCTTCTGTTCCTGTTTTCCTACAGTCCATGTGCTGCATTCCAAACGTACATTCTCAGAAATTTCTTCCTCAAGTTAAGGCCTGTTTTCGATACTAGTAGACTTCTCTTGGCCAGGAATGCCCTTTTTGCCAGTGCTAGTCTGCTTTTGATGTGTTTGCTCCGTCCGTCGTTGGTTATTTTGCTGTCTAGGTAACTGAATTCCTTAATTTCATCCACAACGTGCACATCAATCCTGATGTTAAGTTCCTCTCTGTTCTCATTTCTGCTACTTCTCATTACTTTCGTCTTTTTTCGTTTTGCTCTCAATCCATATTTTCTACTCATTAGACTCTTCATTCCATTCTGCAGATCATGCAATTCTTCTTCACTTTAACTCAGGTTAGCAATGTCATCAGGGAATCGTATCATTGATATCATTTCACCTTGAATTTTAATTTCACTCCTGAATTTTCTTTTATTTTCGCCGGCCGCGGTGGTCTCGCGGTTCTAGGCGCGCAGTCCGGAACCGCGCGACTGCTACGGTCGCAGGTTCGAATCCTGCCTCGGGCATGGATGTGTGTGATGTCCTTAGGTTAGTTAGGTTTAAGTAGTTCTAACTTCTAGGGGACTGATGACCGCAGCTGTTAAGTCCCATAGTGCTCAGAGCCATTTTTTTTTCTTTTATTTTCATCGTTGCTTCTTCGATTTGTAGATGAACAGTAGCGGCGAAAGACTACATTACTGTCTTATACCCTTTTTCAGTCCCAGTACTTCGTTCTTGGTCGTCCGCTCTTATTATTCCCTCTTGGCTCTTGAACATATTGTCTATTACCCGTTTGTCCATATAGCTTACCCCTATTTTTTCTCAGAATTTCGGACAACTTGCACCATTTTACACTGTCGAGCGCTTTTTCCAGATCGACAAATCCTATGAACGTGTTTTGATTTTATCTTTAGTCTTGCTTTCTTTATCAGCCGCAACGTCAGAGTTGCCTTTCTGATGCCTTTACCTTTCCTAAAGCCGAAGTGATCGAGATTTAACACATCCTCAAATTTCTCTTCTATTCTTCTGTATGTTATTCTTGTCAGCTATTTGGATGCATGAGCTTTTAAGCCGACTGCGTGATAATTCTCCCACCAGTTAGCTCTTGCAGTCTTCGGAATTGTGTGATTGATGTTTTTCCGAAAGTCATATGGTATTAACGGTGGAATTCCCGCTGCACTCTTTACGTCACCACCCTTGATTTTAATCTCACCGAAGGTAATTTCGACTCTCCTATATGCTGAGACAGTCCTTCCGACAACCATTCCTTTTTCGATTTCTTCACTTTTTCATGCCCACTAAAACAGCTGTAAACGATACAGTATGAGCAAAGGTTTGGCTTAATGTCCCCACAAACGGCCGATATGGATAGTGGCTCACAGGCCCTACAGCTCACGACAGACGATCAACATCAGAGGTGTGCGCAACTTCTGAAGTGGACCAAACTGCTCGCAGTAACAAGGCCTGGCAGAGAGCCGTGATTCAGTCTAGTACAGTGTGTACCATAATGCTAATTATATTTCGACACTGCAATGTGCCTGGATTTTCTTGTTCCTCTATTTGGCTTTCATTCAGTGTTCTACTCTCGAAAAATCTGATTTTGTTCAGAGATTACGTGTTCGCATCGGGAGCGGACATAAAATTAAGCATTAGAGCAAATCACACTTCAAAGAAGACAGAGCACCCGATTAATCAACAATATATTTGTCACAAGGCTTAGCGATGATAAGACCTAGTGAGCCCCAATACATTCCTACCATAAAGCTATAAGGAATGATGAAAGTTGTGAAGAAAGGACGAAACTCCTTTCTCATTCACCAGAACTGTGCTCTTTCAACATACGGTATGCCCTGCCACATGTGATTTTCAACCCACTCGTAGCCTGTTATTGGAGTGCTGACAACATCTACCGTGATTCATTTGCCTGGACGAGCTTTCTCCATCATTCGAATGTCCAACAGCTAATCTCTTTGTTACTTATCTAGGGTGAGCAGAGGTACTAGTGTTAGGCGATGACTACTGTACTACTGAGAGTTGGCTGCGGAAGGTACAGATGCTGTCGTAGTATAGCAATGAACAGCAAAATCTTTGTCATACTGTCGCTCATCTGATCATTGTTATAACCTGCGATAGCTGACATCTTGTATCCACTCCCTCCCAACAACTCCCCGCCACCACATTTCCCCACTCCCCCAGCAGGTGAGTATGGCGGCACTGACATTCCACGAATCCAAGTATTTGCCTTTCACATGGTAGTACGTGAAAAGCCCAGTACTTGCAAGACATCAGAGATGGAGAGTCCCAGGCATACATTATCAAACCACAATGAAATGCTGTCGTGTCGTGTGTACTAAGAATCAATTTTTGACGCACTAGTTAAAGCACGTTGCAGGCGAAATGCTCCTTCTACACTCCGCTGGCTAACAAAAGGAACAATAGGTGGCTTCCTGTTTAACGTGGTATCCGGACCAAGATACTGTTTTCCACCTTCTGCTCAAACAAATCAATTTCATAAGGTTTTAACATGTGCAGCTCTATAGCCGCTGTAAATTTCCTATAGGGAGTCGTTTTCCTGCGTAGATTGTTTACTAAATTTCAAAATAGAGAGTTTATCTTAAAATAAAGAAGTTATGTGATTGCTAAGGAAATAAATGAAGTGTGTAATTCAAAATAAAAGAACAGCCTCCACAGGAAAATTTTTATGGAATTACGGATGTGTGTACTATTTCAAATGCCAGAAAGAAGAGTGTTCGTTTATATTTGCTACCAAAACTAAAAACATACTCCAAAAGAAATATTATTCTTGGTAATTATATTCTTTTCAATAAATACATCGCTGTGTCTTACTCATGACCTTACTCGTTGTGAAGTTTCCATCCACACGTAACCCGGAGATCAAGAATATCAACTGTAATACGTCAAACTAAGTCCCATATCACTTCGCCCACGTTGCATCAAATGAAACTTCTAGCCATAGCTTGGAGGGCATTAATGCAATGATAATTCCCGGGATTTCCCTTTTCCTGCAGTGATGGCCAATCTGTGTTTAAAGTCGTCGTTGACCATTCGCTCGTGGCCCCTGGCGTAACTGCTGCTTCTTTGTTGGAGCAGCTGCTGCTACTGCAGTTTTCCTCATGTATCTTCCATCTTTCTTTGCAGCTGACCTCATGTGTGTGTCATCGTCATTAGCGCTGAGAACATCTGAGTGGTATAAATTCGTCTGCAGAGTGAATTTCTTCCTTGTTTTGCAGAAATGATAACAGAGGCATTTAGAAAAGTGTTTTTGGCAATTACACATTTTTTTGGGGTCATCAGTCTTCTGATTGGTTTGATGCGGCCCACCAAGAATTCCTTTCCTGTGCCAACGTCTTCATCTCAGACTAGCACTTGCAACCTACGTCCTCAATTATTTGCTGGATGTATTCCAATGTCTCTCTTCCTCTACAGTTTTTGGCCTCTACAGTTCCCTCTAGTACCATAGAAGTCATTCCCTCTTGTCTTAACAGATGTCCTATCATCGTGTCCGTTCCCCTTGACGGTGTTTTCCACATATTCCTTCCTTATTTTTGCTCTTCAAATTGTGCTTTTCTTGTTGTCGTGCGAAATACGTGATAATTATGGTGTGTGAAAAACGTAACACTAGGCCCCAAAGTAAATTGAGAAATGATAGTGACGACGAGCGTAGCTTATCAGCACCACCGTGTAGTGAATTAACAGGCATTCAAAGTACTAATTTGGTAATAGTGCATAGGGAAAAAATGGAAATGTCGTGTGGCTAGGGCCTCCCGTCAGGTAGACCGTTCGCCTGGAGCAGGTCTTTCGATTTGACGCCACTTCGGCGACCTGCGCTTCGATGGGGATGAAACGATGATGATTAGGACAACACAACACCCAGTCCCTGAGCGGAGAAAATCTCCAACCCAGCCGGGAATCGAACCCGGGCCCTTAGGATTAACAATCTGTCACGCTGACCACTCAGCTACCGGGGCGGATAGTGTATAGGGAAATTGAGCGGGCGGCAAATCATGGTGTAGACAGGGAAACAATTAGTGAACAGGGAAGCATTATCGATCGATCGGTCGGCAACAGCTCGCCTCAGGATTTCGAAATGACAGGACACAATCTTGCAAATACTGTAGATTCAGGTTTTGCGTCCTCACCGTTTTCTCAAATAAGTCAAGACACATTTTCTGCTATTCAAAATGCGAATATTGCCAGTTCAAATGCACAGCCGAATAGCACTGAGGAACATGTTTCAGACACCAGTGCATTGTTATTACAATTAATGGGATGAAAGCTTCAAAAGTTTGACACAATGGAACAACACCAGAGACAACCACAGCAACAGCTTCAAAAGTTAGACTCCACGCTTGAACAAACACGTGAAGGTTTAACTGCTGAATTACTTAAAATCGAATCGAAATGTAAAAAAATCTGTGATGACATAAAACACAAATTTGTGAGCATTTCCAACCTATTTTTTCTCATCATCAAAATGCATTACAGAATCAAGAAGCAGCCATAAAGGAACTGCAAACTATTGTTCATGAAAATCACGACACCCTGCAAGCTAAAATTGACTCAGTTGCATCTATCGATTCGGTTATGCAACTTGCAAAAACTCAGTAAAAGTTAAAGGACACAGTAGATACGTTTTCAACACAAATGGACACTCTGAATCTTGGTTCAGAAAAACACAGCCGAACTTTCGGATTAGTTCACAAACTTATCTACAAAGGTAGATGATGATCTGAATGACACAAGACCCGTAGCCTTCACTGACACAGAAGAGTATGAACAAATTAAGAAATTTATACAAAATCAAAATCAAATTAATACGCAACACAAAAGAGAAATCCGGGAAGTACAAGATCAGTTGGCACAAGTAATACAAGAACTACATATTTCAGAGAACACTCGCACTCCAACACGGGAAGAGGGACTTAGAAATACGAAAAAGCCACAAAATAATAACACAGGGCATTTCTTATTGAAATTATGAAAGAAATTGGCAAGGTGCACCGAATTTTGAGATGGAACCGCCGATACGACGTAACAATGACCGATATGCGACTCACCTACATGATGATTTTGGCTATAAGCTGTTCATTACTACACGTAAATTCAGAACATTTAAGAATTCTGGCCACGAAATTCATCCACAAGCGTGGCTTCATCAATTCTCTCATTGTTTTCCTCCCAACTGGTCATTAGAGCACAGATTAGAATTTATGTGTGGCTATTTAGAGAATGAACCAGCTGTAAGAATGCGATCGGTCATTCACGATTGTCACAGTGAAGGAGAATTTTATCATGCCTTCCTCTCAGCAAATTGGTCTTAAGCTACACAAGACGGAGTAAAACACAGCATCATAATGATGAAACATTTCGAACAATCTGAATTTTCCAGTCTTGTGAAATATTTTGAAGACATGTTGCATAAGAATCGGTATCTGTCATACAGCCCCTCAGAACTCATCCGCATTTACTTAATCAAATTGCTTGAACATTTACGACATAGTATTTTGGCAGGACGTTGCAAAGACGACATTGAACCTTTTCAGGGACTGTTGCAAGAATTAGAAATTGACACTGACAATCGCGGGACGCGAAAAGAGGAACACAACAATTACGGGTCACATCCGTCACAATTCTGCGATGATAGAAATGATAACTGGACACGACAAGGCTATTCTTACAAAGCAAATCGTGACCAAAACAGACACCATCCGTATGACAACCGTTGCCAGAATAATAGTTACAGAGAAAGATCGCATTTCCGTAGTAATGAATATGACAGAGATAACCATAGAAACAAACAATGTGGGAACCAAAACAATTATTATCAAGGGAGACAGAATAACTTCAGACGCAACAGTTCGGCGCGCAGTTACGATTAAGGGAGAAATGCTCCACCACGTGACCGACAAGAAAGAAATTACAGAAACCACCGACATGACGACAGACGATATAATCTTAACGACAGACCTGAATTTCATCAGAACTGGCGGGATTCAAACAGGGCAGTGCCCTCACGACAAGGTGAATTTGTAGAAGTTAGATCTTCAAATCCCAATAACGACGAGCGCCAACAAAGAGACAGTATGCGATGACTCACACCGCTGGCAGCCATAAAACGTACTTATGAAGCTGACAACGTAGCTGCCGTGCCTGGTAATTACGTAAAAATGGAAGACATTAGGGACATCTTACTCCAGGAACACGACGTAAAACATAACAACATTGCATATCTTGTAATTCATATTACAGTAAATGACGTAAAATTTGCGGCAGTACTTGACTCTGGCAGTCCCATTTCAGTAATTAGTGTAACAGCCTTTAGCAAATGCAACAAATCGAACGATTTCCCCACAATTCCATTACGTATGATTAAATTACAAGGTGCAATCGTTGGAAAAAGTGTAGATGTACGCCAACAAACCAACTTAGAATTCTTTTGTCAAAGCCACAGTTTCTCTATGAACGTTCTTGTTTTTCCGTTACTGTCGACGGAAATTATATTGGGAGTAGACTTTTTGAATGAATACAAAGCAATCTTAAACTTTCACGATGCTGAAATAAGTTTAGAGAAAGAAGGTAAGTCAATAGCTTTGAAATTTGAAGATTGGCTCTCAAA
Organism: Schistocerca americana; assembly: GCF_021461395.2. Classification (NCBI taxonomy): domain Eukaryota; kingdom Metazoa; phylum Arthropoda; class Insecta; order Orthoptera; family Acrididae; genus Schistocerca; species Schistocerca americana. The sequence goes on from NC_060119.1 coordinate 800,589,784, forward strand.
CCATGACGAGGAAATTAATCGGCTTTACCTTCTGTTAGACAACAGTTCGGAATTTCCGACGGAACTTGACACTAACAATCACTCTGAAAGTGCTGACAGCGACGATATCGACGGCGTATTTGATACTAATGAGTTAATTCAGAATAAAATTCAAACAATTGAGAATTGTAATGACACTGATAGGCAGGACCTTTTTGAGATTTTACAAGCATATTACACAGTTTTTACTCACAAAACAGGAACGATCAAGGGATTTCAATACCAATTTCGTGTTCGTGAGCATACTAAATTTTGTGTTAGACCATACGTAATTCCGGCACATTATAGGGACCGTGTTAGAACAGAAATACAATATATGCTTGACGAAGGCATTATTGAGCCTGCAGTAAGTTCATACAACAATCCATTACATGTTGTTGAGAAGAAAAATGGATCGATCAGGCTTGTCTTAGATTCGAGACAAATCATACTATCATCATTCCTGAAACAGACAGGCCGCAAACGTTGGAAGAACTTCTCCAAAATTTTAACCGTGTAAAAGTGTTGTCTTCCATTGATCTCAGATCCAGCTTTTATCACATCGAACTTTATCCAGAATGTAGAAAATACATAGCTTTTCTTTGTTTCGGCGTTTGTTATCAATTTCGGAAACTTCCTTTTGGTTTGAACATTTCTTCGGCAGCATTCATTCGTGGGCTAAATTCCATATTATATGAGTTCTTAAAACGTCACATCACCTTATATGTGTACGATATTCTGATAGCAGAAGCCTCATGGGAACAACATAATCGCGTCCTCAAAAGTGTGTTACGTATTTTTGCAGAATCTGGAATTATAGTTAACTTGGAAAAGTTTGAATTCGGTAGGAAAAAAGTGATGTTTTTGGGACACATTATTTCTTCTGAAGGCAATCAGCTGGATCCTGAAAAATTAGAAGCAATCAGAGCCATTCTAGTTCCACCCACAAAAAAACAAGTCTGCAATTTTCTAAGTCTCGTAAATTTTTACCGTCGTTTTCTGAATATGCAAATTCTAGTTACACCAAAACTATACTATTTGGAACTGGCACGAACAAGCACTGTTGGAATTTAATTCTTTGAAAGAAGCGATACTTAATGCGCCAATACTAGCTCATCCAGATCTGTCACAAGATTTCTGCCTCAGCACGGGTTCTTTTAAAGTCGGTCTTGGTGCCCATTTATTTCGAGAAGCCATAGAAAATTACACTGCTGTTCAGAAAAACCATTACTTTTGCTAGTCGAGTGCCAACAAAATCTGAAAAAAATTATTCCGTTACTGAATTGGAAGCTTTAGCTATCGTTTGGGCAGTTAACAAATTCCGTTCCTTTCTTTCAGGTAAGCACGTAAAAGTATACAGTGATCATCGTGCATTTCAATTTCTTAGGTCTTCAAAATTAAATCATGACAGGTTAAAACGTTGGGCATTGTTTCTGCAAGAATTCCACTTCACAACTACATTCCCGGCAAGGAGAACACCGTTGCGGACGCACTGTCACGCGCACCGGCAGGGCTTGAGAAAAGTAAGACAGAAGGCAACCTCGAGATAAATTTCAGTATTCTTTACATTCAGAAAGTCACCTTTGAAAACTTCATCACCACATCTTTAAAGGATATTGCTCATGAACAAGATAAAGATCCGATTTGGAAAGACATCAAAAGTAAATGGCATGAAAAGACACACACAGATTCGGCATTATTATCTGGTTAGGAACAACATACTCTGCACTGTTGATGACAAGCTATAGGTACATTATATTCCTGACGATTTTGTTAATAAGCTCATTTGGTACATTCGTTTCAGCTACGCACATTTTGGTCCACGAAAATGTTATCATATTCTTCGGAGGACTTGTGTTATTTTAACACTATGGAAAAGAGAATTCGAAGAGTCTTGCCTACTCTTAAACTTTGTCAAAAAGCTAAACCATTTACCATCTCACATCGTGCTCCGTTGTTTCCTATCATTCCTTCTAAATTAAAAGAATTTGCTGCTGTTGATCTCTTGGGACCCCTAGTCAGAACATGTAATGGATTTTCGTACATTCTAGTCGCTGTTGAACTTACTTCAAAATTTGTTTCTTTCACACCGTTACGTAAAGCCACTGGACGGTCTGTATCCAACGCCTTTGTTAAAAATTTCTTACGTGAAGTTGGACACGTCAGTAAAGTCATTTCAGATAACGGACAGCAAATCAGATCTGCTGTTTGGTCACGCATGCTTCGGAATCATAAAATCAAACCTATTTTTATTTCACACACTGGAACCCGTCTGAACGGATTATGAAAGAAATCAATAAGCTTTGCAGACTTTATTGTCACAGAAAGCGTCAGTATTGGGACAGATATTTACACTTATTTCAAAACGGGCTGAATGAAATGCCTCATGACTCCACTGCTTTACCACCTATTCTTGTGCTGAAGAATGAAGAACCAACGAACAGAATCAGAGAGCTTGTACCTTTTCCGAATACATGTAAACTTCGACACAAAAACATAATTGATTTGGCTATTAACAATGTAAATTCTGCAGCAGACAAAAGGAGAAAACTACACGGTAAAGCAAATGCAAAGAAATTATATATTGATCAGAAAGTTCTCATTAGGGCTCATTCATTGTCACATAAGAAGAAACAATTGAGTCACAAATTCTTTCTGATTTACAATGGACCTTACAGAATCCGACGTATACCACATGATAATTGAGTTGAAGTTGAAACTCCGCGTACTAGGAAGAGTAAAGGATTGCACCACATTTCACATGTTAAACCGTTTATTGAGAGATAATCTGCTTTTAACTTAGTCTTTGCTATAAAATTTTTGACTTGACGTTACTAGTGCGCTTTGTCACACGTAGAAACTGTTAACATGCAACAATGTTTTGAAGTTATCTATCCAGTCTAGAACCTAGGGAACATATTTAGACGGTAATTACGAATGCATTGTTATAGTGAGCAGACGACACAGTGTTATTGTATGTGTACATTCTTGCTTGTTAGTTGCACGATTACGTAACGACTATAAGGCTCACATACTTAGGACATATGCTGGCACTGCTAATGGGATTTTAAGGCAACATTTTGGTTTACTTGAAAATACATTCTAGATTTAAAGTACTTTCTTAGAGATACCAGATGACACAGTGGATAGTTTATTTGACAGCTACACGATTAAATCACGATGCTACTAATGAGTGACACAATTTATATTATTACTTTTGCGCTGTATCTATTTTATATCCGCACAGTTTTTCTGAATTCTTCTGGAAAGAAAACGTATTTTAGTAATAACTTTTGTTATGAGACAGCCTTTTTTGTAGCACAACAATACGTTACAGTATAGTACTTTCTTGATCACGGTACTGTACGTAATAACTACAATATCTATACGCATAGCATTTCTCTTTTGTTTATTACGAGGTAAGTGCATTGACTTCTACAGAACTTTGCTTACGGACGACGATAATTAAGACACTTGGCACATTTTTTACCCTTAAGTAATTACAGAGATTATCTTACAACAAGACACACAGTTTAGCGCTACAGTACACGTATTTGAGTGATTAATTTTGTACTTAAAACATTTATGTTTAAAGATTTTTGAATTACAAAGATGCAAAGAAGGTTTTCGGTGATACATTTCATTCCATTGCTGTAATCTGTAACATCTGAGGGTATAATTACATTTATCCTCAGAGGGTACACGCCTACTTTGTGTACTAAGCGTGGCAAGCGCTAGGAGCCCTAGCTAAAATGGTATTTGCTTACACAACTTTACACATTGGTACCATATTTCTGTAACACAGAATTACACAGTTATCTGATCATTTAACTGAGAGAGATAAACATTTTTTTACTACGTCAGTGACACATGTTTACGCAATTACACAGCTGGATAACTTCACACTTATGAAATTGTATCTTGTCTGTACTTTGTGAACTCTTCATCTTTTTTTGGAACCATTTGATACTATGAGAGCATTGAATGATGTATTTGGTATAGGATCATGATTTTTAAAGTAAGTTTGAGGTAGATGACACTATTAAAATGAGCAGAGAATTTTTTTTAGGTTTTAAAAATTATTGCAGAAAGCTACGACGTTTTTGAGATTTGACTGAGATGTTATGATGTTATTATTATGACGATGATTTGTATTATGCTATTGAGGTATGTTTATGATCAATAAGCTGATGCTATATGAGGAATCTGATTATTCTATGTATTTATTATGATGAAATATTGAAGAAGTGTCGACAAATATGTATATGTGTAATAAGGTAAGGAATAACTAGTAGTGGTTAGGGACTCTGATTTGTGAAAAAGGATGTTGGACACCAAGAATCATACTTTAAGAGTTATGAAATGTGTGTACATGCGTGAATGTATCACAACACTGCTATTCATGAGATTTCGTTTCTACACATTTCTACTGTAATTTTTCGACCTGTGCAATTTTATTGGTATCAAACTGTCACTGTAGCGGAGACCGCTATCGTAAATGTTTCGGTAAGGACGTTAAGTGACCTTGACGTAATGCGTTGTGGGCGCCTAGCTGCGCCAGTTGCCTGGAGAAAAAGCCATTAGGTGGAGAAAAAAGAGGCCATTAACCTCTCTGTTGACATTCCTTTGTAGAAAGCATCGCAAATACGACACGCTCGTACTTGAAAACATATGATTGCAGTTTGGAGCTTGTACTTTCTGTTATTTACTGAAATGCGTAATGAAATGATGAGAAACATTTTACGTCTATTGTCTTGCTAGTTGAGAGATTTTTTTACTGCCTTAGAGATGCCATATGGATAGTGAATGACGTTTCATCCCTTGCTTTATGTATATATTTGCCTATTTTGTTTAATATCTAGTTTCTAGTTGCACTGCAGCATTGGTTAAAATAAAATGTAATAGATGTACTAATATCAGTATTTTATGCCTACAGATCCATTAAATAATAATTATATGATCTATTTTCTTTAAAAAAAAATGGGAGGAGCACAAACAGACGTTTCCCTTCACAGGAACTGCATACATAATGTTTCAATGATTTGGTAACTTTTTTGACAGAGTAAGTTTTTGTGATGCATCACTGTAGTTTTAAGATCTGACATAGGCGTCAGACATTTTCTATCTTTACAGTAATATTTTTTCTGCTTGAGCTTTATCATGTTTAGGTATAAGTAATTGCATTTGCTGCTGCCATTTTCCAGGCATAGTTCTACTGAATTTTACATTGTATTAACCCAGTTTTATTACTGATTTATTTTTCTTGTTGCTCCACATTGGATCATATTAGTTGTAATGTTGCATTTGCTTTGCTAATTTAGATATACTGCTACTTGCTTCGCCAATTTGCATTTTTTTGTCATTGCTGTTTGTGTTAATGTTTGTGCTGCTGCATTGCCTTATCCCTTAGTTTATGCATCTGAACTCAGTAGATTTAAGTTAGCTTAAGAGGGGGTAGGCTATGTAAGAGAATGAGATGTGATGAATTGGAAGAAATGCAATTAGAAGTTATATGAAAAAAGTTTGTAAAAAGAAAAAGGTACTGTAGAATGAAGAATAATTATTTTGAAAGAGTATATGAAGAGAATACAGAAAGCAGGTATAGACAGAACTTTTTGGGAATAATGATGAATGAAGGGAGATCTCTGAGAAGTAAAGAAAATTTTGTTTGCAAAAAAAAAAACTGCAGTAAAACAAAATCTGTCCTTTCCTTTTGTGTTATTCCGCTATGTGTTTGTGTACCCTTGTGTATTTGTGTTCTTCCTGTCTTTATGTGTTTATCTGATAGGAGTTATATTGTAGAATTTTTCTAATACTATATTATTTACTTTGTAAAGATGTTTAGACATTATTTATTCTGTTCTATTTTAATGCTCATGTGTGAAATTAATGTTTCGAAAATTATTCTCATTATTTTATTTATTTACTTACGTCATAATTCCTGTAACACTGATGTATATGTTTATTTGTAATCTTTTGTAAAGCCTGTATTACTACAAATGTTATCTGTATTATTATGTTCTTTAATGATGTATTTTGTACTTTTGTAATTATATTCTTATGTTGTAAATTTATAATTGTATAGACACCAGACCTTCAAATTAAGTTTCATTTCACTGCACACGTTTCTGTGGGTCACAGTGTATGCACAATATGTGAGAAGTTGGGACTGGTTAACAGCATTGCTGGTTCTAAGGACAATTCCAAAAACTTTGTGAGTGCACAAGTGCTTTATGGACTTGCTATATTGTCCGCAAGAATCTGCGATGGTGACTGTGCACCCTCACAGTCGCAACAGATGGCTGCTGACCATCCCTCCAAGGACTACAGTGGGTTTGCACCTTTGATGGCCCATCAATACCATTATCTCTACAAGGTTTGCAGTGGGTACGCACCTTTGATGGCCCACCAATACCATACTCTCTATCAGGACTACAGGGGGTCTGCTCTGTGATAACCTACCTACCAATATTCTTCAAAACTTCGACTGACTCTGCTGTGGGTTTGCTCTGTTGTGACCCATTACCTGTCTGTAAGTCAAGAGTCAGCATTGTCTTTCTGTTGGAAGGACAACACTACTTCTTCAAGACTGCATGGAAATCCACTACTTCTGTGTGCATTTTCTTTTACTGTTCAGACTTTGAGAAACAAACTGCAATTACTAATGTGATGAATGATCATGACTGTCTTTATGGACTGTGAGAAAATCTTTGCTTTTTACCAACAGTGTATCAATAAGTGTGTGCATTTGATATCTTTGTTATTGTAATTATGAATTTTTTTTTCAAATCTGTGTTAGCCACTGTCCAAAACAAGTTGTAAAATTTTTGTGGGGAGCATAGGGGCTATGTAAGTAGGCTGTTTAGGTTTTTATGTTGGTAACGCCACGTAGCGCTCTGTATGAAAATCACTGGCTGTGCTGTGTGCAGTCTGTGGCTGGTTGGTATTGTTGGAATATTCGCTATTGTAGTTTTGGGCAGTTGGATGTGAACAGCACGTAACATTGTGCTGTTGGAGGTGAGCTGCCAGCAGTGGTGGATGTGGGGAGAGAGATGTTTGTTCTCTATCAAAATCTTTCATTTGCTAAGTATGCCTATCAGTAGTTAGTGCCTTCAGTAGTTAGAATCTTTTATTTAGCTGGCAGTATTGGCGCTCGCTGTATTGCAATAGTTCGAGTAACGAAGATTTTTGTGAGGTAAGTGATTCATGAAAGTTATAGGTTATTGTTAGTCAGGGCCATTCTTTTTTAGTGATTATTGAAATTCAGATTGCGTTGCGCTAAAAATATTGCGTGTCAGTTTAGTAATGATCAGAGTAAGTACAGAGAGAAATGTCTGAGTACGTTCAGTTTGAAAATCAAATAACGTAAGAGGTTTGTCAGCACAGTAATTCATTAATTTTTCTAAGGGGATGTTTCAGAATCATTATGCAAAGAAGTGGGATAAGAAAGAACTAAGGAATGACGATATAAGGTTTAAGTTCTCTAAGGCTGTAGGTACACCAATAAGGAATAGCTCAATAGTCAGTACAGTTGAAGACGAATGGACGTCTCTAAAAAGGCCATCACAGAAAGAGGGAAGGAATACGTGAACACTGATAAGGAGAAGACACAGGATGATAGGACGTGTGTTGAGGGAATCACTTCAATGGTAGTAGAGGCAGCTGTAGAACGCAAAACTGCAGAGGAAGACAGAGATTGCAATACATTCAGCAAATAATTGAGGACGCAGGTTGCAAATGCTACTCTGAGATGAAGAGGCTGTAACACCATAGCTTAGACACTACATACCTATTGTTGACTCATTTACCTCTCTATTTTGTTCAACATCCCATCGTCGAACTTCTGTAATTAGTGTATGATTAATTCGATACTGTAATGAAGTGTAATCTCTGTAATATGCACAATATGAGCAAATGATGTTTTGTCTTTCTCATATAATCTCTTTGGTTATCTTTGAGGTTGAATAATTTTGTTCAAATAATTTTTTATAGAAATGTCAATATGTGCAAAGGTTCTGTTTTATTTAACATGTTTGGTTGCTGTTATGTAAACTGCTGACCTTCACTTGGGGTTCTTAGTTATTTTGTATGTAAAAGGTGTTGTGGCTCCCCTCGGGAACGGAACTATATAGAGCGCGTAAATTGTGGTTGGCCTAGTTAGAAAAGGTGGAACCAAGAGTCAGTTGGGGACGAGCTACCAAACTATCAGCTGTTCGTGTAAAGTTGTGTATTGTGCTGATTCCGAGAGAGGCTTTTCCGTGCCTCTTTCCAATGCCTCGGATGGATGGATAAAGAGCTGGAACTATTCTGGAATTGATATCTATCATGGCCACCAAGAAATGACAGAGTCCAGCAATTCTACCTGCAAATCCACCTACCAGCATGCAAGGGGCACCACATTGCGCAATCACTGTAATAGAATAGAAGAACTATTGTAATGTACAGTGAAGGATCACCTCATTGGATGTGTTAGTGTGCTCAAATATAAGGTAATTTATAAATGAATTTATGTACCTACCTTGATTTTTTCTTGTCATACCACCTCTCAGGTTCCTCTTCGTTTGTACTGAAGTGATTACCGAGTGTTCTTTATCAGAAACATATTAAAATTAATATGGCAATAGAGTGTGCTAAATTTAATATTGTTTGTTGAAAGGATCTTACAAATATCTCAATTTTGTATTTCAGTACAGTAAAAGTTGAGAACTGATATTATCGAAAGTTACAAAGTTACGTGCTCATGCTAGTTAAGGGCTTGTTTCTTTAGTGTATTGAAAGTATCTTTAGTTTGCCCTGCTACAGTGGTCAAGATTAACGGCCCCTCTCCATTGAAAGTAGTGAAAATGCATAAAGTTACTTAATTATAGAAAGTTTCATTTACTCTTGCTATTCAAGTGAAATTCTGTACAATATTGGTTTCCTCTTGTGTATTAAAAGTGCATATTAATGGTGTAACAGGGTCAACAGTTTGACTATTGTGCTCATGCTAGTTAACGATTAATAGAAAGGCCACTGTCTATGAAAATAGTAACTTCTTTATTCAAAAGACAGTGAGAAGTAATTTGTTAGTGAACTCCATTTAATTTTCAATCTGAGTAGAAAGGTGTTTAATAGTGAGAGACTTAATCTATGCACAGTAACTAAATTTGCTGTGGACTATATCCATATTTTATGTCAGATAGGAAAATGTTTGAAAAGTAATACTGAACCTATGTCCATTACAGTGAATATTAATAGTAATGTTATAAAGACCATTCAGTTTGAATAAGCCCTGAAAGTGATAGTGTGTATGGTTATCTGTTATATTTATCCATTAGCTTGTTCTGCTCTATCAGATCCAACCTTACCGTGAAGATATGCAGGTGTCAGAGTTCATTGCACTCGCGTGTGGCAAAGTATAGGTTGTGTTTGTCCATTAAAGTTACTCATACTTATTTTCAATTCTTGAATAAGAATGTCAATCATTCTCTTGCCTAATTAGGCTGGCGACCGTTTTCTTTATTCTTTGAACAGTGTAGATAGGTAAAACATTGTTTGTTACTGTCTAAATATTTACGTAATTCTGACTTTCACTTCCGATAAGCCACCTTCGTTAGGTACAACACGGTCAACATAACGAAATTCCTCTCAGAGGGTAACACTGCTCTGTTGCTTCATACCATAATTGCTTGAATAAAAATAATTTCATCATACGAACTGCCTCCAACTTTAAGGTTATGGTATAGCAGACGGTAGTGTTATACGTGGCTTTTCCGTGACAGGACTATTTGTTCTGTTGGGGCATAGTACGTAATAAACCAAATTTAGTATTTGATTACACAAGCTACGTAAATGCAGTTGCAGTGTTATAAGGTTAGCACAGGAGAGGAATTCGGGGCGGGCCGCATCAAACCAGTCAGAAGACTCATGACCAAATAAAAAACAAAAAAAAACTTCATTTATTACGCTATCCCAGATCCCAGAAACCACTAGTCTATTTAATAGTAGAAGTCTCGTCAAATGCACCGCATGTTCCGCTACAGCTGATTTTTTGGGATAGCGTAGACAGAACCACTTATTATGTTCTGTGCAGCGCTTTTCAATAGTGCGGACAGTCTGATCGACAGTAAATTGTTCACACCCACACGGTATTTTGTACACTGCACATATTCTGAGGACTACATCGTTTTTCACAGCATTCGTTGGTTGGCGCATCTTCGTTGGGGGCCAGAAGACTGTCGATTTTACGTCTCTTAAGGAGCCGGCTTATCTTCCCTGTTACTTAGCCACAAAACTGTAAAGACACAATCTTCATCTTCCTCGTAGGCCTTCTGTTTTCGTGTCTTAGATGAAACCTTCCCTCTCTAATTCCATCGTGAACTTTATGTGGTCGTGGATGTTGTTGATGTGATCGAGGAACTCTTCCAGCTTTTCGTGTTCATGACGCTATATGATGAAAGTATCATCGAAGTACCGACAGTAGACAACTATGCCTTGCAGGAACTGTGCCCAAGGCGATAACCTCGAGATGCTCCATGAAGAGGCTGGCTAAAACTGGAGTAAATGGGCTCCCAACCGCGACGCCGTCCGTCTGGTTGAAATATTCTACACCATGTAAATAATACAATGGCGTCAGAGTATGTTCATGTATATCCACGGTGGTGTCGTCGAAGATACGGGACACCAAGTGTATAGTCTGTGATGTGCACACTCGTGACTATGAAAACCACATCAAAACTAGCCATAATATCTCCTTCACCACGGCATAGACGTTTAATTCGACCGATGACGTCAGCCGTATTATTAATATGGGGGCACAGTGTCCAGCGTGCTTTGTAAGTCTATAGGTCCGCGATCCGATGATGCTGGCCTTTAAGGGTTATCCTTCTTACGTATCTTTGGCGATAGCAGAACGTGGGTAGTCGGGGTGCCTGAGGCAGGAAGTTATTAATAACACTCTCTTCCAGCGATAACCATTTGAGAAGTACCGAATTCTTCCTCCACTATTCTGGATGTTGGGTCCCGAGGCAGTTTTTGGTACCTGTTTTCCTCTAGCATATGTCGGATTTTCGCGTCATAGTCGCCTCGTTCCACTAGGACGGCGGCACTGCCCTTGTCAGCTGGTAGGACGACGACGAGAGGATCGTTGCCGAGGGCTCGGAGGCCATCGTGTTCAGCTCTGGTCATGTTCGGTGCTGGAGGCCTGGATTTTAAAAGAATGTGGCACGTTTCTCTACGAGTTTCTTCTGCCGTTTCACTGGGAAACTGTTTCTTCAACTCCACTTAATATGTCTGCGAAAGGAATACTGAGTGGTGAAGGAGAAAAGTTATGAAGTCCCTTCTTAAGTACTTATATGATATCCTCATCGAAGTTCCTTCCTGTCGTGTTGATCATGGTACGTTCCGCAATTTTTCGTTCTGCCTCATGTTGCGAAAGCCGACTAAATTTACCTTTCGTCTCCTCCGCGGCTCTCTGCCTTGACGATATTAGCTGTGTCACCGTTGCTGCTTCGATCCAGTCACAATCTAAAGCCGAAAGTGACCCCATCAGTAGGAGGTGAACGGCCAAAAGCTAATGGCCGTTTTTGTCCTACTGTTTTCTGGTGAAGTGTATCCTCTTCCGCAGCACGGCGGAACTAGCACGGCGAAATATGGTTCTGCTTACTGTAATGTCGACGATGGCACAGAAACGTCTGTTCTGAGGTTCTTGGTACTTCGAACTGAAACCATCTCAGACGCCGTACGCCTGCCGAGGGAGCTGAGCCACTTATGTAAATTTTTCAACAACAGACAAATTTCACAAGCACTTTTATCTAAGCCACGGAAACAAAAAGCCTCCGAAGAAGACACGAAGAAGGCTGTGTTAGTAACAGGGAGGATAAGCCGACACTTGAAGAGACGTTAAATCGACACAGTCTTCAGGCCCGCAGCAAATATCCGTCAAACTAATGAATCCTGTGAAAGACGATGTAGGTCCGCGAACAGCTAGAATATGCAGAGTACCACGTAGATGTGGGCAGTTTATAGACGTCAGACTGTCCTCACTATTGAACAGAGTTGCATAGAACATAATAAGCGATTCCGCCTACGCTATCCCGTAATATCAGCTGTAGCGGAACATGCACTGGAAAACGTACACAGAATTGCATTCGACGAGCCTTGTATTTTTTAAACGAACCAATGGTTTCTGGGATAGCCTAACAAACGAAGCTATAGAGATCAAAATATCAAACAACACCCTCAATAAAGAAGGTGGATTGCAATTGAGTTCGGTCTGGGATCCTGTGATGGGAGAGTTGAAGCGGGCGCGGGGGGCGCGTCATCGAAAGATTACCACATATGGTGCGGGACTGAGCACTTGTGACGTCACTGTCTGCTGCGAAGCTATACAGGGTGGCCCACTGATCGTCACCAGGCCAAATATCTCACGAAATAAGCATCAAACGAAAAAGCTACAAAAAACGAAAGTTGTCTTGCTTGAAGAGTGAAACCCGATGGCGCTATGGTTGACCCGCTAGATGGCGCTGCCATAGGTCAAGCGGATATCAACAGCGTTTTTTTTTTTAAAATAGGAACCCCATTTTTTATTACATATTCGTGTAGTACGTAAATAAATATGAATGTTTTAGTTGGACCACTTTTTTCGCTTTGTGATAGATGGCGCTGTAATAGTCACAAACACATGGCTCACAATTTTAGACGAACTGTTGGTAACAGGTAGGTTTTTTAAATTAAAATACAGAACTTAGGTACGTTTGAACATTTTATTTCGGTTATTCCAATGTGATACATGTACCTTTGTTAACTTATCATTTCTGAGAACGCATGCTGCTACAGCGTGATTACCTGTAAAAAAAATATTAATGCAATAAATGCTCAAAATGATGTCAATCAACCTCAATGCATTTGGCAATACGTGTAACGACATTCCTCTCAACAGCGAGTAGTTCGCCTTCCGTAATGTTCGCACATGCATTGACAATGCGCTGACGCATGTTGTCAGGCGTTGCCGGTAGATCACGATAGCAAATATCCTTCAACGTTCCCCACAGAAAGAAATACGGGGACGTCAGATCCGGTGAACGTGCGGGCCATGGTATGGTGCTTCGACGACCAATCCAGCTGTCATGAAATATGCTATTCAATACCGCTTCAACCGCACGCGAGCTATGCGGCGGACATCCATCATGTTGGAAGTACATCGCGATTCTGCCATGCAGTGAAACATCTTGTAGTAACATCGGTAGAACATTACGTAGGAAATCAGCATACACTGCACCATTTACATTGCCATCGATACAATGGGGGCCAATTATCTCTCCTCCCATAATGCCGCACCATACATTAACCCGCCAAGGCCACTGATGTTCCACTTGTCGCAGCCATCGCGGATTTTCCGTTGCCCAATAGTGCATATTATGTCGGTTTACGTTAGCGCTGTTAGTGAATGACGCATCGTAGCTAAATAGAACGCATGCAAAAAATCTGTCATCGTCTCGTAATTTCTCTTGTGCCCAGTGGCAGAACTGTACACGACGTTCAAAGTCGTCGCCATGCAATTCCTTGTGCATAGAAATATGGTACGGGTGCAATCGATGTTGATGTAGCACTCTCAGCACCGACGTTTTTGAGATTCCCGATTCTCGCGCAGTTTGTGTGCTACTGATGTGCGGATTAGCCGCGACAGCAGCTAAAACACCTATTTGGGCATCGTCATTTGTTGCAGGTCGTGGTTGACGTTTCACATGTGGCTGAGCACTTCCTGTTTCCTTAAATAACGTAACTATCCAGCGAACGGTCCGGAAACTTGGATGATGTCGTCCAGGATACCGAGCAACATACATAGCACACGTCCGTTGGGCATTTTGATCACAATAGCAATACATCAACACGACATCGACCTTTACCGCAATTGGTAAACGGTCCATTTTAACACGGGTAATGTATCACGAAGCAAATACCGTCCGCATTGGCGGAATGTTACGTGATACCACGTACCTATACGTTTGTGACTATTACAGCGCTATCTATCACAAAGCGAAAAAAGTGGTCCAACTAAAACATTCATATATCTTTACGTACTACACGAATATGTAATAAAAAAATGGGGGTTCCTATTTAAGAAAACGAAGTTGATATTCGTTTGACCTACGGCAGCGCCATCTAGCGGGTCAACCATAGCGCCATCTGGTTTCCCCCTTCAAGCTAGACGAGTTTCGTTCTTTGTAGTTTTTTCGTTTGATGCTTATTTCGTGACATATTTGGCCCGGTCGCTATCAGTGGACCACCCTTTATAAGCACGACAATGACATCTATACGACAGTCAATAATGACAGAGGAGATCCCACCCGAAAGCTCGTGGACAATTAACCATTTAATGCGGCTTGAAATTCGAGAGCATTTTACGAACGGATATCGCCGCGAGAGCATGCCCACGTACACTCGTATTACGAGTACATATCTACAAACCGAAGTTGACAGTCGTGTTCAGAGATGCCTAGAACGGCTGGTCGTCAGAAATGTGCCTATAACTGGAACTTCCAGTAATTCAGCAGCTGTTTGTCTTCAATAAGGCAACTTCCATGTATACACGGTTATTCAGCTGCCCGTACCTCTGGGTTTTATGCAGCCTGCAACACGTTGAAATACCAGACACAAGATGTTCATATTCTCCCTCTAGATACACAGGACCTTTTTATAGCAAATTTCTTCTTTTCCTCCAGCGTTTGTCCCACGTGCTTGCGGGATCCACTACATGGGTCCGTTGTCTCCATTTCGCTCTATCACGGGCTGCATCTGGAGGGATGGTCACGCATTTAAGGTCTTTATGAATGCTTAGGTCGTCCTTTGTGTCTTCTGCCGACGACTTCAAGTGTATAACCTGCTTTGCCAATAGAGTCATCACCAAACCTTAAAACATACCCAAACCATAGAAGACGACTCTCACGCATCTTGTCTTGGATCGGTGCAACACCAAAATGTTTTCGAATGCTGTCATTGGAAACGTGATCTAACTTAGTGAGACCCGCTGTCCACCTTAGCATCTTCGTTTCCATTACACTTAGGCGGCGTTCTGACTCAACTGTAGTCGGCCAGGACTCACAACCATACAAGGCGACTGGTTGGATGATAGTGCGATAACTTTTTATTTTAAATTATCTTTCATCCTGCGGTCTCAAGTAACTCTGGTTGTCGTTCGCCACTTCATCCAGGCTGCCTGAGTTCTGTTGTTGACCTCTTCGGTGAGTTGGCCGTCAACAGTGATCGCGGAACCAAGGTACATAAACTTACTCATATGAGTCAGATCTTAACCATTAATCGTGATGGTTACCATTTCATGCCTGTCTGCTGTCACGTACTCGGTTTACTTCAAGTTTAGGCGCAAACCGTGTTGCGCCAACAGGTCACTCTATTTTTGAGTTTGACTCTGTAGATCAAGCTTGTTTTCTGCTGCCAGCATCACGTCGTCAGCATAAAGTAGGGTCCGTGGTAATGACCGGTGCAGGTCAGCTGTCACGGTGTCCATTACGAGAATGAACAGAAGTGGTTATAATACAGAACCTTGATGGACGCCGATTGTGATGGGGAAGTCCTTGGATACTACTGAGGTTGTACAGACATAACTTCTTGGCTGTGCATAAAGTAACTGGACCCAGTTAGTAAGCTGCTCTGTCACATCATGCTGTCGAAGTGCTAGCCAGATGAGACTGTGTGGCACCCGATCAAAGCCCTCTTCGAGATCCAGGAATGCTAGATGCAGCGATTTGGCTTTCTCATGATGTTTTTCGACTAAGAGTCTTGCAGTATGAATAGCATCAGTTGTGCCGCAGTTATTCACAAATCCAGCTTGGTTTTTTGGAAATCTGTGTGATCTCACGGATCCTTGGGTACAGAACACGCTCAAATATTTTCATGGCGTGGCAGAGAAGTCGAACTGCACGATAGTTCATGCACTCCTCTTAAAGATAGGCACGGTGATGCTCTGTTGCCGATCAGTTGGTGTTTGTCCCTCGTCAATGATCTTGCTGAAGAGTTCCGTTAACCATTCAACTGGCTTCCAATGATGGGAAGACCATAACTCTGCTGGAAGGTCATCTGGGCCGGTGGCTTTCCCAGGCTTCATTTTCCACAAAGCAGTCTTGACCGCTTAGACTGCATCATTTAACTGTTTTGCAAAGGAGTCACACTTACCACACGTATCTGACCTTGGTAATTTAAATCGAATATTGAATTCAGTGTCAAACATCTTTCTGGACTCCCTTATGAAACGACACTGATATTTTTCTTCTTCCAATAATCAAGTTAAAATTTTTTGTACAGAACAGAAACGTCACAGTCAAAATGCTGCTTACTAGAGTTTGATCTACGGTAATGGCTGGAATATTTTGGAATATTATTCAGCAAATCTCTTCTAACACCTTTTTTGCTGTCTTCTTTGTAAGCATGAGGGTGTGGGGGTTGTGTGTTTACCTGTAAGAAAATACAAAATAATGCTTTCTAAACATACAAAAATTATGGGATAGTAACTAACGACACATAAAATCTTATTCATAGTAATTAATGTTATAAATATTTACTTCACCTCTCTGATCTACTTTTGGAGTGGAGCAGCTACTTTTGAGTTGTTTCTGTGGATTCCGAATTATTCCGATATGACTCTGTACACCATGGATGTTTAAAAAGGTCTGTCTGCAAAACATCTATTAATGCGCCTCTGCTACGAATTTGGTACAAGAATATAACTCCCCTGCTAGAAAGTTCATGCTTTCTTTCTTTTTGAGTACCTGATATAAACTGAAAGCATTAATTAGTCATATGAAAATTGCTTTGTTTAAATCATCTCAGCCGCGCGGGATTAGCCGAGCGATCTCAGGCGCTGCAGTCATGGACTGTGCGTCTGGTCCCGGCGGAGGTTCGAGTCCTCCCTCGGGCATGGGTGTGTGTGTTTGTCCTTAGGATAATTTAGGTTAAGCAGTGTGTAAGCTTAGGGACTGATGACCTTAGCAGTTTAGTCCCATAAGATTTCACACACATTTAATTTTTAAATCATCTCATTATGATCAGTAAACATAATATTATACTAAAATACTCTGATCTCAGCTTTCTTACCTTGTCCTTACTTCAGTCATTTTCATTAGACCCATAAGGTATGCATTTTGACCATTAAAAACAGCCAAATGGTGTCTTTATCTCCAATTTTTTCGAAACACTTCTTTGAACAAGAGCACGATTTTCCCGTGAGTTTTATCTGATAAATAAACTCTTCCTTCATGTCTGCTCTTTTTGCATTTTGCCGAAGACCAAGTTTTCTCATTCCAATTTATTTTTCTTCTTCTTGGACGTTTAGATGGAATCACTTCATTTTCTCTGCTTTTTGGAGTAACCTGCAGAAGAAAATCAACATTGCTATAATAACAGAGAGATAATCACAAGCCACGTAAAAGTAATATAACTTTTCAAGTCTCTGTTTGAAGTACATTAACATGAATACTTTAAGTTATTTCTTGCTTCAGTCTGTATATTCACATATGTAACACAATTTAAGTGTTCCATCCGTTCAGTTTTATTTTACTGGATCTGAACAAAGGTTATACAGAGTTTTGAGGTCAACTTATAAGCTACTTAAGATTATATTTAAGCAAGAAAGTAAAAATATACTGTACCTATTCACAGGCTGAATCTAATCCAGTGGTTTCACGATTCCATGAACTTGCACTATCAGAAAAATCAGTATCACACTTTTTTTGAAGCATAAGTAATGCTTATATCTTCATTTTCTTTAGATACAAATAAAAGCTTCTTCTTAAATCCCGTCATTTTACTGTGACTTGTAATTATCTCTGTTGAATTTTTGTGAATGGTATGGTATAGCAGACAATAACATTGAATTATAATTACTTCTTTGACCATCAGATGTCTCCAAGAGATTTGTGGATAGAGACATCTGTTGGTTAAAAACGTATCCACTGACAAAGCTCTAAATTTCTTTGAATGTGTCTTTGACAATCTCTGGCACAACCCTTCCGTTATTAAACTCATCTGAAAGCGTCACTCGCTCTCCACCGGAGACGGCTGCTGGCACTCGTAAGGCCTGTAGTGTCACATGCTGTGATGTATTCATACCTCTCATCCCAGATAAATCCGTTGACGCGCACAGATGAGTTGGAGCCGTTGTTTCTGACAGACCTAGCAGCTATTTGTATTAAATTTAGCACCCTGTAAATGTGTGAATTACCTTCAGATTTAATCATGTATTTATGCAATACTGTACACAGGATGTTAAAAAAAACTGTTCCACATTTTGAAAGGTGATAGTGTGGACGGAAACAAAAATAAAGTCCATTAATCGTGGGCTGTAAAACGCATACCTTAAAAGCTATGAGCATTTGTTCATCTTAATTACTGTGAAACACATCTGTTCTACTGCCGACTCTTTGCTGTTACGAATGACGCACACACACACACACACACACACACACACACACACATATACACACACACACTAAAGAAATGAGTAAACAGATGATAGCACATTTTTCAATTACAGTGAAACAGCAGAGCTTCTGGATATTTTTCGGCATACAAGACACGGACTCGATGATTGCTTCCATTTGCAGGGCTTAACAAAGGAGACATGTCTACCATTTTTCCTGTGGAATAAAACACTTCCATTATGCTGGTACGTGCTATGATAAAATTATAATATGAAAGCGTTTCACAAGCTTATCAAAACGAGAACTGGTTGCATTAGAAGCAACGTACCAGCTGCACTTACCCAGAATTTGTAGTTATGATTTAAGGTACGAGTACACTGAGCTGAACAACGCAGCAGAGCGGTGCGGCACGACGTGACCAAATACCGATTATGAGAAATTGCCATTTTTTTTTTTGCCCTCCATGAATTCCTTTCCTGTGCTAACCTCTTCACCACAGAGTAGCACCTGCAACCCTGCGTCCTCAATTATTTACTCGATGTACATGAACTCCAATCTCTGTGTACCTTTACAGTTTTTGCCCTCTGCAGCTCCCTCTTGTACCATGGAAGTCATTCCCTCATGTCTTAACAGATGTCCTATCATTCTGTCCCTTATCAGTGTTTTCCACATAGTCATTTCCTCTCCGATTCTGCGCAGACCTCCTCATTCCTTACCTCATCAGTCCACCTAATTTTCAGCATTCGTCTGTAGCACCCAATCGCAAATGCGACGATTCTCTTCTGTTCCGGTTTTCCCACAGTCCCTGTTTCTCTACCATATAATGCTGTACTCCAGACGTACATTCTCAGAAATTTCTTCCTCAAATTAAGGCCGATATTTGATATTAGTTGACTTCTCTTGGCCAGGAATGCCCTTTTTGCCACTTTTAATCTGCTTTTGTTGTCCTTACTCCGTCTGTCATTGGTTATTTTTCTGCCTAGGTAGCAGAATTCCTTAACTTCATGACCATCAATCCTGATGTTAAGTTTCTGGCTGTTCTAATTTCTACTTCTACCTTCATCTTTCTAAGATTTGCTATCAATCCATACATTATACTCAATACATTGTTCATTCAGTTCGGCAGATCATGCAATTCTGCTTCACGTTCTCTCAGGATAGCATTATCATCAGCGAATCGTATCAATGATATACTTTCACCTTGAATTTTAATTCCATTCCTGAACCTTTCTTGTATTTCCATCATTGCTTCCTCGATGTTCAGATTGAACAGTAGTGGTGAAAGGCTACATCCTTGTCTTACACCCTTTTTAATACAAGCACTTCGTTCTTGGTCGTCCACTCTTATTATTGAAAAAAAATGTTCAAATGTGTGTGAAATCTTATGGGACTTAACTGCTAAGGTCATCAGCCCCTAAGCTTACACACTACTTAACCTAAATTATCCGGAGGACAAACACACACACCCACCCCCGAGGGAGGACTCGAACCTCCGCTGGGACCAGCCGCACAGTCCATGACTGCAGTGCCTAGACATCTCGGCTAATCCCGCGCGGCTCTTATTATTCCTCCTGGCTGTTGTACATATTGTATATGACTCGTCTCTCCCTATAGCTTACCCCTACTTTTCTCAGAATTTCGAACATCTTGCACCATTTACATTGTCGATCGCTTTTTGCGGGTCGACAAATCCTACGAACGTGAATTGACTTTTCTTCAGTCTTTCTTCCATTATTAACCACAACGTCACAATTGCCTCTCTCGTGCCTTTACCTTTCCTAAAGCCAAACTAATCGTCATCTAGCGCACCCTCAATTTCTTTTCCATTCTTCTGTATATTATTCCTATAAACAACTTGGATGCATGAGATGTTAAGCTGATTGTGCGATAATTCTCGCACTTGTCAGCTCTTGCCATCTTCGGAATTGTGTAGATGATGCTTTCCCGAAAGTCAGATGGTATGTCGCCAGGCTCATTCTACACACCAACGTGAATAGACGTTTTTTCGCCACTTCCCCCAATGATTTTAGAAATTATGATGGAATGTTATCGATCCTTTCTGCCTTATTTGATCTTAAGTTCTCCAAAGCTATTATAAATTCCGATTCTAGTGCTGGGTCCCCTATCTCCTATCACATCAGACAAATCTTCCCCCTCATAGAGGCCTTCAATGTACTCTTTCCACCTATCCTTTCTCTCTTCTGCATTTAACAGTGGGATTCCCGTTGCACCCTTAATGTTATCACCCTTGCTTTTAATGTCAACGAAGGTTGTTTTGACTTTCCTGTATGCTGAGTCTGTCCTTCCGACAATCATTTCTTTTTCGATGTCTTCACATTGTTCCTGCACCCATTTCGTCTTAGCTACCCTGCACTTCCTATTTATTTCATTCCTCAGCGACTTGTATTTCTCTATTACTGAGTTTCCCGGAACATTTCTGTACTTCTTCCTTTCATCGATCAATTGAAATATTTCTTCTGTTACCTTCTTTGTACCAATGTTTTCCTTCCCAACTTCTGTGATGGCCGATTTTAGAGATGTCCATTCCTCTTCAAATGTATTGCCTACTGCGCTATTCCTTATTGCTGTAGCTACAGCCTTAGAGAACTTCAACCGTATCTCCTGATTCCTTAGTACTTCTGTATCCCACTTCTTTGCGTATTGATTCTTCCTGACGAATGTCTTAAACTTCAGCCTAATCTTCATCACTACTACATTGTGAACTGAGTCTATATCTGCTCCTGGGTACGCCTTACAATCCAGTATCCGATTTCGGAATCTCTGTCTGACCATTATGTAATCTAACTGAAATCTTCCCGTATCACCCGGCCTTTTCCAAGTACACCTCCTTCTCATGCGATTCTTGAACAGAGTATTCGTTATTACTAGCTGAAACTTGCTACAGAACTCAATTATGCGTTCTCCTCTCTCATTCCATGTGCCAAGCCCATATTCTCCTTAACCTTTTCTTCTATTCCTTCCTCTACAACTGCATTCCAGTCTCCCATGACTATAATGTTTTCATATCCTTTTACATTCTGTATTACCCTTACGATATCCTCGCACTCTTTCTCTATCACTACATCTTCAGATTGCGACGTCGGGATGTATACCTGAACTTTCATTGTCGGTGTTGGTTTGCTGTCGATTCTGATAAAATCAGCCTTATTACTGAACTGTTCACAGTAACACACTCTCTCTCCTACATTCCTATTCACAACTAATCCTGCTCCCATTATGCCATTTTCTGCTGCTGTTGATATTACCCTATACTCATCTGACTAGAAATCCTTGTTTTCTTTCCACTTCAGTTTACTGACCTCTACTATAGCTAGATTGAGCCTTTGTATTTCCCTTTTCAGATTTTCTAGTTTTCCTACCACCTTCAAGCTTCTGACATTCCACGTCCCGACACGTAGAAGTTTATCGTTCCGTTTAGTATTCAATCTTTTTCGCATAGTAACCTCCCCCTTGGCAGTCCCCTCCCGGAGATCCGAATGGGGGACTATCCCGGAATCTTTTGCCGATGGTGAGATCAGCATGACACTTCTTCAATTACAGCCCATATCAGCTGTGCATACACGTTACGTGTGTTTAATGCAGTGGTTTTCATTGCATTCTTCATCCCAATGCCGTTGATCATTGCTGAAGCCTTTAGGGGCAGTTTCCCACCCCTAGGACAAGAGAGTGCCCTGAACCTCTTTGACAAGGCCATTGGCAGAATGACAGGTGACTTCTTATGCCGGAAGTCTGCAGCCGCCAATGCTGATTATTAATCAAAATTTAAGCAGTGGCGAGATTCGAACCCGGGATCGAAGACGTTTTGATTATGAATCAAAGACGCTACCCCTAGACCACGGGTACAAAAAGGTATAACTGTACGAGACAGAATGCACTGCGTGGCAGCGGCACTGCGAGGCAAAGTTGACCTACTGGCCAACTGTGACGCGCCATGGGGCGTCGCGTAGTTCCGTTGTCGCTGGTACGGTATGGCGTGTGTCCCGATTCTGCAAGTCGTTCAGATCGTAGGTCTTTTGACGTGCGAGATGAAAGCTTATTTACCTAAATGGAGTTAGACGACGAAAAGTTAACTGTTGGAAACTTGGTAACCAGAGTTATATGCCCTTTAAAATGTGTA
Source organism: Schistocerca americana (assembly GCF_021461395.2). Lineage (NCBI taxonomy): Eukaryota > Metazoa > Arthropoda > Insecta > Orthoptera > Acrididae > Schistocerca > Schistocerca americana. The sequence goes on from NC_060119.1 coordinate 800,612,353, forward strand.
TTGACAAGTATTTTTGTGTGGCCATCCTCCGCAGCATCTTAATTTATTTTTCCCAGGGGGGTTTGTCTTTTTCTTGCTCTAAGACATCTTCAATGGGATCTATGACGACACAGTTTTTTATTATTAGATTATCAAACAGTTCACGTCACGTTTATATGTAAATAAATAATTACAGTTTGCTGTGATCTGCGTTTCCTCTCATCTAGTCTGGAGGTCGCACTACCACTTTATTTCCGGAATTATGCTTATGTTTCGGAAATAAAGTGGCAGTGCGATCTCCAGACCAGATGAGAGGACGCGCAGATCGTAGCACACTGTAATTACTTATTTACATAAAAATAACGCGACGTGAACTGCTTGATAATCTAAAAATAAAAAAAAACTGTATCGTTATAGATCCCACAGAAGATGCCTTACAGCAAGAAAAAGATGAAACGATCTGTGAAAAATAAACGAAGTTGCAGCAAGAAAAGGTGGTTTTATTTACAAAACAAGTAAAAATGAACATTATATGAATAATATCAGAAAGAGCAAAATTTCGAATGAAATTGCCAAGGAAAGGCGTGCAATCATAACGCACGAATACCTAGAAATTATTTTTTATTGTTTTGTGAAACGGACGAACAGGTCTTTATTTTTAATGAGTTCATGCTTATATTACATTTTTACAACTTATTTTCTCTTCCACAACACCCCTGTTTACCATTTCCTTTTGCCAGACTAAACTACACTACTGTCCATTAAAATTGCTACACCACGACGATGACGTGCTACAGACGCGCAATTTAACCGACACGAAGAAGATGCTGTGATAGGCAAATGATTAACTTTTCAGAGCATTCACACAAGGTTGGCGCCGGTGGCGACACCTACAACGTACTGACATGAGGAAAGTTTCCAACCGATTTCTCATACACAAACAGCAGTCGACCGGCGTTGCCTGGTGAAACATTTTTGTGATGCCTCGTGTAAGGAGGAGAAATGCGTACCATTACGTTTCCGACTTTGATAAAGGTCGGATGGTAGCCTAACGCGATTGCGGTTTATCGTGTGGTGGCATTGCTGCTCGTGTTGGTCGAGATCCAATGACTGTTAGCAGAATATGGAATCGGTGGGTTCAGGAGGGTAATAAGGAACGCCGTGCTGGATCCCAACGGCCTCGTATCACTAGCAGTCGAGATGACAGGCATCTTATCTGCATGGCTGTAACGGATCGTGCAGCCACGTCTCGATCCCTGACTCAACAGATGGGGACGTTTGCAAGACAACAACCATCAACACGAACAGTTCGACGACGTTTGCAGCAGCATGGACTGTCAGCTCGGAGACCACGGCTGAGGCTACCCTTGACGCGGCATCACAGACAGGACGGCCTGCGATGGTGTACTCAATGACGAACCCGGGTACATGAATGGCAAAACGTCATTTTGTCGTATGAATCCAAGTTCTGTTTACAGCATCATGATGGTCGCATCCGCGTTTGGCGACATCGTGGTGAACACACATTGGAAGCGTGTATTCGTCATCGCCATACAGGCGTATCACCCGGCGTGATTGTATGGGGTGCCATTGGTTACAAGTCTCGATCACCTCTTGTGTGCATTGACGGCACTTTGAACAGTGGACATTACATTTCAGATGTGTTACGACCCGTGGCTCTACCCTTCATTCGATACATGCGAAACCCTACATTTCAGCATGATAATGCACGACCGCATGTTGCAGGTCCTGTACGGGCCTTTCTGGATACAGAAGATGTTCGACTGCTGCTCTGGCCAGCGCATTCTCCAGATATCTCACCAATTGAAAACGTCTGGTCAATGGCGGCCGAGAAACTGGCTCGTCACAATACGCCAGTCACTACTCTCGATGAACTGTGGTATCGTGTTGAAGCTGCTTGGGCAGCTGTACCTGTACACGCCATCCAAGCTCTGTTTGACTCAATGCCCAGGCGTATCAAGATCGTTATTACGGCCAGAGGTCGTTGTTCTGGGTACTGATTTCTCAGGTTCTATTCACCCAAATTGCGTGTAAATGTAATCACATGTCAGTTCTAGTATATTAAATTTGTCCGTTTATCGTTTGCATTTCTTCTTGATGTAGCAATTTTAATGGCAAGTGGTATACATTGCGGGGAACTGAAATAATCTTTGAATCTATCTCGTATCTGGATAGCATTATTTACGAAATTGCCTCTTATGTGAGGAAGGTCACGTGTCTCTTAAGTCTCTTGACTGTCGAACAATACTCTATCGTTAGTACAACAAAAAATTAGCCGAAGTTGCAAACTTCAATTTTTTTATTCACTCGATTACTTGTTTCCGGCCCGGACCTATTTTCAAATCATAACAGATAGTTAAACTTGTATTTCCGAAAACACGAAATCCACGACAGAAATGTGCAAACGAACAGTTACAGCGCATACAGATAACAGATCCGTGTACGCTTAAACTGTTCGTCTGTACATATTTGACATGGGTCTTGCGTTTTCGGAAACACCAATTTTACTATCTGTTACGAGGGTCTGAAAATAGATCCCGGCCCGAAACATGTAATAGAGTGATAAAAAGACGAAACTTGCAACTTGGTCGGTTTTTCGTTGTACTGATTAACAGAAGTTTCTGACCTGCAACTATTCCAGCACATAGGAAGTTTGTAACTCTGTATCGTGTCTGAGCAAGCTGTGCAAGACACTAGTGGCAAGAATCACGTTCTCTACATGTTTTTCAGTCCGGAACCGCGCGACTGCTCAGAGGCATTCGAACCATCTACATGTTTTTGGGCCGAGTCAGCTCTTGCGATACTAAATGCTAAAATTTTGGTACAGCATTCGAAAAGCGTTTTCTGAAATAGTAATGTCTGTAACCCTATGCTTTTTTCGATTGGTTGTCTAATTGTAAATGTTAGTGATCTCGGAAAGACTAGCGATGCAGAGATATTTTCACGATCAGAATGAGCAACAGAGCCGCGCGACCGCTCCGGTCGCAGGTTCGAATCCTGCCTCGGGCATGGATGTGTGTGATGTCCTTAGGTTAGTTAGGTTTAAATAGTTCTAAGTTCTAGGGGACTGATGACCTGAGAAGTTAAGTCCCATAGTGCTCAGAGCCATTTGAACCATTTTTTTTCTAACTGTGTAGCAGGATAAGGTGTGATCAAACAGGTTTCTAATCGAAAAGCTTCGTCTCCTGCAATTACGTGAGGCAGCTGAACTCTCGTGCTTGGTAATTATTCTTTCGTGCCTGGTATACCCAAGGTGTTCGTTTTCAGCTCTGTTGCTCACTCAATCGTGAAAATATCTCTGCATCGCTAGTCTTTCCAAGATCACCAACACTCACGTATATAAATTCATTGTCTTCTTCCTCGCGTAAGAAAGAGAACTATTATCTCGTCCATGTCACTTTCGTCCATTTTTCTAGGAGGTTGCCGAATGACTTACGTACAAAATTTGCTGCGTATTGTCGCGCCGCTGCTGTTGAAATACGGTATACGAGTAGTAAACAGTGCCACAGTGCAGTTCCGCTCTCTGCGGTCTTACCTTTACAGTAACAGCACTAACACGTATTTAACGCTTGCTGTATTCGTGGACAATTGCGCAGGCATGTGTCATAATTTGTTTACTGCATTCAGAAGATCGTTTGTACTCGGAATAGAAAGGACTTGAAGTATAAGAGATGTGTTTCACAGCAGCAAAGATGAACAAGTGCTCATTATTCTTAAGGTATGCATTTTAGAGGCCATGTTTACTTGACATTTTTGTCTTGTTCTGATGCGCACTACCACATTTCAAAATAAGAATTCTTTTTTCTTTTTTTTTTTAAAGTAAAAGGTCGTTATTAGGTGTTGTGTTGGCAGAAGAGCCAACACCGTGTTGCTAGAGGAGGCCGAAAGACACGCGTTTAGCTCACGCAGGCTGGCTTGAGAAGGGAAGAACTATACTGACGTGAGGTCTGGAACACGACAAGAAATTAGAATTCAGAAAGCGGACGTAATTGGTTTGATAATTAACTTTAATCCATTAATGATGAACGTCGCACTTGACGGTACATGATTCACAATATTATCTGTTCAGAAGACATAGTAGCTGAATATGGCGCTTTGCAAGGTCGTAGTAAATGACGTAGCTGAAGGCTATGCTAAACTGTCGTCTCTGCAAATGAGAGCGTATGTAGACAGTGAACCATCGCTAGCAAAGTCGGCTGTCCAACTGGGGCGAGTGATAGTGGAGTCTCTCTAGACCTGCCGTGTGGCGGCGCTCGGCCTGCAATCACTGATAGTCGCGACACGGGGGTCCGACGTATACTAACGACCCGCGGCAGATTTAAAGGTTACGACCTAGCAAGTGTGGTGTCTGGCGGTGACACCACATTAGCCATTCTCCCTGGCGTTGCGATTTTAATGGGCAACAGTTAATGAGCCGAGATGGATCCGACCAGAGTTCGAACAGTGACGTCTCGGACTGCGAAACCGGTGTCCCTTCTTCCCGCTGCGTCATCCCGTGTTGTCCGGTCAACAGGAGAGGATAGCGTACGCGAGGAACCGGTCGAGTTCGCTAGCGGCCCGCGGCGCATACTTGCGCGGGGACGTCAGCGCGACTGTTTGCGGAGGAATGCGGCCCTAATTGGTGTCGCGGGGCCCACCGCTCGCTGCCGGCGCCTCCCTGCCTCTGCCGCCTGCTCTGCTCGTCTCCGCTGCGCCTCCCTCGACCGCAGCCAGGAATTACGGCGCAGCTGCCGCCGCTGGACCAGACGCTTAATTGGCTGCGAGCGAGACTTCCACAGCGAGCTGAGGCCCCGGGCTCCAGGCTGCGCCGCGCCGATAAAAAGTCGCCACCGCGCCGGCCTGAGTGGGCGTCTCTGTTGGCCGCGCCTCGCGGCTCGCCGCCATGCGGGGCCAATCGAGCAGTGAAATACGGCAACTGCCGCGCTTCACTACAGCCGCCCTGCGCCGCAGATACATACGGCATTCCTACGCAGTGTAGCCTACCATTCCGGCTTTGTGCTTCTGGTAGATGTTCCAGCTATCGGGGCGGGGAATCCACTGGCGTGATCCAAAGTGCGAAAGCACACTCGCGTCCGTAACTTTATGTACACTACTGGCCATTAAAATTGTTACACCAAGAAGAAATGCATCTGATAATCGAGTATTCATTGGACAAGTATATTATACTAGAAATGACATGTGATGACATTTTCACGCAGTTTGGGTGCATAGATCCTGAGAAATCAGTACCCAGAACAACCACCTCTGGCCGTAATAACGGCCTTGATACACCTGGGCATTGAGTCAAACAGAACTTGGATGGTGTTTACAGGTACGGCTGCCCATGCAGCTTCAACACGATACCACAGTTCATCGAGAGTAGTGACTGGCGTATTGTGACGAACCAGTTGCTCTGCCACCATTGACCAGACGTTTTCAATTGGCGAGAGATCTGGAGAGTGTGCTGGCCAGGGCAGCAGTCGAACATTTTCTCTATCCAGAAAGGCCCGTACAGGACCTGCAACATGCGGTCGTACATTATCACGCTGAAATGTAGGGTTTCGCAGGAATGGAATGAAAGGTAGGACCACGGATCGTAACACATATGAAATGTAACGTCCACTTTTCAAACTGCCGTCAGTGCGAACAAGAAGTGACAGAGACGTGTAACCAATGGCACCCCATACCATCACGCCGGGTGGTACGCCAGTATGGTGATGACGAGTACACGCTTCCAACATGCGTTCACCGCGATGTCGCCAAACACGGATGCGGCCGTCATGATGCTGTAAACAGAACCTTGATTCATCCGAAAAAATGACGTTTTGCCATTCGTGCACCCAGGTTCGTCGTTGAGTACGCCATCGCAGGCGCCCCTGTCTTTGAAGCAGCGTCAAGGGTAACCGCAGCCATAGTCTCCGAGCTGATAGTCCATGCTGCTGCAAACGTCGTCGAGCTGTTCGTGTTGATGGTTGTTGTCTTGCAAACGTCCCCATCTGTTGACTCAGAAATCGAGAAGTGGCTGCACGATCCATTACAGCCATGCAGATAAGATGCCTGTCATCTCGACTGCTACTGATACGAGGCCGTTGGGATCCAGCACTGCGTTCCGTATTACCCTCCTGAGCCCACCGATTCCGTATTCTGCTAACAGTCATTGGATCTCGACCAACGCGAGCAGCAATGTCGCGATACGATAAACCGCAATCGCGATAGGCTACAATCCGACCTTTATCAAAGTCCGAAACTTGATGGTACGCATTTCTCCTCCTTACACGAGGCATCACAACAACGTTTCACCAGGCAACGCCAGTCAACTGCTGTTTGTGTATGAGAAATCGGTTGGAAACTTTCCTCGTGTCAGCACGTTGTAGGTGTCGCCACCGTCGCCAACCTTGTGTGAATGCTCTGGAAAGCTAATCATTTGCATATCACAGCATCTTCTTCCTGTCGGTTAAATTTCGCGTCTGTAGCACGTCAGCTTAGTGGTGTACCAGTTTTAATGGCCAGTAGTGTATCTTCGAGATCCACGGAAGAGCCTGAGGAACAGCAGCAATTTTCCCAATAAAAGACTCAACATCATGATGCCTAAGAACCTAAAAGGAATACAAGGTACGCTGGAAGTTAATTAATTAGTTAGTTAGTTACTTTCATGTTTCGTGGACCATTTTGCACGATAAATCGTTAAGATGTGGAACGAGTCATTTTACTTCCATTTTTCCCCGAAATGAAAACAAGATATACAGACTGAGTTAGCAATTCCTACCCACCACCTTTCATTCGTTACAAACATAACAATTCTTCTACGGAATAGAAGGAGTTGTTAAGGAGAAAATTTTTCAATCTATTTTCAAATTTTACCTTGCTGTCTGTTAGACATTTTATATCACTGAGTAAATAGTCAAAAATTTTTGTTGCAGCGTTGTGCACCCATTTCTGGGCTAAGACAACCTTAATGTTGAGTAATGAATGTCATTTTTTCTTCTAGTATTTTATATATATATATATATATATATATATATATATATATATATATATATATATATATATATATATATATATATACCACATTGTTCCTTTTGAAATGTAGAGGATTATTTACAACAAACTTAATGAGGGAATAAATAAATTGTGAAGCAGTAGTCAGAACGCCCAACTCCTTAAACAGGTGTCTACAAGATGATCGCATTATTTCATAGACATTAAAAGTAAACTCCTCCTGAACAGGCCATGAAGTCCCAACGGTACCGACCGGCCGCCGTGTCATGCTCAGCCCACAGGCGTCACTGGATGAGGAAATGGAGGGGCATGTGGTCAGCACACCGCTCTCCCGGCCGTATGTCAGTTTCCGAGACCAGGGCCGCTACTTCTCAGTCAAGTAGCTCCTCAGTTTGCGTCACAGAGGCTGAATGCACCCCTCTTGCCAACAGAGCTCGGTAGACGGGATGGTCACCCATCCAATTGCTAGGCCAGCCCGACAGCGCTTAACTTCGGTGATCTGATGGGAACCGGTGTTACCACTGTGGCAAGGCCGTTGGCCCACATGACATTACTGAATGAAAATAAGCAAAATATGTCAACTTACTGATTTCTCTCTCTCTCCCAAGGATTTGCTATGATCCTAAGTGCAAATGTGGCTGAACTAAGTTGTTTTAAGAGTTCCAAAATGTGTTTTTTCCTATTTAAGTTATCATTAATATGGACACCTAAAAATTTTGAAGTCTCCACCCTATGTATTATTTCATCACCAAGTGTTACATTTATCACTGGTGCAGTAAGCTTAGAGGTGAACAACTGAATACGAATTGTCTTTGTGAAATTCAGGGTGAGACCATTCTCAGAAAACCACTCAGTCATACTTTTGAGAACTTTGTTCACCATTTCTGCCATTTCTGTATATATACTGGGAGTGATTACAATACTGGTGTCGTCTGCAAAAAGAACCAATTCGGCTTGTTGTACAGTAGACGGTAAATTATTTACATATATGAGAAACAGTAGTGGACCTAAGATTAAGCCTGGGGGAACCCCATACGTGATTTCTCCCCAGTCAGAATTATGTCCCTGAATTCTGTTGGTTTTAGTACCAAGAACAACTTTCTGATGACACATTTCCACGAGGACTGAGCTCCAAGTAAAAGACGAGAGATACGCTATCTCACCGTAAATACTCATACTCCCATATGTACTTTACCACTAGACGTCACGAAAGATGGACCTCACCGATTAAAAGGAGGCGACTGGCATTGTCTCAGTAGAGAAGCAGCTAAAGTAAAATGAGTTGCTCAGGAGTATTTCATGACTGGATGTTACCAGAGTGTCAAATCCATCAGTGACATTTCAGACCTTCTACAGCTGCTCAAGTCGAGTGTTGGCAGTGTGATTGCGAAATTGAAACGTGAAGAAACAAACACAGGTAAACCAAGGCTAAGCAGACATCATGTACTGACCGAGAGGGATCGTCGAGCATTGCAGAAGTCATTGTTAAAAATAGCACCAAATCAGCGGAAGGCAACAGTAGTGAGCTCCAAAGTGCTATCTTCGGTACAGGTAGCGTATTGACTGGTTGTAGCGAGTTAAAAAGGATGGGGTGCAATGGTCCAGCAGCTCCTCATAAGCCACAAATTTCTGTTGTCAGTGCTAAGCGAAGCTTGAGCTGCTGTAGAGAGTGGAGTCACTGGACGATGGATGACAGGTAATGGGTGGTATGGAGTAATGAATCACAATACACCTTGTGGCAATCCGGTGTAACGGTCTAGGTTTGGCGAATGCCTGGAGAATGTAAACTGCCATCATGAGTAGTTCCAACAGTCATGCACAGAGAAGATGGTGTCAATGGTACAGGGGTATTTTTCTCGATTAGGGTGTAGTCTCCCCTTTGGGCTAAGAAAAACGCTAATTGTAGAAGATGTGAATACATTTTACAGCACTGTGTACTGCTTATAGTAGACAAAGAATTCGGAGACTATGACTTTCCGTATCAGCATGACAATGCACCCTGTCATAAGGTAACATCCGTGAGTCAACGGTTTGTTGTTGAAAATAACATTCCTGGAATGGATTGTCCTGTCCTCAGTTCCGACCTCCCTCGTTGGAAAACATTTTCGATGACTTCGTCTACGATACAGACCCCACTGTTCAACGTCACTACCTTATCACATGTCTCCCCTTGGGAAAGAATGGGCTGCTAGTTCTCGACAGGCATTTGGACACCTCATTGGAACTATCCCCAGCGCAGTTGAGGCCGTTAGAAAGGCGGAAGGTTAGGTCCACTAGAAGGTCCTGGATACTTTTTATCAGACAGTGTACATTAAAATTCTTGATGACGAAACTGTGCACCACTGCCATAAGTTAAATGCCAAAAATTTCGGAGGCGTTTCAAGGAAAGAAGGCAGCTCTAACAAGGGTGTGTCCAAGCAAGTCCGTCCAATGGACAATTTATCAGTTCCATTGATATTTGTACATATATCCGTTTCCAAACTTTTAGCCGACTTATGGAGAGCAATGTAGAATGAAAATTAAGGCTCTACACAATGGCAAATCAGTTATTTACTCAGGGGCTAAGACTTCGAATGGCTCTGAGCACTATGGGACTTAACTTCTGTGGTCATCAGTCCCCTAGAACTTAGAACTACTTAAACCTAACTAACCTAAGGACATCACACACATCCATGCCTGAGGCAGGATTCGAACCTGCGACCGTAGCAGTCCCGCGGTTCCGGACTGCATGCCTAGAACCACTAGACCAGCTAAGACTTCGGGGTTCCAGCACAACCGCCAGCAGGGAACACTTGAGTGGTGGCATGAGCCCCCTCACATACTTCTCTGAGTAATTCGATCTTCCTCTCTAATTGCATGCCTGGAAAAGTCGCTATTCTTTCACACGCGGACTTCCCACAAAGCATCTCTCGTCACCCGGGTGGTCCGATGACAGGCGGGCTCTGCTGATCTTGAAAGGGTTGAGCCGACGGGTGTGAGGGAGTCGAGTGGATGCTTTCCAGATGCCGACATTGTCATAAGAGCGGTGGCGACACGCCCACAGGGGCCTGACGGAGCGGCTGGGCTAGAGATTCCATTACTTCGCAGAAACTTAGTGAAAACCGTTTCTAGCGGGCTACCAGCGAGGCGTGGGAAAGACTTGTGTTCCCAGGCAGTCTTGGAGGGCAAATTCCCGCGTTTTATGCAAATTCGTAACCGTGATTAGCTTGCTCACGGCATAGCTCCGTGACGTAGCAAAATCGGAGAAATTGGCGCCAAGAATCTCCACTGGTAGTGCTTCGGCAATAGAGTGGAATTTTCCGCCGGTTTTCGAGTTGCTGATTGGAACGTTTAACCACGGCCACTGTCGTGGGGGCGGGAATGTTCTGTGTTCGATTTGTACGGGTGCTCTTGTGAGGGTTGGCTCTCGCCTTTCGGTCGGAGTAGGTTACAAGACTGAGCTCTCGCTGCTCTGGACAGGCTGCCTTCCGTTGGCTGTCTAATATATTTTTATTTAATTGTAACTGTTTGACAAAGTTGCTGAAGTTCCGACTAAAACGTAACTTTCCATGTACAGTTGGCAATTGAGCGTTCTGCGTACAAGCAGCCTATGTTGTCTGTCTTGAGCAGTTTTGGCTAAAGTTGACTGTATCGGAGTTACTGTGTGACTTTGCTTTTTAAAATCAATCATTGTACCATCAGTGATTGTGTGGCGAGCCTTCTTTGTCTCCCTCAGAGGCGCATTTGTATTGCTAGGAAGTCTTTAGTCTGGAACAAAAAGACCAGGATAATTTGTTTCGGGCTATACTCGTGATATTATCATCACCACGACGGGACGTCGAAGCAACCATCCATCGCCTCCGGTACGCCAGATCGTGTTCTTGCAGTTAAGAAGACAGCTTGGTAATGTATGTCCGCAGCACCGGCAGATTAGGTATTTTCCTAGGTGATAATCAGAGCTCAGCAGAGCGCACCTGTTCGTCTTTTTCTAACTTTGTTCTCTCTTGGGTGTTCATTGTCTGAGTTCTCACTACTGTAGTAGCAATTAATGTTGGGTTGGCTGTGTGTTTCTCTTAAGATTTGAGTTGCAAGGAATTGGCTCCACGTACCATTTCATCATGAATGTCACAATCTAGTTTAGGGCAACTTCACCTCCACAGCATTTATTTGAGTATCCAATTTGAGCCAATTTGATGTATTGTAAATGTTTCATGTGTTTTGTTTATTATTTTGAGTTTAGTCATAATAAGTCATATTGTTATTTTGGACAGAACTGTCATTCTGTTAATCGGTAGAGCAACCCTTTCATTTCTCACTGCGTTAATGAAACTTTCCTTTATTTAACTTATTTATCAAGTTTAATTATTGCAGGTGCCAAACTCTCTTCTACTTCACTTGCAGGGTCGATTACAGTCAGTTCGCGTTTCTTTTTAATCCATGTGCAACAACAAAAGTCGGAGTTAGAATAGGGGGGGGGGGGGTTTAGAGCATCATTTATATATGAAGATTCTAGAAGAATTTAGTGTTAAATACACTGCTGGCCCCGGCACCTCGCACGCTCTAGCCAGCTAAAGGCGCACGCTCACAGGCCGACCGTTCCTGCTGACAAGAACATACCCCGTACATTCGTGAGTCCAAGGAAGGCGATCAACGTAAAATAGAAAGTATCAACATAAAACAGAAAGTAAAACACATTGTACTAAACAAAAAAATATCAGAAAGATTGACCGTCGTCAAAAGTAGAGTTGAAACGACTGAAACAAGCAGCGTTCCAATCAATCCAATGGTTCAAATGCCTCTGAGCACTATGGGACTTAACATCTGAGGTCATCAGTCCCCTAGACTTAGAATTACGTAAACCTAACTAACCTAAGGACGTCACACACATCCATGCTCGAAGTAGGATTCGAACCTGCGACCGTAGCAGCAGCGGGGTTCCGGACTGAAGCGCCTAGAACTGCTCGGTCACAGCGGCCGGCTTCCAATCATTTACATGCTTCTCAAAGCCGTAGTATTGTTTTCACATTCACAGTTAAGTGAGATACTGAAACAGTGAATGTACATCTGATTTTATATCAATTACACTCCTGGAAATTGAAATAAGAACACCGTGAATTCATTGTCCCAGGAAGGGGAAACTTTATTGACACATTCCTGGGGTCAGATACATCACATGATCACACTGACAGAACCACAGGCACATAGACACAGGCAACAGAGCATGCACAATGTCGGCACTAGTACAGTGTATATCCACCTTTCGCAGCAATGTAGGCTGCTATTCTCCCATGGAGACGATCGTAGAGATGCTGGATGTAGTCCTGTGGAACGGCTTGCCATGCCATTTCCACCTGGCGCCTCAGTTGGACCAGCGATCGTGCTGGACGTGCAGACCGCGTGAGACGACGCTTCATCCAGTCCCAAACATGCTCAATGGGGGACAGATCCGGAGATCTTGCTGGCCAGGGTAGTTGACTTACACCTTCTAGAGCACGTTGGGTGGCACGGGATACATGCGGACGTGCATTGTCCTGTTGGAACAGCAAGTTCCCTTGCCGGTCTAGGAATGGTAGAACGATGGGTTCGATGACGGTTTGGATGTGCCGTGCACTATTCAGTGTCCCCTCGACGATCACCAGTGGTGTACGGCCAGTGTAGGAGATCGCTCCCCACACCATAATGCCGGGTGTTGGCCCTGTGTGCCTCGGTCGTATGCAGTCCTGATTGTGGCGCTCACCTACACGGCGCCAAACACACATACGACCATCATTGGCACCAAGGCAGAAGCGACTCTCATCGCTGAAGACGACACGTCTCCATTCGTCCCTCCATTCACGCCTGTCGCGACACCACTGGAGGCGGGCTGCACGATGTTGGGGCGTGAGCGGAAGACGGCCTAACGGTGTGCGGGACCGTAGCCCAGCTTCATGGAGACGGTTGCGAATGGTCCTCGCCGATACCCCAGGAGCAACAGTGTCCCTAATTTGCTGGGAAGTGGCGGTGCGGTCCCCTACGGCACTGCGTAGGATCCTACGGTCTTGGCGTGCATCCGTGCGTCGCTGCGGTCCGGTCCCAGGTCGACGGGCACGTGCACAAATGCTGCGCAGCTAGCGCCATTCGACGGCCAACACCGCGGTTCCTGGTGTGTCCGCTGTGCCGTGCGTGTGATCATTGCTTGTACAGCCCTCTCGCAGTGTCCGGAGCAAGTATGGTGGGTCTGACACACCGGTGTCAATGTGTTGTTTTTTCCATTTGCAGGAGTGTACATTATAACACTGCCAAAGTTTTGAAAATTTTTTGCCTAATCAATTGCATGACATACACATTTCTCAAATTTTCCAATGCTATATTTCTTCTGGTTTGCAGTATCCTCGAAGTAATGCTATTTAATAAACACTGGTGTTAACAAATTAGTAATTTATTGTTACTGTATTAAAATGGTTCTAATGGCTCTGAGCACTATGGGACTCAACATCTTAGGTCATAAGTCCCCTAGAATTTAGAACTACTTAAACCTAACTAACCTAAGGACATCACACACACCCATGCCCGAGGCAGGATTCGAACCTGCGACCGTAGCAGTCCCGCGGTTCCGGACTGCAGCGCCAGAACCGCACGGCCACCGCGGCCGGCTACTGTATTAAAAGATTTACACGTTTGTTGTTGTTATTTTTAAGATACCAGACATGTTCAAACTCAGAGGGGAATGGAAGGTGAAGAAGAAAAGACAGTCTGTGGACATCAATAATGTACAGTGAAAGTAGCCTACCCATTGATCAGCAACAAAAATATTCTGCAATGGATGTAGTCATTACGCAACTGCAATGTATGTAGACGTTACACCTCCCCCCCCCCCTCCCCCTCCTTGCCAGCCTCCTCAGCCTAAATCACGAATAGAGTGACCTTTCCGATTAAGGTTCAATTTCCTATACAGGACGCCATTATACACTGTCTGACCAAAAAAGTGAAGCACTCACAAGACATGGTTGGATGTGAAAATAATTTTGTGCATGTATACACCATTGTGAGGTATATAAATGATCAAAGTTACAATTCTCTGTGACAGATCCTAGTAGAACGGCCACTAGAGTGCGTTAGTGTTTTCGTGGTAGTGTTGCTGCCAGATCTGATAGGGTATACAGTGGGCACAGACAGCATCAGATGTTGAGTGATCACTGTGACGGAGATGCCGCTTACTCATGTCAAACGCGTTATCAGCATCTGATAGAGTCTGAAAGGGGTTTCTTTGCTGGCTGGACGAAATATGCAGTATCCAGATTTGTGGGCATTCAGATGTTACCGAAACCCGATGATGGATTGCATCGGAATGTGAGAGGCATAGTACTCGTCAAGGTTCCAGTCGATCACATCTGGCCACCACGATGGAGGATTGCCATACAGTGCTCTAAACACATCATCACTCCTTTACATCTGCGCCTGTCGTCTGAGAACAAGTAATAGACTCCTTGCATCATTCTGTATCATCCAGTACCATTGGTTAGAGACAATCAGTAGCCAGTCTGTGGAATTACTTTCCAATGAGTAGGCTGCCGTTAACACCAGAATAAGAATCGCTACGTCTGGAGTGTTATCGTAACTGGGAAGCAATGACTGCTGATGGCGGCGCATTGTGTTCAGCGAGGAATCGTGGTTCTGCACAACCTGGATGGCCATCGGGTATGGAGGCTTCCCGAGGAGAGGTCCCACTCTTCCAATGTCTCAGAGCGGCACAGTGATGTTACTCCTGTCGTTAGGGTGTGCAGTGCCATTGGGTTACAACTTCAGATCACTGACAGAACGCTGACGGTGCAGTGGTACATCACGGACATCCTGCATCCTGCACCCTCATGTGACAGTATCGTGCTGCCAGTTTGCAACAGCACAATGCTCGTCCACACGTGACACTTTCTCTATGATATATTTGCTTGACTTTGAGGTATTTTCGTGACCAACAAGATCCCAGATCTGTCCCCAAAAGACCATGTATGAGATCAGGCCAGACGCCTGTCCCAGTGCCAGCATCCAGGATGTCAAGGAGCAATTTGCAAGAGCTGCGAACCTGCCCGCCTAAGGAGAGGCTACAACGGCTTTTTGCCATTCTTCCCAACAGAATCTGTGCACGAGTATGGGCCAGAGGGAGGGCAACGTCATAATTGGACTCATGCTGCAAGTATTTTTGATAATTTTTCTTGATTTATTAATCACTGAATAACGTAAAATAACCTCTCAGCTGATTACGTAGGCTCTCCCGGCGTAATAAGTCTTGAAAGTCTCTTCGGGTTTGCTGCCGGATCTTAAAATCAACTTGACTCGACATTTCGACGAACCAACTCGTCGCCATCTTCAGGAAAATGCTGCATCTGCTGATGAGTCCCGCTGAGAACTGACGCCAGGCTGCAAATCGACGTCCTATATAGGCCACCGTTCAGTACACGGTGCATGCGCCGCCCATCACGGCTGCTGCCCTCCAGGACAGGGAGGTGGCGCCGCCCTTAGTGGAACACTGCTGGCAACGATATATCGCACTCAGGGCCCACCGAAGAACGTTCAGTTTTGATGCGAGATAATACAGGATTCCACGTCTTGCTAAGAGGAAACCCATTGTCTCTCTTGATTAAATTATCAGCCAACCTAATTTCAATCGCCTCTTTATAGACACTGTTCCAAAAACCAGAAATGTTGGCTACTACCACAGTTTCATCAAATTTCATACTGTGTCCCTCATTTAATCAATGTTCTGCTACTGCTGTAACACGCAAACATAAAACTTGTTGCATAACTCTACAATAGTTTGACGTCTGCTGTATTGGCCAATGTTCAGAGACATCCGTTCGACGACCCTTCTTGAAAACAAGTATGATCTGCTCTTTTCCAGTCATTACGAATGCTTCGCTGCTCCAGAAACTTACGGTAGAGTGGTGCTAGAAGAGGAGTGAGTTCTTTGGCATAGTCTATGTAGAGCCGTATAGGTATACTATCTGGTATTCTGCTATTAAGAAATTAAGTGGATTTCCTATGTCACAATAATTTTTTCCACATTTCAGAGTTCATTCGATGATTGAAAGGTGAAACTGTAGTACCGTCTTCCTTAGTGAAATCTTTGCAAAAAGAAATTTAGTGTTTTGGCCTCCTCTCTGTCATTCATGATTTAGAAGTAATTGTGGCCATTGACATACACGCTCCTTATAAATTCTGGTACGGCACTCTTTCACCTCATGTCTGCACCATCGCTACAGATGCCTTGCCGAGGATATTACAAGATGTTGTCAGAGGGAGACCATGAAAGGACGAAGATAGTTTTCTGAGGAGAGTACAGTGAAAGGAGCTACACTTCAAAAACTATGCATCAAAACCACACATGAACTATGTGAATTGTTCACCTAGAAACAATAACAACATCGACATTAAGAGGAAGCGGAAAAGGTGACTGCGAGAGATCTAACCGCACTGGAGATAACATAAAAACAGAGGAGGAGAAGATAAGGCGAAATATCACAACACAAGCGGCCATGTAAACTGATTAACTTATATGTGAAAGCAGATGAAATGCCAGCCAGAACCAGTTAGTTGCTGTAGACAGGAAGGACAACGTCACAAACACTGCAGATCAAGAGATCATTGTGGACACATTCACCGATGAGACCGACGAAGGATTCGTTTACATTCTCAGCACCACAGAACGACGAATGGAGTGGGAAGTACGCCGACGCGTACTTCAGATCAAGAGACCATTGTGGACACATTCCGCAATGAGACAGAGGAGAGATTCGTTTTCATTCTCAGCAACACAGGCCGACGAATGGAGAAGGAAGTCGGCACGCGTCAGAGAAAGAGAGGACGTCAACAACAGCGAGAGAGGCTGGGGGATGGTGAGTGAAGAGGACAGCGACTGCAGAGGGACTGACGTCATACACATCTGCAAGACAAGACCACAAGCGAACTCAGAAACGACGTTAGTCTATGCGACGTCGCTCAAGACAACACGATGTGGGTAATGGAGTGTATGGAATTGGATCGGTATAGCAACAAAGGCTAAAATTTGTTGGAGATAGAATCACTGTAAATTTAAAGTTTTACAGAAAGTAAATCTCTGATGAAAGAAGTTGTTAAAGGATGTGACCAAAACAAAAAAATCCACAAAATCTGATGTTACGAGGACATGCTGAAAAGTAATGCCTCTCAATTGTGTATGTGTGGAAACAGTGGATCCAAGGCGTCGGATAGTTGCAGATGTTGCAGCACTCGTGTGTGGTCTGATATTCATGCTGAAGGAAAGGGTGCTCCGTGTGTGGACGAACTCTTCGAATTCGAAACTAGATTACAATACATTGTTTCTCAAGCACCGACATAGTTATGTTACACACCGCCATGTTACACTTTACAATTCAGACCCCTTTAGAGGCAGAGGACTGTAAATATGTAGATGTGAAGATTAAAGATGTAGAACGTTAATAACTCCTTTGTTATATCTTATAAGCTGTACGAGTTTTTACGTCAAAATTCAGAGGTTTCACTTTTCACCACAGCCTCATATAATGAAAGAAGAAGTCTGAAGACCATTAATCTGACCGTTAATGTGTGGGAGCGGAAGTGACTGATGAAGAGAGAGAAAAGGGAGAGAATGATCACATGGCACCAACAGGAAAGCGAAGGTGAAGATGCCAAAGTGGGAGAGCAATGGGAGGAGGAGGACGAGTTTTGGGAGGAGGAAGAAGCTGAAGAGGGAGAGACATATGAGTGGAAAGGATGGAAGGCAACGGCAGTGAGAAGGACGAGGATGCAAACGAACGATGCAAATGACGGAAAAGAAGAAGATTGTAATAAAGAGGAAGATGGACGAGGGAGGAGAAGAGAAACCAAAATGAGGTACAGAGGGAGATGGCAGGGAGAGGGAAAGTGAAGATAATGAAAAAGAAGAGGTTCTAGATAGAGAGAAGGAGGTAAAGGGGCAAGGGAGAGACAGAAGTGTAGAAGGTTCAATAGAAGAAAAAGAATTTGAAGCAATACTATATTTCATAGAGAGTTGTATAAGTTTAAAGGAGCTAGTAATTTTCATACTACCACAAACTGATTTGACTGAGAAAACAAACATGACAGTACCGATGTATATATCAAAGCAAACGATTAAAAAAACCTCCAGACAAAAAAAAAGAAAATGGTTCAAATGGCTCTGAGCACTATGGGACTTAACTGCTGAGGTCATCAGTCCTCTAGACCTCAGAACTACTTAAACCTAACTAACCTAAGGACATCACACACATCCACGCCCGAGGCAGGACTCGAACCGGCGACTGTAGCGGTCGCGCGGTTCCAGACTGTAGCGCCTAGAACCGTTCGGCCACCCCGGCCGGCTCCAGACAAACAAAGATGAAGCAGCAAGCCAGAAATGCTAATGATGTGCACACATGAAGAGGGATTTTTATTAAGTAAGGCTGAAAGGTGTGGGGAGGCAAATAATAGTCCAACACAGGTGAAATTTTGCAGAATGCTGAGAACAGACAGCTCTTGTAGACAGTGGCAGTATAGTTGCAGCCATCTTAGAGGTGTTGTATCAATACATATATGACTGAGAACTGCAAGATAGTAACGATGTCAGTACCAAAAGTCAGAAATGAAAGCACTACAGGAACGTTAACTAAAGCGTTACAGCCGGCCGAAGTGGCCGTGCGGTTCTAGGCGCTGCAGTCTGGAACCGCGAGACCGCTACGGTCGCAGGTTCGAATCCTGCCTCGGGCATGGATGTGTGTGATGTCCTCAGGTTAGTTAGGTTTAATTAGTTCTAAGTCCTAGGGGACTAATGACCTCAGAAGTTGAGTCCCATAGTGCTCATAGCCATTTGAACCATTTTTGAAGCGTTACATAACAAATTTACATAACCATTAATCTGGAGATTTTGAAGTAAGGCAAGATTTTTTATTAGTGCCAAAGTTCACAATAGATATTGCACTAGCAATGGATATGCTGAGCAAGTATGAAGCTAAGGAAGATTTTGATTGTGTGCATTTGGAGCTTGCAATAAATGGCAGGACTGAAAGAATGTCCTTTCACAGAGTTATATTGAGAGAGGAGGCATGAATATGCCGATTAAAACTCATAGAGTCCAAATGGAATGATTTTGCTGGGCAGGAAGCATCTCCCAACTATGGGATAGCAACAGTCAACAAGACAATAGAGGAGCAAATAATGGAAAAAGTAAATATCACTGGAACTATTACCACCGAAGAAAGAAGTCACTGAAGAAATTACTAATAAAAGTTCAGGATAACATATGATAATCAGAATAACATATAATTATGAATATAAGCTGAAAGTAAAACCCTTTCAGCTGTTTGTGGCAAAATCGTATCCAATACCTTTACCTAGACGTCAGTTGTAGAAAAATGGAGCAGTGGGACACGACCAAAACAGCTAATTCAGCCTATAAAGACCTTTGTTTGTTGTAAATAAACAAGATGGATCAATACAAGTAGTTTTGGATGCCAAAATTGGCAAGCGAGATATTAAAATATTAAAGCATTACATCATTAACAAATGAAGAAGATTCAGAGTGGAAAATTTATTCGTCTGAGAAATTTATTGACAAATTAATTGATTACATCCATATCAGTCATGGTTATCTTTGAACTTGAAATGTCTGTCAAAGTTGAGAGAAACTGTTATTTTCAAGAATACGAGGAGGAGAACAAAGCAGCCCATTAGTACTTTAGACAGTTGCGAAAAGATGAAAAGCATGAATAAATCGATTCAAGGAAAATGAAAACCTTTCAGCCATATATTTGTTTGGTCTGCTCCCTAGAACTGTTGGAGAAGGCTGATGCATTTTTGTCAGGTCTACTACATCGAATCAGTACAGCAAGCGACAGGGCAGCTGCAGCAATAGTTAACTGATATTGAGAAGAATTGGGTAACCTAAAGCAATAACATCAGACACTGATACACAATTTATGTCCATGGAGTAGGAGAACAAATTAACATCTCTTGACATAAAAATACTACAGACAACACGATAATATCCAGCGAGTAACATATCAAGACGTTGTGTGAGAGAAAAATCATGACTGGCGAAAATCTATTGTTTGGATAACACATTGCTTGGGGAAAGAATATTCAACAATTTGAAAATGTCACTAACTGCATACCTCATGAAAGTACAGATCAGACACCGTATTTAATAATAGAAGGAGAACTACCCCTCAATTTTATCAGAGAGAATATGGACTCACCCCAACAAAGGAGAATTTTAATTGAAGATTCAAGAGCAACTATTAGGAGAAAGGGTAAAAAGGAGGTGACATGATGAAAAAGGTGACATGATGGAAGGATAAAGCATATAAAATTCCGAATTAGAGACTGGATTCTAGTGAGAAGTCATAAGGAATCCAGCGAGGAAGTAGCAGCAACTGGAAAGTTTCTTGCTTTATACGGGGGAGTTTTACAGTTTCTGGAAAAACCATTGACAGTTTATAAAAATGCACTGACCTGGAGTCAAACGAAAGACATGAGATACGAAACGTCACAGAACTACAAAAATGTTGTCGAAAGGGAGACTAGATGAAAAAACGATATATTAAGAGAATTTGTTTACAAGGAAAATTTCTGCAGTTTTTTGTTCATAGTTATTTCTATGTATTATATATTGTTTCACTTTGATCACCTTTACGTAATGCGGTGAAAAGAATCCAGTGAGAACCAGTGCAGCGGTTATAGCTCTCAACGCAACGCAGTACACTAGTGGCTGTTGAGAACACCAGATGTCAGAGTTCAAAGCGAATGGAGTGCTTTATCTCGCAGGAGAGAGTGCTAAATGCAGTGGAGAAGTGTTGATAAACAAAGAGGTGTGGCTTATGAATCATCTACTACTAAGCACCAGCATGAACAGCTGAAGCATGGCTACGTCACAGACTGTTGATAAACATTTGGAGCAACCAGCAAACTCAAAGGTGCGTAGTGTACTCTCGTCACGTAGCGATATTAATGCGTGGGAGAGCGACTGTGTATAGCTTGTTTCAATTTTGTTAGTTATTTCAAACATATAAATGAAAATGTAACAGAGCCATGTATCTTTAGAATATTCTAACAAGAATAATTGTGTCTTATTCCAATTTATGAGATATGTGTAACAGAGATTCTCTCCAACACAAAATAAAACTATACATCTTCAATGATTAACTACATATGTAATGAAAATTTTATATAATTTGTAGATCCTTAATTCTATTTTATTTGCATTTATGTGTAAATAATACGTATTGTTCTATAAATCTGCTGTAATATTTTATGTGACTGTAACTGTATGCAATTTATACGAAAAAAACGCTTTGTTCCTGCAGGACAAGTTTTGCCTGCGCAAAATTTTGCCAAGCAGAAAGAGACAGATGAGAGGTGACAGTCCGTGCTGGTACTCGATAATGGAATGATGGACGGATAACGACATGTTGTTTAACTAATGAAAAGAGTGATCATTTCGAGGAAAGGGAGGAAATTTCTTTCTTATGAAAGTTAGGTTTTACGAAGAGAAGTGAAGTAAAGTATGAAATAAATATACAGTCTTGGTTGCGGAAGGTTTTATTTTAAAATTCCAAAAACGCCTGTGCTTGTGGTAGACATAGTCAGATTACAGAATCTTTCACTGCGCACGACGTCCGTAAACCGATGAAAAATTGGCAAAATGTGAGTGGGATATAAAAAGTTGAAAATCCTCAGCGCCAGTCAACTGTTTTCTTTTTACTCTTTGTTATGTCTAAAGCAAAACATGCATGAACGTCCCCGCTGTCAAACATAGATCCTATGTTTGTCAGCGGTGGCGCTGGATTATTTACACATAGGTAGGCACATTATTATTGATATTAA
This sequence comes from Schistocerca americana, assembly GCF_021461395.2. Lineage (NCBI taxonomy): Eukaryota > Metazoa > Arthropoda > Insecta > Orthoptera > Acrididae > Schistocerca > Schistocerca americana. The sequence goes on from NC_060119.1 coordinate 800,634,160, forward strand.
ACACTGTTAGGAGAAGACACATACTCTCATTTATTACAGTGACCCTTTTTAATATGGATGGACATTATACTTAATGTTACCTCCGTTATATGAAGAAGTAGTGAGAGAAAATTGTTGCCACTGGCACATACCACTAACGCTTACGCAATGAAATAATGTCAAATTTTGTTACATTTTGCAATTTAGCATATTGTTAAGAAGTTAATTTTGTTGTTGTTGTTGTCTTCAGTCCAGAGACTGGTTTGATGCAGCTCTCCATGCAGCTCTATACTGTGCAAGCTTCTCCATTCCGAGTAACAACTGCAACCTACATCCTTCTGAATCTGTTTAGTGTATTCATCTCTTGCTCTCCCTCTATTATTTTTATCCTCCGCACTTCCTTCCAATGCTAAATTGGTGATCCCTTCTAGTCATATCACAAATTCCTCTCCTCCCCAATTCTATTCAGTACCTCCTCATTACTTATGTGATCTACCCATCTAATTTTCAGCATTCTTCTGTAGCACCACATTTCGAAAGCTTCTATTTTCTTCTTGTCCAAACTATTTGTCGTTCATGTTTCACTTCCATACATGGCTACACTCCATTCAAATACGTCCAGAAAAGACTTCGCCGCCCGGGATTAGCCGAGCGGTCTCAGGCGCTGTAGTCAAGGACTGTGCGGCTGATCCCGGCGGAGGTTCGAGTCCTCCCTCGGGCATGGGTGTGTTTGTTTGTCCTTAGGATAATTTAGGTTAAGTAGTGCGTAAGCTTAGGGACTGATGACCTTAGCAGTTGAGTCCCATAAGATTTCACACACATTTTATTTGAAAAGACTTCCTGGCATATTCGATGTTAGCAAATTTCTCTTCTTCAGAAACGCTTTATGCCGTTGCTGTCTGCATTTTATATCCTCCCTATTTCGACAGTGATCAGTTATTTTCCTTACCAAATAGTAAAACTCATCCACTACTTTAAGGGTCTCAATCCTAATCTAATTCCCTCAGCATCACATGATTTAATTCGACTACATTCCGTTATCCTATTTTTGCTTTTGTTGATGTTCATCTTATATCCTCCTTTCAAGGCACTGTCCATTCCGTTCATCTGGTCTTCAATGTCCTTTGCGGTCTTTGACAGAATTACAATGTCGTCGGCAAACCTCAAAGTTTTTAGTTCTTCTCCATAGATTTTAATTCCTACTCCGATATTTACTTTGTTTCCTTTACTGCTTGCTCAATACACGAACTGAATAACATCGGAGATAGGCTAAAGCACTGTTTCACTCCCTTCTCAACCACTTCTTCCCTTTCATGCTCCTCGACTCTTATAACTGCACCTGGTTTCTGTACAAGTTATGAATAGCCTTTTGCTCCCTGTATTTTACCCCTGCCACCTTCGAAATTTTAAAGAGACTATTCCAGTCAACATAGTCAAAAGCTTTCTCTAAGTCTACAAATGCTAGAAACGAAGGTTTGCCTTTCCTTAACCTATCTCCTAAGATAAGTCGTAGGGTCAGTATTGCCTCGCGTGTTCCAACATTTCTACGGAATCCAAACTGATCTTCCCCGAGGTCGGCTTCTACCAGTTTTCCATTCGTCTGTAAAGAATTCGTGCTAGTATTTTTCAGCCGTGACTTATTAAACTGATAGTTCGGTAATTTTCACACCTGTGGACACCTGCTTTCTTTGGGACTGGAATTACTATATTCTTCTTGAAGTCTGAGGGTATTTCGCCTGTCATAAACATCTTGCTCACCAGATGGTAGAGTTTTGCCATGGCTGGCTCACCCAAGGCTATCAGCAGTTCTAATGAAATGTTGTCTACTCCCTGGGCCTTGTTTCGACTTAGGTCTTTCAGTGCTTTGTCACATTCATTACGCAGTATCATATCTCCCATCTCATCTTCATCTACGACCTCTTCCATTTCCGTAACATTGCCCTCAAGTACATCGCCCTTGTATAGAACCTTTATATACTCCTTCCACCTTTCTGCTTTCCCTTCTTAGCTTAGGAATGGTTTTCCATCAGAGCTCTTGATATTCATATAGGTGGTTCTCTCATCACCAAAGGTCTCTTTAATTTTCCTGTAGGCAGTATCTATCTTACACCTAGTGATATATGTCTCCATATCCTTATATTTTTCCTCTAGCCATACCTGCTCAGCCACTTTTCACTTCCTGTCGATCTCATTTGTGAAAAGTTTGTAATCCTTTTTTCCTGCTTCATAAACTGCATTTCTACATTTTCTCCTTTTATCAGTTAAATTCAATATCTCTTGTCTTACCCAAGGATTTCTACTAGCTGTTCTTGCCAGTCGTTCCTTTATGCTCTCTCTGAAACTCTCTTGAAGCTCTGGTTCTTTCAGTTTATCCAGGTCCCATCTCCTTATATTCCTACCTTTTTGCAGTTCCTTCAGTTTTAATCTACAGTTCATAATCAATAAATTGTGGTGAGAGTCCACAAATGTCTCACAATGTCTGGTTCCTAAATCTCTGTCTTACCGTTATAATCATATAATCTATCTGGAACCACCCAGTGTCTCCAGGTCTGTTCCACGTATACAACCTTCTTTTATGATTCTTAATCCAAGTGTTAGCTATGATTAAGTTTCGCTCCGTGCAAAATTTTACCAGGTGACTCCTCTTTCATTCTTTACCCCCCCCCCCCCCCCCAGTTTATATTCACCCACTACCGTTGTATCACTTCCTTTACTTTTATCGAATCCCAGTCCCCCATGACTATTAAATTTTTGTCTACCTTAACTATTTGAATAATTTATTTTATTGCATCATAGATTTTTTCCAATTTCTTCGTCATCTGCGGAGCTAGATGGCATATCAACTTGTACTACCGTGGTAGGCGTGGGCTTCATGTCTGTCTTGTCTACAATAAAGCGTTCACTATCTGTTCTTAGTAGCTTATCCCCGCTTTTATTTTTTATTCGTTATTAAACCCAGTTCTGATTTATCCTGATTTGATTTTGTATTTATAACCCTGTATTCACTTGATCAGAAGTCTTGTTCCTCCTGCTACCGAACTACACTAATTCTCACTATATCTAACTTTAATCTATCCATTTCCCTTTGGAAATTTTCTAACCTACCTGCCCGATTAAGCGATATGACATTCCACGCTCCGAACGGTAAAACACCAGTTTCTCCTGATAACGACGTCCTCCTGAGTATTCCCCGCCCGGAGATCTGAATGGGGGAATATTTTACCTCCAGAATATTTAACCCAATAGAATGCCACCTTCATTTAACCACAAAGTAAAACCGCATGCCATCGGGAAAAATTACGGCTGTAGTTTCCCCTTGCTTTCAGCCGTTCACTGTACCAGCACAGCAAGGCCGTTTTGGTCGATGTTACAAGGCCAGATCAGTCAATCATCCATACTGTTGCCCCAGCAACTACTGAAAAGGGTGCTGCCCCTCTTCAGGAACCACACGTTTTTGTCTGGCCTCTCAACAGATACCCCTCCGTTATGGTTGCACCTACGATACGGCTACCTGTATCGCTGAGGCACGCAAGCTTCCCCACCAACGAAAAAGTCCATCGTTCATGGGTGGGGGTGGTGGGTGGGGGTTGGGAGGGGGAGGAGAGTCGGCGAAGAAGTTAGTAGCTTATATGTATAATTAAAATTATATTGTAATTGAAAAATATAATTTAAAAAAAGTTAATACCTTTTTAGTTATATATTTCAGCCTCTGGTCACACAATGTGTATCATTAACAGTTTTGGCTTCTTACCAAATCATCATCAGATGGTTTGTAAATGGTATATAGCAACTCTTGAACTAAGGAGGCCTAGAGAGGCACTCACAGTGTAAACATACTCTACATTTGTTGTTGGGACTGAAGGGTGCAGTTGACAACTTATTAATATAAAGTTCATTTTGTTATGCTAAATAAAACTTTATATTGTAACACCCCACCCGTCACTTATCTGGTTTTGATGTGTGTTCACCCCAGGTAATTGACTAATAGATCAACAGAGAGTGCAAACCTGCCGCAATGTCGGATAACGCAAAGAAAGTAATAAGGCCCTGTGACTCCTGATTGAATTGCGGTGGCAGTGTTGACATTAATTGATTCAGAACTGATCCCTTTTAATTAAAAGAGGTGCGCATTGATGTTATATTCAGCTATCGAACATCAGATGCAAATGTTGAACATAAAATTAATTAAGAAAGTGACTTGGGATTTCAACTACATGATTGAAAACAAATGCAGTCGATTAGCACAGATTTAGTTTTAACTCACGACCTTGAATCATCACATTGCATGACTCTCCTAACAGGCAGTGCTAATAAATTGCGTTTGCGTGGAGTAAAGCGACTGACCCAGGCTTAATGCGAAGTGCGAGAAGAATTCTACAATACACGGTCCATGAAACCCTCGTGGAAACTTTGCCGACGTGATCAAACAAATTAATCAGTGGCCGGAGCTGCCGCAATATCACCGAATACAGCGTGGCGGAGCGGCGTCGTTGTGTGGACGTCAGCTGACCTCGTGGTGCTGCAAGGCTGCGCTCGTCTATTCACTCCTAGCTACCTTGCTCAGTACATAGCTGAACCAAAACTTCCTATGTCCAAGCTCAATCATTCCATTTGCTAAGTCCTAAACTGCAGAGATGCTCACTCTTTCTCAGGCAAGCTGAGTAAAGAACGCCACGTCCTCACTTTAGGCAAGCTGGGAACGGAAGACCACTACGGAGATTTCTCACAGTCCGCTCTTCGCCTCGGTTTCCCCTCCAGCAAAATCACTTACGCCAATTGCAGCGCAAGTCGCGTTAATTATCCGTCGCTTCCCAGCGCCGATCAATGCCTGCTCTGGGAAGTGAACAAATTCCCACAAAATTTCCCTTCCTCTCAACTTCTCCTGTTTAGCTCCTCCCAGGCCACCCATCAAGGTTAGCGTCTGCACAAACACCAATTTTTCCGTAATTCTGACTCCCAGAGAGTACTTCAAATTCCTTGGTCCTACGTTCCCATCGGAGGCCGGCGTATTTCATTCTGTCGCTCTTCACCTGATTTACTTCAGACTCTGCGGACCGTGAATTCAGCGTGAAGTTGCTGTAGTCACGAACACGCATATTTTGACCTCTGTTGACCGCTCCACAGTAGCTTTTGTAAGTAGGCTGTTTATGTTTTCGCTATGTAAGTAGGCTGTTTAGGTTCTTATATTGGTAACGCCGCCGCCACGTAGCGCTCTCTGTATGAAAATTAAATCACTGGCTGTGCTGTGTGCAGTCTGTGGCTAGTTTGCATTGTTGTCTGCCATTGTAGTGTTGGGCAGTGGCAGCTGGATATGAACAGCGCGTAGCGTTGCGCAGTTGGAGGTGAGCCGCCAGCAGTGGTGGATGTGGGGAGAGAGATGGCGGAGTTTTGAAATTTGTCATGAACTGCTATATTTGTATATGATGATATCAAGGTAAATACATTGTTTGTTCTCTATTAATATCTTTCATTTGCTAACTATCCCTATCAGTAGTTAGTGCCTTCCATAGTTTGAATCTTTTATTTAGCTGGCAGTAGTGGCGCTCGCTCTATTGCAGTAGCTTGAGCAGCGAAGATTTTTGTGAGGTAAGTGATTTGTGAAAGGTATAGTTTAATGTTAGTCAGGGCCATTCTTTTGTAGGGAATTTTGAAAGTCAGATTGCGTTGCGCTAACAAAATATTGTGTGTCAGTTTAAGCACAGTCTTGTATAAATTGTTCAAAGGGGACGTTTCATACTTTGTGCGGCTTTCTCGCATGTTTCACTGAAAATGGGATGACAGACTTTTATCAACAGGCGTACAAGTTCTCCGTCTGCTTCCCGATACACCAGCGTGGGGTGAACCACCCACTCACTGTCACTCATCTTAAGGCAGCTGGAGGCCGCGCCCCGTTACCGCTTTCTCAGAGCTTGAGCCACCCTAAGCTGCCTAATGTCGCTTCCCTTCGCCGCTTCCCTGCCGGCCACGGAGGTCAACTCGAATACTTCCCTGGGATTAACTAGCCTCCAGTAAATCGACGCGTTTCCACAAAGTTTTCATGTCGTGTGAATTACTTTAAAACCATCACCCGACATTAATTATTCCAATACGTCCATACTATACCCTCTACAAGATGCATTGTGCCTTGTCAGTCATTTTTGTTCAGCCCTACTGTTAACTCATCGTGAGTTAGGTGATCTTTAATGACTTCATGTAAGGGGCATAATTCTTGCCATCTTACTATATCATGATGAAATTCAGTTCTAAAAGAAAAAACGCACACCATTGCATGCCAACAACATCGAGGGCTTTAGGTACCATTCATGTGATCTAACTTTATTCCTTACAAGTAACTATCTTTGCCATTTGTAAAAGGAGCAGTCCTGTTTATTCTATACATTTATTTATTTCTTGCTTTGCAACACAGAGCGAGGAGTAGAGCGTCAGATGCCCTTGGTGGAAGAACACTCACTACACAAATGTGTATACTTGAAATCCTGGAACACTATGTCGTAGTAGCTAGTAGCAACAGTTTTAGTTTTCGCCTCAGTGCTTACTGATATCATTCACAGTTTTAAGATCCACCCACAAATATTACACGAGCTACTGTAGAAGCTGAGGCCGAACACCCTTCGCACTATAATCCTTGACATTACTCACTGATGCAGACAAGAGCTATTGCAAGTTTCCGAGTAGTTACAGTTAGAGTTACAAAAAATGCAAATTGCAGAACTATGAAATAACTTTTCTCCAGTTGAGATTTTTATTATCCAGGCTCAAATCGTCTATTCGTCTCAAATTCATTACGTGAAAGATATTGGAACTCGTAAACATGTTTGAACTGTAGGCAATAAATGTAATGAGAGAGTAATCAAAACAACAGGGTAGACAACTAGACAACGAAGACAGGGCAGAAAGCAACCAGAACGTACAATCGCTAGTCGAAGAACCAACTGTGATGGAGGCGAAAGAGGCAATAAAGAGACTGAAAAATGGGTAGGCCCCAGGCGTAGACATGAAATCAGCAGAGCTCATCAAAGAAGGGGGAGACAAGACATGTGAATGGTTAGCCGAACTGATAAGATGTGTGGAGGAAAGAAGTAATGTCAAGGGAATGGGAAAGTGCTAAGTACTTCCCATGTACAAGAAGGGAGAAAAACTGTTGGCACAGAACTGCAGAGGGATATCCCTACTATGTACATGTTATAAAATAACATCAAAATACTACTGAATAGAATCGACCCAAACATTGAAGAAATATTAGACACCGCACAAGCCGGTTTCAGAAAGGTTAAGTCAATAACGTACCAAATATTCATACTACGACAAGTACTAGATAAGAATTGGAAGTACGATCAGGGTACCTTCTGTATGTTTATAGCCTTCAACAAAGCATATAACAGCATAGTGAGGGATGAGATATGGAGGATAATGGCGGAGTATGGGATACTGAACAAGCTGATAAAGCTAACTAAAATGTGTGTGAAGAAATCAAAGTGTAGAGTGAAAGTTCTGGGAGAGCTCTCACAAACGTTTGAGGTAAATACAAGAGTGGGACAAGGAGATATTATACCACCAATCCTGTTCAACTTGGCACCCACGAACACCCTAAGGAGAGTAACACAAGACAGTGGAGTAAGCATAAGCTCAGTTTAGAAAGGATGTGGAAGGAAATCGGCTGTGTTCTTTTGAAAGGAGCCTCTCCGGCATTTGCCGGAAGTAATTTTTGGGACTAACAGGAAACCTAAACCTGGGTGACCGAATGACCGGATGGGGCTTTTGACCGTCGCCTTCCCGAATGCCGGTATAGTCCAGTGTGCTAAAGACTGCGCCACATCGCTCGGTGAGAAACTTTAGATACAATATATGTGTGATGCTCAGATTCAAGGTGACTTCAGTCTGTGTTCCTGGTTGACATTTCCTATTAAGATCCAACTGCCATCGACCATGGAGGCTGATAATCTAACTTACCTACGTTCCTGGATAACACTCTGGGCACATAGAGGTACGAATGAGAATTGAAGGGGCACGTTCTTTTTGTCCCCGCAGCAAAATTCCAGACATTTTTCGCCGTTCGAAACAGGTGCAAAGTTTTCAGAGAGAAATTTTCTCTCTGCAGTGGAATTTGCGCTGATATGCAACTTCCTTGTAGATTAAAACTGTGTACCGGGCCGGGATTCGAACTTGGGACCCCTACCTACCGCAGGTAAGTGCTCTCCGGACTGAGTCATTGAAACCCAAGCTCAGTCGGTAGACCATTTGCTCGTGAAAGTCAGAAGTACAGAGTTCGAGTCTCGGTCCAGCACACAGTTTTAGCCTGCCAGGAAGTTTCATGTCAGCACACACTCCGTTGCGAAGTGAAAATTCCGTTCTGGAAACATCCTTAAGGCTGTAGTCAAGCCATGTCCTCTTAATGCTCTTTCTTCCAGGAGTGCTAGTCCTGTAAATTTTGCCGGCGAGCTTCTGTGAAATCTGGAAGGTAGGAGATGAGGTACTGCCGGAAGTAGGGCTGTGAGGGCGGATCGTGAGTCATGCTTGGGTAGCTCATTCGGTAAGCATTTGCCCGTGAAAGGTAAACGTTCTGAGTTCGTGTCTCGGTGCGGCACACAGTTTTCATCCGCCTGGAGGTTCCCAACCTAAAGTTATGTTATACAGAGAGCTGTAATACTATGCTGAATGCGTTCTATACTGTGCTATAGCGTTATTCGCAGTCTGCTTCTCGATTCTCATAGATTACTCCAACATAGGTTTCCAACAAAGGTAACAATTATCACAAAAACTAACCTTTGGGATTAGTCTTGTCATCTGCTGGTATTGATAAAATCCAGTTACAAAATTAATTACTAGGATGTAATTAGTTATATCTGTTACCGTTCTAACCATGATTGAATAAACAGTTCCTATAAAGTAGCTTTCTGAAAAGGCTACTAAATTGGCAGATTGTATCCCTTCTGGGCAAACCGCTGAATGATGTATTACGTACGAATACATTTTTAATTTATTCTTCGTTTAACACTTCTCTAACACGATGACCGAAGCAAGATAAAAAGCGTCAAATCTGAACACGAAATTTATCTGATAGGTGTATGAAAAACCCAGCTTCCCTGTGCGGCGTTTCTTGTTGCTCCCCAGGATCCTGTCTTAGTACGAGAATGTATTAATTTGAAAAATCTGTTGAAATATTGGCCCTGTATCAGCGTCGTAATACAACGAGACGGAAACGACACGGAATAATTCGTATTAAACTACTGCAGCTACGTTCTTCTACAGAAATTACACCACAATTTTTCTTCTTTTTCGAAGTTTTCTGTAAATCGAGAAAATAACGTTGGTACTGAAAAATTATATCTGTCGACTTTCCTTCTGACAGCTGTTTCCTTTTATTCCAGATTCCTTTAGTTAAGTGGTCAGATCTGAATTGGTGAATACATATAGAGAACGACATTGATCATTATTTTATCCACGGCAGTCTTTAGAGCTTATTTTTAGTTGAAAGGTGCAAACAACCTTGCATTATCTCTTCTGGGGTCTTTCTGGAAGGCAATTGAAGAATATGAAATTACAAAGAAGTACAATAGTGACCTATATTTCTAAACAGATACGTTTTTTATTAAAATTAAATCCCTGTACTTTGAATAGATAACTAAATCACTTTTACTGAATGTAGCTGCAACAGTAATATTTTATCCACAACTGCATCTACCCACTGCAAACCACAGTGAAGTGTGTGTGGGAGAGGATACGTCCCACTATACCTGTAATTAGGATTCCTTCCTGTACCATTCATGCATGGAGTGCGGGAAGAATAATCGTTTGAATGCCTTTGTGTGTGCAATAATTATTCTAATATTATCCTCGCTGTTCCTATGTGAACGATACGTGTGATATTGTAGTATATTCCAAGAGTCATCATTCGATGCCCGTTTTTGAAACTTCGTAAACCGACTTTCAAAGGGTAGCTCCAATGGACTAGAAATAACACCCAACCAGCCACAAAACACAGATTTATTAAACCCTGACCATGTTTTCAACGGTTTTAAAACCGTCTTCTACAGAAGACGTTGTACATAAAATCACATCTACAGTCAATGTGGGAGTCGTTTACTCTGTCTGGTACATGTCATCCACTTAATCATCATTTAAAATACATTATATAAAATATCCAAATATATAAAATATGTAAATATAAAATGTATTTTAAATGGTGATTGAATAGATGACATGTACTAGAAACAGTCAACTACTCCCACAATGACTACTGCTGTGATGTACGCCCCAGTAGCTGAACGGTCAGCGCATTGGATTGCCACGTACGGGGACCCGGGTTCGATTCCCTCGGGGGGGGGGGGGGGGGGGAGTTTTTCTCCCCTCAGGGACTGGGTGTTGTTCTGTTTATCATTTCATCCCCATTGTCGACGCGCAAGTCATCCAATGTGGGCGTCGCACTCAATAAGACGCTCGTGGCGGCCGAACTTCTCGCCTTGGAACTCCCGGTCAGTGACGCCATACGATCATTTCCATTATTACTGATATGAAACCAAGGTCAAAGTTTAATAAAGCTGTCTTTTGCAACTGGTTGGCTGTTGTCTCTAATCCATTGAATCTCTTTCATGCACAGTTGCTGAAGCGCAGTTATGTTCAAATTCTTCACTCGGGATAAATGGTTCAAATGGCTCTGAGCACTATGGTACTTAACTTCTAAGATCATCAGTCCCCTAGAACTTAGAACTACTTAAACCTAACTAACCTAAGAACATCACACATCCATGCCCAAGGCAGGATTCGAACCTGCGACCGTAGCGGTCGCGCGGTTCCAAACTGTAGCGCCTATAACTGTTCGGCCACTCCGGCTGGCTTTCTCGGGATAGTTTACGTCTATGTTCAAGAATCTGAGAAGTGGTACGCCACTCTCACACTTTAACAACACTGCCAGTCAGATTATTATTCATATTTTAGGCCATGATCTCGATGACCGCCAGCACTACATTTGGTATGTGTGGTTTATGACTTTTTTACGTGAGGAATTTGTGGGCAGAATGTTCATATAACTGCATGTGTAGCCTGTAGAGAACTTGTACCCGAGGGGCCATAGTGGAGGCGACGGAGAACAGGGAGAGATATGGATTGCGGGCCACAAGTCCAGTAACCTGGCTGTACAAATGATTTTGGAAAGCAGCACTCTGTGGATTGTGTTGTGTCTAGACAAGACAGCCTAGACACAATGAGAGGAAGCCGACAGGCATGCGCTAAGCCAAAGCAGGGTGCGTGAGGTCTGAAACAGGATACGTAATAAATGCTATAAAGAAAAGTACGTAGCTTCTGGAATACTTAACTTTAATCCATCCTTTTGGTACATCTGGAGATTGTGGCGATACAAGTGAGACTCTTTAGATACATGCAATGTTACTAATGGCGCCTTGCTGGGTCGTAGCCATTGACTTAGCTGAAGGCTATTCTAACTATTGCTCGGCTAATGAGCAATGCTTCGTCCATGTAGTCGCTAGCAAAGTCGTCCGTACAACTGGGGCGAGTGCTAGTCCGTATCTCGAGACCTGCCTTGTGGTGGCGCTCGGTCTGCGATCACACAGTGGCGACACGCGGGTCCGACAGGTACTAATGGACCGCGGCCGATTTAAAGCTACCACCTAGCAAGTGTGGTGTCTGGCGGTGACACCGCAGATTGTACCTCCAGAGGGACTTCAGGTTGTGGCACTCCCCTGTTTCTACTTAGAACTGGACCAGGAGGGCGCTGATCCGTAAAACATTTTATCTGGGCCAGGCGACAGTCCATCGCAAAGTGGCCTGTTGGTGTAAAGTGCGTGGAGGAAGCCATTTAAGAGAGACTGCTGCAAGTTGATCTTTTGTGCAAACGGCGGGAAGGTCATAAAATTCAGAGCATTCTCATGTTAGAATCTACGATAGTACGGACAGAGCAGCTGGTGCACAAGTTTAGTGGAGGCAAGACTTAGCTCCCCTGATGCCAGGAAGTTGCTAGGTTCCTTTAGCGAGTGGCAAAAAAATATGTTTCATGGGCACAAGTGTCTGGAAAACTTAACAGCCTTTTTCCAAAAATTGGAAATGGTCGGCTTGCAAACATTAGATCCCTCTGTACATGAGGAACAGTGGTCCTATCTATGTACATGTTTTTTGCCAAAACATAGCGATGCGTACCGCAAGAACGACGCTTCCCTTGTCCAAACTCTTCCTTTTTCAGATGTGGAGGCGTTTATTTATTTATTTATTTTTGTTAAAGCGTGGGTGATTGTTTGCGTTCTTCGTCTTCTGGTGCTCCCGTGGTGGAGAACTTCAGATCTTTCCCTAGTGGGTGAGACTTGCAGTCTGTAACTTGTAGTGGACTATGAGCCACTGGCAGTTTCCAACGTTACTGACAATGGAACTGCATATCGTCCCTGGCATAGCATGTATCACGAGGGTGATCTTATTCGTCTTGAGTCACCGTCTGACGTTTGACAATTCCAACATGCACTGTCGGCCATGTGAGACAAATTGACTTGGCCAAAGCAGCGGACGGCTGCGTCTCATAGTGAAATCTGCCGGGATTTCAGAGGTCTGATTGGGAAGTTTTCCTAGTTCTAATAATCAGAACGCCAGTCCGCGTAGTTTGCAAATTTTCGTTGATGCGTCAGAACTTTACAGCTGTCGCAGCGCGCGTTCCTCGCCCACAGGGCGCCGTTTTCTGCTGCCTCCTGAATAATCGTGAATGGGTAAAGTATTGCTGCGCCGGCGTAAGGCTGTAAAATGATATTCGTATCTCTGTGTTCTCCAGTGAACTATAGTTTCTGGGGTACTTGGTCGTAGCTGATTCCATTTCAATAGTATTGGGCCTCACAGAGGTTTCCTGTAAACAAAGTCAGATTGCGTTGTAAAAGGGATCAATTCAGGGGAGAACTGGTATGGCTTCCACCCTTATATATGCTTTGCCAATCAAGCATCATCCCTTCTCTGATGTGTGTTTGAAACTTATTGTAAGATTTATGTGTTCCTTGTAGTTCTAAAAGAATTTAAAAAACTTGTCACTATTTTCGTTAACTTAAATACGCCATTTTCTCATTCGTACTTCCTCAAGTTTTCACTGTTTTTTATTTTATTGTGATGATACATGGGTTCACTAGCAACTCAAGGTTCGATCTAATTAAATTAGTTAATTTGATTATTAATTTGAGTTCTGAAAGTGACCGCAGACGTAAGCAATAAAAGTTGCATGAGTAAATTCACTAATTTCATACATAAAAATTAAGGATATATTTCAAGATCTGAAGGTTATTGAGAAGATAACACTTTTTCTTTATGTAAAGATAATAACATTTTGATTGACTCAGACATATATTTATTATGAAAGCAAATGAGGGCTTTCAAGTCTTCCCGTTCAGTTCCTTCAGTATCTCTGTGACACTCTCCCACAAATCAAATAAACCTACGACCATTACAATGTCAAACACAACGGAACACCATCTGAATGCAATAGCATCCCAATAAACTTCAGAGGAACTTAACAGCAAGTGAACATGAATACAAATCCATCATTTCATTTATTGTAACAATTAAACATTAGATCTCTGCTCACGCCGCACACTCGTATAACGCCAACCCCGCGAACCGTCTTCGATTTGCGCAGGGTGGACTTCTTTCGGCTGCTTTTTCGTTCGGTGGACGGAAATTAATTAAAATACAGGATACATATTGTTTGTTCTCATTACCGGGTGTTGCTGAAGCGGCAGATACATGTGTTCTGTAGACCACATTTTGTGACATGACGCTAGGCAACATTTAACGTTTTTTGGAAAAGAAAAGAGCAGAGGTGTTTTTAGAAAACAAACACATTTGATAGGGAAGGAGAGCAATCATTAATATTTTGGAATTATTTGAAATTTTCAATGGGGGGAGATATATGATCTGTTGATTTAAAACATTTGTGGATAAAAATCCTACGTCAAGATCGCAAATTTTCTGTACTGATTGGAGGTTTTAAGATTTTCACTTTAGGATCTCATTTGACTAGGGCGACTTAGCTTTAAAAAAAAGGCGACGATGTGTAATGAGTGTCACACACTGAACAACGATTTAGATTGATATGATACGAGCTGAAAACGGTTATCAGTAAAGAAAATTTGCGGTCTTGACGTAGGATTTTTATCCACACGTTTTATATATTTTGGAACTACGAATTACTTAAACGCGACAGTGAAGTTCTTTTGTAGATTACAAACCCTTTTCCCATAATTTTATGGCTGAAACATGCTTCAAGATCAGATCGTATGGTAATGATCTCCCCCTCTTACAGCTATGTGAGCTGTACGTGGCTAGATGTACACTGACTGATCAGTTTCCATGTAGCTACGGCCTTATTTCAAACAGATTGCTTTCTCCTCGATTCTTACAGACGTTAATACAGCACGAGTTTCCGCTCCTTAGTAGATTTTACAACAGCTTTCAGGATGAGAAAAGTCAGAAGATCATACACAACCCATATGAAATTTGCTGCACACAAATCTCTGTGCCATATCCCTACCAAAGTCCTATACATAGTTTTTCTTTCAGGATATTGAAGTAACAAATATTCTGACATTTAACATTTCTTAACAAGTTTAACACAACCTTATGAACATCTTCGGTGGAATAAAACGTAGTTCGGAGAGGTAAAATGAATGCCTACGACTGTTTCTTTTCTGTAGTACTATTTTTTTTATTTGGTATTCTGCAAATCAGTTTCTGTGTATCTGGAATTTGTTGTGCAGAGGAACCTTACCTCCCGCAGGGAAACAGCAGTTATCTTAACTGAAATGAAAAAAATAACAGCTTCTGAATAATCATGTCGGAAAATAGATCTACTGTTGTATAACTACAACGAATAATTACGTAACACACAGTCTTTCAGACACACAGCTCCTCGGAATCGACACGAAAACGCCTCAGGGATTGGCATAAACAACGTCCTTCATTGGCGCCTTGATTCTCGCACATTTCGCCGTCGAAAACGTCAGTTTGCAGTGCGACGAGCAACAGGAAGACTTTCTTGACAACCTTTGACACCCTCGGATGTTTCAATTCTTGGCTAAGGAGTTTGTGGTGCTGCAGCCACACTGAATGTGATCGCACCCCTTTGGAGTGCAGCACGATGGCAATTTTCGCTCCCGTGTACAAATTGAAACGACTAGAGATCTTTAAAAAAAACTGAATGTGATCCGACGCACCTAGGGTACTTGTGTTCTTTTTGCCCTCTTGTTTCCCGCTCTCTGTGGCGTGATCAAAGGGGAGCACAGGTTTAACACATATGTGAATAAACCGACAAAGGGTTCCCCTAGACCCCTCCCCCCACACCCCACGCCAGTTTGGCAACACCTTCGGTGCCACCCATACAACTTCGTTAAGCATGTTGAAACTCCCCTTTGAATGTAAAGAATGAATGTGCTGGTAAAACTTCTACGTTACTTGATCATCAAACTCCAGAGTGAAACTGTACAAACTGAGACTGTTTTCTCTTTACTTATTCTCAACATTTATAAACTGACACACAATATTTTAGCGCAACGCAATCTGATTTTCAATAATCCCTACAAAATAATAGGCCTGACTAACAATAACCTATGCCCTTCACGAATCACTTACCTCACAAAAATCTTCGTTACTCGAACTACTGCAATACAGCGAGCGCCAATACTGCCAGCTAAATAAAAGATTCTAACTACTGATAGGCATATAGTTAGCAAATAAAAGATTTTGATAGGGAACAAACAATGTATTTACCTTAATAGTGTTCAAAATTCATTATATATGTGACAACCGGTTAACAAATTTCCTTTTTCTAACGGACACACGTCCAGATCGTCCGCTCATATTAACACCTCAGAACTCTGGCATCTCTCTCTCCACATTCACCACTGCTGGCGGCTCACCTCCAACTGTCCAACGCTACGGGCTGTCCACATCCAACTGCCCAACACTACACGAATCGCTGCACACAGCGCAGTCAGCGATTTTAATAGAGAGCGCTACGTGGCGTTACCAACATAGAAACTTAAACATACTACTTACAATGTTACAAATGTAGCTGTCAGAAACTTCGAAACCAGTTCAGCCTGGCTGCTGCTCTCGCTCCTTAAGGTAGGCTTTCCAAACAGAATAAATGTCATTGAAGCGTGTTGAAGCGGTTGTCTAAACCTCAGGGGTTAGAACAGCAGCAGTCACCATGTTGAATTGATACCGAAGTTTGTGGCAGGTACAAATGTAATGTGCTCAACAGACTTGCGTGGGTGTTGCCGAACTCATAGGGACCCTCTGCTGTTTTATACCCGCACATGTATCAATGTAGATGTAGATGTAGATGTTAATGTTACACTCTACCGTGATCACACCACAGGAGGACGGAAAACAAGAGGGCAGAGAAAGCATAACTACTCTTTGGTACTTTGTATCACGTTCAAATTTCGTCGAATGGTTCTGAGTGGTCCCTAGTGGGTCTAGCTTGTACACGGGAGCAAAACTGCTCCACAACGTCCTCAGACAAGAGCTATAACACCCGAGGGTATCAATAGTGTCAAGGATAGTCAAGAACGTCTTCTTATTGTTCATCACACTCCGAACTACAATTTTGACCGGCAAAATATATGGGTTAAAAGCCACAAACAAAAGGGGTAGATTTATTGACGCCGTTTATGCCACCTTAAGTCCTTTTCTTGTCGATTCTGAGGAGCGGTGTGTCTGAAATGTTTTCCTCGGCCACTCATAGGAAAACCACGTTGGGTGTGGCGGTCGTGGGTAAGAGGGACTGTGACGACCTTCGCATCCTTGACACGCCTACGGCGGTATTGGTCAGAATTACAGTGAAATATGGTGCCAGTGTGACATCATTAACCCACCTTACAGCTCACACCAACTTCTGAATTGCGGTTTTTTTTTGTTTTTTTTTTTTTTTTCATGTTTCAACACATAGCTGTTTGAAGCGTCACCGAGAACGAGGGTGACATCGCAGGGCACCATGCTTTTGGACCATTACAGAGGAAGGTTGTAGGCACCTTTGAGCCAAATTTCACGCTTATGCGTTGCAATGGCAGGTTTCGGAAAAAGGATCCTTTAATTACGCTGTGCAGTGTAATTTTCTCTGTTACCACACACAAGAATATGATCTAAAAATAGAATGTTATTGAGGTCAATAAAGCACTGATAACACGAAAACTAACATTCACGAACACTGAGCAAATATGAACTAATAACAGACTATCTTGGCGAAGTCCACATGAAACAAGTGAACACGAATGACAATCATCTCATGAGCCATCTACGAAAAGACAAAGCCGTGATGCATGCACAGTGATTACTCTTATTACTCTTAAGTCGCCAGATGCAACATAACTAACCTGGTCATAAATGAACCATCGATCACTTAAGCAGAAACTTCGAAATCACAGAACCTAATCAACTCAAAACAGTGTTCTCTGAAACATTTAATAACCCCCATTCCCACTCGGCTAAGCTGCAAGTTCTCACTATTGGGAGGTGGGAAGCTGCATGCGATGCGGACAGTGGCACCACATCATTCAGCGCTCCTCCAAGCCAGAAATCTGCCATCCCCTTCTGAAGTCAAAGTACCAGTGTTGTCTTTCCGCTGTCGAAAACGTAAATGTGATGTCCACACAAGATGAAGAGCCAAACTCCACCGTTTACCAGAAGAAACTACATTATTCCTGTGCTCTCTGCAGCATCCGCACAAGTCCCCTTCCCTAAAGAAAAGTCCCGATACGTGCTGGCCAATGATATTATTTTTAACAAACGAACAAACTTCCCATCTGGGAGAAGTTTTATAACAGTACCCAGTCGGCTGTCTTCCAGTATATACTGTGCTTTAGTGCTAATTTCCAACTCATCAGCTATGACTTTACTAGAATATTCTGATCCCCCGTGCCTGAAATTGTCAGAAACAGGCAACCTGCTTCTCACGCTCTGCTACATTTTTAAGATTGTCCTATGAAGTTTTTGCCCATTATTTTCCAACTGTGCGGCTGTTCATCCCGTGTGGAGTGGCGCAGGGACGTCGGAACATCGTCCTTATAAAGAAAGGCAAGAATTTCTAAGTGAAACACAACTGCATCCCTTTCCATGAGACAACAGAAATCTGTATCTGCGGTTGGCCTGTCATTCCACTGCCGTCTAGGAAGCTACCTGCCAGAGAATAATACATTCTTCAGAACTATGTTTTGGCCATATGGCTCGACTTGTGAAATGGTAATATTCTACACAGGGCCAGATTCTCATTATGGCTCATTACTAGAATTTTGTAGTTACAGACTCTGACCATGTACCGTGCAGGGCAGAGCTAGTGGAAAAACTCTGCCATGCGCCCAGCTTTACAGTACTTGGCCGCCCCTGCCTACGTGCAGCGACCAGACGCAACATACCTCCCTAAACTTGTATGCTTTCTCCACTGAAAGCCGGGCTGCATTTCCCAAGCAACTACATAGGGCCCTACACTTCTTCCCTCAGCTCATCATTATCCCATCTAAAATGCGCAACTACAGAAATATGCTACATGCAAACCACCACCAGAATAGAGAAGCCGGCCGAAGTGGCCGAGCCGTTCTAGGCGCTGCAGTCTGGAACCGAGCGACCGCTACGATCGCAGGTTCAAATCCTGCCTCGGGTATGGATGTGTGTGATGTCCTTAGGTTAGTTAGGTTTAAGTAGTTCTAAGTTCTAGGGGACTGATGACCTCAGAAATTAAGTCCCATAGTGCTCAGAGCCATTTGAACCATTTTTTTGAATAGAGAAAATATTAAGATAGGAGTTGTCAGCTTAATCCTTGTAATCACTGCTATCACCAGCGATCAGCTGAGATGATCTGAGTTTAAGCGTAATGAAACAAGAAACGTGTCAGTGCAGCAATGGACTGACGTATTTCAAGCACCATCGTTTTTCCCAAATACTGTATTTCCATTCGCTTCAGACTGCTAGGTAATTCATGATAGATGGTAATTAGAGATGCAGCTCACATTGACATTTGCTGGGTACAAACCAGCTATAACTGACCACTTGAAGCAATAATTATCGTTCTTTGAATCTACATTTATCACAACTTCGTTGTTTGAAACAAAGTTTTGTAATTTTCTACACATTTATGCATAAAAATTCTTATTTATATTCTCATTAACGTAGAGTATTAAAATTCCTTTTAACATCCAACTGGATTTGTGAACTGGGAGTAACACAGCTTTTTTTTTTTTAAGTTAGTCTGTATAGCGTTCTCTGACGTCATCAAATAGTGATAGCGGCACATTCTCACAAGTCGTAGACGTCTGCTTAACTTCAAATCAGTTGGGAAGTAGGAATTTTCAGACAAGTTAGACATTTTTGAATACATTACGGGAAAGGCAGTGATCAATGTCTTCCAAATATTTACTATTAAAAACAGTCTTGATCACGATTTATTTATCGACGTGACCGGTTTCGGCCACTACTGTGGTCATCTTCAGACCATTGAGTAGGAACCTCTTTCTGTTGGAGAATCACAGAAAGAGTTTCCTACTCAATGGTCTGAAGATGACCACAGTAGTGGTCGAAACCGGTCACCTTGATAAATAAATCGTGATCAAGACTGTTTTTAATAGTAAAAAAAAGTGAGACATTTATTTTAATCAGCCAATTGAACCTGCTTATTCCATGAGTGATAACTAAAAGACATGTGTCAAGAAAGTCTTTGGGATCCTTAAAGCCATCAGTTTAGGTTACTACACCAGCATATAGCCGACGTTTAAAATCAGGACCTGGCAGTTTGGCAACGGAGGGGAGAGCAGGTAGGGGAGGGGAGTGGTATAAATGATAATGTGAATCCAATGGGTGACTACAGTAAGAGTTTCAAACGCATTAAGATTGCAGCAGTTACGCCAAATGAAGAAGTTTGTACGGGTACTAGTAGACTAGCGTGAAAAACTGCATCAAATCACCATTTGGGCTAAAGAACACGACATATTAGTCAGTATTCATCGCAAGACAGAGAGAGAAAAAGAAAAAAAAACTTGAGTAATGAAGACGCGGTGATAGTTCTGTTGATGGTTTTGAGGAATATTTGTTGCCTGTGGTGGTTAACACAGCAAAGACAGAAGAGAATGCATGGCTAAAAACGGAAATATGGATTGCACTTAAAACGTTCAGTAGATGCGGAAGTACCGTGTAGGGGAGAGTCCGGTAAGAACGCGCTCTTAACATATTTTTTCGGTGAAAAAACTAATTTTATTCCAAAACGAAGGAACAGCCTCTGAACGTGTATTTCATCTAAAAGTATAGCTTTGTTAAGTTTATGAAAACTTAAATCTAACAACAAATTATTTGTTTTAACAGTTTTTGAAAGATTAGATTCTTGCAGTCTTAGGTGTCTTGTTGGTAAAGCTGTGCAGGATGCCTGCTAAGACTACTAAACCTTTAACAGTGGTCGTAAATGTAAAGAACTGATCCTGCATAATCAGAACACATCTCGTGCCACCACTATTGACTCTGTCCACACTGCAACCAACAATCTTGGAAGATCTCACGGCAAACGGCATAAAATGTTTCTTCTTCTTTTCTTTGTTTCTTCACATCGCAGATGGCGTATCATTTTGAAATGTATATGTATTTGAGTTTTTCTTGTCTTCCTCTATTTCAAGCATTCTTTTCACAGATTTTTCCTTAAGCTTCATCGTTTCATCTCTTTCTTTTCTCCATTCTCGCTTCTCTCAAAGTTCTTGCACTTTTATTTATTTTTTGCTTTTTCTTCTTACAGCATAATTTTAAATGGTCAGCTTGATACTGTCTCAGACTTTTGTACACTGTCTTGCCTTTTTTCAACAAGGAGTGAATATCAAGAAGCTGAGGCGTTTATTCCTCTTTGCGTTGTCTTTAGCCTTCTTAGGAAGGCCTCAATAAGCGTGCTTCGTTTTGTGATTTTCGACGGCTTTGAATGTTTTCACTGCTCCTATTTTCAAATTTACCTTGTTTCTGATCAAATTTAATCTTCATCGGAGTAGTAATTTTAGCACCAGTTAATCTTGACGATAGACCTCGTTCAGAGATGGAGTCATTAAATCTTTCATTGCAAAGCGTTTCCACTTTCTTGTCTTTTTTTTTTTAAAAAAAAATTGTATCCTTTGAATATCCCTCCTGCAATGAGAAACCTCAGGTTTGTTTTCATCAAAGCTTACAATGACACCAATGAAGTCATCATTAATACGGACAATTGGCTCGTCTTCTGCTTCTACTTCTCCAAAGTAATTTGGCATGCTTTCAGTTCTAGCGAGTATTTCATTTAGTATTTTTTTGGTGAAATTTAACTTTCTATCGGCTTCTATGGTGTACTTGACCACTACTATAGCTGTAATACTATCAATTTAAATTATGCGCGGCGTAAGATACAATAAAAACAAAGAATTCATACACAGAGAAACAGGACGGCGAATATTGAGGACTGCAAAAATTGCACGATCTTAGCCGACCTCTGAGTGCGCAGATATAAAAAAAGTAAAACACCAGTTAGGAGTTGAAAATTTCTACCATAAAAATATAACTTCTTTGGTACTTTCTTTCACAATCCCTATGTTGCAGTATATTATATTGTTCAGTAGCTAAGAATCTGCTCTTCGTAGGGGTAATATAGGAAATTATACTAAACCACCGTGATTGCTGTTTATTGCTACTAAGCTGACTGAAATATTTGTAAAGAATTACCAGAGAAGCATTTCTTATCTGCTAAACTTCGACGTGTAGCCGGAGTGAGCTCGCGTAACTTCAAGTGCGTCAGAAGGGAGCGACTGAGTGGCTGTTAACGTCAAATGGCGGATCAGGTTATCCAACTCAAAAATATACCTATTCGCTCTATTATCTAAACCTTGCAATCTTACCCGCCCGACATTCTCGTACCCTTCTTTGACGATGCATTTTCAAAGATTTATTTTCTCTGCTCGTTCCAGTATGTCTTCATTTCATACTTCAACTATCAAGTTGTTTATTCCACGTACAACTACTGTAATGTGAAAGAGGTATAAAAAAAGTAAAAAAGCAGTTAGGAGTTGAAAATTTCTGGCAGGTTAAAACTTTGTGCCGGGCCGAGACTCGATCTCGGGACCTTTGCCTTTCGTGGGCAAGTACTCGATCGAAGCACCACTCACTTGCCATCGAAAGGCAAAGATCCCGAGTTCGAGTCTCGGTCCGGCACACAGTTTTTATGTGCAAGGAGCTTTCATATCAGGGCATACTCAGCTGCAGAGTAAAAATTTCGTTCTGGAGTTAAAAGTCCACGAAGAAATTAGCTACGCTTACCATGAAGGTGAATTGGGAGAATTTTACCAAGGAGTTAAACTTACAGTTTCCGATCCAGTGGCGAGACATGAGAGAGGGAGAAACGTGATTGTTTCGCGTCCTTCGCGCTTTTCTTCGTTACTCCGCCTGTCTCCAGTTACGAGGAACGCCTGCCTTTCGCTGGTTCCTGAGGAGCATCATGCGCCTGCCGGG
Organism: Schistocerca americana; assembly: GCF_021461395.2. Lineage (NCBI taxonomy): Eukaryota > Metazoa > Arthropoda > Insecta > Orthoptera > Acrididae > Schistocerca > Schistocerca americana. Next base: position 800,656,612 of record NC_060119.1, read on the forward strand.
ATGCCCGCTTCGCTCTCATTGTGCAGGAGTTATGGGCTCCCGGCTTACGCAACTGCCAAATCCTGCGTATATCTTCCATTATGATGGGGCTGGCCGATGGGGGCTATCTCTCCGATGTGTGGACAGGCGCGCAATATTGCTTTTCGCCAGGCGCTGCAGAGCTCGCGAAATACGCCTGGAACGTCGTTTATTTCACCCCACCTTGGCCATCACGAAAAGTCCACCACTATCGTATTCTATCATTGGTGAATTATTCATATTTTTGTTTCTGAACCTTCGAGGATGCTGATTCCGCAACCGTACAATTAACGAGAATTCGCACCAGTTGTCGATAAGAACTTTAGTAAGTTCAAAAAGGGTTCAAATGGCTCTAAGCACCATGAGACTTAACATCTGAGGACAACACACACATCCATGCCCGAGGCAGGATTCGAACCTACGACCGTAGCAGCAGCGCGATTCCGGACTGAAGCGCCTAGAACCTCTCGGTCACAGCGGCCGGCTTTATTAAGTGAACGATCAGTTTCGGCTTTTACATCAGGTCATCAGATCCACTGGAAAATGGCCTGCTGTAAAAGCCGAAACCGTTCGTCCTCTTAATAAAGTTTGTATTATGAACCGGAGCGGCTTTTCATTAATAGGATAGTGCTGTATGTAGGCTGTTTAGGTTTTCTTATTGGTAACGCCACGTATCGCTCTGTATGAAAAATGACTGGCTGTGCTGTGTGCAGTCTGTGGCTAGTTTGCATTGTTGTCTGCCATTGTAGTGTTGGGCAGCTGGATGTTAACAGCGTGTAGCGTTCGGCAGTTGGAGGTGAGCCACCAGCAGTGGTGGATGTGGGGAGAGAAATGGCGGAATTTTGAAATTTGTAAGACTGGGTGTCATGAACTGCTATATATATTATGACTTTTGATGACTATTAAGGTAAATACATTGTTTGTTCTCTATAAAAATCTTTCATTTGCTAACTATGCCTATCAGTAGTTAGTGCCTTCAGTAGTTTGAATCTTTTATTTAGCTGGCAGTAGTGGCGCTCGCTGTATTGCAGTAGTTAGAGTAACCAAGATTTTTGTGAGGTAAGTGATTTGTGAAAGGTATTCGTTGATGTTAGTCAGGGCCATTCTTTCGTAGGGATTATTGAAAGTCAGATTCCGTTGCGCTAAAAATATTGTGTGTCAGTTTAAGGAGTCATGTATAATTGTTCTAAGGGGACGTTTCATATGTCGACCCTTAGCCGAGGATACCTCACTGGAATCTTCTGATTTTTTCTTGTAGTTTGTGTAATTAGTGTAGCTTTTGTTTATTGCTAGCGCGTAATTGTAGAGAGAATCTCCTTTGTAGTTGCAGTCTTTCACTGTTTTGCAGTAAAACAGTTTTGGCATGCATGTAGATTTGCACCAAGTATTTCGCAGCTGCGCTTGCATTTAACTAGATATTATTTTCAGCGCTATGTTAATGTGTTCTCTTATTTTTGCTCTTCAAATTCTGCATTTCTGTGTTATCGTGTGAAATATTGTGACAATAATGACGTGTGAAAAACGTAACACTAGGCTCCAAAGTAAACTGAGAAATAATAGTGACGACGAGCGTAGCTTATCAGCACCACTGTGTAATGAATTAACAGACATTCAAAGTAGTAATTTGGTAATTGTGCATAGGGAAATGGAGCGGGCGGCAAATAATGGTGTAGACAGTGAAACAATTAGTGAACAGGGAAGCATTATCGATCGATCGGTCGGCAACAGCTCGCCTCAGGAATCGGGAATGACAGAACACAATATTGCAAATACTGTAGACTCAGGTTTTGGGTTCTCACCGTTTTCTCAAATGAGTCAAGACACATTTTCCGCTTGTCAAAATGTGAATGTTTCCGGTGCAAATTCACTGCAGAAAAGCACTCAGGAACATGTTTCAGACACCAGTGCATTGTTATTACAATTAATGCAACAATTGGGACAAAAGCTTCAAAAGTTAAACACAATGGAACAAAATCAGAGACAAACACAGCAAAAGCTTCAAAAGTTAGACACAAGGAAACAAAACCTTCGGAAGTTAGACACCACGCTTGAACAAACACGTGAAGATTTAACTGCTGAGTTACATAACATTGAATCGAAATGTCAATTTGTAATGACGTAAAAACACAAATTTGTGAGCATTTTCAACCTATTTTTTCACGGCATGAAAATGCGTTACAGAATCACGAAGCAGCTATAAAAGAACTGCAAACTATTGTTCATGAAAATCATGAGACCTTGCAAGCTAAAATTGACTCAGTTGCATCTACCGATTCGGTTATGCAACTTGCAAAAACTCATGAAAACTTAAAGGACACAGTAGATACTCTGAAAATTGGTTCAGAAAAACACATGGAGGAAATTAGTTCATTATCAGAGAAAGTAGTCGAACTTTCGGATCAGCTATTTATCTACAAAGGTAGATGATGAGCTGAATGACATAAGACCTGTAGCCTTCACTGACACTGAAGAATATGAACATATTAGAAAATTCAAACAAAATCAAAATCAAATCAATACATAGTACAAAAGAGAAATCCGGGAAGTACAAGATCAGTTGGCACAAGTAATACAAGAATTACATATTTCAGAGGACACTCGCGCTCCAACACGGGAAGAGGAACTTAGAAATACGGAACAGCCACAAAATAATAACACAGCGCATTTCGGTAATTATGAAAGAAATTGGCAAGGTGCACCGAATTTTGAAATGGAACCGCCGAAACGACGTAACAATGACCGATATGCGTCTCGCTGACATGATGATTTTGACTATAAGCTGTTCATTACTACACGTAAATTTAAAACATTTAAGAATTCTGGCAACGACATTCATCCACACGCGTGGCTCCATCAATTCTGTCATTGTTTCCCTCCCAACTGGTCATTAGAGCACAGATTAGAATTTATGTGTGGCTATTTAGAGAATGAACCAGCTGTAAGAATGCGATCGGTCATTCACGATTGTCACAGTGAAGGAGAATTTTATCATGCCCTCCTCTCAGCATATTGGTCTCAAGCTACACAAGACCGAGTAAAACATAGCATCATAATGATGAAACATTTCGAACAATCTGAATTTTCCAGTCTTGTGAAATATTTTGAAGACATGTTGCACAAGAATCAGTACCTGTCAAACCCATACAGCCCCTCAGAACTCATCCGCATTTGCTTAATCAAATTACCTGAACATTTACGACATTATTTTGGCAGGACGTTGCAAAGACGACATTGAAGCTTTTCAGGGACTCTTACAAGAATTAGAAATTGACACTGATAATCGCGGAACGCGAAAACAGGAACACAACAATTACAGGTCACATCCGTCGCAATTCCGCGATGAAAGAAATAATAACTGGACACGACAAGGCTATTCTCACAACACAAATCGTGACCAAAACAGACACCACCCGTATGACAACCGTTGGCAGAGTAGTAATAACTACAGCGAAAGATCACCTCTCCGCGATAATGACTGTCACAGAGACAATCAGAGAAACAGACAATATGGGAACCAAAATAAATATTATCAAGGGAGACAGAATAACTTTAGACGCAACGGACCAGCGCGCAGTTACGATTCAGGGAGAAGTTCTCCACCACATGACCGACAAGAAAGAAACTATGGAATCTACCGACATGACGACAGACGATATGATCGTAACGACAGACCTGAATTGCATCAGAACTGGCGGGATTCAAACAGAGCAGGGCCCTCTCGACAAGGTGAATTTGTAGAAGTTAGGTCTCCAAATCCCAATAACGACGCGCGCCAACAAAGAGACAATAGGCAATGATTCATACCGCTGGCAGCCACGAAACGTACTTATGAAACGGACGACGCAGCTGCCGTAGCTAGTAATTACGTAAAAATGGAAGACATTAGGGACATCTTACTCCAGGAGCACGACTTAAAACATAACAACATTGCATATCCTGTGATTCACATTACAGTAAATGACGTAAAATTTACGGCAGTACTTGACTCTGGCAGTCCCATTTCAGTAATTAGTGAAACAGCCTTTAGCAAATGCAACAAATCGAACGATTGTCCAACACTTCCGTTACGTAAGATTAAATTACAAGGTGCAATCTTTGGAAAAAGTGTAGATGTACACCAACAACCCAACTTAGAATTCTTTTGTCAAAGCCACAGCTTCTCTATGAACTTTCTCATTGTTGCATTATTGTCGACGGAAATTATATTGGGAGTAGACTTTTTGAATGAATACAAAGCAATCTTAAACTTTCTTGATGCTGAATTAAGTTTAGAGAAAGAAGGTAAGTCAATAGCTTTGAAATTTGAAGATTGGCTCACAAACCATGACAAGGAAATTAATCGGCTTTACGTTCTGTTAGACAACAGTTCGGAATTTTCTACGGAACTAGACACTAACAATCACTCTGCAAGTACTCACAGGGATGACATCGACGACATATTTGATACTAATGAGTTAATTCAGAATAAAATTCTAACAATTGAGAATTGTAATGACACTGATAGGCAAGACCTTTTTGAGATTTTACAAGCACATTCCACAGTTTTTACTCACAAAACAGGAACAATCAAGGGATTTCAACACCAATTTCGTGTTCGTGAGCATACTAAATTTTGTGTTAGACCATACGTAATTCCGGCACATTATAGGGACCGTGTTAGAACAGAAATACAATCTATGCATAATGACGGCATTATTGAGACTGCAGTAAGCTCATACAACAATCCATTACATGTTGTTGAGAAGAAAAATGGATCGATCAGACTTGTCTTAGATTCGAGACAAATCAATACTGTCATCATTCCTGAAACAGACAGGCCGCAAACGATGGAAGAACTTCTTCAAAATTTTAATGGCGTAAAAGTGTTGTCTTCTAATGATCTCAGATCCAGCTTTTATCAGATCGAACTTCATCCAGAATGTAGAAAATACACAGCTTTCCTTTGTTTCGGCGTTTGTTATCAGTTTCGGAAACTTCCTTTTGGTTTGAACATTTCTTCGGCAGCATTCATTCGCGGGCTAAATTCCATATTACCTGAGTTCTTAAAACGTCACATCACCTTATATGTGGACGATATTCTGATAGCAGAAGCCTCATGGGAACAACACAATCGCATCCTCAACAGCGTGTTACATAATTTTGCAGAATCTGGAATTACAGTTAACTTGGAAAAGTCTGAATTTGGTAGGACAAAGGTGACGTTTTTGGCACATATTTCCTCTGAAGGCATTCAGCCGGATCCTGAAAAGTTAGAAGCAGCTAAGAGCCATTCCAGTTCCATCCACAAAAAAACAAGTCCGCAGTTTTCTAGGTCTTGTAAATTTTTACCGTCGCTTTCTGAATATACAAATTCTAGTTACGTCAAAACTTTGTTCTCTCACTGGAAAAAATACTATTTGGAACTGGGACGAACAAGCACAGTTTGAATTCAATTCTTTGAAAGACTCGCTACTTAACGCGCCAATACTAGCTCATCCAGATCCGTCACAAGATTTCTGCCTTAGCACGGATTCTTCTAAAGTCGGTCTTGGTGCCCACTTATTTCAAGAAGCCATAGAAAATGACACTACTGTTCAGAAAACCATTGCTTTTGCTAGCCGAGTGCTAACAAAATCTGAAAAAAAGTATTCCGTTACTGAATTAGAAGCTTTAGCTATCGTTTGGGCATTTAACAAATTCCGTTTCTTTCTTTCTGGTAAGCACGTAAAAGTACACAGTGATCATCGTGCATTACAATTTCTTATGTCTTCAAGATTAAATCATGACAGGTTAAAACGTTGGGCACTGTTTCTGCAAGAATTCCGCTTCACAATAGTCTACATTCCCGGCAAAGAGAACATTGTTGCGGACGCCCTGTCACGCGCACCGGCTGGGCTTGACAAAAGTAACACAGAAGGCAACCTCGAGAAAAATTTCAGTATTCTTTACATTCAGAAAGTCGCCTTTGAAAACTTCATTACCACATCTTTAAAGGACATTGCTCATGAACAAGGTAAAGATCCGATTTGGAAAAACATCAAGAGCAAATGGCATGAAAAGACACACACACAGATTCGGCATTATTACCTGGTTAGAAACAACATACTCTTCAGACGCTGCACTGTTGATGACAAGCTATGGGTACTTTGCATTCCAGACGATTTTGTTAATAAGCTCATTTGGTACATTCATTTCAGCTACGTACATTTTGGTCCACGAAAATGTTATCATATTCTTCAAACGACTTGTTATTTTAATAATATGGAAAAGAGAATTCGAAGAGTCATGTCTATTTGTAAACTTTGTCAAAAGGCGAAACCATCTACTGTCTCACATCGTGCTCCGTTGTTTCCTATTATTCCTTCTAAATTAAAAGAATTTGCTGCTGTTGATCTCTTGGGACCGCTTGTCAGAACATCTAATGGATTTTCGTACGTTCTAGTCGCTGTTGAACTTACTTCAAAATTTCTTTCTTTCACTCCGTTATGTAAAGCCACTGGACGGTCTGTATCCAACGCCTTTGTTAAAAATTTCTTACGTGAAGTTGGACACGTTAATAAAGTCATTTCAGATAATGGACCGCAATTCAGATCTGCTGTTTGGTCACGCATGCTTCGGAATCATAAAATCAAACCTGTTTTTATTTCATTGTACTCACCACATTGTAACCTGTCTGAACGGATTATGAAAGAAGTCAATAAGCTTTGCAGACTTTATTGTCACAGAAAGCATCACCATTAGGATAGATATTTACACTTATTTCAAAACGTGCTGAATGAAATGCCTCATGACTCCACTGCTTTACCACCTACTCTTATACTAAAGAATGAAGAACCACCGAACAGAATCAGAGAGCTTGTACCTTTCCCGAATACATGTAAACTTCGACACAAAGACATAATTGATTTGGCTATTATAAATATAAAATCTGCAGCTGACAAAAGGAGAAAACTACACGGTAAAGCAAATGCAAAGAAATTATATGTTGGTCAGAAAGTTCTCATTAAAGCTCATTCATTGTCACATAAGAAGAAACACTTGAGTCACAAATTCTTTCTAGTTTACAATGGACCTTACAGAATCTGACGTATACCACATGATAATTGCGTTGAAGATGAAACTCTGCGTACTAGGAAGAGTAAAGGTTTACACCACATTTCACATGTAAAACCGTTTATTGAAAGATAATCTGCTTTTAACTTTGTCTTTGCCATAAAACTTTTCACTTCACATTTCTAGTATGCTTTGTCAGACTTAAGAAACTGTTAACATGCAACAATGTTTGAAGTTAAATATCCAGTCTAGAACCTAGGGAACATTTTTAAACAGAAATTACGAATGCATTGTTATAGTGAACAGCCGACACAGTGTTGTATTTGTACATTCTTGCTTGTTAGTTGCACGATTACGTAACGACTATCAGGCTTACATACTTAGGACATATACTGGTACTGCTAATGAGATTTTAGTGCAACATTTTGGTTTACTTGAAAATACATTCTGGATTTAAAGTACTTTCAGTGAGATACCAGATGACATAGTGGTTAGTTTATGTGACAGCTACACGATTTTATCACGACGCTACTAATGAGTGACAATTTAGAATGTTGCTTTTGCAGTGTTTCTGTTTTATATCTGCACAGTTTTCTGTTTTATTCTGGAAAGTAAAACATGTTTTAGTAGTAGCTTTTGCGGTATAGCTACAATGAGACAGCCTTTTCCATAGCACAACAATACGTTACAGTACAGTACTTTCTTCATCACAACAATAAGCGTAACAACTACGATATCTGTACGCAAAGCATTTCACTTTTGTTTATCATGAGGTAAGTACATTGGCTTCTGCAGAACTTAGCTTTCGGAGGATGATAACTACGAGACTTCCTCAGAGATTATCTTACAACATGACGCACAGTACACGTATTTGAGTGATTAATTTCGCACTTAACACATTTATTTTTTTTAAGATATTTGAAGTACAATGATACAAGGGTTTTTCGTGATACACTTCATTCCATTGCTGTAATCTGTAGCACCTGAGGGTATAATTACATTAATCCTCGGGGGGGTACATGCTTACTTTGTGTACCGTGTGTGTGGCAAGCACAAGGATCCCTAGCTAGTACGGTATTTGCTTATACAACTTTACACATCAGTACCATATTTCTCCAACACAGAATTACACAGCTATCTGATTATTTAACAGAGAAACAAAAATTTTTTTTATGTCAGTGACACATCTTTACGCAATTGGATAATTTCACACTTACGAAATTGTATTTTGTCTGTACTTTGTGAACTGTTCACATTTTTTCGGAACGATTGTGATACTATGAGAGCTCTGAATGATGTATTTGGTAAGGGAGCATGATTTTAAAGTACGTTTGAGGTAGATGACACTATTGAAATGAGCAGAGAATTTTTTTTAGATTTTGAAATTATTGCAGAAAGCTACGACGTTTTTGAGAGTTGACTGAGGTGTTATGATGTTATTATTATGACGACGATGTGTATTATACTGCTGAGGTATATTTATGATTAATAAGCTGATGCTATATGAGGAATTTGATTATGCTACGTATTTATTATGATGAAATATTGCAGAAGTGTCGACGAATATGTATATGTGTAATAAGGTAAGGAATAATGAGTAGTGGTTAGGGACTCTGACTTGTGAAAAAGTATGTTGGAAACCAAGAATCGTATTTTAAGAGTTATGAAATGTGTCTAAATGTGTGAATGTATCACAATGCCGACGAATATTTTTTGGACACTGTTATATTTATAGGATTTTGTTTCTACAGATTTGCAACACGAATTCTCGAACTGTGAAATTTTTATATGAGACTGTCACTGTAGTGCAAACTGGTGTCATAAATATTTCGGTAAGAAAGTTAAGTGACCACCTACATGTAATGCATCGTGGGCACCCAGCTGCGCGAGTCGCCTGGAAAAAAGCATTAGTGTGTGCCTTTCAGAGGCACAGGTGGAGAAAAAAACAAACGGGAGGCCAATATCCTCGCTATTGACATTCCTTTGTAGAAAGCATCGCAAATACGACACGCTCAAACTTGAAAACATATGATTATACTGTGGAGCTATTAATTTATGATATTTACTAAAATGCCTAATGAAACAATGAGAAACATTTCACGGCTATTGTCTTGATAGTTGAGAGAAATGCCATATGGCTTGCTTTATGTATTTATTTACTCATTTTGTTTAATATCTTGTTTCTAGCTGCACTGCAGCATTGGTTAAAATAAAATTTAATATATGTACTAATATAAATATTTTATGCCTACAGATCCAGTAAATAATTTTATGATCTATTAAAAAAAACGAAGGAGCATAAAAAGACATTTCCCTTCACAGAAATTGCATACGGAATTTTCTTTTCAACTACTTGGTAATTTTTTTTTGGTAGAATAACTTCTTGTGGTGCACCACTTTAATTACATACACATTAAGATTTGAATATACATTTCCCTTGTCTGCATTGTTGTCTTTAATGTAATATTTTTTCTGCTTGAGCTTTTTTATGTTTAGATATAAGTTATTTCATTTTCTGCTGCTGTTTGCCAGGCATAGTGTTACTGAATTTGACTTTGTGTTACTCTGCTAAGCCTGTTTACTGCTGATTTATTTTTCTTGTTTGCTGCTCATTGCCTTATATTAGTTGTAATATTGTTGCTTACTTTGCCAATTTGCATTCTTTTGTCATTGCTGTTTGTGCTGCTGCTGCTGCTGCATTGCCTCATCCCTTAGTTTAGCATCTGAGCTCAGTAGATTTAAGTTAGCTTAAGATGGGGTAGGCCATATAAGAGAACAAGTTGTGATGAATTGGAAGAAATGCATTGAGAAGCTATAAGAAAATGGTTTGGCCAAAAAAAAGTATTTTGAAAGAGGATATGAACCAAAAAAGTAGGGTTTAGGGACAACAGGTTTAGGTAGGATTTTCTTGTAAATAAATGATGAGGTAAGATAATGGAAAATAAATAATGAGGTAAGAAATGTGTGAACATATAAATACAGAAAGCATGCTTGGATAGAATTTTTTTGGTGGAAACAAATGTTGAAATAAGAGGAAAGCTACATGGAATGAAGTTTTGGGGTGGACTGCAGTACCAAATGTCACACTGAAAACAAACCCTGTCCTGTATTTTTGTGTTATTACACTATGTAAATTTGTGTTTTTCCTGTCTTAATGTGTTTAGCTAATAAGAGTTATGTTGTAGAATTTCTCTGATAATATGTTATTTTCTTTGTAAAGATGTTTAGACATTATTTATTCTGTTCTGTTTTAATGCTCATATGTGAAGTTGATGTTTCGAAAGTTATTCTGATCTTTTATGTATGTACTCATGTCATAATTCCTGTAACACTGATGTATATGTTATTTCGATTCTTTTGTAAAGCCTGTACTACAAATGTTATCTGTATTGTTTTGTACCTTTGAAATTGTATTCTTATGTTATAAAATTGTAATTGACACCAGTTCATCATATTATTAACTTGTAAGTTCCATTTCACTGCACACGTTTCTGTTGGTCATAGTATATGGACAATATGTGAGAAGTAGGGACTGTTAGTGTTTGCACGTGTGTTAATAATTCAGCAAGGGACTGGATAACAGCGTTGCTGGTTCTAAGGACAATTCCAAAAACTTAGTGAGTGCACAAGTGGTGGTTATGGACTTGCTGTATTATCCGCAAAACTCTTCAAAGGTGATTGTGCACCTGCACAGTCACAACAGATGGTGCTGGCCATCTCTACAAAGACTACAGTGGGTCTGCATCTTTGATGACCCACCAATACCATTATTTCTACAAGGACTACAGTGGGTCTACACCTTTGCTGACTCACCAGTATCATTATTTCTACAAGGACTACAGTGGGTCTGCATCTTTGATGACCCACCAATACCGTAATCTCTACCAGGACTACAGTGGGTCTACTCTGTGATGACCAACCTACCAATATTCTTCTAAACTTCGAATGACTCTGCTGTGGGTTTGCTCTGTTGTGACCCATTACCTGTCAGCATGTCAAGAGTCAGCATTGTCTTTCTGTTGGAAGGACAACACTACTTCTTCAAGACTGCATGGAAATCCACTACTTCCTTGTGCATTGTCTTTTACTGCTCAGACTTTGAGAAAAGAAACGGCAGTTTTACTGTGATGAATGATCAGGACTGTCTTTATGGACTGTGAGAAAATTTTAGCTTTTGACCAACATTGTATTAATAAGTGTGTGCATTTGATATCTTTCTTACTGTAATTATGAAAAAAATTTTCAAATCTGTATTGGCCAGTGCCCAAAACAATTTGTAAAATTTTTTGTGGGGAGCATGGGGGCAATGTAAGTAGGCTGTTTAGGTTTTCTTATTGGTAACGCCACGTAGCGCTCTGTATGAAAAAAGACTGGCTGTGCTGTGTGCAGTCTGTGGCTAGTTTGCATTGTTGTCTGGCATTGTAGTGTTGGGCAGCTGGATGTTAACAGCGTGTAGCGTTCGGCAGTTGGAGGTGAGCCACCAGCAGTGGTGGATGTGGGGAGAGAAATGGCGGAATTTTGGAATTTGTAAGACTAGGTGTCATGAACTGCTATATACACTCCTGGAAATGGAAAAAAGAACACATTGACACCGGTGTGTCAGACCCACCATACTTGCTCCGGAGACTTCGAGAGGGCTGTACAAGAAATGATCACACGCACGGCACAGCGGACACACCAGGAACCGCGGTGTTGGCCGTCGAATGGCGCTAGCTGCGCAGCATTTGTGCACCGCCGCCGCCAGTGTCAGCCAGTTTGCCGTGATATACGGAGCTCCATCGCAGTCTTTAACACTGGTAGCATGCCGCGACAGCGTGGACGTGAACCGTACGTGCAGTTGACGGACTTTGAGCGAGGGCGTATAGTGGGCATGCGGGAGGCCGGTTGGACGTACCGCCGAATTGCTCAACACGTGGGGCGTGAGGTCTCCACAGTACATCGATGTTGTCGCCAGTGGTCGGCGGAAGGTGCACGTGCCCGTCGACCTGGGACCGGACCGCAGCGACGCACGGATGCACGCCAAGACCGTAGGATCCTACGCAGTGCCGTAGGGGACCGCACCGCCACTTCCCAGCAAATTAGGGACACTGTTGCTCCTGGTGTAACGGCGAGGACCATTCGCAACCGTCTCCATGAAGCTGGGCTACGGTCCCGCACACCGTTAGGCCGTCTTCCGCTCACGCCCCAACATCGTGCAGCCCGCCTCCAGTGGTGTCGCGACAGGCGTGAATGGAGGGACGAATGGAGACGTGTCGTCTTCAGCGATGAGAGTCGCTTCTGCCTTGGTGCGAATGATGGTCGTATGCGTGTTTGGCGCCGTGCAGGTGAGCGCCACAATCAGGACTGCATACGACCGAGGCACACAGGGCCAACACCCGGCATCATGGTGTGGGGAGCGATCTCCTACACCGGCCGTACACCACTGGTGATCGTCGAGGGGACACTGAATAGTGCACGGTACATCCAAACCGTCATCGAACCCATCGTTCTACCAATCCTAGACCGGCAAGGGAACTTGCTGTTCCAACAGGACAATGCACGTCCGCATGTATCCCGTGCCACCCAACGTGCTCTAGAAGTTGTAAGTCAACTACCCTGGCCAGCAAGATCTCCGGATCTGTCCCCCATTGAGCATGTTTGGGACTGGATGAAGCGTCGTCTCACGCGGTCTGCACGTCCAGCACGAACGCTGGTCCAACTGAGGCGCCAGGTGGAAATGGCATGGCAAGCCGTTCCACAGGACTACATCCAGCATCTCTACGATCGTCTCCATGGGAGAATAGCAGTCTGCATTGCTGCGAAAGGTGGATATACACTGTACTAGTGTCGACATTGTGCATGCTCTGTTGCCTGTGTCTATGTGCCTGTGGTTTTGTCAGTGTGATCATGTGATGTATCTGACCCCAGGAATGTGTCAATAAAGTTTCCCCTTCCTGGGACAATGAATTCACGGTGTTCTTATTTCAATTTCCAGGAGTGTATATACTTCGAAAAGTGTGGAGGAACGCGCTCTGCCCTGTCAGGATACATAATGAGGTAGATAATTATTTTAAAATCAGAATTAAATTCATTTTCTACTTACTTTGTGCTTGTTTATGTGTTCGCCATATATTGCGTGCTGAAGCAAGAAGTCTGCCTCTATGGTGTCATAAGTACTCAGCCGGGAGAGACCGTCATAGAAACAACAGCCGGCCGCTAGAATGGTGTTAAATAACTGCAACAGTATAATTTCCAAAATTACATGTTTGATGGAAAGGAAATTAATGACTACCTTATAGACCAATATTCTGACAGTGTGTGAAGATTGAGGTTTTACAGTAACTTCGACGATTGTTAATTTCTTCGTGCAACATTGTGTAACGATATCACTACCACGACTCTATGTGAACATCTTATTTTTTTACGGTAATGAGTTGTTAGTGACATTCTTCTTAGTAATTACAAATGCATCTGTCAGACAATACAGTTTCAAAGCAGAGTAGTAGATGATCATGTCCAAGAGCCGGGAACGAAATATCGGTAGTGGAGAGTCGGACGAGATATAGTGATTGAATCTCATGGCCGCTAGTTGCTTTTGTGTGCTACGACAGTGCTAAAATTCTGAAAATAATGTATTAAATTCATTCAAGCGGACGGCAGGAGGACAGAGATTAACGGCGACTAGGGTGTCGCGCTCATTTCATTGGAGAAACACAGGTTCACGAGTATTAGGACAGCTTTCCTGTATTCGCAGCTGAAACGACGTGTGAATGGTGTTAATAGAAACAGCACGAGGACTGTGATTACTATGAATACGGTTGTCGTCAAGAAACACTGGACGTGAGGTACAGCGGAGGGAAGCCGTCTCTCATAAAGCACAAGTATTTATTTATTACCGTCTGTTTAAAAATAATAAGTAGTGTTTGTGAACATTGTTGTTTAATTTGGTCTAATTAAGCACCACCGGACAGCGTGTTTAAAACACGATATGTTAGACGAGGGCGTTTGGTTGTACGTGGTGGCGCTCTCTGGGTGGTGTTGAATTGCTGTGTTTCTAAACTCGTCCGCCATGTTGTTATTCGTGAGTGAGCACTTGCAATTGAAGGTAGGTAGTAGAGAGTCGAAGTAGAGAGGATATAAAATGTAGACTGGCAATGGCAAGGAAAGCGTTTCTGAAGAAGAGAAATTTGTTAACATCGAGTATAGATTTAAACGTCAGGAACGTTTCTGAAAGTATTTGTATGGAATGTAGCCATGTATGGAAGTGAAACATGGACGATAAATAGTTTGGACAAGAAGAGAATAGAAGCTTTCGAAATGTCGTGCTACAGAAGAATGCTGAAGATTAGATGGGTAGATCACATAACTAATGAGGAGGTATTGAATAGAATTGGGGAGAAGAGGAGTTTGTGGCACAACTTGACAAGAAGAAAGGACCGGTTGGTAGAACATGTTCTGAGGCATCAAAGGATCACAAATTTAGCATTGGAGGGCAGCGTGGAGGGTAAAAATCGTAGAGGGAGATAAAGAGACGTATACAGTAAGCAGATTCATGAGGATGTAGGTTGCAATAAATACTGGGAGATGAAGAAGCTTACAGAGGATAAAGTAGCATGGAGAGCTGCATCAAACCAGTCTCAGGACTGAAGACCACAACAACAACAGTAGAGAGTGCTTTGTTTTGTGGCTTGGAATTACAAGCAATTGTCATGGATATGGCAAAGAAACAGTCGTTCATTGAATGTCGGTATAGGCCATGGCGGTTTTTGAACTGTTTGGCTTGCTGCCCGTATTTGTATAGTGCGACGTTTATGGCGAGTACATTATGTTGACTATAGTCGCTGCTTCTTTTTGTTTTACTGTTGTTTGTTTCGAAGGAGTGCCTAATCTAATTTGTGTTAATTTTATTTTTGTTATTGTTTTGTATTCGGAAAGGGTGCTAGTTGGTCAGTGAGTAGTTTTTGGTGGGCGGATTGTGATACGGGGATATTGGGGTTTTGGGATCGCTGGTTTGGATGGATGTGGCTCTTTTTCTTCCTCTTTTTTATTTAATGGTGACTTTTTGGCTGATCTTGAGTATTACTTTGATCGCAGAAAGGTTGGCAACGCACTATGCCACCACGTTTTTTATAATGAGCTCAATATTAAACTGTAATGACTACTCAAAGGCGACTTTGCGAAGGAAACGATGACAGCATTTGGCTGGTATATCATACTGGCGAGGGGAATTTTGAGTTGTTCTTAGTGCCTGTACTTGTGGCTTTAGAGTGATCCATGCAGTGAACTGCAAACTGAACCGAGATAGACTTTCATAATATTGAAACAGGAATTTCGTTTATCCTATTTAGCAGTAGTTGCCCTCACCTAACATGGCACCTGTAACGACATGCATCACAGCTCTGCTCCTGTTTAGTATTGAGCTTGCTGTTGTTTTCGTATGCTCGGCATCATAATGTTTATTGAATGGTATTATTTCATTTGTTCCGCCATCTTGACACTACCTGTTGCCAACTGCTATCCCGTATTTCATGTATTTTTCCCAAAACAGAATTTTCAGCGCATTGTGTGGCAACATTTTAGATTTATACTAGTAGCTGAACTTCTTACTTATATTTCAGTACCTAGAGTAAGATTCTAATGTATGCCAATCTTTTCGAATGTATTCTTAGGTTTTCCCTGGCAGTTTTTTTGCTTTTTCTTGTGCTAGTGTAAATTTTTGTGTCCGAGAAAGGATTTTGTTTCCTCAGTAACTTTTAGATTTTTTGTTCCTTGTTTTAAGAACTACGTCGTATGTGCTTCTTTGGTGTAGCACTTGGTTTTAGCTATATACATAAAGCAATGTTAATGGAACTGTGCCAGAAATTATTGGTTGCTTTCTTTCGTTTGGTAGTTAATAATGTTTATTTATTGTTGGTGGGTATCGTGGACTTCGCTCTATGTAAGTATGTCAAGCGAACAACTACTGCTTCAATGCCTCCGTGCGTGCTGAAATTAACATAATCTTGTCGTCTCGATCCTTATTGGAGCTGTATGTGGGGGGTTGTAGCACATTCCTAAAGTCATCATTTTGTTAGGAGGCTTTCTGAGACAGTTTACGTCTGTCTTCAAGAGTTTTCCATTTCAGTTCTTTCAACATTTCAGAGACTCTCTCTCGCGGGTCAAACAAAGCTGTTATGAATCTTGCTGCCTTTCCCTTTTTCGTTTAATATCTCCTGTTAGTCCTATTTGCCAAGTGACCCAAGCACTTAAGTAATATCCTAGAATGGGTCGGATCAGTGATTTGTACGCAATCTCCTTCGTACACTGATTGTATTTCCCTATGTAATCTCAATAAACCGAAGCCTGTCATCTTCTTTACCCACAGCTGAACCCTTGCGATCGTTCCATTTTAAGTCGCTTCAGAGTGTTACGCCCAGTTATCTGTATGTATTGACATATTCCAGCTGTGGCTCAGTGATATTTTAGTAATACGATACTAATTTTTTTAGTTTCCTAGAGTGCAAAATTTTACATTTTTGAACATTTAAAGCAAGTTGCCAATCTTTGCATCACATCACCGACTTATAAAGGTGTGACTGAATGTTTGCGCAGCGTGTTTCGGACAGTATACTTTGTTGTAAATAACTACATCACCTGCGAGAAATCTAAGGTTGTTGTTATTGTCCGCAGGGTCATTAATATACTGCGTGAACAACAAGAGGTCCAACACACTTTCCTGTGGCACACCAGAAGTTACTTTTACATCTCGCGATGACTCTCCGGCCAAGATAACTCGCAATATCCTCCCTACCAATAACTCCTCAATCCACTCTGAATTTATTACTTTCATACAATGAAGAGCCAAAAAAACTGGTACACCTGCCTAATATCGTGTACGCTCCCCTCGAGTACGCAGAAGTGCCGCAACACAACGAGGCATGGAGTCGAGTAATGTCTGTCGTCGTACTGGAGGGAACTGACACCATGAATCCTGCAGGGCTGTCCATAAATCCGCAAGAGTACGAGCGGTGGTGATATCTTCTCAACAGCACGTTGCAAAGTGTTCCAGATATGCTCAATAATGTTCATGTCTGGGGAGTTTGGTGGCCAGCGGAACTGTTTAAACTCAGAAGAGTGTTCCTGGAGCCACTCTGTAGCAATTCTGGATGTATGAGGTGTCGCATTGTTGCACTTCTGTCACGTTGAACGATTTTCTTCAGTCGTCGTCGGTCCCGTTCTTGCAAGATCTTTTCCCGGTCCCAGAGATGTCAGAGATTAGATGTGAAATTGTCGTTCGGGAAAATCCCCACTTCATCGCTACCTCGGAGATGCTGTGTCCCATTGCTCGTGCGCCGTCTAAAATATCACGTTCAAATTCATTTAAATCTTGATAATCTCCCATTGTAGCAGCAGTAACCGAGCTAACAAATGCGCCAGACACTTGTGTTATATAGGCGTTGACGTCCGCAACGCTGTATTCTGTCTGAGTACATATCTCCGTATTTGAATACGCATGCCTATACCAGTTTCTTTGACGCTTCAGGGTATATTATAATATACAGCTTAGATGAACGGGAATAACGGATGTTTTTATTTCTCTTTATTTTAGATTGAAATCTGTTAAATGGACTAATTCGGCCGAAACCAATCACGACAGTTAAAGAAATCATGATCTAGACGGTTTTGTTCATAACATAAAAGACATCACCACAGTCTCCTCTGCGACACAATCCTGTCTTCAAAGCCCTTTGCACTTTGAAATCGATGGCCAGTAGTCAAAACAAACGAATACAGGTGATTGGATATTAGACTAATAAGAATAGAGAATACATAGTTTTATTCTTCGTAATAAAACTTGAAAAACAAGTCAACACATAACATTCTCACAGTTAATAAACTACTTGTGAATCTGTTAGCATACATCACACAGTTACAGTAACGCGTTTTTTATTTCACTTGTGGTGCCTCAAGAGTTAGTTTACCGGGCGAAGACGGGGCGGGGGCGTTAATCCATTACGACCACGATCTGCTACACAATAAGAACTGTAGTAGTTGACATAACTGGGAGTTCGGCATGCACAAAGAATAGGAGAAAGCGTAACGAACCCCAATTTAAATCTTATTTCCTTTCCACTCTGTTCGTCGACAAACGTCAAAATAAAAGTGGCGGACACTGCATCAGAAGAGTGCGGTCTTTTAACATGTGCTACGTACGAATCGCCTCGCAGTTCACGACTACAGCTGTTTCCAACGATGACGTGGGACGTTAGATACGCGCGGGTAACTACTGTTTAAACTTGACCCTTCAGTCACGCTAGTTAAGTTGCGAATTGGAGCGTTACCGTCGGCATAGGTTTGGATTTTGTGCGTGTGGTTTTCTACGTGATGCGGCGTGCTGCCACCTGAGATACGCCAGTGTGTCAGTGGTGTAAGGATGAAGGAGAAACATCGACACTGAGTGGTACGAGAGGCCAATGACGATTCTGAAACATCCTGGCATCGTGTATCTCAGATGCTGGTTATTTTCAAGACTTCAGCCGTGATGTCTTACTATAAGATTTTATGTTGCAAATCACACTATTGGTTTTACAAATTGCTAACTTCAAAATAATTTTTAGCTGCATTGGGATCTACAGTACTTTACGGGATGTTAAATTACCTATACTATGTGATCAAAAGTATCCGGACACATGGCTGAAAATGGCTTACAAGTTCGTGGCGCCCTCCATCGGTAATGCTGGAATTCAGCGTGGTGTTGGCCCGCCCTTAGCCTTGATGACAGCTTTCATTCTGCATTCATACGTTCAATCAAGTGCTGGAAGGTTTCCTGGGGAATGGCGGCCTATTCTTCACGGAGTGCTGCGCTGAGGAGAGGAATGATGTCGGTCGGTGAGGCCTGGTACGAAGTCGGCGTTCCAAAACATCCCAAAGGTGTTTTATAGGATTCAGGTCAGGTCTCTGTGCAGACCAGTCCATTACAGGGATGTTATTGTCGTGTAACCACTCCGCTACAGGCCGTGCATTATGAACAGGTGCGCGATTGTGTTGAAAGATGCAATAGCCATACCCGAATTGCTCTTCAACAGTGGGAAGCTAGAGGGTGCTTAAAACATCATTGTAGGCCTGTGCTGTCATAGTGTCACGCAAAACAACAAGGGGTGCAAGCCCCCTCCATGGAAAACACGACCACACCATAACACCACCGCCTCCGAATTTTACTGTTGGCACTACACACGCTGGCAGATGACGTTCACCGGGCATTCACCCTACCATCTGATCGCCACATTACGTACCGTGATTCGTCACTCCACACAACGTTTTTCCATTGTTCAATCGCCCAGTGTTTACGTTCCTTACGGCAAGCGTTGTTTGGCATTTACCGGCGTGATATGTGGCTTATGCGCAGCCGCTCGACCATGAAATCCAAGTTTTCTCACCTCCCGCCTAACTGTCATACTACTTGCAGTGGATCCTGATGCAGTTCGGAATTCCTGTGTGATGGTCTGTATTGATGTCTGCCTATTACACCTTACGACCCTCTTCAACTGTCGGCGGTCTCTGACAGACAACGGACGAGGTCGGCCTGTATGCTTTTGTGCTGTACATGTCCCTTTGCCTTTCCACTTCACTATCACATGGGAAACAATGGGCCTAGGGATATTTAGGAGTGTGGAAATCTCGCGTACAGACGTATGACACAAGTGACACCCAATCACCTGACCACGTTCGAAGTCCTTGAGTTCCGCGGAGCGCCCCATTCTGCTCTCTCTCGATGTCTAACGACTACTGAGGTCGCTGATATGGAGTACCTGGCAGTAGGTGGCAGCACAATGCACGTAATACGAAAAACGTATGTTTTTGGGTGTGTCCGGATACTTTTGATCACATAGTGTGTTTAGTGCTTCTAGGTGCTATTTTTTTTATGTCTACCTTTGTATCCCGTATGACAGCTGATGGTTTACTGCATAGTGATTTTGTTTTATTTTGAATATAATTTATTTAATTTTATTTCTTTTGGATGTCACTAAATTTACCTTTGGAAAGTTTTTGTGGTCTTTATGTAGACTACTGGCCATTAAAATTGCTACACCAAGAAGAAATGCAGATGATAAACGGGTATTCATTGGACAAATATATTATACTAGAACTGACATGTGATTACATTTTCACGCAATTTGTGTGCATAGATCCTGAGAAATCAGTACCCAGAACAACCACCTCTGGCCGTAATAACGGCCTTGATACATCTGGGAATTGAGTCAAACAGACCTTGGATGGCATGTACAGGTACAGCTGCCCATGCAGCTTCAACACGATACCACAGTTCATCAAGAATAGTGACTGGCGTATTGTGACGAGCCAGTTGCTCGGCCACCACTGACCAGACACATTTTCTGTATCCAGAAATCCTCTTGAAATGTAGGGTCTGACAGGGATCGAATGAAGGGTAGAGCCAGGGGTTGTAACACATGTGAAATATAACGTCCACTGTTCAAAGTGCCGTCAATGCGAGCAAGAGGTGACCGAGACGTGTAACCAATGGCACCCCATACCATCACGCCGGGTGATACGCCAGTATGGCGATAACGAATACACGCTTCCAATGTGCATTCACCGCGATGTCGCCAAACACGGATGCGACCGTCATGATGCTGTAAACAGAACCTGCATTCATCCGAAAAAATGACGTTTTGCCATTCGTGCACCCAGGTTCGTCGTTGAGTACGCAATCGCAGGCGCTCCTGTCTCTAATGCAGCGTCAAGGGTAACCGCATCCATGGTCTCCGAGCTGATAGTCCATGCTGTCGAACTGTTCGTGCAGATGGGTGTTGTCTTGCAAACGTCCCCATCTGTTGACTCAGGGATCGAGACGTGGCTGCACGATCCGTAACAGCCATGCGGATAAGAATCCTGTCATCTCGACTGCTAGTGATACGAGGCCGTTGGGATCCAGCACGGCGTTCCGTATTACCCTCCTGAACCCACCGATTCCATATTCTGCTAACAGTCATTGGATCTCGACCAACGCGAGTAGCAATGTCGCGATACGATAAACCGCAATCGCGATAGGCTACGATCCGACCTTTATCAAAGTCGGAAACGTGATGGTACCTTGTGTGAAAAGCTAATCATTTGCATATCACAGCACCTTCTTCGTGTCGGTTAAATGTCGCGTCTGTAGCACGTCATCTTCGTGGTGTATCAATTTTAACGGCCAGTAGTGTAAATCGTATCTCTGTGAACGTGGGTTTATATGCGCAGTTATATTCACATAATTTGCTGTTCAGCGTCAAGTCAGAATGTATTGTGTTATGTTAACTGAGAAACACCGAAGAACAGGCTCAAGAGTCTGAGTGGAAAGGAGCCCGGTTTCGTGCCCTTTTGCCTTTTCTTTGATGAAGTAAGAGTGTTGTCTCTGGAGAGTAACTGTTAAGTGTAGGTGACCCTGATAAGCGAGTGTAGAGTGCAGAGTCGAGATTGTTACTGATGACGAAGAGAGATAGCACGGAGAGAGTGGGACCTACCAGAGACATTCAACTTACGCCACTCTAACTGCACTCAGCCGGCCGCAGACTCTGATGAGTCCGTCCGACGCGTGGCTCGCTATCGACAGTGTCACATCCTCTCATCCTTTTTTATCTGACGTATTTTGCCAAATCCATGAGACACTACGGGGAAGAACAAAATTTAACTCAGTACTTTGGTACCTCTCCCTCTTTTCCACGTTCCTACCAAGTATGGGCAATGAAAATCTCTGTTGCCACCCGTACCGAAACATGTACCTCGGGCGCCGCACTTTGGAGAGTCTCAGTGACGTCATCTACAGTTTTTCATACCATAAACGCGGTATTGCAGTGCCCATATTGTTAAGAACAACGAGGCAACGGTCCTTCGGACAGCAATTAAGGCGACCGTGCGAATAAAGCGGGAAATCTAAGTTCGTGTCCCGGTCCACCACAAATCTTCATTCTCGTTCTCTTATACAGCTGATGGTTGTTCTTATTCACACGAATACATTTCATGTATTTTATAAAGGCTGTAGTCGTCGCAGGGCTTATTCCTTCGGACATGTATGCATATCCGAAGGATCGTTGTATTAGTTTTCTTAAACAAAGCAGTATCGAATGGTTTGCGATGTAGTTCCAAGGTTCTATGCTCTTAATATCAGATTTTAAAGTTCTTATCAAGACTTAATGTTTTGATTTACGTTCAGTGCATTAGTTCCTACTTTTGTCTAAATGCCTCTCTGTGCCCTGGTTATTACGATCTCAGTGATTTTTTTCTTAATTCGTATTTGTTTTGTGCATCGCTTGAAAGCGTTATCTTCTGCAGATATTATTTGCCTACCTGTCAGTTTATGTCAGATTGAGCTATTTCTGTAAGATGTTGATCCTTAATGTAAATTGACATCCGTTATCTGCCTCTATCTCTATGGCTGGCGAAAGTATGGTGAACTTCACCTGGCCTCATATATTTTATTGATTTTTCTCCGTTTCTTTATTCTCTCTAATTTTGCTACTGAAGTATATCATCGCTACTAACGTATGTTATTTGTATTTACAATGAAATTAAAACCCTTAGCTGCTTACAGGCGTTGACATAAGACGAGGGGGACATATGAAAATGTGTGCCCCCACCGGGACTCGAACCCAGGATCTCCTGCTCACATGGCGGACGCTCTATCCATCTGAGCCATCGAGGACACGGAGGATAGCGTGACTGCAGGGACTGATCCCTGGCACGCCTCCCGCGAAACCCACATTCTCAACGTATTGTCCCGCACTACATTCGTAGTGCCCCCGCCCATTATACTCGGACAGGTTCACAGGTAGATGCCGTGTTTCTTGACTTCCGCAAGGCGTTCGATACAGTTCCCCACAGTCATTTAATGAACAAAGTAAGAGCATATGGACTATCAGACCAATTGTGTGATTGGATTGAAGAGTTCCTAGATAACAGAACGCAGCATGTCATTCTCAATGGAGAGAAGTCATCCGAAGTAAGAGTGATTTCAGGTGTGCCGCAGGGGAGTGCCACAGGACCGTTGCTATTCGCAATATACATAAATGACCTTGTGGATGACATCGGAAGTTCGCTGAGGCTTTTTGCGGATGATGCTGTGGTGTATTGAGAGGTTGTAACAATGGAAAATTGTACTGAAATGCAGGAGGATATGCAGCGAATTGACACATGGTGCAGGGATTGGCAATTGAATCTCAATGTAGACAAGTGTCATGTGCTGCGAATACGTAGAAAGACAGTTCCCTTATCATTTAGCTACAAAATAGCAGGTCGCCAACTGGAAGCAGTTAATTCCATAAATTATCTGGGAGTACGCATTAGGAGTGATTTAAAATGGAATGATCATATAAAGTTGATCGTCGGTAAAGCAGATGCCAGACTGAGATTCTTTGGAAGAATCCTAAAGAAATGCAATCCAAAAACAAAGGAAGTATGTTACAGTACGCTTGTTCGCCCACTGTTTGAATACTGCTCAGCAGTGTGGGATCCGTACCAGATAGGGTTGATAGAAGAGATAGAGAAGATCCATCGCAGAGCAGCGCGCTTCGTTACAGGATCATTTAGTAATCGCGAAAGCGTCACGGAGATGATAGATAAACTCCAGTGGAAGACTCTGCAGGAGAGACGTTCAGTAGCTCGGTACGGGCTTTTGTTAAAGTTTCGAGAACATACCTTCACCGAAGAGTCAAGCAGTATATTGCTCCCTCCTACGTATATCTCGCGAAGAGACCATGATGATAAAATCAGAGAGATTAGAGCCCACACAGAGGCATACCGACAATCCTTCTTTCCACGAACAATACGAGACTGGAATAGAAGGGAGAACCGATAGAGGTACTCAGGGTACTCTCCGCCACACACCGTCAGGTGGCTTGCGGAGTATGGATGTAGATGTATATGTAGACATGACCGAAAGAACAGATACCATCTTAGTGTACATATAGTTAAGGCTCACCGGCCACTTGACCATCTTCTTCTTCTGTGCGGATGCACAAACAGTGCCAGAATTCTTACGGGAATCGGCAACGCGCAGCGAGTAATGGGTATAATGGGCGGGGGCACTACGAATGCAGTGCGGGACAATACGTTGAGAATGTGGGTTTCGCGGGAGACGTATCAGAGATAAGTCCCTGCATTCGCACTACCCTCTGTGTCCTCGGTGCCTCAGATGGATAGAGCGTCTGCCATGTAAGGAGGCGATCCCAGGTTCGAGTCCCGGTCGGGGCACACATTTTCATCCGTCCCCTTCGACGTATGTCAACGCCTGTAAGCAGCTAAGGGTTTTAATGTCATTGTAATTTCATTCTAACGAGCTGCTTGGTCACATGTCCGAAAGAACAGATACCAATTCAGTATGTATATGGTATTTGTTTTGGTTTCTGGCGTTTTTAAATTGTGGTTTACCTTTCTCATATGGTCAGCCTTCTGTCTAATCGCTTTTGATTCTATTAAGGGTTTGAAGTTTTGGGGATTACAATATCTACTGTTATTGGAGTAAGTACTTACTGAATGATTCTTCTTAGTTATTCTTACATCTCCTGTATGCAGCGTGCAGTCTTCTGGTATGTTTATTTATGACTTTCCGCAGCTGTTCCACTTCTGTTGGTGATTCATCTATTATACAAGTGATGCAATCTATTTAGGATTACCTGTTGTGCAGTCGTAGTCAGCGAGTAAATATACGAAAAATGGTGTTAGCTGCGTGAAATGAACGCACTGATGAAGATATATTAAATGGTTGGTTGTTCTCACATACGAGTTGTTTACCGATCGTCAAGTGCCGCAAGGTCATAAGGTTAGCAGAAACTGACTGACGACGCGGCCGCCACGTCGGAAAGTACGCGTGCAGTAGTGTAAAACAAGCGAGGGACGCCAGAGTGGGGCGCGTGAGCACGCTGTTAACCTTCGTTGGCCGGGTCACCGCCGACACGAAAGCCGACAGCCGCCGCTATTTCTGTCGGCGATATCGGTGGCCAGATAACTGTTACAGCCTTAATGGAGGCTCGTCTTCCGCCCCTCGGAAGCGAGACAAGTCAGGCCGACGAATGCTTAGCAAAATATACGACACCCGAAACTCACGTCAGCTCCGGGGACTTACTCATATGTTTAGTTTTAACGATACACCTGCCTCAAGCAAACTTGCCTGTGAATCCACTTGAAAAGATAGACTTTTATTTTTCACTTTAAATCGATCTTCAGAGGTTTTTTGAACAAAATTGTGGTTAAAAGAATTGGAAGCGGTTTAAAAGTCAACTTAACAAATCAATGCCTACAGCATCATTGGCAAACAGTCTAATGCCGCTGTCAACACCATCAACCAGATCGTTTACGTAAATCGTAAAAAGCAGCGGACATATTACGATTCCCTGTGGCACACCTGATGCTACGCTTGTTTCTGTTTTGACGACGTTCGGTCGCTTAAGAGGACAGAAAATGCTCCAATAAATGGCAGTGCCAGTAAATCTGAAAGACAGCTAAGTTACAGCTCTTTGAAATTCGACAGTGAATCACAGTTACGTATTAAAACAAATCTTAGTACATCGGGCTCTCAGAAAATGAGGCACATCCAATGAAACAACGATATTTTCAATGTATTTGAAACAACCAAAAGTAATATTTTGTGATGACTAAACATTTACGCAGTGAACATGTGAATTAACAATTTTTAAGCCGGCCGCGGTGGCCGTGAGGTTCTAGGCGCTGCAGTCCGGAACCACGTGACTGCTACGGTCGCAGGTTCGAATCCTGCCTCGGGCATGGATGTGTGTGATGTCCTTAGGTTAGTTCGGTTTAAGCAGTTCTAAGTTCTAGGAGACTGATGACCTCAGATGTTAAGTCCCATAGTGCTCAGAGCCATTTGAACCATTTGAACAATTTTTAAACGCTTCATGTAGTTTCAATAAACAATATCTCAGATGACAGTATTGCACAACAGCTATCCTCACCATCATCATCATCATCTGTATCTCTTATTTATTGAGTTTAGACATCTTTCATATCTTTTTATTAAACAAAATGTCTGTCAGAAAATTGTATTCTCCATAATAAGACTGCAAATGAATGCAGCATGAATACCTTATATCTGATCATAATTGTGTTTCCACTTAATGAATATTTTACTATTTTTCCAATAAATTTATGTAAATATTAATTACAATTGCTAATGAAAAGTCATAATAACTCGAGAAGTGGTCAATAACTTGTACCAGGTGACATGACTATTGGAAACAGTGCCGAAAGACACTTCTACCAAGCAGGCATAAATAATTGTTTAAACAATATTTTAAAACGATTCCTTGTCTTTTGTTGTGTGTAATTGTGCAGGAATACTAGCTTATTTATTTATGAACAAACCTCTATTTGTAACTTATTGTAAACAATCTGAGTGTGACCGAATTTTTATAACATTTATTTTACTTAAATACTGTTGCAGTATATTAGTTTAATCTGGAAAGTCGCAAAGTTGAATCATTTCATGTCTGCAGAACTTAAGAATGATGTACTTTTGGTGGGGTCGACCTACAGTCAGTGGTGACGCAGACAGTGGCGGAACACCATTGGAGTCAAATGGGGAGGGACACTTTACGAGTCAAGAAAGAGCTCAAGAGAGCTATTCTGCCCACTTTTCAATTAGATCCGGGAAAGGACTTTTTCGTTTAGATCTGGTGGAAGGCAGCTAGCCTGTGGACACATGTAACGTTGGGTCGTGTTAGTGACAGACTCTGGCTAGTGAATGGCTGCTACGACACTCTAAATTTTCCAGTTCCATTACAGAACTGAGGACTCACAGAGTATTGGTTTCTACTCATCATCTCGTCTGTGTTAATCTGTAAGTCATCATGTTAAACTCTGAACTGTTTTGAGGTGGTGAGTATTTCATGTATTGTGATTACGAAATGTACTTAGCTTTTGCGTATCTTTGATGATTATTTAGGGTGGCCGGAGTGGCCGAGCGGTTCTAGGCGCTACAGTCTGGAACCGGGCGACCGCTACGGTCGCAGGTTCGAATCCTGCCTCGGGCATGGATGTGTGTGATGTCCTTAGGTTAGTTAGGCTTAAGTAGTTCTAAGTTCTAGGGGACTGATGACCTCAGTAGTTAAGTCCCATAGTGCTCAGAGTCATTTTTTTTATTATTTAGTTTGGGGATTTTTCTATCGTTCTCGTATTGATCTCAACGTAATTTTAGTGCGTTTGATAAAGGTATTTTCTGTCGGTATTTTAACTGGATATCGTAGGACCGCTGTACATTTATTTGAGATGTAAATGTCGTGTGAATAGCGCCTCCCGTCGGGTAGACCGTTCGCCGGGTGCAAGCCTTTCGATTTGACGCCACTTCGACCACTTCCCCGTCCATGGGGATGAAATAATGATGATTACGACAACACAACACCCAGTCCCTGAGCGGAGAAAATCTCCGACCCAGCCGGGAATCGAACACGGGCCCTTGGGATTGACATTCTGTCGCGCTGGCCACTCATCTACTGGGGGCGGACATTTGAGATGTCCTTTCCTGAATAAACGTTATTCAACATCACTCTGCCATCTACGTCAATTACAGACGTTAGAACAGCATCATATTTATTAAATTATTCATTTATATTTTGTATTGCTGTGTATTTTATTAATTCCTAATTCTAGCCAGTGGATCGATTTTTTTACTACAGGATAACAGCTATAGATTATTATTATTTGCAGCGAATCAGCTGCCGGGCATGAAAGCGGAAGAACACGGCTTGACCCTACGACTACATCGAAATATTCTTCTTTTTTTTTTTCTACAGAGCCTTGCATAACCCAGCTATCTAAGGTGTGAGCAACCTCATATAAAGTCGCAACTAGTTTGCTTGTATGGATTGTTCGTTAGAAAGCAACTACTACTCAGAAGCACGAAATAGGGGTAGTGCGCCGCGCGGTATTAGCCGAGCGGTGTCAGGCGCTGCAATCATGGGCTCTGCGGCTTGTCCCGGCGGAGGTTCGAGTCTTCCCTCGGGCATGGGTGTGTATGTTTCACCTTAGGATAATTTAGGTTAAGTAGTGTGTAAGCTTAGGGATTGATGACCTTAGCAGTTAAGTCCCATAAGATTTCACACACATTTGAACATCTTTTTGTTTTTTTTTTTTTTGTTTTAAGAGGTAGTGCTGTAATGTTTCCACAATCATTTAAATTTAATGTGGGCTCCTGAACAAATTACCCAAAATAATTTTCGGAGAAAGTAACACGTACAATTCTGGACGAGATTTTATGATTACAACAGTCTTTAAACATAAATTTTCGCCAACATATCGTTTGTAGATGGAAGTTACCACCTACTATAAATTATGAGTCGGGTACCTATTTGAAATGAGATTCAAATTTTCCTTGAACCTTTCAGCAACTTTATCATCTGAGTAGTAGGGCCGTAAGAGAACTAATAACTAACAAATTTCTTGTGGTGATTACATTTTGTAACAGTTGTCTACAAACTACAGTAAATTTGTAAATGTGTGAACTACTGCAACAAATAATTTTTTTGTCGGTTGCCGAATATGACTTCTACCCATACTAACTCACAGCGACTTTGTACTTCAATTTCAGTACAAGAAAAAACTACTTCCAACAGAAACGGATACGTCAAGACCAACTGAGTTTAATCTATCCTTTCTGAACACAATTATATCCTCGGTAAAGAAAAAGACAAAAAAATTATCTCCGTCTTTAGTCATCTTTCGGTACCTATAACGATTTCTGCTTCTGCGCTTTCTATGACCGCTTGGTGCTCTGCTTCTCGAATTGAAACTAAACGAAAGAAACACAAAAGTAATGAAAAGAAGCAGAAATTCAACATCCAATTTCACGTCTACGAAGCACAAGAAGTGAAGTTATTCTGCTACATTGAAAACAAAGTTACTTATCATGGCTGTAGCAATGAGAATATAACAGGTAAATTAGCGCACGCATTCCTCGCTGAATTAAGTCTGCTATTATGAAACATAGATCTTAATTGTAGAAAGAAAATTGTGAGAATGTATGTTGGGAGCGCAGCACTCTGTAGAGGTGAATGATGGACTGGGTGAAAACCGGAAAAGGAGAGAACCAAAGCGTTTGATATATAGTGTTAACAGAAGCGTTCTGACAAGTAAGTGGAGCGATAAGATAAGCAATGAGGCGGTCTCCGCAGGCAAGGAGTATGTGGAAAACACTGCTTAGAAGGAGAGCTTGATGACAGAACCGGTGTTAATACTTCAGGGAATACGTTCCGCGGTAGTAGAACGTGTCTTAGAGGCAAAAAACCCGTTAGGGAAAGCAGTGATTGGAATATACCCAACATATCTTTGATAACTTTGGGTGTAAGTGGTACTATGAGATAAAGCGTTTGGGGCAGGAGGGGAAATTTTGGCGGTCCCCGTCTTGCCAATTCAGAAAACTAGTTAAAAAAATAAAGAAAAGTAAATCTATGATAACCAAGGACTTGAAACAATGCAAAAAGCAAATGAACCACACAATGGGCACCAGT
This sequence comes from Schistocerca americana, assembly GCF_021461395.2. NCBI lineage: Eukaryota > Metazoa > Arthropoda > Insecta > Orthoptera > Acrididae > Schistocerca > Schistocerca americana. The sequence goes on from NC_060119.1 coordinate 800,686,137, forward strand.
ATTAATGTACACGACCACTTCAAGCAGCGCACGAATCTTATTCTTACTCGCGGTGATTTTTTACTGACGTAACCTTATGAACGCAACAGCTGTCCACGTTTTATTTGCACTGACAGGGCGGAAGCTGAGTAAGCAGAATCTAGAAGCTTTTGAAAAGTAGCGGTACAGAATAATTTTAAAAATCAAATAGAAGAGATGCTAGAAAGAATAGACGAGAAAGGTAAATACATATAAAATCTCTCCTGTTATAGTTTTCTGGTTGATCGATGTGTTCTGTTTTAGAATAGTTACCTTTGACTAAGACGGAACAGCAGACAGTGATAATTGAGGGATGGATCAAGGACGACAATGAAGATAAAAGATTACTGAATAGGATAGTTTGTGAAAATATTCAGAGATAAAGAGACTGGTGTAGCGCACGATGTACTGGAGAACGGTATCAAACAGACGGAGGACTGACAACTGCCAACCGCGGTGGTCGAGCGGTTCTAGGCGCTTCAGTTCGGAACCGCGCGACTGCTAGGGTCGGAGGTTCGAATCCTGGCTCGGGCATGGATGCGTGTGATGTCCTTATGTTAGTTGGGTTTAAGTAGTTCTAAGTTCTAGGGGACTGATGACCTCAGATGTTAAGTCCCATAGTGCTCAGAGCCATTTGAACTGACAACTATTGTGACGTGTCAGCCGTGCCATGGAACTTCCCTCTGACCATTGGCACTTCCATCGCATAGTCTCCCAGGCAATGAGTGAAATTCGTCCAAAAGTGCCAATATTTATGATAATGGATTAGAAATCCGTACAAGTACAGGGAAAGACGACTGTTTGCGTGACACGGAAGATACGCATGATTTACGAGGGAGGCGACAGAATTGTTGCACATTCACCTGTCATAGGGATTCTTTAAGTTTCATAAATAGCAATCGGAGTAAACTCAGTTGCGTTTCTTGCAAATATCCAATTTAAGTGCCCTGGACATCTACAATCCCATTAGGTCATAATGACGTGTTACGATCTTAGCAGTGCGTTTAGAATTTATCCTGTGTTTAGTTTCAATATCCCGTGGATGCTATTGACGACAGTTCACTATGTTGTGGTACGTCATCGTGTTTACAGGCAAGGCACATTTTCTGTGTGAAAACGTGGCTAGATGTAGGCCAATTATATTACTGATCTTGTTTTAATCTTAATGTGGAACACAAAATTTTCTGTATATATTCCAACCACATACATACTATCTACTCAGAAATTCAACTGCGGAAAAGCTCTTGTCCAGTAGAGGTGATTTCAATCAGTTTTCAAACCTTTCTTTATCTTCAAGCACATTTAATCAAAAGGTATATGGTCAAATATTGTGTGTGCTGTCAGGCCTATTTGATACTGAAGCTGTACTCTACAACACGGTGCTGTCTTGTCCAAGGGAACCTTGATATGTAAATGCTCGACGTTTTCTCAGAATCTTCCCCACTACCGTTTCCAAATATATGTTCCATTTTGAATCACTTTGCAGTATTAGCTGTGGATACACTAAGGATGGGAGAAACTGAATAAGTTTACCATTAATCTGTTAGCGACCGCTCTTTGGGATTGTCGCTTGTACACCGATGAGCCAGAATATTATGACTGCCTGCTCGAAAGCGTGTTGGTTCACCTCTGGAACGCAGTTCATCAGTGATTCTGAGTGCCATGGATTAGACAAGTACTTGATAGGTTTCCAAAGGATTGTGGCACGAGATGCCTAGGTACAGGTCACACACTTCCCATAATTTACAGTTGGTTTGTGGGTGCGGAGCTGGCGGCCGATAGCGCCCCAGTTGGGCTTCATCGGATTTGGAGAAGCCGAATTTGATGACGAAGACAGCAGAGTGAGTTCACTATCATGCTGCTCAATCCATCACAGCACGATTCCGGCCTTTGACACGGGCAGTTGTCCTGCTGGAACATGCCATCGCTGTCAGGGAAGTTATCGAGTATAAGGGGTTACAGGTGGTCCCTAATAATGTTCACGTACTTCACAGCTGCCATGGTGCCTTCGATTACTATAGCAAGTCCCATGGAAGCCCAGATGAATGCTACTGCTCCCACCGGCCTGCGTCCGTGGTGCACTGTATGTTTCCAGCACCAGTTCGCCTGGATGACGGCGTATCTGGACACGACCATCGACCTGGTTTAACAATAAACGGGATTCAGCCGAGCAGGCGACTCGATTCCATTGATCTGCGGTCCAATATCTATGATCCCCCGACCACTTCAATCGTAATAGACGATGATGTAGGGTCAATATGGGAACACGTAGGGGTCCCCTGCTACGGACCACCATGTGCAACACTGTGCGCTGCACATTGGGCCCCAGACCACTCGTGCCTGCACCGGCACTGGACTCTGTCGTCAGATCTGCCACAGTTCGCCACCTGTCCTCCCTTGGAGAGTGGGCAAGCCTCCGATCCCTATGTTCTGTGCCGGCCGCGGTGGCCGAGAGGTTCTAGGCGCTTCAGTCCGCAACCGCGCAACTGCTACGGTCGCAGGTTCGAATCCTACCTCGGGCATGGATGTGTGTGATGTCCTTAGTTAGGTTTAAGTAGTTCTAAGTTCTAGGGGACTGATGACCTCAGAAGTTAAGTCCCATAGTGCTCAGAGCCATCTGAACCATTTTTGTTAAGTTTACATAATGTGTCGTCTGACGATTAGACAGTGCAGGGGCCGGTGGTACTGCAAGGGTACACCCGCCCTTGCAGCCGAAGGAACTTCTTCCAATAACACAGGAAGCTCGTTCCCAAGAAAGCTCTGCAAGACGCTGTAACACAACAAGCCCAACCAGCTGACTGTCATACCGCAAGCACTTGTTTTTAGAGAGATGCGATCTTGGAACTCTGTCTCGTCCGTTTATAGTACCACCGATATGAGTTACGATGTTACTGAGACCGTCACGAGTGAAGGTGTTCTCACCAGTAAGCAGTACTAGCGGGATTACCTGGCGATCTGCAACTAGCCAACAACAACAAAATTCCAATCGTCTACCTTCATTTTCTTATCGAAGATATTAAGTCCCCTTTACATGATGATAATGTCCGCCATATTCTTGTAGTCGTATGTGGAACACCGATGCGTGCAGAAATTCTTCGATGCTTGTTGAAGGACTACGTTCTACCAAGGGAATAATGTCTTTTACTTCATCCACACTCCGATTTACGCGTTTAGATGGGGTGTGACTTCTCAGCTCTGCACCCGTCTCGAGCAGTGAAAACACAGATAAATATTTGGATACTATTACCGCCAGCAGATGTTTCACAGATATTACCATTTATGATGCTTTTAGGTAGTACCAGCCTAAAAGGAACAGAAAATATGCTTGTACCTGACCTGTTTTGACCTTACTTCCTGCGAAGACGGTGCACGACCGAAACCGGTTGACAAATACGTTTTTAAAATGAAAAACTGATGGTTAAAAACGATTTTTTTTTCGAAATTCCGGTGACTTCACACGGGGAAGAATCATCGGGATACTGGAAAAAGGACAAAGTGTGACGCGTGTACTCCAGTATAGTTAGGTATTGCTCGCAGCATTGTTCCACGTGCATGGGGAGCGTTCAGAAGTACGGGCAACTGCTGCACGAAGAAGAGAGGTGATTGGATAAGGTCAGCTACAACATATGGCAGCAGATGAGAGTTACATGGTACAATGGGCAGGAAGGGACACGTGTAAGACAGCGTCTGCACTTGCAATCACATTTAATAGAAACGCAAAGCACGCAAACTCGCACTCAGCCGTGTCATGGGCGTGGTCTCTTTGCCCCTCGACCATCACGTTGTGTTCCGTTGGCACGGTTTGCAGTAGTGACAAGAGCATAGCGACTAGACCAACACGAAGTGCGATTGTGTGCAGATTCAGTCTGAGCAGTGATTTTCGACGTACTCTCATATAGCGAGAGGTGCTTACACGTAATGCATCCACGAACATTGTCGAACATGATCATTTTTGTGACCCATGTGTTATGATAGGGGGAGGCATAATGTTGCATCGACCTACTGACCTCCAAATCTTCGAACACGGCACACCCACCGCTCTATCTTATTGTGAGACTGTTCTCTTTCCCGTTGTACGTACTTTGAGGAGTGCATTCGGCCCGTGACTTGCTTTCTATTGGATGACAATGCGCTACCGAGTCCAACAGCGCAGGTGGAGTGGCTCTTGGAACGAGAGGATATTCGGCGAATGTAGTGACCTAACCGAGTAGGTAGAGAATTGGAACGTCCTGCCGCAAGAGGTCCTTACCAAATGTTCAAATGTGTGTGAATTCCTAAGGGACCAAACTGCTGAGGTCATCGGTCCCTGAGGTCCTTATCAACCGCTGTTTTTCGTGGTCTGATGTAAGGAAATATTATTATTATTATTATTAAGCATCAGATTGAGGAGGGGAAGCAACATATACTTGCGTGGCTCCCTTTCCCGTTTAGAAAGCGCGGCGTACCATTGTGGAACAGCGAGGCTTTGTGCGAGCGATGTGCGCTTGAATAAGCAAAGTTTGCTAAGAAATCCCCAGGCGTCAGTCGCACTGAAAGTGCACCTAAGAACCAGTTTAAAACTGAGTTTGAAGAATATTACAAGGGAGGAATATAAGTAGTATGTTAACGTCGGCCTCGACTGTTCTGTCCGCACAATGGCACGTCGGACACTGTTGGCTCTGTAAAAAACTTGACACATAGAAAGTAAATGATTAAGCAAACACGAATTTAGTGTATTTGACACTATAATTACGAATCTGAACTTAACCTACATATAACATGTTAACACTTACGTCAGTAACAATGACAGAGCTTGAGTGGTTTGACAAGTTTAGAAATCACGTAGAAATGTCCGTTCATTAACCACTCTGCGTTTTTCACGCATGCTAGTCCCACATGCAACAAAATGACGGTATTTATCTGTAGATTTTAACAAATATCAAGTCTATTAATGACGCCTATGTAATGGTGCGTCCGTATTATACAGAAGATAAAAAGAGAGTGATATCGTCCGGCAGTGGACGATGGGTTGCGCGTTTGTTTTTTTGTATTATTCAAATGTCTTCAGAGTGTGTCTTTAATATCGATGTTTTTACATGCGCGCTGAATTACTCTGTAGTTTCTTAAGTCGTCAGTGGCGCTGGATTTATTTCTCCTTGTAAATCGTCAAAATACATCATTAAATGTGCAGTTAAATGTTATACATTGGCTAATAAATGGTTCTTGGCCTCTTTCATTGCTCAAATCAGTGATTTATGTGACGAGATGTGGCAGTATGAAAATACATCGCAGCGGTCACACACACTGCCTTTTGTTTTATATTCTGGGTACCACGATAAATCGCGGTGATTTCAGTATTATTATTATTATCTTTAAGTAAAAATGTCGTTTCTGTTTGTCTCATTACTTTCAGTTGTATTCTGTACTATACTGTAGTAGTTGTTTCTGCGTATAGTCTAAGTTTAATTGAACCGTGTTACATGACAGTGACACATAATGCGAAAGCTGCTTTTGTCATTAAGCTTAGCGCATCAAAATACTTTTGCAATGCCTTATTTAAGTCCCATAACCGGTTTCTGGCAATCATGCCCATCTCCAGATGGCTAATGTTTCCAATTAATCTTTGCTTTGCAGTTTTTGAACGTACAAACAGTTGGGAGTGCCTGACTAGGCAATTTCAATGTTATTTTATCCATCCTGCGTCTCGTGAATACCACGGCCTTTAATGCTAGTTGGCTGTTTGTACACGAAAAACTCCGAAGTGAAGACTAATCAGAACCGTTAGCCATCTGAGGATGAGAATGATAGCCCGAAACCGGTAATGGCATCGCAATAAAGCATTTTAAAAGTGTTAGTGTCTGCTTGCGTTATTCACCAACAATCATTAATGGGCGTGGAGTTCAAAATAAAATTACGTCAAAATGGTTCAAATGGCTGTGAAAACTATGGGAATTAACATCTGAGGTCATCAGTCCCCTAGAACTTAGAACTACTGAAACCTAACTAACCTAAGGATATCACACACATCCATGCCCGAGGCAGGATTCGATCCTGCGACCGTAACGGTCGCGCGGTTCCAGATTGTAGCGCCTAGAACCGCTCGGCCACTTCAGCCGGCTATGTCGAAATGGAAATAGTTTTCTCGCGGTTCTAGGCGCTCAGTCCGGAACTGCGCGACTGCTACGGTCGCAGGTTCGAATCCTGCCTGCCTCGGGCATGGATGTGTGTGATGTCCTTAGGTTAGTTAGGTTTAATTAGTTCTAAGTTCTAGGGGATTGATGACCTAAGATGTTAAGTCCCATAGTGCTCAGAACCATTTTTTTGGAAATACTTTCTAACTCCTCCTGCTTTTCCTTACAATCCTGCAACGAGGATTCTTTGCTGAAGGATTTCCAAGGTTCCGTCGCAGACCTTATTACGCATCTGAGCTGTGACGTCTGTATGCATAACGGACCACTCAGTCGTCTTAGTGGCCTTCCCACTGACCATTGACGCTTAGGCCTCTGAGTCGCCGAGTAACTGTGAATTCCTTCGGTTATGAGTGGCGTTTGGACTGATGTGCAAATATTTGCGCTAATGTCTTCGAATTCCGCACAAGTGCCATCGTTATTAGTCCGCCTGGGGCGGCACGCAGCCGTTGTGCAACCGTGGCGGACTTTCGCCGCGCCGTTAATGGTCCACCACGGCGGCGCGCGGCGTGTCCGCAGCGCCATCGCGGCCGGGATTCGGCGCTCTGAACGGGGCGACGCTGCTATCTATTTGGAGCGTGACGCCGATAAGGCAGGAACGCGACTTCCGCGCCTCACATTCCGAACTTACGTCCCGATAACATTCATAAATCTGGCGCGGTGCCAGCGCTTCTCCTTCTTCCCCACTGCGTCTTCCTCTCGGCTCTCTAGCTCTCTCTCTCTCCCCTCCCCCTCTCACTCACTGTTGTTTTTACTTGGCGTCAGGAAACGAGGGGGAGTAGGCGGCGTGGCGGCGATGGAGGTGGGGGCGAAGGCTCCGATGTAAATCGTGCGACCTGGCGCTCGCGTCGTGAGCGCTCGGCCTGCCGCCTCCGGGCTCCCGCATTCCAGCCGCCCCCAAATAACGCTGCCCTCGTGTCACAAACACGTCAGCCGCTCGTCAGACGCCGGGTCGCCGCTGGACCTCGATTCGGCTTCCCGCATCCGACCATACCTTGGGCTCCTACAGCCCGCATCTGTTGTATGTTTTGCGGAGTTGCCACAACACCCACGCGGCTGCGAACGCGCACACCATCGTTCTGCTAGATAAGGACTAGGAAGTCAATTAAAACACACACACACACACACACACACACACACACACACACACACACGCACGAACGCACGTTCACACTCAAAACTATTTTTTAAATTGAGTTTATTTTTTGTGCACAACGGCCTTGCCGCAGTGGTAACACCGGTTCCCGTCAGATCACCGAAGTTAAGCGCTGTCGGACTGTGCTAGCACTTGCGTGGGTGACCGGTCTCCTGAGCGCTGTTGGCAAGCGGGGTGCACTCAGCCTTTGTGACGCAAACTGAGGAGCTACTTGATTGAAAAGTGGCGGCTCCGGTCTCGGAAACTGACATGCGGCCGGGAGAGCGGTGTGCTGACCACATGCCCCTCCGTATCCGCATCCAGTGATGCCTGTCGGCTGAGGTTGACACGGCGGCCGGTCAGTACCGTTGGGCCTTCATGCCATGTTCGGGAGGAATTTAGTTTTTTATTTTTATTTTTTGTGAATAGTGTGAGCCTATTATGCCAAGTAACAGGTATCATTTAAGAATTCTCTAATTACAAGATTAATCAAGCTAAATCTGTAGTCGAAGGAGAACAAATAATAAATGAATACACTGTTCTCTGAAACGGAACTCTCTTCTCTGCCTTCAAAGAACTACCAGACAAAACTAACCCATAAAAATACACACACAAAATGGCACACGCACCTCACAAAGATCAAAACTCCTGCGCACTATACATTAACTTGTTCAACTGTCTGCCATCTCGTTTTCGTAGTTTGTAAACAGTGACAGTGAAATTTACATAATGCAGGTTTCCACGGTGAAGATAATGGGGAAACCAGAAAAAGTAAGTCAAACATATTGCAAACATACATACACACACACACACACACACACACACACACACACACACACAAATGAAATGGCTCTTATCACTATGGGACTTAACATCTGAGGTCATCAGTCCTCTAGACTTAGAACTACTTAAACCTAACTAACCTAAGAACATCACACACATCCGTGCCCGAGGCAGGATTCGAACCTGCGCCACCGTAGCAGCAGCGCGGTTCCGGACTGAAGCGCCTAGAACCGCTCGGCCACAGCGCCCGACCACACCCACCCACCCACCCACCCACACACACACACACATGACTGAATGTATACTATTCCCTTATTTATTGCTTTTTAAACTTATTTATTACCTTTTAAATGACAATATGTTTACAATTTTTTATTTATTGCACGATCAAGGCCATCAGTTCACTTGGAATCTGAGGAACGTCCATTAGCGTATTTGTTTTTCTTTGTGAAGCTAATTAATCAACTATTTCAGAAGTAAAGCACAAAAATAAACATCAGTAACGTAGAGGAGAAAGCCAAAGTTAGAAAAAGCGTTAGATAAGGATGTCTCCTATTTCTATATTAATTTATTGTCTTCACTGAGGGAACTATTCACATCATGAAGCAGAACACAAAGGGAATAAAACCCACTGGCGAAAGGATACATTGTAGGCCTATTATATTTGCTTATGACGTCCCGATAATTGCAGACTCCGAAAAGAATTAATGTTGCACGTCTGTCAGACAGTCTTAAACTGCGGAAATTAAAAGTGAATAAACGAAAAAAACTAAAGGTAGCAATAAAAAAACGGTGATTTTAAAACCAATATAAAAACTAATGACGTCAGAAATGAGCAGGTGAAACAATTTTGCTATCACAGAGTACAATATCTGTATAGTGGAAGTGAAGATAAGTATGACATTGGCAAAGCAGGCATTTGAGACTAAGAAAAACATTTTAACTTGACAATATATGAATAGAGATCTCAAAAAATCATTGCAAAACCATTTGTGTGGAATACACTGCTCTATGGAAGTAAAAATTCGACTTAGGATAAACTCAAAAGAATCGACTTGAAGCTACTAAAATGTAGATATGGTGGCAAATGACCAGTATGAATTGGGAGGAAAGAAAAGCCAACGTGGAAGTCAACGAAAATAGAAGATTATAAAGGGAAATAGAAAAGAGAAAAATTAAACTTGTTGGACACGTTATCAGACATAAGTTTCATCATTATTATTCTTGAAGGAAAAGTACTGGGAAAGAAAGGAAGAAGACGGCCTAGGATGAAGTGTTTGGAAGGCGCTGAGAAGACGATAGGATGTGACAATTACATGGAACTGGAACGAACAGCCAATGACAGAATATAATTGTTGCATCGACATTATCGTTTAGAATATGTATGTGAGTATGTTTATCGTCTATTCTTTTTCTTATGATTTGTTCTGCATCCTGGAGGATCTCTTCATTATGTACCTATTGGAACAGAAAGTGCATTTAATCTAATCTTCAACCAGCTGTTACATATGGGTCAGAAATGTGGACGATGACAGAAGCAGACTTGGAGAGCCTGAGGGCATTTGGCAGAGGTTGGAGAGTGAGATACTATCATGAACAACAGTTTATACACGTCAGAGATATACTACAATTTATTAAATTTCTAAGAACACACTGGTTAGGAGATACGGAAAAGATTGTTGATGTCAGAAGGTGATGAAGAGTTGCATGGCTGGACGATGTGTTGGTTGAGGTCCGAGGATGGAAGAGAAAAGCTGAGAACGTAGGTGTATGGAAGCAGCTTTTTGAGGAGGCCCGTCACAGGCTGTAGTGACAAAAAAGAAGACAAATTATGGATACTCTTGAATCCTATTAAAATATTCTGACTTCAAATATAATAAGTCTCCTTGAGACATAAGGGATCTTCCAGTAGGATGAGTAACAATCTGCGACTCTTTGCTGATGGCACTAATGTAGGTGAAGGTATCATCGTTGAGTGACCTTAGGAGGTTAAAAGATGACTTACACAATTTCTGTTTTATGTTGTGAATAGCAGCTAGCTCTAAACTTATAAAAATGCGATTAATACAAATGAGTAGAAAAAAAAGTCTTGTAATGCTTGAATACATTATTAGTGGTGTGCTACTTGGAACTGTCAGTTGGGTCAAATATCTAGGCGTAACGTTGCAAAGCGATACCTGTACCTACATGAGAACTCTGCAGTTCACACTTAAGTAACAGGCAGAGGGTTCTTCGAACCACTTTCAGGTTATTTCATGTGAAATGAAACGAGCACGTAAGATCGGTTGTAGAGAATGCGTATGGTTGACTTCGATTTATTGGCACAATTTTGGGAAATGGCAGCTCATCTACAAATGAGACCGCGTACAGAACACTAGTGAGTCTCAATATTTAGTATAGCTTGAGTGTTTGGGATCCTCGCCAGACCGGATTAAAGGAAGACACAGATGCAAACCAGAATGGTGCTGCTACATTAGTTACCGGTAGGATCGATCAACACGCGAGTATTACAGAGATGCTTTCGGAACTGAAATGGGTCCCTGGATGAAAGACGATGTCGTTTTATGCGAAACAGCATTGACAAAACTTAAAGAACCGGCATTTGAGTCTGACTGTAGAACTATTGTACTGCTGCCACCATAAATTTCGCATAAGAACCAAGAAGACAGGTGAAATTAGTGTGCTCGTACGGAAGCGTAAAGACGGTCCTTTTTCCCTCGCTCTGTTTGCGAGTGGAACGAGAAGCGGCATGACTGCTAGTGGTACAAGGTAACCTTCGCCATGTATCATATGGTGGCGTTCGGTGTATGTATGTAAACGTAGATCCTGTGATTGCATATTAAATGATACTAAGCGACTGGTCGCAGATACCCGTTCTAATATTTCTCCACCCACACCCCTACTTTGGTGTGTGACGACCCTTACTTTGTGTTCCAGTGTCATTTCGCCCCCCTTTCCCCCCTTCCCCCCACCCAACCCTCGTCGTGAACAGCGAGAGGGAAGAACGAGTGATTGTAACTCTCCGTGAGAGCTCGAATCTCTCTCATTCCGTCTCCGTCGTCTTGTCGGGAAACATGTATGGCAGGAGAAGAATATGAGTTGACTCTTCTAAGAACGTACGCTCTCGGAATTTCAGCCGTAACCACTGCGTGATGCACGTCGCCGCCGTGGTAGCGTCTTCCACAAGACTCGGACGAGCAACTCCGTGTCGCTTTCGTGTTTACTGAACGACCCTGCCACGAAATGCGCTTCTCTCCTTCCGATCTCCTCCATTTCCTACATCAAACCTGTCTGGGAAGGATCTCAGTTCGACTAGCAATCTTCATCGGACGTGTGTCTAGTCCGAGGTATTTAATTAATGGCTGTGACTGCTTCCACTGATTTTTCGGCAATCGTGTAATCATACAATAACAGGAATTTCCGCCTATTTATGGTAATATGTTACATTCGTTTATTTTGAGCGACAGTCACCAAGTCCCGTAACAAGCACCGCTTGACTTCATGTCTTCCAGCACTTCGCTACAATTTTCTATCGTTGCAAAATCTCTGTATTCAAAACAGCCGATTGGACCTCTCGATGTTATCCGTTGGGTCACTTATATATGTCTTGTGACAAGCCAGAAGTTACTTTTAAGTCTCAAAATTTCTCTCCGTTAAGAATTACATGAGTTTGCTAGATCCGGTCACAAATACTGTCAGGTACTCTGTATGTTCGTAATCTGCTCATCGAGTGGTAGTGGAATGTAGCTTGCTAGATTGTCACAAATATGGTCAGGTATTCCGTACGTTCGTATTTTGTTCATCAAGTGGTAGTGCGGAGCTTTATCGAACGTTTTCTGAAAGTCCAGGAACACGGCATCAGCCTGATCTCTGCTATCTACTGCCATCGGGCTTTTGTGGACCAACAGAGCGAGCTGAGTTTCGTATGACTTTTGTTTTCGGATTGCACGTTGATTCCTACAGAGCAGATTTTCGACTTTCAGAAGGACCAACAAATTCTCTTAATAGAGAGAAGGAGTAATTTCACAGACTGCAAAGAGATGGAGTGGGAATTAATGGAATTTTGTTTTTTTGTATTGGTATATGGCTAGAAGAAAAATAAATTAAAGAGTCAGTTTTATTTGTGAAGGACTTTTATTTGTATAGCTTTAAAGCAGTCGTCTGCATAACGTTCCACTGGATAAATTGCGACATTGTGTCTTTACAAAATCTTTCTTGTAGACGATTTATCGCAAACGAATCTTTGGTGTAAGTTTATAAAAGGTTGGTTTCATGCTGCAAAGTTGAGAAATGGGCGACCGAATTCATACGAGACTGCTCTTCTGTTTATGTTGGTCCACATGCAGCGAGTATCAGAACTGTAAACACAGATGAAAAAATCGAGAAATTCCACTATGTAGTATTGAATGACTGGCGATTAAAGATTTATGAAATAACTAACAACAAAGCTATATTAGAAGAAAATAACATGAAAAAACTTGTTATGCAAGATGGATGATTATCTGTGGAACTCTGATCAAAAGCAAAAGCGAAAACGAAATGCTCAGTAATGTTTTAACAGTGTTAAAAATTATCCAGCTGATTAATACGTTAACTTGCTACTGTGGATTAGGCATGACTCTACCATTCCACTCCAAAAAGAAACTGGAGTCAAAGCATTGTGTGATAGCAGGTAACAGCTTCAAGGAAGACAAACTCAGAAAAATAGTAACCATTGTTTTTCATAAGGCAAAAGGGACTATTCTTGTTTATTATTTCGAAAAGAGTAAAATAATAGTTTTTGAGTACTACTTTAAGTCTTCTATATCAACTGGAGGAAGAAATACGTCAGGAGATGAAGAATTAGCGAGAAAGCAAAATTCACCTGCCCACGATAGTGCTTTGACAAAGGAAAACTTGAGGATCTGAATAAGGAATGGAGGCTAGTCTCCTTTCCCCAGATTTTTCATCTTCTGAGTGCTACTGTTCCCATATATAAAGAAGTTTATGGCCACAATATGTTGTATCAATGAAGAAGTTATACCATCCGTGATCGGCTGTTTCGCACACTTCCAGGAACAGCACACCAGGTACAGGATCTACGCACTGGGAAAATGTTGGACTATGTGAGATAAATTAAATGAGGCTATGTCTACACATGAGAGTACTTTTAATCCAAAAACACAGTGTTTAACACCCACGCCGGGAAATTTGTAGCATATTCTCATACATTTGTCAGCAGTCATATGCGATTCTGCTCGTACATTTGTCAGTAGCCTACATGGGTGAGTGCAGTTATCTCGGCATCTTATTAAACCAGAGTACAAACATCTCGAATGCTTAAAACAGTCTGATCTAATAAGCCTCGAATTTCAACTTTAAAAAATGGACTCTTCTCCCCCATATTTCACATGCGTAACGGAGCTGTTCTCGCCAATGTAATGAATTTTCGAGGACGATTTGTATTATCTTAACATCCACAGGCTGCATCCGCCTGTGAGCTATGAAACGCAATGTAGTAACGAATCCCGCAAAAGAATGCCAGCAGACGTCCCAAAGTAGTTAGCTGTCCGTATCCAAATGATCAACGCATGACAAGAGATAATGACTCTGAGGACTATGGGACTTAACATCTGAGGTCATCAGTCCCCTAGAACTTAGAACTACTTAAACCTAACTAACCTAAGGACATCACACACATCCATGCCCGAGGCAGGATTCGAACCTGCGACCGTAGCGGTCGCGTGGTTCCAAACTGAAGCGCCTAGAACCGCTCGGCCACTCCGGCCAGCAAGAGATAATGCCCGGATATAGATACTCTAAAGTGACGCCAAGGACTAAAACGTTTAGAGAACAATGAACGTAGTAATTAGTTGGGCGCTGAACGTAGCACATAACCCAGGAAACTGTAGGAGACATTATCAGTTGTGACAAGGACAGTAAGATTCCGAAGCATCTAAAACAAACAGAAGGAATCACTGCTTTAATAAATGGAAGCAGATCTTATATACAAAAAAAACCTAATTGTCCTAGGGCGTACTGAAAAGTAATGCCTTCGAATTCTTTATGCGAAAACTATTAAAGCTTTTTAAATAAAACAAACGTTATTAACATTCTATATCTTTATTCTAAATGTCTACATATTTAAATATAGTCACCCTGGCGACGAAAACACTTCTCCCAACGAGAGAGTATTTTATTCATGCCGTCACTGTAGAAAGGTTGTGTTTGTTGACGGAGCCACAACCTCATCTTTGCTTGCACCGCTTAATCACTATCAAAGTGAATTCTTCAGAGGTGTTCTATAAATTATGGAAACAGATATCGCAGCGCTCGTGTGTCGTCTAGCATTGCTATGCTGAAGGAGAGAGTGTTCCAAGTGTTGAAGATATCTTCGACTTCGAAACTCGATTGTTCAACGACATACAAAGTTAGGTTACACACCGCAACATTAAACGCTACAATTCGGAGCCCTCTAGCGGCATAGGGCTACAAATATGTAGACGTGAAGAATAAAGATGTAGAACGTTAACAACGTTTGTTTTATTTCAGAAGCTTTAAGAGTTCTCGCATAAAATCTTCTGAGACGTATTACCTTTCAGCATGCCCTCTTATTTAAGCTAAAACTGGAATATTACCTGGATTTATTGACATATACAATGTGCATTCACTTTGCAGTTTACAGCAGTAAGTGAATGCAAGAAGAAAGACGACAGCTGTTCGCATTATTTCTGAAACATAAAATCTATATTTAGATTCTCTTAGAGGGTCAGCAGGTGTGGCCGTGCGCCTCTAGGCGCTTTATTCTGGAACCGCGAGACCGCTACGGTCGCAGGTTCGAATCCTGCCTCGGGCATGGATGTGTGTGATGTCCTTAGGTTAGTTAGGTTTAAGTAGTTCTAGGTTCTAGGGGACTGATGACCACAGATGTTAAGTCCCATAGTGCTCAGAGCCATTTGAACCTTTTTTTTTGTGTTGGAGGGGAATCTCGCTGCAGGACCCCTATGTTTTAATACATTCTTTGGCAGAAAAGTTACTGCCTGGGAGCGATGGAGGAGATGAAGCTTCATTCGATGGGAGCTTATGGCATTTTATTTCAGTGGTTCGCCATGGTTTCAGGAAGAATGAGGACACATTCCGCCTCCTGTGTGTCGAATCATATCAATAAGCATTTAGTGATCGCTAAACGTCGACACTGCGACAGATGGAAGCAAGGAACCCTATTATTTGTGTGGCGGGCGTCTTCGGAACGAACAGGGTGTTTGCAGACATTTGATCACCGAGTGGCGGTGCTCCACAAGTCACCGTACATAGTGTTTTGAGGGTGCCTCATTCCAGAATCAGGTGCCGCTCTCTAGCCTAGTATGAGCAAAACTAGATTGCTGCATCCGTGAACTATCCTCCATCTTATATTCTTCTTGCGGAAAATAACGATCTTTGAAGTCAGAGAACAGCGTTTTGTAGGAAGGGTGTCACCTTTCTCTCGGAGTTTCGAAGTTTAGAAAGCTGGTATATTTTCTCTAAGAAAAAGTCACGGAATGTAAAGAAAGAATAGGTACTTTATTTCAGTTTCTATAATAATATGTTAGATCAACAGCCAATTTTATAGTTTGGCGCATGCGCGCTAAGCACTGCAGAGCGAAGTACGCTTCAAGGTCGCACACTCGAGCACACAGAATGCTCAGATCTACAAAAAGATCAGTGTGTTGATTCATTTGTTTCTTTGGTTCTTTTTCTTTTTTAAAAAAATCTCACGGGATATAAGGTCAAGATAGGTACTTTATTTCAATTTCTATCATAAAATATTTGATCACCGCCGATATGACGGCAGGTGCCGCTAGGATGAACGAAAGAAGACGGTTGCATCTGTGAACTATCCTCCATCTTATATTCCTCTTGCGTAAAACAACGATGTTTGAAGTCAGACAGCGTTTTGCAAGAAGGGCGTCACCTTTCTCTCGGAGTTTCGAAGGCTGGTTTGTTTTCCCTAAGAAAAAGTCACACGAGAATGATATATGCAGTTTTATTTGCAGACGCGCCATATTTTCCGAAGGTTGCAAGAATACTGCTGATCGAATAGTATCATATCTCGGCATGAGAGGCGTTCCGACGTGAAAGATTTGTTGGACTAAATGGGTGGTGAGGGAAACCGCTAGCATCGTTGAAGTTGTTATCCACGAAGCCTGACTACGCCAAGGGATGAATGCCGTATTATGCGCCAGGAATATCTTAAACACTTCATATCTGCGCCTGCCTTTCAGGCGCAAACTAATGGACTAACTAATGGACTAACTACAACAGCCCACGTCATCCCGCTCCTGTTAACGTCAAAATACAAACATCCGCGTTTGGAGCGGTGCCATACTTTCGGAAGCCAGGACTGTTGACGAATCGCGCCGTGTTAATTTCAACGCTGAAGCTCGGCTCTTCTCGACCTGCGACGACCTTCGTCGGTGAACATGGCGGCACCAGGCGTAGTCATTCTTTTGGAAAGAGACGCAGGCGTTACGCTAGCCTCACCCTGTGGGGGGTAACGGGTACGACATGAAGTTACCTCTCTTATTGAAGCAGTAAACTCCATCGGAACAGCAGTAGGTCACATTAAACCTGCGTCCTAATGATGACTAGAAAACTTTCGTTGGAATTCGGGAGTCAGCAGAAGGCAGGTGCTGACAGACGTGGATGTTACAGGAGAAAACTACCAACACGAACTATTTGCAGAAGATTGGAAAACTAGCTGAGACCGACCACGGGAAAGATAAGTCTCGTTTCCGGAAAAATATAGGTACATGCTAGGTAAAACTGATCCTTCAACTTACCTTGGGAGACAGACTGAAAAATGCAAAACGACTTCTATAGGACGTGTTGATTTAGAGAAAACTTTTGACAGTCTTGACTGGACAACACTCTTTGAAATTTTGACGATAGCAGGGGTAAAATGTAGAAAGCGAAAAGCTGTCTACATTTTCTACAGAAACCAGACTGTAGTTACAAGAGCCGAAGGATGTGAAACGGAAGTAGTAGTTAAGAAGGAATGAAGAAAGGTTGTAGCCAATATCCCATGTACATTGAGCAGCCAGTAAAAGACACCAAAAGAGAATTGGAGGAGTTAAAGCTAAGAGAGAAGAAACAAAAACTTGTCGTTTTCTGGTGATATGGTAATTCTGCCAGAGATAGCAAAGGACTATCAAGAGAAGTTGAACGGAATGGATAATGTCTTGAAAAGAGATTAAAAGATGAATATCAACAAAATTAAACGAAGGGTTACTGAATGTAGTCGAATAACATTAGGCGACGCTGAAGGAACTGAAATAGCAAATAAAACGCCAAAAGTAGTAGATTTTTACTGGTTTTTTTTTCAGAAAAATAAACTGCAGGCCGGCATTTGCAAGGAAATGATTTCTGGAAGAAAATGAATTTGTTAGATCGAATATAAATTTGTGTTAGGACTCTTTTCTGAAGGCGTATGCCTCGAACGTTGCCCTGTACGAAAATAAATCATGGTCGATAGACAATTGGAACAGGAAGAGAATAGAAGCTTTTGAAATGTCGTGTTACAGAAGAATGTCGAAGATCTGCTGTCCCTAGCAGGTGTAGTATATCTTCCTATATTTTGCCGAGTATGAGCGAGTTGTGCGCCAAAGGTCATTCGCGTTCGCTGCCTGCAATCGTACAATGTGCTGCTCCCATTTTTTATGTCGTTGCTTTTGAGATGAACGGTATGAAAGCTCTCTCGATTGTTAGCCATCGTGCGATCTAGACGAAAAGCAACCTTCTCTTTTGTAATACTACACGAAAGGATGTGTAATTATTTCAAACTGTCCGGATTGTGAACGAGAGTAGCAGCATACATAATAGAACTAGGCGAGAGAATAGCATATTGTATTTTATCAGTAACTGACTACAAAGGTAAGATTGTATGTCAAACGACTTCTGATTATCTTGGCCCACGTTCATACGTATATACAGTTTGACAATGAGACGGATCATTGGAGAATCGATCAGGGGCTACAACCTACAATTCAGATCGATTCCTTTTTGGGGAAATTTTCATTTAACTTATTGAAATATCATACGACACAGTTGGTGACCTTTAGCTAATGATGGTGCTACGCCTTGAGCAACGTGATCCCACGCCCTCGTCGTCGGTAATTCTGTAAAACTCGCCTTTATGTATGAGAAAAAAACTGACATTTCATTTAAGTACCTTACAGCTGGTAAGCAACCAACACTTTAAGCGGAGCATTATGTAAGCTCAAAGTTTCGAAAAATACGCGAGGCATTCAGTAAGTAATGAAACACATATTTTCTGACAGTAGGTTGGTTTTATTCAGGTTTCCAATACATTGTCTCATTCCCCCACTCTTTTGGCTACAAGATACTGTTTTTTCGACATAATCTCCGCTGAATGCGACCGTCTTACGCCACTTTACTAGGAGGGCCTGAATGCGCGCGTGGTACCATTCTACTGATCGACATCGGAGCCGACGTCTTGCTGCATAAATAAGTTCCTCGTCATCCACGTAGTGGTGCTCGATGACTGCATCCTTCATGGGGCCAAACAAATGGAAGTCGGAAGGTGTGAGATCCAGGCTGTAGGGTGGATAAAGAAGGACAGTCCAACGAAGATTTGTGTCCTCCCCTCGGGTGCGCAGACTTGCGTGAGGCCTCCTGAGGGTAGCACAAATCACTTCAGAGTTGACCGTTACTACATGAGCGAGGATATCAGACAGATAACCGCTTCAGAGTGCCAGAAGACCGTCCCTATGACTTTAGCGGCTGATACTGCGGCTTTGAACTTTTTCTTGGGAAGAGAGGTGGTGTGGCGCCACTCCATGGATTGCCGTCTTATTTATGGTTCGGAGTGACAAATCCATGTTTCATCGCCTGTGACGAGGCTTGACAGAAAATTGTCACGATTTGCCTCGTAACGCGGTAGGAATTCCGCACAGATGTTCCCGCGTTGATCTTTACTCTTTCGAGTACCCCAACTGTGGACGAGTGTGCCAGCACTACCAACAGAGACGTGCAATTCTGCGGTGAGCTGTTTAACTGTGATTCGTCGATCACCTCGAATGAGAGGGTCCGCACGTTCCACATTGCAGGAGTCACAGCTGTGAGCGGCTAACCGGCCGGCACGCGACAGACATGGGACAGGTTTCAAAAAATGGTTCAAATGGCTCTGAGCACTATGGGACTTAACTTCTGAGGTCATAAGTCCCCTAGAACTTAGAACTACTTAAACCTAACCAACCTAAGGACATCACACACATCCATGCCCGAGGCAGGATTCGAACCTGCGACCGTAGTGGTCGTGGGACAGGTTTGCGCGACCTTGTTACGATGGTGACAGACGCCTCCCGAAACGACTCGCCGTCCTTTTCGTCACTGCCAGGTCTCCGCAGATATTCGGCAAACTCCTATGTATATATGACATGCTCTGGTTTTCCGCCAAAAGAAACTCAGTGACAGCTCTCTGCTTGGAATTTTGAAGGCTACGTACAGCGCGGCCACCTGTCGGAACTTCATGAAATTAAAGGAGCTGAAGCGGGAATATTCCACAATGTCTCACAACAAACTCCATATTTTTTACAACCGAAATTGGCGTAGAAATAAAATGTGTTGCATTAATTACTGAACGACTCTCGTATTATCGTAAATAATAATAATAATTAATATCGATTATTTAAGGCACTTAAGCTAAATTGTAAATGATCTGTTAACGGTATACAAGACTACTTTGTATTGTGTTTTTGTATTTTATTGATAACGATTTCTTGTTCTTCTTTTTGCATGCTATGAAAACTCTCTGGGTGGGGGACAGAAGCAGTTGATGCCGAGTTCAGGTCCATCACAGATGCAGCAGCAAATAGTCAGAACATATCACTCTTGCTTTCTTGACTAGGTCGTACCTGTAGCAAGCTATAGCATTTTAGGTGCTCTTCTAGGACAAATAGCTGGTATAGATCTTAGGTTATTCTTTCTAGTAGTACTAGGATCTTTCTCTTATTTGTCAATAATATTCTTCAGAGCATATGCCTGTTCTATTCTTAACAGTAACTAACATTATTGTGTCCTTGTTGATGTGATGACCTCTTGTGTGTACGTGTGTAAGGGATCAATTGTGTTATAATCTGATGGGAGGCATTATGTTCTTGTCGGAATTTGTTTGCGTTTTTGGTAAAAACCGCTACTCAATATAACATGGAGATCGCGAATTTGGTTAACGTTCAGTCGGTTGAGAAGGTAGTCGAACCAGCGGTATCTAATCCACCAATTCAGCATGCCTTAACAGATATTGTGCATCTCTCCTGGCGTAATGTTTGCTTACAAATACACTGCCTCACAAAAAAGTGAAGATCCTTGAAGACTTGGTTGGATGTCAAAGTAGCTTCGTACGCTTACACATGTAACAGCTAGAACCGCCACCAGAGTGCCTTGGTGTTGTTCGTATTTAGTGTTGTTACCAGGTCTGGGAGGGTATATAAGCGGCGTGAACAGTGTCAGATGTTCAGTGATCACTATGGAGGACACGGAGAAGCTACGTAGTAGTGTGTAATAGCGTTACCAGCATCTGACCACCACAAAGCAGGACCCTTCCATATTTGCAGCTGCCATAAGAGATTAAGTAATGGACTAACTGTGTAATATTATTGAATTTCGGGTGCTCTGTATATAAAATATTTGTCATAAGAGGAGAACAGCCATCGAACTGTAGTTGGTAAAATGTTACGCATCACAGCGCAAATGTTAGGAAAATAAATATTTTTGTAATGTGCGTCTACACAAAGACGCGAGTCCAGCATTAACTGATTCAAATAAACACTATGACCGCAGATATGCAAATAATTGCCGCTGCTCTCGATTCTAATAAAATACGAAACATATGAATTATAAAAATTTTGTGTTTTGTTATGAATAGTTCTGGAGACTTGGTTACCTTTTACTGTTTCGTTGCTGACGTATTAAAAAGTGCAATATAGCATCGCTACAACTTCTGTCATTAGCGAACCAGCAAATGTAAATTTTCGAACGAACGCTTCAACAAACAGTGCGACGTTATGTAATATTGACGCGCATGCCAGTAGAACTAATTTTACGAAATACTGGACCGACAAGAGAGGACACTGTCGTAGCACGGAATGTGTGAAAGAAATACTAAATGTAAGTTTTATATTCCTTGGTTATTTGTTCATGCTTAGTAATATGGAATATTTCAGAATATATTAATGTGTTATGATGAAATCTTATTCTTTCCATTCTGTTCTTTAAATAACCTCAGTGTTCTTCTTTGTATGCAAACTACGTTACAGCCCAGCTCTTTATAGCGGTATCTTGGTTGTTTTCGGGAGGCTACTAATATATTCAGTCTCAGATTTGATAACCATTACCATAACCAACTTCTGTTCATACATTTCCCTTTCAATATGCAGTTATGCCCCTTAGGTATTTGTATAGAAGAATCAGATTGCGTGAAGGCAATCCGGGTTAAATGTCAGGTTGAAAACACCTTTGCATAATGAAACACTATTCCTCCTGAACACAATCGAGAACCGACACAACGCAGTTCACGAAACCTGCTCTCTCTCTCCTACCTGACCAAAAAAACGGTAAAGAAATTACAGTGAGTGCTAAATCTAGTATAATTCCAATTATTATTTCTTTCTTCTTTTTTTATTATTATACTAGAACTGTGTCATGCTGTACCACTGGACTGAGACTAACAGCAGCAGGGATAAGGAATTATGGTGCCTTGCGTAAGCTGTCGTTAGCACAACACAAATGGCTGCGTTTGGGCTGGTGGCGTGTCCGGGACGCGTCGTCTGTTGACGAATGGCGTCACATTGTGTTCTGCGATCAATTGCGGTTCTGAACCACCTGTATGACCACCGTTAGTGAGTAAGTCGGCAACCTGGGGAGAGGTTCCATTCTGTTAATATTTTGGAGAGGCGCAGCGGGATCACTGCGCGGGGAGCCATCGTGTACGATTTCACGTCATGGCTCGTAGCGATTGAGGAACTCAAGGATACGTCACGAACATCCGGCGTCCTCATGTGTTACCTCTTATGCCACAGTATAGTGTTGCCATTTTCCAACATGACAATGCGCGTCTCCACATTGCACGTGTTTCTCTGCGCTGTGTGCACGTGATGTCGAACTACCCCCCTAGCCAGCAAGGTACAAAGATCTGCCCTCGATAGAACACGTGCGGGAGTAGCTCGGACGACAACGACGTCACCGTGGCCGTATTCGGAGTAGCGAGGACCGGTTACAACAGATGTGGGACAGCTTGCCTCAGGGCGGATACAGCTGCTTTCTGACACCCTTCCCTGCGGAATCAGTGCGTGCATCCGGACCAGTAGCGGTGGATCGTCATGCTGAGAAGTGAGCTCATGTTGTGGAATTCTATATAAATTTAAGTTACAACTGAAATAACATCACTTATCCTGTCTACCGATGAAATTTCGTTTGGTTTCCTCCTCCCCGCCTAGGTGTCTCACGATTTTTGTCAGGCAGTGCAGAGTTTAGTAGTAAACTAATAGCAACTGTTCTTTACTTTTGACGTACCTAAACGAACTAACAAACTTCCGAGTGCGCAAAAGCAAGTCAAAGACGACGGATACTTTGCATGAGAAGTCCAGTGTCACGTGAGGGGAGTCGCGCAATAAGGCGACCTCGCATTCCCGGAATATTTGTGGCTGGATGTTCTCTCGCTGAGCGGACGTGACTCACGCCATGTCCTCCGAGAGATTCCGTAGCGACGCGGCGATTGCTTCACTGTTATTCTCCGCGCCGGCAGGACACGATAAGTCACAGCTAGATCTCGACCATACACAGAGTGCCTCTGCTGGCGAGAAGTAATATTTCGAAAAGTTATGGCTGTTTACTCCTCACGCAGTGGTAATAAAAACACAGCGGCGAGGAACCTGAGGCCGGCCGGGATGGCCCAGAGGTTCTAGGCGCTACAGTCCGGAACTACGCGGCTGCTACGGTCGCAGGTTCGAATCCTGCCTCGGGCATGGATGTGTGTGGTGTCCTTACGTTAGTTAGGTTTAAGTAGTACTAAGTTCTAGGGGTTCAAAAATGGTTCAAATGGCTCTGAGCACTATGGGACTCAACTGCTGTGGTCATTAGTCCCCTAGAACTTAGAACTACTTAAACCTAACTAACCTAAGGACATCACACACATCCATCCCCGAGGCAGGATTCGAATCTGCGACCGTAGCGGTCGTACAGTTCCAGACTGTAGCGCCTTTAACCACTCGGCCACTCCGGCCGGCCTAAGTTCTAGGGGACTGATGACCTCAGTAGTTTAGTCCCGTAGTGCTCAGAGCCATTTGAACGATTTGAATACGTGCACTACAATATCGAATTAACTAATAAACAAATGAAAATGATCATTAAATTTAACTGTTTGGAATTGAATAATATAAGCGGCAGCACTGAGAGATCCTGTCATGAAAATTCTTGTAGATTTTCGATAAATAAGTTAAAAAACGGCTCTGAGCACTATGGGACTTAACATCTGAGGTCATCAGTCCCCTAGAACTTAGAACTACTTAAACCTAACTAACCTAGGGACATCACACACATCCTTGCCCGAGGCAGGATTCGAACCTACTACCGTAGCGGTCGCGCGGTTCCATACTGAAGTGCCTAGAACCGCTCGGCCACACCGGCCGGCAAATATATTAAAAATTGAGAGCTAACTGATAGTTAAATTGTACAACTGCGATCACATCGTAATAAAGGCTCTGAAATTTATTCCATTTTTAAGCGACTGTGGTAGGTACAGAGTCTGTAAGGAAGAAGCGTGATAGTGCGAACAGTAAACTTCCAATGAACATGTGCCCTTTCCTTAACCGTATCCGACTTATAGCTGTTTGATAATCACGATTATCAGTCGCGTGCCTTTCTTCACCTGCACTCACGTGAGAATACAACCAAAGCGACATTAGGCTACGTAGTGTTGTATTTACTGTTTCAATTCGCACTTCACTTGCGAATCTACATCTTCATCCATACTCCGCAAGCCACCTGACGGTGTGTGGCGGAGGGTACCTGTACCTCTATCGGTTTTCCCTTCTATTCCAGTCTCGTATTGTTCGTGGAAAGAAAGATTGTCGGTACGCCTCTGTGTGGGCTCTAATCTCTTTGATTTTATCCTCATGGTCTCTTCGCGAGACATGCATAGGAGGGAGCAATATACTGCTTGACTCCTCGGTGAAGGTATATTCTCGAAGCTTCAACAAAAGCCCGTACAGAGCTTGTGGTGTCACCGCCAGACACCACACTTGCTAGGTGGTAGCCTTTAAATCGGCCGCGGTCCGGTAGTATACGTCGGACCCGCGTGTCGCCACTGTCAGTGATAACAGACCGAGCGCCACCACACGGCAGGTCTAGAGAGACGTACTAGCACTCGCCCCTGTTGTACAGCCGACGTTCATAGCAATGGTTCACTGACAAATACGCTCTCATTTGCCGAGACGATAGTTAGCATAGCCTTCAGGTACATTTGCTACGACCTAGCAAGGCGCCGTATTCAATTGATATTTATTATGTGAAGCATGTATCATCAAGAGCGATGTTCTACAATTGTGGATTAAAGTTAAGTATTATATCAGCTACGTACTTTATTTGCTACTATTAATTCCCTTGACTGTTCCAGACCTCACGCCAGTCAGCGTGTAATTAAACGCGTGCATTTCGGCCTCCTCTAGCAGCACAGTGTTGGCTCTTCTGCCAACACTACAGAGCTACTGAGTGTCTCTCTTGCAGAGTCTTCCACTGGAGTTTATCTATTATCTCCGTAACTTTTTCGCTATTACTAAATGACCCTGTAACGAAGCGCGCAGCTCTCCGTTGGATCTTCTCTACCTCTTCCATCAACCCTATCTGGTACGGATCCCACGTCGGTGAGCAGTATTCAAGCAGTGGGCGAACAAGTGTACTGTAACCTACTTCCTTTGTTTTCGGACTGCATTCTTCCAATGAATCTCAGTCTGGCACCTGCTTTACCGACGATTGATTTTATA
This sequence comes from Schistocerca americana, assembly GCF_021461395.2. Taxonomy (NCBI): domain Eukaryota; kingdom Metazoa; phylum Arthropoda; class Insecta; order Orthoptera; family Acrididae; genus Schistocerca; species Schistocerca americana. The sequence continues at coordinate 800,711,255 of NC_060119.1, forward strand.
GGGTCATTCCATTTTAAATCACTCGTTCATGGAATTAACTGCTTCCAGTTGCTGGACTGCTATATTGTAGCTAAATGTTAAAGGATCTTTCTTTCGATGTATTCGCAGCACATTACACTTGTCTACATCGAGTTTCAATTGCAATTCCCTGAACCATGCGTCAATTCGTTGCAGATCCTCCTCCATTTCAGTACAATTTTCCATAGTTACAACCTCTCGATATACTACAGCATCATCCGCAAAAAGCCTCAGTGAACTTCCGATGTTATCCACAATGTCATTTATATATATTGTGAATAGCAACGGTCCTACGACACTCCCCTGCGACACACCTGAAATCACTCTTACTTTGGAAGACTTCTCTCCATTGAGAATGACATGCTGCGTTCTGTTATCTAGGAACTCTTCAATCCAATCACACAATTGGTCTGATAGTCCGTATGCTATTACTTTGTTCATTAAACAACTGTGGGGACTGTATCAAACGCCTTGCGGAAGTCAAGAAACACGGCATCTACATGGGAACCCGTGTGTATGGCTCTCTTAGTCTCGTGGACGAATAGAGCGAGATGGGTTTTACACGATCGTCTTTTTCGAAACCCGTGCTGATTCCTGCAGATAGATTTCTAGTCTCCAGAAAAGTCATTATACTTGAACATAATACGTGTTCCAAAATTCTACAACTGATCGACGTTAGAGATATAGGTTTACAGCTCTGCACGTCTGTTCGACGTCCCTTCTTGAAATCGGGGATGACCTGTGCCCTTTTCCAATCTTTTGGAACGCTACTCTCTTCTAGAGACCTATGGTACACCGCTGCAAAAAGGGGGGCAAGTTCCTTCGCGTATTCTGTGTAAAATCGAACTGGTCACCCATCATGTCCAGCGGCCTTTCCTCTTTCGAGCGATTTTAATTGTTTTTCTATCCCTCTGTCATCTGTTTCGATGTCTACCATTTTGTCATCTGTGCGACAATCTAGAGAAGGAACTACAGTGCAGAGGTGGGACGACGTGTCCTGCATATTTGCACGTTGTTCATCTCATGTCTCAATGCTACAGTGGTTGCACCAGGTCATTAGTTGACGACAATGTTGTTGCATCTGGGAGTGAGTGCTCTTCAGTCGCCTTATCGTTAGTTTTTATTGTGATTTTTCACGAGGACACACTGGACCACTTGATAGTATATGCCCAACTGTCTTCATTCACAGTACGATGCCTTAGTCATCACTGTACTTGTTTACTGTAGCGGCAAAACGTATTTCCGATAACGGCCATGGGAGACAAAGTGCAATAATATCGTGGTCATGTGGTATTACGGTAGTGTTATGCATAGAGTCAAAACGGTATGGGTCAATGAATTAAAAGTGCCACATATGCGGATTATGGAGACACGATCTTTGTCTACGGGTTTTGCAATTCCAGAGCCACTGTTCGCGAATACGATCGACGATTTACTAATTGCAGAGCTCCGGAGAGTAGGGAATTTGACATATTACGTGAGCGTGGTACGCTTCCCAGTGTACATGTTGTATCTGAACGTCCGCTACAGCAAGTTTTCATGAAGCCGGGAACATTCTTGAAATGGTAGAATGCAGCCCAGTTACGTTCTAGATGAATTGTTGCACACTTTGAATGCCGTATTCAATGTATTCAGTTCACTGAGGAGTCAACGTTTACCCGCAACGGCTTCAGAAACAAGTGTTATCACTCTCTCGTGTCAAGATGAAAACATCTGCATGCTACTGTGGAAACAAATTTTGATCGTCGTTTCTCAGCGGACGTGTGGCAGGGTATTCGTGACGATCAATTCAACGGTCCACTTGTGTTAGCGATCTTAATGGGGTATGGTACCTTGATAGACTTAAAACCGTGTTACCAGAATACTTGAAGGATATTCTTTTGGCATCGTGAGGTCGTGAGTACTTTCAGCACGACGGATCTCCTACACATTCCGTACGGCCAGTGACACTGAATAAAACGAGTCCTGGTCGTTGTATCTGTCCCTGTGGAGTCATTTCTCGGCCACCGAGGTCATTCGATCTTACTCCATTAGATTACTGTTTTGTGGAGTGGGCTGAATAGCAAACTCTACAATCACAAATCTCACATAAAGGGGGATCATCTTGCTCGTATTTTACATGCTTGTGCTCGACTAAAGGACCGTACGAATGAGCTCAGATCAGCGACACAGCAGGTGTCTACAAGAGCTGCAAAAACGCATTGCAGTTGAATCGTTTGTGAGGAAATGTTCACAGTTAAACAAAACACAAGGTTTCATTTACTATCCTCGTGGTCGGTATGTTATACTGGGTCTGCTACCGTTAATTGTTGAGGGTGGTCTGATTCCTTCCTGTCGCTATCTCTTCACGCTCTTCCCCCGGCCTTCGATCCCTCGCCCCATTTCCTCAGTAAAAATCGGAGTACACATCGAAAGACGTCGTAGCTGTTTTATATGATTTGCTTTTCTCTCACTTTTAACGCTACGTGTCTCAAGTTATCTGTCTGTTTGGCACACGGGGAACGCGACTTATACATACTCAACCGACCATATTCGAGGCACGAAAGTCGGACATTCTCTTGTGACAGAGTGATTTCAAGCCGCAGCACACACAAAGTCCCCTGCAGATGGGTCATCCTTCTCTCTCGTTTTGTCACCACGCGGCCCAAGTATGAATCATGTCCACGCAACTCTGCGTAGTACTGCCTCTACCTTTAATCCGAAAATTATATAAAACATATTCGAAACAGTACGTTGTTTTATGCTGTCGATAAATATGTCTTCTGTTACCGTTGCTAACGGTATTTTGCGTAGTATAGATTTTAAATTAATAGACAATTGTCGCGTAACGTCACGGCCTTGTGGTTATATTTACTTCCCGCCTTGCTGTCACAATTGACGCTCTGCCCTCGCAATATGCTAGGTGCCATTTATAGAGGTCAGCCCATCGGCATCGACTATAAAATGGCAACTTGCTCTTTAATTAAGCAAATCGTTAAGCTCTCGCGCACCAAACACATCCTCTGCGGTTAACAAACGTAGTTGTAAATCGGAGCCGGCCGAAGTGGCCGTGCGGTTAAAGGCGCTGCAGTCTGGAACCGCAAGACCGCTACGGTCGCAGGTTCGAATCCTCCCTCGGGCATGGATGTTTGTGATGTCCTTAGGTTAGTTAGGTTTAACTAGTTCTAAGTTCTAGGGGACTAATGACCTTAGCAGTTGAGTCCCATAGTGCTCAGAGCCATTTGAACCATTTTTTTTTGTAAATCGGAGCCTGCTCTAGCTAAAGTTAATTATCTTTGAAAGCCAAACATGGAAAGGTCTTTTAGCAAAAAATACTATTGTCCTGCTCAAAAAGGCAGATAAAGGCTACATCGGATTCAGTGGATAGCTATCTAGAAGACAGCAATGAATCGGAGCGTTTGCAATCACCCAAATGCACACCGACACACAAAAAGAAGATTTAGCACATGAAAATAAATTATACAGCAACACACAACATAAACTCACTGCTTAAGGCCGGAAAACTCAAGAATTTTACAGTTTAATGAAATAAACAAAAAATTTTAATAGCATGGCTCCGAGAAATGAGAGACATTATATAGGACCCGTCCGATTCACAAGGAATGAAGCACGGAGGGTCATGAAGCACTGAATCTGGAACTGAATCATAGTGAAGATAAAAATAATAGATTCAATAACCAATTTTCAAGCAATATCACCATAAGTTGCAACTCTGACTTTCAAAACAATGAACAAAACCTACACGATTATAAATGCTCATGTCCCCACAAACAAAACAAGTTTTGTGACAAAAACAAAGGAAGAGTTAGATAAATTTTGGGGCCTTCTCGAACAAACTATGAATAGAATAATAAAAGAAATGTAATAATCATATTGGGGGACTTCAGCGCCCAACTGGGAAAAGAAAGGGACGTAGAGACATAACTGGAAAATGAAGTCCACGTGATGAACTTGTAGAACTCTGGAGAGAACACAACCTTCTGTCTAAATCATCTTAATTCAAGGGGAAGCCAAATATAAATATATTTGGAAACATCCTGACTGTAGGAGGGGGAGTGGCAGCTAGACCATATCTCTATAGACAATAGTTTTCATAAGCAAATACACAATGTCCATTAAAGAAAAAGAATCAAGAAACTAATAAAACAAGCAGGAGGTAGGACCCACACCAGCTAATCAAAAATGACAAATACTAACAAATAACACAAACCATTAAAGTACAACATAATCTAGAAGAACTGGTACCAAGTCTGAAGAAAGACGCGGAAAATCTAGCACCCGCAATAGCTAACAGTGCAGCCCGCGAATATGTCCACGAAATGATAAATTATACTGGGTCTATGTGTGTTATTAATTAATTATTACTAAATAAAGAAAAACAGTAGTAAATCCCAACTTTGGGGAACATCACTTTCGGTTTTGGCGGAACGCAAGAACATGCGAGGCAATACTGACCCTTCAACTGTCCTTAGAAGATAGGTTCAAGAAAGACAAGCCTACGTCTACATTACTGTCATATTTACAGAAAGCTTTTGACAATATTGCCTAGAACACATTGTTTGAAATTCTAAAGGTAGCAGGTGTAACACGTAGTAAGCGAAAGGCTATCTATGTGGAATAGTCAAATGAAAATGAGACGAATGGAAAATGCGGTTATTATTTCAAAATTTCTCCTTGGATTTCTTTTTAACTTTCTCAGTGTACAGACCGAATGATATCAGGGATGGATAACTACCTCGTCTGTCTCTCTTCGACCGGCTGCTGTGGACGAGCGGTTATAGGCGCTTCAGTCGGGAATGTGCTTAGGTTAATTAGGTTTAAGTAGTTCTAAGTCTAGGGGACAGATAGCCTCAGATGTTAAGTCCCAGAGTGCTTAGAGCCATTTGAACCATTTGTCTCTCTTCTCATCTAAAGCTTTTTTCACGCCCTTTGACTTCAGCCTGGTTTCGTACAAATTTTATAAGTGGCAGTCAAACGAAAACTAGAGACGAAAAAAGTAAGTAAACTGATTGTTATTTCAAAGGTAACACCATCTCTGTTAATACGTTTATCCCCATGGCACACAAGACGGTCAAATTCTTGATGGAAAAATGTTTGCAGTTGCCTGCGGAAGCATGATTGTACCCAGGCATACATCTGTTCGCCCGAAGTAACTCGACGGCCACGAAAGTCTTACTTCAGGGAGCCAAAAATACAGAAATCCCCTGGGGAGAGATCGGGACTGTATAGAGGATGTGTAAGGGCTTCCCTGAGTAACTTCTGCAGCGTAGTCGAAACAACCTAGTGAGCATTTGCACGGGCAGTGTCCTAAAACAGAGTAACGCCATCCATCAACATTCCTGGGCGTTTGGACTTCACTCTGAAATTTTTGACAAGTGTCCACGTACTGCTGTACGTTAATTGTGGCACCGTGTTCCAGAAAATCAACGAGCAGAGGGGCCTTCAAGTCAAAGAAAAAAATCATCCAGACTTTCCAGATGCTGTCAAGCGTGATGTTTCGACTGCAATGCAGAAGTTTCGCTTTAAAGCCATTGCACGTGTCCCGATCTCTCTCCCTTTGACTTCCATATTTTTGAGTTCCTGGAGAAAGACCTTCTTGGCCGTCGGTTTGCTTCAGACGAGGAATTTCACGCCTGGGTGCAGTCGCGATTGGGGTGCAGGCACCCGCAAACTTTTCCCATAAAGCCATTGACTATTTTTCCTCTCAGCGGGATAAATGTGCTACCAAATGTGGTGATTACTTTTGAAATAATAATCAGTTTACTTACTTTTTTCCATCTGTCTCGTTTTCATTTTACTTCTCCTTGTGAAATTTGTACGAAACGAGGCTGAATTTAAAGGACATAAAAATAAAGCTGTAGTTGAGAAGACAGGCAGGCACGGTAGCAGTCCATCACCGGCGTCATTCAGTCTGTACATTAAGCAAGTTGCGGAAAAAAGGAGAAATTTCGAAAGAGAATTAAAGTTGAAAGTGAAGAAAAAAACTGTGAGGTTTGTTGATGACTTTGTAATTCTGTAGGAGACGATAAATGACGTGGAAGAGCAGTTGAACGGAATGCATAGTGTCTTGAATGGAGGTTTGTATGATGTACACTGACAAAAGTACAACAAGGCTAATTGAATATAATCGAATTTAATCAGTTCACACTGAGGGAATTTGATTAGTAAATGATACACTAAAGGTAATAAATGAATTTTGCTACTTTTTTTTGGGCAGCAAATAAAGATGTGATGGCTGAAGCAGACAAAAAATAAAACGGAGACAAGCAACTGAGAGTGAAGCATTTCTAAAAGAGAGAAATTTGCTGACACCGAATATAAATTTAAAAGGCACCATGTTCGTTCTGACGATTTTAGCCTGGAGTTTAGACAAGAAGAGAATAAAGTCTTTTTAAATACGGGGCTACACGAGAGTGCTTTAGGTTAGATGTGTAGCTCGAATAAGTGATGAGACGATAGTGTCTCGAACTGCGGAAAAAAGAAATTTATGGCACACCTTAATAAACAAAAGTGATCTGAGGCATTAAGGAATTGTCATTTTGGTAACTGAGGCATGCGTGTCGGGAAAGAATTGCAGAGGGAGACCAAAGCTTGACAACAGTAAGTTCAAGAGGAAATACAGGGCCTGGACAAAAGTGTGGAAACATCAGGAGAAATGCATGCTGGAGCGTAAATGCAGATGCTAGCCGAGGCTGCAGGTTGCACTATTGCATGCAACCACGAACGGCGCCTTTGCACTGTCCTTAATATGCTGGACGTGTCACTCGTGGTCAGAACAGTGGCCTGTATAGTTGTGAGTGCATTATTTTGGAGCCAAGTAAATTCGATCACGGGCAGATTGTTGATGCTCGTAAGGTGAGTGCTGCCCTAACCAAGTGTTTGGTGTTACATCAGGCAGCGTATCGAAGATACATACCGTATACAGCGACAGCGGAGAAGCATCACCCGATGATTCACCATGGGGACGAAAGTGTATGTTGAGTGACCGTAACGGACAGGCATTGAAAAGCATTGCGACCTGCAAAGTCACGGCAGAATTGGATGTCGCACCCTGTGGCCGCCAAGTATAAGCAGTGAATTTTAGGTCGATCCGCAGTTCATCAGTGATGAAACTGCCCGTAACATGAAAGCCTGGAAGCCTTGTGCAGAAGCCATAGAACTTGGATTACAGAGGGTGGTCCACTGATCGTGACTGGGCCAAATATCTCACGAAATAAGCTTTAAACGAAAAAACTACAAAGAACGAAACTTGTCTAGCTTGAAGGGGGAAACCAGATGGCGCTATAGTTGGCCCGCTAGATGGCGCTGCCATAGATCAAAAATGGCTCTGAGCACTATGGGACTCAACTGCTGAGGTCATAAGTCCTCTACAACTTAGAACTACTTAAACCTAACTAACCTAAGGACAACACACACATCCATGCCCGAGGCAGGATTCGAACCTGCGACCGTAGCGGTCGCGCGGTTCCAGACTGTAGCGCCAGAACCGCTCGGCCACCAGCGGCCGGCTGCCATAGATCAAACGGATATCAATTGCGTTGTTTTAAAATAGGAACCCCCAATTTTTATTACATATTCGTGTAGTACGTAAAGAAATATGAATGTTTTAGTTGGACCACTTTTTTCACTTTGTGCTAGATGGCGCTGTAATAGTCACCAACTTATGGCTCACAATTTTAGACGAACAGCTGGTAACAGGTAGGTTTTTTAAATTAAAATACACAACGTAGGTACGTTTGAACATTTTGTTTCGGTTGTTCCAATGTGATACAAGTACCTTTGTGAACTTATCATTTCTGAGAACGCATGCTGTTACAGCGTGATTACCTGTAAATACCACATTAATGCAATAAGTGGTCAATTTGATGTCCATCAACCTCAATGCATTTGGCAATACGTCTAACGACATTCCTCTCCACAGCGAGTAGTTCGCCTTCCGTAATGTTCGCACATGCATTGACAATGCGCTGACGCATGTTGTCAGGCGTTGTCGGTGGATCACGATAGCAAATATCCTTCAACTTTCTCCACAGAAAGAAATCCGGGGACGTCAGATCCGATGAACGTGCGGGCCATGGTATGGTGCTTCGACGACCAATCCACCTGTCATGAAATATGCTATTCAATACCGCTTCAACCGCACGGGAGCTATGTGCCGGACATCCATCATGTTGGAAGTACATCGCCATTCTGTCATGCAGTGAAACATCATGTAGTAACATCGGTAGAACATTACGTAGGAAATCAGCATACATAGCACCATTTAGACGGCCATCGATAAAATGGGGGCCAATTATCCTTCCTCCCATAATGCCGCATCATACATTAACCCGCCAATGTCGCTGATGTTCCACTTGTCGCAGCCATCGTGGATTTTCCGTTGCCCAATAGTGCATATTATGCCGGTTTCCGTTAGCGCTGTTGGTGAATGACGCTTCGTCGCTAAATAGAAGGGGTGCAAAAAATCTGTCATCGTTCAGTAATTTCTCTTCTGCCCAGTGGCAGAACTGTGCACGACGTTCAAAGTCGTCGCCATGCAATTCCTGGTGCATAGAAATATGGTACGGGTGCAATCGATGTTGATGCAGCATTAACACCGACGTTTTTGATATTCCCGATTCTCGCGCAATATGTCTGCTACTGATGTGCGGCTTAGTCGCGACAGCAACTGAAACACCTACTTGGGCATTGTTGCAGGTCCTGGTTGACGTTTCACATGTGGCTGAGCACTTCGTGTTTCCTTAAATAACGTAACTATCCGTTGAACGGTCCGGACACTTGGATGATGCCGTCCAGGATACCGAGCAGCATACATAGCACAAGCCCGTTGGGCATTTTGATCACAATAGCCACACATCAACACGATATCGACCTTTTCCGCAGTTGGTAAACGATCTATTTTAGCACGAGTAATGTACCACGAAGCAAATACAGTCCGCACTGGCAGAATGATACGTGATACCACGTACTTATATGTTTGTGACTATTACAGCGCCATCTATCACAAAACGAAAACAGTGGTCCAACTAAAACATTCATATTTCTTTACGTACTACGCGAATATGTAATAAAAGATGGGGGCTCCTATTTAAAAAAAAAAAAAAAAAAAAAAACGCAGTTGATATCCGTTTGACCTATGGCAGCGCCATCTAGTGGGCCAACCATAGCGCCATCTGGTTTCCCCCTCCAAGCTAGACAAGTTTCGTTCTTTGTAGTTTTTTCGTTTGACGCTTATTTTGTGAGATATTTGGCCCGGTCACGATCAATGGACGACCCTGTATAGCCGCGAAAGTCATTTGGTCGGATAAGTCTTATTTTACACTGTTTCTAACTTCTGGCTGTGTTTACGTTCCAAGAGCGAAATTTGTTGGGGTTCGGTGATGATTTGGGCAGCCATATCGTCGTACTCCATGGGCCACATGGTTAGCTGCAGGGTTGCATAACTGCCAAGAAGTGCGTTTTGGCTGATCAGGTCCATCCCACAGTACGATGTTAGTTCTCCAACAGTAACGCTGTGTTCCGTAACAACAAGACAACGATTCACGCAGCCGCTTCGTCCAGGACTGGTTTTGTGAGCACTAAGATGAATTGTCACATTCCCACTGGCCGCTATAAACAGCAGAGCTCAATGTTATTGAGCCTTCGTAGTCTACTGTGGAGAGAAGTGATCGCTACCCACTTTCATCATCATTCAGGTTACCTGAACTTGCCACTATTTTGCATGAACAATGGTATTAGATTCGCTTGAAAACGAGCCAGGGCCTGTATCTTTCTAGTCTGAGACGACTGGAAGCTGTTTTGAATGCTGACGTCTTACCTACACCGTATTCGGCATGACAATGTGATGGTTTTTTTGTTGTTTTTTTTCATATTTTTGTCCGCTCGTTGCAGGTTACAGTAGTTCCCCAAGATGAAGAGCCTAGAGCGGAGAGGTGAACGGAACCAGTCTTCCGACTGAAAGCTAGAAGAACATGTACGAATTAACAGACACTGTTCCTGTCGTATTTGAAAATAAGGCCGGGAGATGATTTCCAAGTATTGGGGTATCAGAAGAAGCACAGGTGAGGAAAGTGGTACGAGACGTCCGCCATCTACAAGGGGCGTTCATTATGTAATGCAACACATTTTTATCGGCTACTTTCGGTTGAAAAAATGCTGAATTTGTTGTGGAACATCGCGGAATAACTCACGTCAGCCCATACAGTTTTACGAAGTTCCAGTAGGTGGTGCTGCTAAACGTAGTCTTCAAAATGGCGACTGTGACGCAGGTGCATTCCAAGCAGAGTTTCTTTTGGCGGAAAACAAGAGGAGCTCAGATATTCTTCAGCGCTTGCATAAAGTGAGCCGACGACGGTGACCGAGCGCTTCTAGGCGCTTCAGTCCGGAACCACGCGGCTGCTACGGTCGCAGGTTCGAATCCTGCCTCTGGCATGGATGTGTGTGATGTCCTTAGGTTAGTTAGGTTTAAGTAGTTCTAAGTTCTAGGGGAATGATGACCTCAGATGTTAAGTCCCATAATGCTCAGAGCCATTTGAACCATTTTGCATAAAGTGTATAGAGACATGGTAGTGAAGAAGGGTATGATGTTTCATTGGCTGAGGCGTCTGTCATCACCGCAACAAGACAGCACAAATCTGTCCGATGTCGTGTGTGCTGGCCGGTCGCACACAGCTGGGACTCCTGCAATGTTGGAACGTGCGGATACTCTCATTCGAGGTGAACAACGGATCATAATCAAACACCTCTCTGCTCAACTGGACGTCTCTGTTGGTAGTGCTCAAACACTCGGCCTCCACTTGTGGTACTCAAAGGTGTTTGCTCGCTGCGTTCGTTGACGCCTAACAGAAGACCATAAAGAACAACGAAAGGTCCACTTACGCGGAATTGCTAGTACGTTATGAGGCTGATCGTGACAGTCTTTTGTCGAACATCGTCATAGGTGATGAAACATGGGTTCATCACTTCGAACTGGAAGCTAAGCAGCAATCTGTGGAGCCGCACAATCTCCCTTCTGAAGAAAAAGTTCAAAGCCCCCGCAGCCGATAAAGTCATAGCGACAGTCTTCCGGGACTCTCAAGGGGTTTTCGGTTTGATGTCTCCCTTACGGTGCGACGATCAACTCGGAAGTGTACTTGTTTCTCTGAGAAAACCGGAGATAGGAGATCAGCGTGATCGTGGCCACAAAAATGCGAACGAACTGCTCCTTCTCAACGATAACGAAAGTCCTCACGCAAATCTACGCTCTCGACAGGAACCAACAAAATTTCGTTGGACCGTTCTTCCTCATTCACCCTGCAGCTAGGATCGCGAACCTTGCGATTTTCATCTGTTTGGCCCAATGATGGATGCACTCCACAGGAAGAAGTACACGGATGATGGAGAGGTTACTGAAGCAACAAGCTAAATTTCTATTACGCGATAAGTCAAAAAAATCTGAGGGCTGTAAATTCAAATAAATACTTAGGGATTACAATTACAAATAACCTAAATTGGAACGATTACATAGATAATATTGTGGGTAGAGCAAACCAAAGACTGCGATTCATTGGCAGAACACTTAGAAGGTGCAACAGGTCTACCAAAGAGACTGCTTACACTACGCTTGTCCGCCCTATTCTGGAGTACTGCTGTGCGGTGTGGGATCCGCATCAGGTGGGACTGACGGATGACATCGAAAAAGTACAAAGAAGGGCAGCTCGTTTTGTATTATCGCGAAATAGGGGAGATAGTGTCAGAGACATGATACGTGGATTGGAGTGGCAATCATTAAAACAAAGGCGTTTTTCGTTGCGATGGGATCTTCTCACGAAATTTCAATCACCAGTTTTCTCCTCCGATTGCCAAAACATTCTGTTGGCACCCACCTGCGTAGGGAGAAATGATCATTACGATAAAATAAGAGAAATCAGGGCTCACACGGAATAATGTAAGTGGTCGTTTTTCCCGCGTGCCGTTCGAGAGTGGAACGGTAGAGAGACAGCATGAAGGTGGTTCATTGAACCCTCTGCCTTTATTGTGAATAGCGGAGTAATCACGTAGATGTAGGTGTAGACTTTGGCTATGACTTCGACTAGATGAGTGATACCATACGGGCAAGCAGGCCCTCCCAGTAAAGGGGCGTAAGGCCATCGCATTGATCAGAGATTATATTGAAAAATAGGGCTATGTAGCCAAAAGAGTGTGGAATAATGTGGTGTATTGGAATCTTAAATAAAACCTGCTTTCACAAGGTGCGACATTGTCGCGAATAAAACAGTGACCTGTATATGCAATAAGTTTCCTTTTCTTTACGTCTATGGTCACAAACTTTTTGTTAACAGATTATCGGTTTCGGTCTGTAATGACCATCATCAGATCTGTTTCATAAAAACGAAGTCCTAATGTACCGCAGCCATAGTGGAATCGTCAGATGTTAAGTGCAGAATCAGCACACATATTTGACGATGCTTGTGCTGATTGTGCATTTAACATTTGACGATGCCGCTGTGGCTGCAGTACATTGGACTTTTTCTTTATGAAACAGATCTGATGATGCTCATTGTAGACGGAAACCGGTAATCTGTTAACAAAAAGTTAACAAATAGGCGTAAAGTAAAGGAAACTTAAAACCAACTTGTCTTCAGAAAAAAATGTTGCAAGCTCCCAACGACTGGTATTTAGATCGTAAATGTCGTTAATTCTCCCTGTCTGTGGCAGGCTGAGAAGGGAGTTTGCTTAATTTTATCAGCAGGGATTACTTTTACTCATTTTGATATAAGCCTGCTGTGTGGAAGGATCTTATGCACACTTTTCCTCTCTCGACAGCGTAACCTTCCCTGACCATTCTGCCCGCTTTAGAATTGATGTTTAGGCCCATCAAAGTTCAGAGTACAATCTTATCGATTGAATTTGAGGTCGCAACGGATAACGCAATTGTAATTTTGGGGATGGTCAGAGAAAACTATGTCCTGCACGAATCTAGTCTTGTGCCAATAATTTTAGTAAAGGAGCAGCGTGATTAATATGATTCTCTTTTCTTAGGTATGGTTTAAATGAGCAAGCCGAGAATGGAAATTACTTCGAAAAACAAAGTTTATTTTATTTTAACCAACATTAGACAAAAAATAACGAAGTTACTTCTTAGCAATCTTTTGAATACACGTTTCACTATGGAACGTCCCCTTTGAAAAATTAATGAATTACTGTGCTCAGACATTTCGCATTTCGCTCTTTACCTATTCTGATCAACGCTAAACTGACACACAATATTTTTAGCGCAACGCAATCTGACTTTCAAAAATCCCTACAAAAGAATGGCCCTGACTAACATTAACCTATACCTTTCACAAATCACTTACCTCACAAAAATCTTCGTTACTCGAACTACTGCAATACAGCGAGCGCCACTACTGCCAGCTAAATAAAAGATTCAAACTATGGAAGGCACTAACTACTGATAGGCATAGTTAGCAAATGAAAGATTTTGATAGAGAACAAACAATGTATTTACCTTAATAGTCATAATATATATAGCAGTTCATGACATCCAGTCTTACAAATTTCAAAACTCCGCCATCTCTCTCCCCACATCCACCACTGCTAGCGGCTCACCTCCAACTGCGCAACGCTACGTGCTGTTCACATCCAGCTGCCCAACACTACAATGGCAGACAACAATGCAAACTAGCCACAGACTGCACACAGCACAGACAGTGATTTTCATACAGAGCGCTACGTAACGTTGCCAATAAGAAAACATAAACAGCCTACTTACATAGCCCCCATGCTCCCCACCAAAATTTTACAAATTGTTTTGGGAAGTGGTCAATAATGATTTGATAAAATTTTTCATAATTTCAATAACAAAGATATCAAATGCACACACTTATTGATACAATGTTGGTCAAAAGCTAAAATTTTCTCACAGTCCATAAAGACAGTCCTGATCATTCATCACAGTAAAATTGCAGTGTTTTTCTCAAAGGCTGAGCAGTAAAAGATAATGCACACGGAAGTAGTGGATTTCCATGCAGTCTTGAAGAAGTAGTGTCGTCCTTCCAACGAAAAGACAGTGCTGACTTTTGACATGCAGACAGGTATTGGTCCACAACAGAGCAAACCCACAGCAGAGTCAGTCGAAATTTTGAAGAGTATTTGTAGGTAGGTCATCACAGAGCAGACCCACTGTAGTTCTGGTAGAGATTACGGTATTGGTGGGCCACCAGAGGTGCAGACCCACTGCAGTCCTTGTAGAAATAATGGTACTGGTGAGTCAGCAAAGGTGTAGACCCACTGTAGTCCTTGTAGAGATGGCCAGCAGCCATCTGTTGTGACTGTGCAGTTGCACAATGACCATTGAAGAGTCTTGCGGATAATATAGCAAGTCCATAACCACCACTTGTGCACTCACAAAATTTTTGGAATTGTCCTTAGAACCAGCAATGCTGTTATCCAGTCCCTTGCTGAATTATTAACACATGTGCAAACACTAACAGTCCCTACTTCTCACATATTGTCCATATACTTTGACTAACAGAAACGTGTGCAGTGAAATGGAACTTACAAGTTAATAATATGATGAACTGGTGTCAATTACAATTTTATAACATAAGAATACAATTACAAAGGCACAAAATATATCATTAATGAACATAACAATACAGATAACATTTGTGGTAATATGGGCTTTAAAAAGGAATCGAACTAACATATACATCAGTGTTGCAAGAATTATGACATAAGTAAATACATAAAAGATCAGAATAACTTTTGAAACATTAACTGTACACATGAGCATTAAAACAGAACAGAATAAATAATGTCTAAGCATCTTTACAACGTAAATAACATATTATCAGAAAAATTCTACAACATAAATCTTATTAGCTAGACACATACAGACAGGAAAAACACAAATTCACATAGTGTAATAACACAAAAATACAGGACAGGGTTTGTTTTCAGTGTAACATTTGTTACTGCAGTCCAACCCAAAACTTCATTCCATAGATCTTTCGTCTTGTTTCAACATTTGTTTCCACCAAAAAAAGTCCTATTCAAGCATGCTTTCTGTATTTATATGTTCACATATTTCTTACCTCATTATTTATTTTCCATTATCTTACCTCATCATTTATTTCCAAGAGAATCCTACCTAAACCTGTTGTCCCTAAACCATACTTTGTTTTGTTCATATCCTCTTTCAAAATACTTGTTTGGCCAAACCATTTTCTTATAGATTCTCAATGCATTTCTTCCAATTCATCATAGTTAGTTTCTTATATAGTCTACCCCCTCTTAAGCTAACTTAAATCTACTGAGCTCAGATATATATACCAAGGGACGAGGCTATGCAGCAGCACATAACAAATTTTCACAAACAGCAATGACAAAAAATGCCAATTAGCAAAGCAAGCAGCATAAATTAGCAAAGCAAATGCAATATTACAACTAATATACGGCAATGCGCAGCAAACAAGAAAAATAAATCAGTGGTAAAACTAGATTAACAGAGTAATACAAAGTGAAATTTAATAACACTATGCCTGGCAAACAGCAGCAGCAAATGCAATAACTTATAGCTAAACATAAAAAAGCTCAAGCAGAAAAAATTTTACACTAAAGACAACAATGCAGACAAGGGAAATGTATATTAACATCTTAATGTCTATGTAATTAAAGTGGTGCACCACAAGAAGTTATTCTATCAAAAAAATTACCAAGTAGTTGAAAAGAAAATTCCGTATACAATTCCTGTGAAGGGAAATGTCTTTACATGCTCCTTCGTTTTTTTGAATAGATCATAAAATTATTTACTGGATCTGTAGGCATAAAATATTTATATTACTACACCTATTAAATTTTATTTTAACCAATGCTGCAGCGCAGCTAGAAACTAGATGTTAAACAAATTGAGTAAATAAATACATAAAGCAAGCCATATGGCATTTCTCTCAATTAGCAAGACAATAGCCGTGAAATGTTTCTCATCGTTTCATTAGGCATTTTAGTAAATATCATAAATTAAGAGCTCCACAGTACAATCGTATGTTTTCAAGTTTGAGCGTGTCGTATTTGCGATGCTTTCTACAAAGGAATGTCAATAGCTAGGATAATGGTCTTTTTTTTTTTCACCTGTGCCTCTGAAAGGCACACACTAATGGTTTTTTTCCAGGCAACTGTCGCACAGCTGCCCACAACGCATTACGTGCAGGTGGTCACTTAACTTTCTTACGGAAATATTTACGACAGCAGTTTCCACTACAGTGACAGTCTCATATAAAAATATTTCACAGGTCAAGAATTTGCGTTACAAATCTGTAGAAACAAAATCCTATTGATATAACCGAGTCCAACAAATTTTCGTCGGCATTGTAATACATTCACACATTTACATACATTTCATAACTCTTAAAGTACGATTCTTGGTTTCCAACAACCTTTTTCACAAACCAGAGTCCCTAACCACTACTCATTATTCCTTACCTTATTTGTCAACACTTCTTCAATATTTCATCATAACAGATACATAGCATACTCAAATAACTCATATAGCAACAGCTTATTGATCATAAACATACCGCAACAGCATAATACACATAGTCGTTGTAATAATATCATAACACCTCAGTCAACTCTCAAAATCATCGTAGCTTCCTCCAATAATTTCAAAACCAAAAAAAAATTCTCTGCTCATGTCAAGAGTGCCATCTGCCTCAAACGTACTTTAAAATCATGATCCCATACCAAATACATCATTCAAAGCTCTTGTAATACCACAATGGTTCCAAAAAAATATGAAAATTTCACAAAGTACAGACAAAATACAATTTCATAAGTGTGAAGTTATCCAATTGTGTAATTGCGTAACCATGTCTCACTGACGTAGTAAAAAAAAAATGTTTGTTTCTCTCAGTTAAATTAGCTTGCAAGGTGTCGTGATTTTCATGAACAATAGTTTGCAGTTCTTTTATGGCTGCTTCGTGATTCTGTAATGCATTTTCATGATGCGAAAAAATAGGTTGGAAATGCTCACAAATTTGTGTTTTTACGTCGTTACAGACTTTTTGACATTTCGATTCGATTTTATGTAACTCGGTAGTTAAATCTTCACGTGTTTGTTCAAGTGTTGTGTGAAGATTTTGTTCCATTGCGTCTAATTTTTGAAGATTTTGTCCCATTTGTTTCTGATTTTGTTCAAGCGTTGTGTTTAACTTTTGAAGATTTTGTTCCATTGTGTCTAACTTTTGTAGCCTTTGTCCCATTTGTTACATTAACTGTAATAACAATGCACTGGTGTCTGAAACATGTTCTTCAGTGCTTTTCGGCAGTGAATTTGCACCGGCAACATTCACATTTTGACAAGCGGAAAATGTGTCTTGACTCATTTCAAAAAACGGTGAGAACCCAAAACCTGAGTCTATAGTATTTGCAATATTGTGTCCTGTCATTTCGGAATCCTGAGGCGAGCTGTTGCCGACCAATCGATCGATAATGCTTCCCTGTTCACTAATTGTTTCACTGTCTACACCATTATTTGCCGCCCGCTCCATTTCCCTATGCACAATTACCAAATTACTACTTTGAATGTCTGTTAATTCATTACACAGTGGTGCTGATAAGCTACGCTCGTCGTCACTATTATTTCTCAGTTTACTTTGGAGCCTAGTGTTACGTTTTTCACACGCCATTATTGCCACAATATTTCACACGATAACACAGAAAAGCACAATTTGAAGAGCAAAAATAAGAGAACACATTAACATAGCACTGAAAAAAATATCTAGTTAATTGCAAACACACCTGCGAAATACTTGGTGCAAATTTACATGCGTGCCACACCTGTTTTAATGTACAACAATGAAAGACTGCAACTACAAAGGAGATTCTCTCTAGAATTACGCGCTAGCAATAAACAAAATCTACACTAATTACACAAACTACAAGAAAAAATCAGAAGATTCCAGTGAGGTATCCTCGGCTAAGGGTCGACATATGAAACGTCCCCTTAGAACAATTATACAAGACTGTGCTGAAACTGACACACAATATTTTTTAGCGTAACGCAATCTGACTTTCAAAAATCCCTACAAAAGAATGGCCCTGACTAACATTAACCTATACCTTTCACAAATCACTTACCTCACAAAAATCTTCGTTAATCGAACTACTGCAATACAGTGAGCGCCACTACTGCCAGCTAAATAAAAGATTCAAACTACTGAAGGCACTAACTACTGATAGGCATAGTTAACAAATGAAAGATTTTGATAGAGAACAAACAATGTATTTACCTTAATAGTCATAATATATATAGCAGTCCATGACATCCAGTCTTACAAATTTCAAAACTCCGCCATCTCTCTCCCCACATCCACCACTGCTAGCGGCTCTCCTCCAACTGCGCAACGCTACGCGCTGTTCACATCCAGCTGCCCAACACTACAATGGCAGACAACAATGCAAACTAGCCACAGACTGCACACAGCACAGACAGTGACTTTCATACAGAGCGCTACGTAACGTTGCCAATAAGAAAACATATACAGCCTACTTACAATTAATTCTGCTTTGAATTTTCATTTAACTGTGGACAAAGATTATTTAACTGTGCCCATTGATTATTTCTCCGTTGAATTACAAGCAGTGTTGCCTTTGATTTGCATCGTCCTGTGGGGGGAAAGGAAAATCTTGGAGAGCACGTGGTCACTGCACTGCTATGCTGATACATACACATGCACTGAGTTATCACTGAAATGCAAATATGGTAACTATTTCTCTATGCAGATTTTCTAGGTACAGTGGCTGGCATCGAGCAGGACTTGTGGCTGGTATCTCCATCACGAAGTGCCTGAATACGAAACGATTCATCTTAGAAAAGCTACATTCGTTACTAAATTTTCAATAAGTTGTTAAACATCGACACACACTAGGATAAGTGTTCAGCAATCGCAAAACTGGCTACAACTCCCTTTATTAGCCTTCTCGGCGGTTGCAGTTTGGAACTATGCACCACGTGGTGGGTCGTAACGGAAATCTCGAACGGAGAAGATTATTCTTTTATCGGATAAATTGAACAAAAATCAATAAATTGTTCTTAATTAATCAATCGCGGAAAAGCCTCTGATAAATAAATTGTTAACATTAAACATATTTAAACATTCAAATACCTTTGTCCTCATTTCGACGCAGCGTTCTGAAGGAACGTCTGCTCGCTTACCTGTCTTTTAAAAACCTCCCCGTAACCATTGCGCGGCTCTTTCTCACGAGCAGCGCGAGGTGGTGGGGGAGGCCCATGACCAACCTCTGCTAAGAAAACGTTTTTTTAAGATTTTGGCACCTCTGGACGAACCCTCCTGTTCCAGATCTTTGCTTTCCACTCACTGTGTTGAAGTTGGTAGAAGATTCTAGGACCAACTATATCTCTGGTTAGTCTGCTACCACATTCAAAACATTCACACCTGACCACGTACTTCAAGGAAAGATGGGGAAATGTAAATAGGGACACAGGAGTGCATATTGTAATGAGAATAAAAGACTTTGATCCGTAAGTGTTTCTACATGTATGTAATTTGGGGCTGAGATTATTTCACTGTTCATTAATTACGTAAAGCACAGTGAAGCGTCGATTATCCGAACGTCGGTCAACCGAACGACCGCTTAACCGAACTGTGTACTCGCTCGCACCTGTTACTCTCCCACCCTACCGTCCATCATCCCCCTCACTCTCAAACCAAGTTTCCCACAGTATTCGCCACACCGTGCCACCGCTGGCGGAACATAGCTTCTAACGGGGCCTTCACAAGGCGCTGCTGACCGGCCAAGCCGCCAGTCGCTTAGTTTCAACAATCAGCGCACTTCTGTCGGCTTGGTTCAAATGGCTCTGAGCACAATGGGACTCAACTGCTGAGGTCATTAGACCCCTAGAACTTAGAACTAGTTAAACCTAACTAACCTAAGGACATCACAAACATCCATGCCCGAGGCCGGATTCGAACCTGCGACCGTAGCGGTCTTGCGGTTCCAGACTGCAGCGCCTTTAACCGCACGGCCACTTCGGCCGGCTGTCGGCTTGGCACTGGCAGTGTAAGTAGTGGCAGTATCAAAGCTGTTCACAGCAACAGCTGCGCCAGCAAGAGTTGAGGCGTGCCGCTCCGTGCAGTTTGAAGGATTGCGCGCCCCCAAGAAGAGCTTCTCACGGAGCAAACAGGCACCTTCTATTCTCTGTTACCACTTGTGTGCTGCTGCGTGTATTGTTCATGCAAAATGCGTATGTAATATGTAAATATTTTTGTTTAATAAACTGTGCCACATACTACAAATTCATACAGAAGTTGCCTTTGTATGTTACTTTGTAATACTAAAAGAGATGCCTGTTTTTATGAATAAATTTACTGTACAGTACTTCTTTTTGGCAAATAAACATGTACAGTTCGATTATCCGAACAAACCAGTTTTCCGAACACCCATGCCCCCCAATTACTTCGGATAATCGACGCTCTACTGTAATTGAAATTACGCTGATAATGTCTATCAGCTGACAGCAACATATGATAACACTGATTTTAAATGTAAAGAAACCTATTGTGTGTGTTGCAGTAATTATTGAATGCCCCTCGTAAGATCCTGAGGAACAGATTACGCTCATCGTTGGCGATACTGGAAGGGGGCTCGCCCGGACACGACGTGAGTCGCGAGGGCTGGTCCGGCAGATAAGCGAGGTGAGAAACCGGAGGCAGTGGTGTAGGTAGTAGGACTTCCGGCGCAGTGGCGACCGCTCGTCCGTCAGCGGGCAGGGCCTCGCGCCAAGACAGAGAGTGCCGCCTGTGGCTGCCGGGTACGCCTCCCGCCGGTGGCCCGCCGGGCGCGCCCGTCAATGGCGGCTTTGTGAGTGGGAGCAGGGCGCGTCAGCAGCGGCGGGCGCCCTTGTTTATGGCCGCGGCGACTGACACGGCGGCCGCCTAGCTCCATCACCGCAGCCTCCGCACCGAGCCGGATGGCATCCGAAAGCTATCCGGCCGTCCTCTGTAGCAGACGGAGTACTCGCTAAAGCGTCGACTGGCCTTCTGCCGACAACGAATGTGAACAACAAAGATTAGTTGCTCTAGTAAAAGAGACAAAGTAGAGCAGATATTTGAAATGCTCTGAAAAATTGATATACGCTATAAGTGGATATCTACACTACTGGCCATTAAGATTGCCACACCACGAAGATGACGTGCTACAGACGCGAAATTTAACCGACAGGAAGAAGCTGCTGTGGTATGCAAATGATTAGCTTTTCAGAGCATTGACACAAGCTTGGCGCCGGTGGCAACACCTACAACGTGCTGACATGAGGAAAGTTTCCAGCCGATTTCTCATACACAAAGAGCATTTGACCGGCGTTGCCTGGTGAAACCTTGTTGTGATGCCTCGTGTAACGAGGAGAAATGCGTACCATCACGTTTACGACTTTGATAAAGGTTGGATTGTAGCGTATCACGATTGCGGTTTATCGCTCCTCGCGTTCGTCCACATCCAGTGACTGTTAGCACAATATGGAATAGGTGGGTTCAGGAGCATAATACGGAACGCCGTGCTGGATCCCAACTGCCTCGTATCACTAGCAGTCGAGATGACAGGCATCTAATCCGCATGGCTGTAACGGATCGTGCAGCCACATGTCGATCCCTTAGTCAACAGATGGGGACGTTTGCAAGACAACAACCATCTGCACGAACAGTTCGACGACGTTTGCAGCAGTGTGGACTACCAGCTCGGAGACCATGGATGTCGTTACCCGTGACGCTGCATCACAGACAGGAGCACCTGCGATGATGTACTCGACGACGAACCGGGTTCACGAATGACAAAACGCCATTTTTTCGGATGAATCCAAGTTCTGTTTACAGCATCATGATGGACGCATCCGTATTTGGCGACATCGCGGGGAACACACATTGGAAGCGTGTATTCGTCATCGCCATACTGGCGTATCACCCGGCGTGATGGTTTGGGGTGCCATTGGTTACACGTCTCGGTCACCTATTCTTCGTATTGACGGCACTTCGAACAGTGGACGTTGCATTTCAGATGTATTACTACCCGTGGCTCTACCCTTCATTCGATCCCTGTGAAACCCAACATTTCAGCAGCATAATGTACGACCGCATGTACGGGCCTTTCTGTATACAGAAAATGTTCGATTGCTGCCCTGGCCAGCACATTCTCCAGATCTCTCACCAATTGAAAGCGTCTGGTCAATGGTGGCCGAGCAACTGGCTCATCACAATACGCCAGTCACTACTCTTGATGAACTATGGTATCGTGTTGAAGCTGTATGGGTAGCTGTACCTGTACACGCCATCCAAGCTCTGTTTGACTCAATGCCCATGCGTATCAAGGCCGTTATTACGACCAGAGGTGGTTGTTCTGGGTACTGATTTCTCAGGACCTATGCACCCAAATTGCGTGAAAAAGTAATCACATGTCAGTTCTAGTATAATATATTTGTCCAATGAATACCCGTTTATCATCTTTGCATTTCTTCTTGGTGTAGCAATTTTAATGGCCAGTAGTGTATTAATCAGATGAGCTCAATATAAGAGGTGAAAGGGGTCCGACAAAATCTCACAAAATCTAGGTTAAGGAGTGGGAAGGGGGGAGAGGCAATGAAAATCTCACATCATCTCTTTAGTTCACAGAATATACATAATTGTGAAGTACAATATTAAAGTGCCCATCAATCTTCATGGCCTCTCTGAAGTGAACTGAATGCTTTAGACATGTGCATGCCCGGGATTCCCCTATTTCAAACAAGTGCCGCGCAAGCATCAGATTTCACTCGAGGAATTCCCTGCCTCGCTGGTCGACATCACTGAGCGACAGCCAGTCAGTCAGTCATGATGTTCTGCAATGTATGTAATGCCAATGTTACTGTGTTCAATATGAATTTGTATAAAAACATTTTATAATGGTTGCTGACAAGTCGACACATACGTGTGAGTAAGAAGTTAACTGTTTGTGGGGGGGAAGCTAAGCTGGAGTTATCTGAGAAGAATTGTCTTCATGATTAAATAAATCAAAAGATTGAAAAGTTACGTACCGCAATCATCCGGTTCAAAGGGAAGAACGTACAATACTGTCTTTCATCTACAAAGTAAGTAAAGGTTCAATGGTATTTAATGTATATAACATACCAACAAAAAGATCAATTTTTTAGGGATCCGTCAAAACGATTAATACTGCACAAATCACAAAAAGTTTTGCATCACCCCACTTTCCAGAACTCCTGAAGATAGACGTTGACTGTGGTTATTGTATCACAGGCCGTTCAAAGATGTCACTAGACCCGCCCAAAGATGTAAACAACCATGCAAGAGCAGTGCTAATAGACAGAGGGGCTCAGACAGCGTCGGCCTTGGTGGCCGAGCGGTTCTAGGCGCTTTAGTCTGGAACCGAGCGACCGCTACGGTCGCAGGGTCGAATCCTGCCTCGGGCATGGATGTGTGTGATGTCCTTAGGTTAGTTAGGTTTAAGTAGTTCTAAGTTCTAGGGGACTGATGACCTCAGAATTTAAGTCCCATAGTGCTCAGAGCCATTTGAACCATTTGAGCTCTGACAACGGATCAGTTCCAGTCATTCCATCAGGAAGTAGGTACATGGCCCTTGTTGTCTGTAGTTCAACCATGCCTAGACGGTCAATACCGCGGTTCGATCGCGTCCGCATTGTTACTTTGTGCCAGGAAGGGCTCTCAACAAGGGAAGTGTCCAGGCGTCTCGGAATGAACCAAAGCGACGTTGTTCGGACATGGAGGAGATACAGAGAGACAGGAACTGTCGACGACATGCCTCGCTCAGGCCGTCCAAGGGCTAGTAATGCAGTGGATGACCGCTACCTACGGATTATGTCTCGGAGGAACCATGACAGCAACGCCACCATGTTGAATAATGTTTTTTGTGAAGCCACAGGACGTCTTGTTACGACTCAAACTGTGTGCAATAGGCTGCATGATGCGCAACTTCACTCCCAACGTCCATGGAGAGGTCCATCTTTGTAACCACGACACCATGCAGCGCGGTACAGATGGGCCCAACAAAATGCCGAGTGGACCGCTCAGGACTGGCATCACGATCTCTTCACACCGATGAGTGTCGCATATATCTAAACGTCGGAGACGTGTTTGGAGGCAACCCAGTCAGGCTGAACTCCTTAGACACACTGTCCAGCGAGTGCAGCAAGATGGAGGTTCTCTGCTGTTTTTGGATGGCATTATGTGGGGCCGACGAACGCCGCTGGTGGTCATGGAAGGCACCGTAATGGCTGTACGATACATGAATGCCATCCTCCGACCGATAGTGTAACCATATCGACAGCATATTGGCGATGCGTTCTTGCCCCCATTGTGCACATCTTGTGAATGACATCCTTCAGGACAACGACATCGCTCGACTAGAGTGACCAGCATGTTCTCCAGACATGAACCCTATCGGACATCCCTGGGATAGACGTGACCCACCAACCACTCTGAGGGATCTACCCCGAATCGCCGTTGAGGACTGGGTCAATCTGGACCGACAGTGCCTTGATGATCTTGGGGAAAGTATGCCACGACGAATACAGGCATGTATCAATGCAAGAGGACGTGCTACTGGGTATTGGAGGTACCGGTGTGTACAGCAATCTGGACCACCACCTCTGAAGGTCTCGCTGTATGGTGGTACAACACGCAATGTGTGGTTTTCATGAGCAATAAAAAGAGCGGAAATTACATTTATGTTGATCTCAATTCCAATTTTCTGTACATGTTCCAGAACTCTCGGAACCGAAGTGGTGCATAACTTTCATTGATGTGTGTATTTTCGTGGAGCCGTTTTGGTCCGTCTGTCTCTCTGTCTGTTCCCCGAATACTATTCAGGGTTGGCATGTTTAAAATAGCGCTTTTAATCACATGATAAAAACATTGTCTAATATACTTTCTAAATAAAACATGGTGGAGACTATTTAAATTAACATTCTAAACCAAATAAAAATGTTCATTTTTACATATTTTTCTCCGACTACGGCGTCAACCTCAGGCGAGGTTTAATGGAGTCCCACCACATCTTACGAAAGGGGGGAGGAAGGCTCCAAATTTTAAATGTAAACCGTCACGTAACTAATGGACGTACGCCAAGAAAAGACGGGTAACATAAAATTTATTCATGAAAGAATGGCTAAGATGAATATGGTTGTCTTTCTCCTCTACTGCTCAACCCGTGTATCAAAGAGGCCACGGAGTAAGTAAAAGAAAGCTTCGGAAGTGAGATTAATCGTGATATATTGAAATGCCACCATATTACTACAGAAATGCGGGCAGCTAACGAGAAATGAATGGAAATGAGAATGGACAGTGTCCGCGACAACAAGGCGTTGACATTGTCACCAGCAGACCTCAGTACGCGAAGTTCACATATGGCAGAAAGTTTTATCCTCTATAGGACGATTAAGTTTCAATTATACGTGCTTCCAGCAGCGTCTACACCGAATTCGAATTCGTGCTACTAAGTTATCATTTTGTGAATGCGGAATCACAACGTGTTCTTTCGATGCGATAATCGAAGAGAACTACCTCCCGTTATCTTTGGTCACCCTCCTGGCGACATGGGACTACACGGTATACAAGGAATTCTTCTCCTCCTATGTGTAGAAAAATTAAATATGTAATCTAGATACATGCAAGAGGAGATAACTTATGATCAATATCTGTAACGTAAGGTAGAATAAACCTTTAAATATGACCTTGCCTGGTAATCTGCGAATCGTGTAGGACTTACGTATCATGTGTGTTGTTAATACTTCTATCTCTAATTTAAGCCCGCTGCGTAGTGTGCAAGTTACATTACGATTTTATCACTCTCTCTTGCTCTTCCATTTGTTTAACTGATTATCTCGTCAAATCTCTCCTTATAGTTATGCAAAAATATGTTGTCACCTACCTACTTAAACTATTTTCTTAAAGCTTAAGAAATTTCAGGAGCTGAGTACGGAAGACGTAGATGACTAAACAGGTACAAAACATCTACTCTAATAAAGAAAACATAAAAAGCTTTCACCTCTATTACATGCAGTTTGTCATTATCGTTAGACAGCAACAGTTTCACCCAGTGCTATCTGGTGTATATTTTTAACGTTAGTGGTAGCGAGACAAAGAATGCCATGGTCAGAGATTTAATTATTAAAGTCGTTGAAAAACAGCAGTGGGTAAGTCGTATTCCGTGACATGAGGTGTCAGCTGAATTCGGGGAATTTCTCCCCCTCCCCCCCCCCCCCCCCTTCCCCGCAGCGGTGAGACAACTGACGCCGCACAGCTGCCAACTGCACCTACTGGACATCACTTTTTCGCCGCGCGCCAGTTGTAGCACCGAAGTCCTCTTCATTCAGCAACCTTGTACTGGCTGCGGTACAAACAAACGGTACTCCCCGATTCAGTTTTCAGCCTTTTCTCTTCTGGTATGTGGCGCGTCATCGCCCTAATCAATCTCTTGACAACTTCCTCTCCGCCAGGAAAGGCCGAAGTACATGGTGTGGAGTTTGCGCAGCAGAAGTGGATTTCTGCTCACTGAGGGACAATAACGTAATATATGAAAAATATTTTAATGGAATGGGCCTAACAATAATATATTACAGAAACGTTTTACCAAACTTACCAACGAAAAAGGTGCTTTACCGAGGGCAGTCCCCTACAATAACATACCAAAATTAACGAAGCATACCTCTGAGACGTTTCAAGATTGATAAGTAAAAAAAAAATTACTAGATTACAAAGTATTTGTTTACTCGTTATTTCAACATGTGATGATGAACCTATCATCTATATATATGTGGTGTAGATCACATAATTTCCCAGGGCGATTTACCAACCATTTCATCCAGCCCATACAAAGAAAGAGTCTTTATAAGTCCAGACAACTGAATGCGGAAGTCTTTTGAAATTACAGATAGAACAACTGTAATCATGGGTTGATTACATGTACATTAAGCAAGTTCATAAACTTGATATCCCAAGTCTCTCCTATAAAATTAAATATCTGCGAAGTTCGAAAATTTCCATCGTTTTGTGGAAGGGTTCGACTACAAGACAGTGATGCTGGAAGCACAACGTGATTACCATAAATGACTTCTGTTAAATTTTCCAGCATGGCAGTGGCCATTAGGAAAAGCCGTTTACGTGATATTTTATGCGTGATCCGTGCAGTAGTGGAAGCAGACGTTTGTCTCCAAGTCTTCGCGTTGGCGCAGCGTGGAGAGAGTAGCCTTTGCTGGAAAGAAAAAGAAGGGAGTGCAGCCACACTGCTATAGGGTTAGCGACGCCGCCTGTGTTTCTCGCCACTGCTAAGCTATAAAACTGCTGGAGACACTGCGCTCCGCTAGTCTAGCTCACTTAGCTCGCTCGGATCCCTAGCAGAGTGCATTCAGACGTTTTGTGTCGATGTGTACATTATTGCAGCAGTCTGCCGACTTGCTATATAACAGCATTTTCTGATTTCCATTACCCTGGAGTCAGACGTGGAGAGTCCACGCTTGCTATAAATTCCGTTGCAACGCTCTCGATGTGTCACCGACCGTCAGCAGAGTGGAGACCACGCTACGACTTGCGCCCCACTTACGTGCAGTCGGCACGTTGTATAAGAGCTACGGTCTATCCCGCCACTTGCACTGTTCCTAAAGACTGGAAAGTAGCACAGGTCACACCAATATAGGAAATAGGAGTACCCATAGAATTACAGACCCATATCATTGACCTCAATTTGCAGTAGGTTCAAATGGTTCAAATGGCTCTGAGCACTATGCGACTTAACTTCTGAGGTCATCAGTCGCCTAGAACTTAGAACTAATTAAACCTAACTAACCTAAGGACATCACACACATCCATGCCCGAGGCAGGATTCGAACCTGCGACCGTAGCGGTCGCTCGGCTCCAGACTGTAGCGCCTAGAACCGCACGGCCACTCCGGCCGGCTTGCAGTAGAATTTTGGAGCATATACTGTACTCGAACATTATGAATCACCTTGAAGAACATGACTTATTGATACATAACCAACACGGATACCAGAAAATATCGTTCTTGAGCAGCAGAGTGCTGTCGACAAGGGATCTCGTTTTCCAGAAAGCTTTTGATACCGTTCCTCACAAGCGACTATTAATCAAATTGCATGCATATGGAGTATCGTCTCCGTTGTGTGGCTTGATTCGTGATTCCCTCTCAGGGAGGTCACAGTTCGTAGTGATAGACGGTAAATAATCGAGTAGAACAGAAGTGATATCTGGCGTTCCGCAAGATAGTGTCATAGGCCGTCTGCTGTTCCTGATTTATATAAATGATCTAGGTGATAATCTGAGCAGCCCGCTTAGATTGTTTGCAGATGACGTTGTAATTTACCGTCTAGTAAAATCATCAGACGATCAATTCCAATTACAAAATGATCTAGAGAGAATTTCTGTATGGTGCGAAAAGTGGCAATTGGCACTAAACAAAGAAAAGTGCGAGGTCATCCACATGGGTACTAAAAGAAATCCGATAAATTTTGGGTATACGATAAATCGCACAAACCTAAGGGCTGTCAATTCGACTAAATACCTAGGAACTACAATTACGAGCAACTTAAATTGGAAAGACCACATAGTTAATATTGTGGGGAAGGCGAAACAAAGACTGCGCTTTTTTGGCAGAACACTTAGAAGATGCGACAAACCCACTAAAGAGACAGCCTACATTACACTTATCCGTCCTCTACTGGAATATTGCTGCGTGGTGTGAGATCCTTACCAGGTAGGATTGACGGAGGACATCGAAAAAGTGCAAAGAAGAGCAGCCCATTTCGTGTTATCTCGCGATAGGGGTGAAAGTGTCTCTGATATGATACGCTAGTTGGGGTGGCAGTCACTGAAACAAAGGCGGTTTTCTTTGCGGCGATATCTGTTTACGAAATTTCAATCACCAACTTTCTCTTCCGAATGCGTAAATATTTTGTTGACACCACCTACATAGGGAGAAATGATCATCATAATAAAATAAGAGAAATCAGAGCTCGGACGGAAAGATTTAGGTGCTCCTTTTTCCCACGCGCCATTCGAGAGTGGAATGGTAGAGAAGTAGTATGAAAATGGTTCGATGAGCCCGCTGCCAGGCACTTAAGTGTGAATTGCAGAGTAACCATGTAGATGTAGATGTAGATGTAGATACAACGAATCCCTAGAATTCTCATGGGTAGCTCACAGCTTCCATTCTTTCTCGGCATATTGTTTGAAATTCGAACCATTTTCTTTGTTTCTTAAGCAATCAGGCTGGAGTAAATAAACTCTTATTTTTAATATTTTTTGTGTTCAGATAGTTGGACAGTTAGTCAAGTGTGACAGGGCTACTTCCACTAAAATTGTGGTTTAGTGGCTCTCAAAATAGAAAGGCTGTCTTGACTTTCATACGTACTGAAGAAATACGTTAAATAAGTAAAATTCCAATAAGCGTTTGTTTTCTTTAATCGTCCACCTGTCCCATTATATTAATACAGCAAGTTGCGGCAGAAACAACTGCACTAAGACAAGAAGTCCGACACTGACACGGGCGTGGTGACAGGAAAAATTCTCTGCAGGTAAGACATTACTTAACTGCGAGAAGGGACGTAGGCGACTGTGAGGGAAAGACAACAGCTTAAGATTTACAGCAGTTATTTGTTAAGATGTGCTCAACCTCTTATAAGGATTTCGATGACTACAAGCAGGAAATCAAGCCTCGCAGTCCTGTCCGTTCAATTTAGTTCACCTCATATTTCGAACGAAATAAATGCGATATTTCGCTCAGACGGTTCATACACGTGATCAATAGTGCTATCGTGGGGTAATGATGTTACCGACACAAGAAAGTGGGTTCGCATGTTAGAAGTCCTACATTTTTTGCAGTTCAGTCGGGAAGACCTTAGAGCAATCTCAGTTTCATCCTTCGACATAAACTTAGACTTTGAAGCTGTTCATCCAGCGACGTTAAAACACTATTATTGAGGTAATATATTGAAACGAATCCGTACGATTGCATCAACTGGGCAACAGAAGTTGACGATGCAACTGCCGGCCGGGGTGGCCGTGCGGTTCTAGGCGCTACAGTCTGGAACCGCGAGACCGCTACGGTCGCAGGTTCGAATCCTGCCTCGGGCGTGGATGTGTGTGATGCTCTTAGTTAGGTTTAAGTAGTTCTAAGTTCTAGGGGACTGATGACCTCAGAACTTAAGTCCCATAGTGCTCAGAGCCATTTGAACCATTTGACGATGCAACTGTCTTTAGCGAACCGTTATGATAATGAGCGTTTGGCGTCATTGGCCGGGAGGCCCCTCTCGGGGCAGGTCCGGCCGCCATAGCGCAGGTCTTATTACAGTCGGCGCCACATTGGGCGACCTGCACGCCGGATGGGGATGAAATGATGATGAACACAACACAACACCCAGTCCCTGAGCGGAGAAAATCTCCGACCCAGCCGGGAATCGAACCCGGGCCCAGAGGACGGCAATCCGTCACGCTGACCACTCAGCTACTGGGGCGGACAGCGAACCGTTCAATACCATTCACATTCGATGATGTTTCTTTTAAAATTGCATATCTCATTTTCAGTATGGGTGTTATCTGTATCATTAAGTTGTTTGGCGGTTATTATTTGGAATTTCATTTATCTTTTTATATTTTTTCCATTACATTTTTGAGAATACGTTAGTTGCTCTTTCGTGTTGCTTCTGAAAGCACTAATTATCCTATGAAATTGCATTGTTTCTTTCGACTGTACTGACAGATATTTGAGCGCTTAACATTATCTAGATACCAAAAAAAGACAAAAATTGTACCCAGTATTATTTAACTGAGTTATTACTATAAATTTGTTTATGTCTTGAATATTATTTTTCTTCACTAAATACGAATTTTAACTTTCTGTTAATATTAATCTGTGATTCATTGCAATATTTTGATCAGACAGAATGGGCATATTATAAGCAAGACGGAACAGTTCAAGTTCCTAGGCGTTCGGATAGATAGTAAGCTGTTGTGGAAAGCCCATGTCCAGGATCTTGTTCAGAAGCTAAATGCTGCTTTGTTTACCATTAGAACAGTGTCTGAAATAAGTGACACTTCAACACGAAAAGTAGTCTACTTCGCATATTTTCATACGCTTATGTCGTATGGTATTATTTTTCGGGGTAATTCTTCTGATTCAAAAAGGGTATTTTTGGCTCAAAAGCGGGCTGTTCGAGCTATATGTGGTGTAAGTTCGAGAACCTCTTGTCGACCCCTATTCAAAAATCTGGGAATTCTGACATTGCCCTCACAGTATATATTTTCTTTAATGTCGTTTGTTGTTAGCAATATTAGCCTATTCCCAAGAGTTAGCAGCTTTCACTCAGTTAATACTAGGTAGCAATCAAATCTGCATGTAGAATGCACTTCCTTGACTCTTGTGCAGAAAGGAGTGCATTATTCTGCTTGATCCATTTTCAATAAGCTACCACAAGAACTCAAAAATCTTAGCAGTAGCCCAAACTCTTTTAAGTCTAAACTGAAGAGTTTCCTCATGGCTCACTCCTTCTATTCCGTCGAGGAGCTCCTGGAAGAGCTAAAAAATTAAGCAAATTCCAGTGTTACATTGTTGATTTTCTTCATTTAAACTTACGACTTGTCACCTGAATATGTTTTTTTTTTTTTTTTTATTTCATTTTATCTGTTTCTAATATCGTGTCATAATTTCATTATTGACTCGTTCCATGACCATGGAGACTTCTCCTTAATTTGGTCCCACGGAACAATAAATAAATAAACCAACGTGTTGTGTTATATTCCTTGACGGTGTATCTTGTAAGACTTTCTGGGGACTGTTTGATGTGTGCTGGTAGAGGACATATGCGAAAAATGGTTCAAATGGCTCTAAGCACTATGGGACATAGCATCTGAGGTCATCAGTCCCCTAGACTTAGAACTACTTAAACCTAACTAACCTAAGGACATCACACACATCCATGCCCCAGGGAGGATTTGAACCTGCGACGGTTCCGGACTGAAGCGCCTAGAACCGCTCGGCCACAGAGGCCGGCAGGACATATGCGGTTAGGCATGACTGCGATTTGCCTCCGAGTTGGAAGGAGTGTAATTTTTGTCTTATGAACTGAATATTGGCAAACATATGCGAAATGCAAATGTTAATTTTTGTAATTCATAAGTTATGGTAAAGAATACAAATACGTCAAACTGAAATAGTGTTTCTTTCCAAAGGGCTAACTTTATTCAGAGTGTTCTGAGATGATAATGAGAAGTACTACGACAATTTATTCCTCAGCAGTTTTATTGTCTCCACAGAAACTTACCAGACCTAAATCTCTCAAGATTCATACCTCAGCAGATTATTAGACAACGAGCTAAGATACTGATGGAAAGTCAAGACGAATATTTCCGAGTTTTTAAACTTTACGTAACAATCATTTTAAAGTGGAACTTTACAGTACCTTTACCCATTAAGTGCTATCATACATTCATATGTCAGGTTGTACTGACAGAAAAAAAATGTTAGAAAACTTGACCTTAATGATTTTTATTACGTGAGTGTTTATGACACGTAGGGGATGGACTGCTTAGAACATGTATACCAACTGGGAGAGAGCATGAAACTGGTCAGTGAGACGACCACTTGAACCCTTTGCTGCCATCTTTCAAGTGCTGAAGCTACACTTAATGGAGCTAGGCCGTGTGAAGATATTGCTAATTACGTGAGATAATTTTGTTTCTTTTCCTCTTTTTTTTTCTTCTGCTTCATTCACTCTGTACACATATTTTTGGCGGTTTAGAATATTTCTTGTTTTGTTCTATAGTATGAAATGTAACTGTTTTTCTCTTTATTAGTATTGTTACTTGAATATGTTATAACTCAGTACGCAAAAGTTTCAATGCGTTTTTAATTTTCTTTATAACGTTTACGTGTAATGTGCTGTGCGAAACTAAATATAATACGCAGTAGTGTTGAATGAACTGAGATGCGGGAGCAACATCGATATTTGCAGTCGGGCAGTGAAGACATCGATATCGATAGTTGCAGTCGGGCAGTGAAGACAATCAGTAGGTGTGCAGCGCCATGGGGAACGCGCAATTGTGTTGTGTAATCCTGTTGGACAGAACCACACGAAAATTCAGGGCCGTGTTCTTATTTTTCCGTCACGGCTTAAACTAAACTTAAAGCTGACGTTATGTGACAAAATCAAACGGTTCAAATGGCTCTGAGCACTAAGGGACTTAACTGCTGAGGTCATTAGTCCCCTAGAACTTAGAACTACTTAAACGTAACTAACCTAAAGACATCACACACATCCATGCCCGAGGCAGGATTCGAACCTGCGACCGTAGCGGTCGCGCGGTTCCAGACTGTAGCGCCTAGAACCGCTCGGCCACTCTGGCCGGCTATGTGACAAAATGTTAGACTATGTGAGTAGTGTGAGTTTCGTGGAGTACCATAAACAGCAGCGACAATGCTTGCGCGAACGGGCTGTGATTACCGTTGTGAGAACAGAACTGTTTGCAGCTAACTGAACTGCACAAACTAATATACTTTCGCATTAGTATATCATTTGCAACTTAATGAACTGCCGCTCGCGTTAAAACAACAGGTGCCGTGGAGGCTTCTAAGCCTCTTATTACGTGTAGCACTTATTTTTGCCCGTACTGTTCAAATGGCTCTGAGCACTATGGGACTTAACTTCTGAGGTCATCAGTGCTCTAGAACTTAGAACTACTTAAACCTAACTAACCTATGGACATCACACACACCCATGCCCGAGGCAGGATTCGAACCTGCGATCGTACCGGTCGCGCGGTTCCAGACTGTAGCGCCTAGAACCGCTCGGTCACCTCGGCCGGCTTGCCCGTACTGTGAATTGCTAAAAACGTAGAGACTGCAATATCGCGATCAGCAGATGGAATTGAATGCTGTACTGTTTTAAAACTGGGTACGGAACATTAGAAACAGAAACGTGTGTGTATGGAACTTTTAATCGCGCACATTGCCTCGATCTACACAAAAACGATTACGACCGCACAGTCTGTGACCAAAGAAACGCCGAGGAAGTTAATGTTATTGCGTGGAGAATCATATATTAAGTAAGAGGATGTATTCATGGCAATTTCACGCCTGCTGGAGTTACCGTTATTACGTCGCCAGCGTCAACGAGCTGTTGACGTCACAACGTCCACTCACTCATAAGCTGCAGCGCCAAGCCCTCTCCTCATATAAAGATTCAAAGTATTTCAAACTGTTCGAATTGTCAGTTCCTCTTCTCTTGTAAGTAACTTTTCTCAGAATTTACTTTCCTTAAAACGAAGGCAGTTTCTGTAAAGCGTGTTCGCAAATCAGTGTTGACATTGTTGAGTTCATCCTTAACAGTAGTCACTACTATTTACTTTCCGTCTTATTCATTTGTTTTATTGTAGTGGTTACTGAATGTCATTTGCGTGTGTTTTATTTGACGTATTTTAATGTTTTGGTTGTGGTGTGCGCCAACCCCTGTAAGATGCGGTGTCCGCCATTAAATTCTGAGCGCCGATCAGAGTTACGCGGCTCGCCTGCTACAGGTGCAAGGCACGCCATAGTGGGAACTTTGAATCTAATAGCTGCCAACTGCGGTAAACTGTGTTTACATTCAATAGGACGTCATATTACGACATACTCACGACCAACCGCGAGCTTATATAGCTCTTACAGTTACCACTGGACAGAAATGTAGCAATTTTCTTAAATATTTACGAATATATTTACGGGAGTTTTCTTATTGTTCTTTTGGTGTTTGTTGCCAAACTCTGATGTAGCTACTTCCGTTAAGTTTGGAAGAAAAACGGGTTCATTCGAGTTTTAATAATCGAAATTCACGGTAAAAATTTTGCAGAGTGGATCTCTGAGAACCGTATTCTTCACAACCGGCTAAAAGGACAGCACTAGGGTTTGCTGCATTCATGCAAGATCGCAGTTAAATTCAACAATACGGCACGGATCCTTGTTATGTAACTTCTCGTTTCCCGACCTTGCTCTAATTCAGTCGGTGCAGCTGATGAGTAAGAGCCAGGCGACCTTATAAAGCAAGGCTCAGCTTCTCGTCTGTTACGGGGTCACCAGAATCGGAGATAGGCTCGGTTAGGGCAGTGGCACGGAATTAAATCGGCCGTTTCCTTGTCAAACGAACCATTTCGCAATTTGCCTTCATCTATTTAGGGAGACCACGGAACCTAAATTTTGATGGTCAACGCTGATTTGTTTCC
Organism: Schistocerca americana; assembly: GCF_021461395.2. Taxonomy (NCBI): domain Eukaryota; kingdom Metazoa; phylum Arthropoda; class Insecta; order Orthoptera; family Acrididae; genus Schistocerca; species Schistocerca americana. The sequence goes on from NC_060119.1 coordinate 800,746,543, forward strand.
CGTTACTACTGTGTCTGATACGAGGTCATCTATCCTTTTGTGTTTATTAAATCAAACAGCGAGCTTTATTGTTAGCTCTTACCAATACGTGCTTCACTCAGTTAATCGAAAGTGCGCTAACGATATCGGTATTTGTGATATGCTGGACTTACCACTTCGGCATTGTGTCTTCAGGAAATAACTGTCTTCGTCAAACTACAGCAAACTACACTGAGGTGATAAAAGTCATACGAAAAATGTCATATGACAAAAATCATATGATAGCCATATGCACATATACAGATAGCGGTAGTATTTCGAACACAAGGCACAAAAGGGCAGTGCATTGTCGGAGCTGTAATTCGTCTCAGATGCTTCATGTGACAATGTTTCCGACGTAATTATGGACGCACGATGAGAATTAACAGACTTTGAACGCTGAATGGTAGCTGGAGCTAGACACATGGGATATTCCATTTCGGAAATTGTTTACGAATTCAATATTGAGAGATCCACAGTATAAAGAGTGTGCTGACAATACGAAATTTCGCGTATTACCTCTCACCAACTGCAACGCAATGACCGAAGATCTTCACTAAATGACCGAGAGCAGCAGAGTTTGGGTAAAGTTGTGAGTGCTAACAGACAAGCAACACTGCTTGAAACAAAATCCATGTCGGACGTACGACAACAGTGCGGTGAAATGTGGCATTAATGAGTTATGACAGCAGACGACCGGCACTGGTGCCTTTATTAACAATACGACATGGCCTGTAGCGCCTCTCCTGGGTTCGTGGACCATAGACGACAGAAAAGCCGTGGTCTGGTCAGGTGAGTTCCGATGTCAGTAAGAGCTGAAGAGTTCGAGCGTGGCGCAGTTCCCACGAAGCCATGGACCCACGTAGTTAACAAGGCACTGTGCAAGCTAGTGATGGCTCCATGAAGGTATGGGCTGCGTTTGCATGGAATGAATCGAGTCCTCTTATCCAACAGAACTGGTCGTTGACAAGAAACGGCGATTTCCGGCTACTTGGAGATCATTTGCAGCCATTCATGGACGTCATGTTACCATGATAACGCGCCATTTCACTGGGCCACAATTGTTCTCGCTTGGTTTGAAGAACTTTCTATACAATTCGAGAGGATGATCTGGCCACTCAGCTCGCCCAAGATGAATCCCACCGAACACTCATGGGACATAATCGAGAGATCAGTTGGCGCGCAAAATCCGGCCCCAGTAACACTTTCACAACTATGGACGGCTATAGAGGCAGCATCGCTGAATACTTCTGCAGGGGGCGCCACGTCGAGTTGCTGCGCTACGCCGATCAGTAGGAGGTCCGACACGATATTAAGAGATATCCAAATGGCTCTGAGCACTATGGGACTCAACTGCTGAGGTCCTTAGTCCCCTAGAACTTCGAACTAGTTAAACCTAACTAACCTAAGGGCATCACAAACATCCATGCCCGAGGCAGGATTCGAACCTGCGACCGTAGCGGTCTCGCGGTTCCAGACTGCAGCGCCTTTAACCGCACGGCCACTTCGGCCGGTAAGAGATATCCCATGACTTTTGTCGCCTCATAGTAAGCTATCTGTATGAAGTATGAGAACTGCAGTAATTATATTGCCCGACAGTTTTATATCTACATTACTTAACAGCTAATCTGGGTCAAAGTACTAGTTGCAGGTTACCTATCTAACGGCTTCCATGGGCAACAAAAATTTGGCTTTTAATACTTCATACAGTTACTGACCGAATTTAATAATTTAAAATTATATCGTTGTACGACTCGTTGTTCGGAAGATATGAAGTTTTATACATGGGAGTTGGATTGTTTAAAGAATCGAGGATTGGGATTTACTGGTTTTTACGGAAAAGACTTACGAAAAGAAGGTGAACCCCGTAAATGGAGTAGGCAACTGAATTTTTATTCATACTCGTGTGTTCAGAACCTTTGATCCAGCGCGGTAGCGTTGCTGCTTTGACACTGCTTCGTCCGTCAAAATTCAGGCTTGTCTCCCCCCTACTCCGCCTCCCACCCCCTACCCCCCCAACCCTCTCTTTTTTACGCTCGCTGGTGCTCACGAGAGTTTTCTCATCTGCCGTGTAAAAGGTCAACTATTTTGTAGAGCCCCTAACCCCTGGCTTCACACCAGCCTCTTCCCTTTTAAGCGGCAACGTGCAAAGTTCCTTCTGATACGGTGTTGAACTAGCCTGACGAAGAGTTGGGCAAACAGCAGGGGGCCCCGTGTGCTATTACTGCCTCTCGGCAGCGCTGCTACGGCGTATACGGCAGAGCAAACAAGGTCGCCGGCGTCCCTGTGCGTGGCGGAGAGCCGGAACGCCGGCACGTCACACTACGACCGTCGCGTGATTCCTCCAGTTCTCCTCCAGAGGTCCCGCACCGGCGGAGCGTCGCAGGGGACCCAGTTCCAGCACATTTTCGCTCAGGCCGAGTTAGCTGAGAGTTTCACGTCGTGCGGTGCAATGCGTTATCCATACAGGGAAACGGCATTCCGGGTACAAATGACTTTCGCACATTTCTGAACTGTTTTTAGTTCCGTATTTGTAACTCCAGCTACTTTCTGAGAGCACTACCTCCACAGTGACTAAAGGCCGAAAGAGATTTGGCATACTGCCTTATGGAAATATAGTGATCACCTTGTAATTTTTTTTCTTTGTATTCCAGCCTTAGGTAATACAAATTGTATTATTATCGCTTTCGACTTGTTACCAAGTCACAATCAGATCATTTGAATACGTGACACAGCAACTCGTCAACTGAGCAAGTCGATGCCTATCAGAGCCCGCATCTCGTGGTCGTGCGGTAGCGTTCTCGCTTCCCACGCCCGGGTTCCCGGGTTCGATTCCCGGCGAGGTCAGGGATTTTCTCTGCCTCGTGATGGCTAGGTGTTGTGTGATGTCCTTAGGTTAGTTAGGTTTAAGTAGTTCTAAGTTCTAGGGGGCTGATGACCATAGAAGTTAAGTCCCATAGTGCTCAGAGCCATTTGAACCATTTTTTGATGCCTATCAGACATCAGAACATACTGAGGTGAGGTCTTTATTATTTCCTCAACATTGTGTGTGTGTGTGTGTGTGTGTGTGTGTGTGTGTGTGTCTGTGTGTGTGTGTGAGAGGTAGGCTCGTTTATGGGAGTCGCAATAATAGCAACTATGTCAGAGAACTAAAATATCAAGATAAAGATGTACAACAAACAGAATAATGGCGTGCTCATCTGAAAATCGAGTGAGGGCCAATTTTTAAGACCGTACTGAAACTCCTAACAAATGAATCACAAACTCATGATAAATCTCACTTTTATAAAACATCGCACAAAACTATGAAGGTAAGTCAATTATTATTCGCATAGTAGTTATAAAATTTTATTGTAATCAAATACGGAACTTACAAGAACATCATTCTTCGACATAGTCTCCTTGCGTTTCAACGAACTTGGTCCATCGTCGTACAAGCTTCCTGATGCCTTCATAAAAGAAGGTTCTCAGTTGAGCTGCGAGCCAGGAATGCACCGCTTCTTTCACTGCTTCGTCCGAGGCAAATCGACGGCCTCTTAATGCCTGTTTGAGTGGACCAAACAAGTGATAGTCAGAAGGGGCAAGATAGAGACTATATGGAGAATGATGCAGTACTTCAAATTTGAGTTTCTGGAGCGTTTCAACAGAGTGGGCAACAGTATGGTTCAAATGGCTCTGAGCACTATGGGACTTAAAACCTGAGGTCATCAGTCCCCTAGAACTTAGAACTACTTAAACCTAACTAACCTAAGGATATCACACACATCCATGCCCGAGGCAGGATTCGAACCTACGACCGTAGTGGTCGCGCGGTTCCAGACTGAAGCGCCTAGAACCGTTCGGCCACACCGGCCGGCGGCAGCAGTATGCGAACGGGCATTGTCGTGTAGCAACACAACACCTTTTGACAGCAATCCTCGGCGTTCGCTTCGAACTGCAGGTCTTAGCCTGGCAGTTAGCATCTCACTGCAACGCACACTGTTTATTGTTGTGGCCCTTGCACCATAGTGTTCCAGTACTGGACCTTGTGCGTTCCAAAAACCCGTAAGCATCAGTTTTCCTGCGGACGGTTGGGTCTTGAACTTTTTCTTGCACGGCGAATTTGGATGTTACCATTCCACACTCTGCCGTTTACTCTCCGGCTCGTAATGATGGATCCATGTTTCGTCACCACTAATGATCCCGTCTAAGAAGTTACCGTAGCGATCCAAATTTTTTTTTGCTGATGTCCAAGCGCGTTTGTTTATGCAACTGTGTGAGTCGTTTTCGGACCCATCTTGCACAAACTTTATGAAACCCAAGTCTGTTGTGGATGATTTCGTGGGCAGAACCGTGACTAATTTGCAGACCATGTGGCACTTCGTCAACAGTTAATCGTCTGTCTAAGAGAAGCATTTCACGTGAACTGTCAATGATTTCTTCATTTGTGGCGTTAACGGTCGTTAGGCTCCTTCATCGTGCGTAACACTTGTGCGACCATTTCGGAATTTTTCAATTCATTCGTAGGCACTCCGTTGTGGCCAAACACTGTTCCCGTACTGTAAAGAAAGCCTTCGATGAATTTCAGCTCCTGATACGCCTTCCGACAACAAAAACGTATCACTGAACGTTGCTCTTCTTTGGAGCAAATTACGGAGCAGCCATGATTAACAGCATGGCAGCGATAACGAACCTAACCTAACAGCTTGAAAATTGCAAAGATATAACAACAAATAAACAAAGCATGCCTCATCTATGTAAAACGACAGTACTACCAAAATAAACATAAATATAACTAAATTGCGGATAATAATTGATTTACCCTCGTAATTATTTATACTATGCGTCACTCTTTTTAAACGTAAACTCTTAACATTTAAATGCAACTAAGGGCAGGTCATTACCCACCATACATTAAGCCGAAGTCTAAAAATAACTGTGCAGCCAGTCTATCGGATTCTCAGATTGCATCAATAACATGCCTTCATCTTCGCAAACTCGTCAGACAAGTGGCACAATCCACGATCCAAAAGGCTTTTTCCCTGGACCGTAGAATGGCGCTTAAAACTGGCCAATGAACGGGTGTCGTTCTTAGATCCAGCATTTCGTTACATTTATTTCATAAGCATGCTACCCTAACACTTCACATCAGATATCAAGAACCTGTCATCTCATCATACTCTAAATACGAGGTCTTACTTACCTAGTATGCTAACTGTGTCCATCCATAAAACAAAAACATTCGCAAACACCTCTCCTGTCGCTGCCGTCCGCCTCTGTAACAAACTACCCTGCACTCTGCACACAACATAACGCTTTGTTGCTTTTAAGAAAAAGCAGCAGCGTTTCCTCTCATCAGACTCATAATTTCTTCCTAAAAAGTTAACAGGTATGGCCAGTACCTCTATGTAAGATAATAAATCAAAAGGCTCACTTCTCCCATTTATGCTCATTGCTGTTTTCGACCCGCAATACGTCACGCTATTTTCTTTCCCTTTGTATAACTTACTCATACTTCTATCGCATACACTTCTCTCCGTTCTCCACGACTTCTATGGCGCCCGTTGCTGCACTTGAGTATCCGCTGTCATGATAAAAATTGCTGCTGCACACTAGTGGTGATGCTTGGTATTGTTGCAGCACTGCACAACTCCCAATAATTTTACACTTCATACATTCCTTTGGGTTGAAGAAGCCTAATATATAGCATGAAATATGTTACAATCAACAGACTTTCGTCGAACGTCCTATTGGCTCATAACGGTCTCGAGAACGCTGTTCGTCTCGAAGAAAACTTGGGGGGATTTGCAGTTTTATGGCAACTCCCTGGCGGATAGGGCGGCCTATTGAACTTCTATCGGGGAAGATACAATGCCTGTCCGTGGCATCAGGCAGGCGTACAATATCCTGAGTAAATAAAAGTTCAAAAATGCCCTGTTAGACAGCACCACTCTAAGGAGGACACTTCACCGAATTTTCTCTCCTACAACACCGTTAATTTGTTCTCCAAGCCGTTGGATATCCCATTCTGCTACTCACAATATTACAGGTATTGATATACCAACGGTTATCGTAATTATGCTGAACGAAATGCACAGTGTCTTGAAAGGAGGATATAAGATGAACATCAACAAAAGCAAAGCGAGGATAATGGAATGTAGTCGAATTAAATCGTGTGATGCTGAGGGTATCAGGTTAGGAAATGAGACGCTTAAAGTAGTAAATGAGTTTTGCTATTTGGGGAGCAAAATAACTGATGATGGTCGAAGTAGAGATGGTATAAAATGTGGACTGGCAATTGCAAGAAAAGCGTTTCTTAAGAAGAGAAACTTGTTAACATCGAGTATAGATTTAAGTCTCAGGAAGTCATTTCTGAAAGTATTTGTATGGAGTGTAGCCATGTATGGAAGTGAAACATGGACGATAAATAGTTTGGACAAGAAGAGAATAGAAGCTTCCGAAATGTGGTGCTACAGAAGAATGCTGAATATTAGATATGTAGATCACATAACTAATGAGGAGGTATTGAACAGAATTAGCGAGAAAAGAAATTTGTGGCACACCTTGACTAGAAGAAGGGATCGGTTGGTAGGACATGTTCTGAGGCATCAAGGGATCACCAATTTAGTATTGGACGGCAGCGTGGAGGGTAAAAATGGTAGAGGGAGACCAAGAGATGAATACACTAACAACAGATTCAGAAGGATGTAGGCTGCAGTATTTACTGGGAGATGAAGAAGTTTGCACAGGATAGAGCAGCATGGAGAGCTGCATCAGACCACAATAACAACAACAACAACATAGTAATAATAGTCTGTTCCATTCACGAATTTCTTTTGAGAGTATAAATTCGGAGAACCTATTTTCTCATCGTTAAGTAGAGCTTAGATTTAATGCAAACATTGTCGCATTTGGGAGAGTGGCTAGATTATTACGATTGTTGGAGTCACTGTGGTGCATCAAGGCGATTGAATGTTTTGGTTCTTGATATCGTGGTTTTCATGCGTTGCTATGATACGTTCTGAACAGTGACAACTGGCTCGTCACATAGTTCTAGGTTCCCGGGGGTTTTAACCTGTTGAAACTAATCCAAAGAATTCCGATGACATCGACTGAAGCAAAAAGGTGATTTTCAACTTTGAAAAGAATAAAATCATTCGTACGTAATTCTATGAGCCAGGAAAGATTGTCGCCGTGTCGATGCTTTCCATTGAAAGAAATCTTGTGACGGAGACGGCAGTATTCAATCAGAGGGTGACTGAAAGATTGCATCAGTGAAAAACAAGAGGTCGAATTTTCAATAAAAATGAGGTTAGACTGACCGTATGTGACTTTTAATGTGTAATTTGTCTCTAATATCAAGTCTCTTAAAGGAGGAATTTATTTCAGTTCTACTAAGAATGTAACTCATTACGTAACGATAATAGTTTTTCTGTACATTCGATAGATGGTAGCATGCTATTTGCCACAGGCAGTTTTTTGTCATATCTGTAACTTCTAGCATAATTGTAAATCAGATTTAAAACTGAGTTTTGTGATCGTCATACATTATGAATTCTAGGGGTGCTTACATTATAACGAAAATCGGGAAGCCAGAAGCCGAGACAAATGATTTTCTCCCTTGTAACTCCATCCGAAAAGACCCCGGAAGGCGCAACAGTATCGACTGACCGTCGTGTCACCCTTGGCCGACAGGCATCACTCGATGCGAATTAGGAAGGGGATGTGGCCAGCACACCGTTCTCCCGGCCGTTGTCAGTTTTCGTGACTGGAGACGCTACTTCTCAGTCAAGGGCCCCTCAATTGGTCCAACAGGAACTGAGTGCACCCTGCTTGCCAATAGCACGCGGTAGACCCGGACGGTCACCCATCCAAGTTCTAGGAAAGCCCGACAGCGCTTAACTCCGGTGATCTTACGGGAACTGATATTACCATCTCCCTTGTAAACGTCTCATACAAAAATGCAACGGTGAAGCTTGGGTGCAACACCCAACTTCAGATACCACCGGCCGCCACTATTGCTCATGTTTTCTTTGACGACAGACGGTCTCAGTAGAGATCTCAGAGGAGCACAAGCGCCCATTAAACACCGAGATTTCACTGAACACAGCCTGAGAATCAATTATACATTTCAGTATTATAGGAGTGCGGGTAAGCTACTACAAACAGCATAGTGAACGCATTATTGTGGCCAAGATAGACACGAAGCCCACGCCTACTACAGTAGTACAAGTTTATATGCCAACTAGCTCTGCAGATGATGAAGAAATTGATGAAATGTATGATGCGATAAAAGAAATTATTCCGGTAGTGAAGGGAGACGAAAATTTAATAGTCATGGGTGACTGGAATTCGGTAGTAGGAAAAGGGAGAGAAGGAAACATAGTAGGTGAATATGGATTGGGGCTAAGAAATGCAAGATGAAGCCACCTGGTAGAATTTTGCACAGAGCATAACTTAATCATTGCTAACACTTGGTTCAAGAATCATGAAAGAAGGTTGTATACATGGAAGAACCCTGGAGATACTAAAAGATTTCAGACAGATTATATAATGGTAAGACAGGGATTTAGGAACCAGATTTTAAATTGTAAGACATTTCCAGGGGCAGATGTGGACCCTGACCACAATCTATTGGTTATGAACTGTAGATTAAAACTGAAGAAACTGCAAAAAGTTGGCAATTTTTGGAGATGGGACCTGGATAAACTGAAAGAACTAGAGGTCGTACAGAGTTTCAAGAGGAGCATAAGGGAACAATTGACAGGAATGGGGGAAAGAAATACAGTAGAAGAAGAGTGGGTAGCTTTGAGGAATGAATTAGTGAAGGCAGCAGAGGATCAAGTAGGTAAAAAGACGAGGGCTAGTAGAAATCCTTGGGAAACAGAAGAGATACTGAATTTAATTGATGAAAGGAGAAAGTACAAAAATGCAGTAAGTGAAGCAGGCAAAAAGGAATACAAACGTCTTAAAAATGAGGTCGACAGGAAGTGCAAAATGGCTAAGCAGGGATGGCTAGAGGACAAATGTAAGGATGTAGAGGCTTATCTCACGAGGGGTAGGATAGATACTGCCTACAGGAAAATTAGAGACCTTTGGAGATAAGAAAACCACTTGCATGAATATCAAGAGCTCAGATGGAAATCCAGTTCTAAGCAAAGAAAAGGGAAAGCAGAAAGGTGGAAGGAGTATATAGAGGGTCTATACAAGGGCGATGTACTTGAGGACAATGTTATGGAAATGGAAGAGGATGTAGATGAAGATGAAATGGGAGATATGATACTGCGTTAGGAGTTTGACAGAGCACTGAAAGACCTGAGTCGAAACAAGGCCCCGGGAGTAGACAACATTTCGTTAGAACTACTGACAGCTTGGGAGAGCTAGTCCTGCGAAACTCTACCATCTGGTGAGCAAAATGTATGAGACAGGCAAAATATCCTCAGACTTCAAGAAGAATATAATAATTTAAATCCCATAGAAAACAGATGTTGACAGATGTGAAAATTACCGAACTATCAGTTTAATAAGTCACAGCTGCAAAATACTAACACGAGTTCTTTACAGGCGAATGGAAAAACTGGTAGAAGCCGACCTCGGGGAAGGTCAGCTTGGATTCCGTAGAAATGTTGGAACACGTGAGGCAATACTGACCTTACGACTTATCTTAGAAGAAAGATTAAGGAAAGACAATCCTACGTTTCTAGCATTTGTAGACTTAGAGAAAGCTTTTGACAATGTTGACTGGAAAACTCTCTTTCAAATTCCAAAAGTGGCAGGGATAAAATACAGGGAGCGAAATTCTACTTACAATTTGTACAGAAACCAGATGTCAGTTATATGAGTCGAGGGGCATGAAAGGGAAGCAGTGGTTGGGAAGGGAGTAAGACAGGGTTGTAGCCTATCCCCGATGTTATTCAATCTCTATACTGAGCAAGCAGTAAAGGAAACAAAAGAAAAATTCGGCATAGGAATTAAAATCCATGGAGAATAAATAAAAGCTTTGAGGTTTGCCGTTGACATTGTAATTCTGTCAGAGACAGCAAAGGACTTGGAAGAGCAGTTGAACGGAATGGACAGGGTCGTGAAAGGAGGGTATAAGATGAACCTCAACAAAAGCAAAACGAGGATAATGGAATATAGTCGATTTAAGTCGGAAGATGCTGAGAGAATTACATTAGGAAATGAGACACTTAAAGTAGTAAATGAGTTTTGCTACATGGGGAGCAAAATAACTGATGATGGTCGAAGTAGAGAGGATATTAAATGTAGACTGGCAATGGCAAGGAAAGCGTTTCTGAAGAAGAGAAATTTGTTAACATCGAGTATAGATTTAAGTGTCACGAAGTCGTTTCTGAAAGTATTTGTATGGAGTGTACCCATGTATGGAAGTGAAACATGGACAACAAATAGTTTAGACAAGAAGAGAATAGAAGCTTTCGAAATGTGGTGCTACAGAAGAATGCTGAAGATTAGATGGGTGGATCAGATAACTAATGAGGAGGTACTGAACAGAATTGGGGAGAAGAGGAGTTTGTGGCACAACTTGATCAGAAGAAGGGACCGGTTGGTAGGACATGTTCTGAGGCATCAAGGGATCACCAATTTAGTACTGGAGGGCAGCGTGGAGGGTAAAAATGGTAGAGGGAGACCATGAGATGAATACACTAAGCAGATTCAGAAGGATGTGGGCTGCAGTAGGTACTGGGAGATGAAGAAGCTTGCACAGGATAGAGTAGCATGGAGAGCTGCATCAAATCAGTCTCAGGACTGAAGACCACAACAACAACAACAACAGTTTTATTTATCACACGAATATATTTGATGAAACGACAATCTTACGCCCTGCAGCTATCTACTGGGATTCTGACTCCAAAGAAACCCAGTGCTTGTAACGCCGGAAATGCGTATCCTCCTATTTCAATCTGCTGCACTATAAATTTTTTTCCTTATTATGTTACCTGAAGATATGAAATTTCTGTATCTTTATATATTGTAATTGTTTTACTGTTTATATATATATATATATATATATATATATATATATATATATATATGCATTTATGTTGGTTTGTTTTGTGAATATTATGTGTATTTATACGCTGGGTCTGGCCTAGGGAAAACTATGCTATCGAACGATTACATCGATAGGTCGTGTGGAGAACCAAAGTGTTTAGGATCTTTGGTAGTGTTAACTCTGCCGCGTGGAGCGCGGGCAGAGCAGAGAGGAGAGTCTGGCTGGGGTGGTGCAGTGGAGCAGGTGTGGTGTGTGATGATCCCGCGGGTTGCCGCGCTTTCGGGGTTGGGCAGCATGTAATTGCGCTCGACTTGCTATGATAGTTTCTGACACGGTGTCGCGGACGGGAAGCATTAAATGGCTCTGAGCACTATGGGACTTAACATCTATGGTCATCAGTCCCCTAGAACTTAGAACTAATTAAACCTAACTAACCTAAGGACAGCACACAACACCCAGCCATCACGAGGCAGAGAAAATCCCTGACCCCGCCGGGAATCGAACCCGGGAACCCGGGCGTGGGAAGCGAGAACGCTACCGCACGACCACGAGATGCGGGCGGGAAGCATTAGCTGGCGCACATCAAGAGCCCGTTTCGCCTGGTGACCGTGTCGAGAAGAAGGTGCGCCAACATCCAGCTTCTGCAACAGCGACGGCCGATAATGAGTGACCGTCGCCACCTCCTCGATCGACGGCTTCAAACCTTCAATCAGCCAACAAGGAAGACTCGAAGCACGTAAAGTTTTAGAACTGTATGGCAGACCTCAGCTTTTCAAACTGTTCCAATTTCATAACTAAATTACAGCAACGTAGCATGAACCTTTGTAGCTCATTGTCCCAATTGCATTACCAAGCAGGGTCCCTTCCTTTTCCGAAATGAACCCGAGTGTCGTTGAAATTCAAACTCCAGCATCATTCGATTTCACTGCTTTAATTTCAAAGTTCAGTAAGGTATTCATAGCTGGCTGCAATATTTAGATTACACAAGCACAAATTAAGAGTGCGAGTTTTGTTACCGTATTTTAGCTTACCTGTGACTGCGTTCAGCTTGGTACGTACTAAATTTTACTATTGTTAATTGTTCAGAATCATTTAATTCAAGTTCAAAGTTAAATCTCTTATTTCTAAATTGCGTAGGTTCAAGTAGCTTTTGAAATGATTGTTGAGGTAGTCCAAGACTAACCGTATTTTACTGAATTTCGATGTGCTTCAGAAAGAAAGCTCACTATTAACTTCAGTCACTAAATTAACTTTCGATTTTCCGGTTTTATTAATTCTTTCGCTAAATTAAGTCAGGGTGTAGCGAAATTTATTACTTCTGACAAACTTTCAGTTTTCACACTACACGTGACAACCTTCAATTGCCACGCTTCCAGTGCTAATTATATGTGTAATAACCTTTCTTTTTCAGTTACTATAGTAATTGTCCTTAGGACTGGCGACCGTAATTTCCCCCAAATCTCAAATATCTAATTACCGCTAGTTAATTGTTAACGTAACGGCCGCACATTTACTTTCTTTATTAACTTTACCCCTTTTCAAAATTAATTTCTACCAGTTTCATTTGCATTTTTCCTTTCATTTAGATGTAACCCTTTCCTCCCTCTTTACCGACAAATTAACTTCGGTGACGATTGCTTTTCCCAAATTTCCATTAGGTACACGCGGTTTAATTTTTCACTGTCATTAAGGTCGATAAGTGAGGGGGAGGTTACATGCTGTAAGTACTATGACAGGCGGGAAGTGAGACAACTTTGATATCATGGTCGAGCGGCTGCTCACAAGTCACACATCACGCCGGTAAATGCCAAACGACCTCTCGGTTGGTGTAAGGAGCGTAAACATTGGATTATTGAACAGTGGAAAAACGTTGTGTGGAGTGACGAATCACGGTGCACAATATGGCGATCCGATGGCAGGGTGTGGGTATGGCGAATGCCCGGTGAACGTCATCTGCCAGCGCGTGTAGTGCCAACAGTAAAGTTCGGAGGCGGTGGTGTTATGGTGTGGTGGTGTCCTTCATGGAGGGGGCTTGCACCCCTTGTTGTTTTGCGTGGCACTGTCACAGCAGAGGCCCACACTGACGTTTTAAGCACCTTCTTGCTTCCCACGGTTGAAGAGCAATTCGGGGGTGGCGATTGCATCTTTCAACACGATCGAGCACCTGTTCATAATGCACGGCCTGTGGCGGAATGGTTACATGACAACAACATCCCTGTAATGGACGGACCTGCACAGAATCCTGACCCGAATCCTACAGAGCACCTTTGTTTTGTTTTGGAACGCCGACTTCGACCCAGGCCTCACCGACCGACATTGATACACTCGTCCGTGCAGCACTCCGTGAAGAATGGGCTGCCATTCCCCAAGAAACCTACCAGTACCTGATTCAACGTATACCTGTGAGAGTGGAAGCTGTCATCAAGGCTAAGGGTGGGCCAACACCATATTGAATTCCAGCATTACAGACGGAGGGCGCCACGAAGTTGTAAGTCATTTTCCGTCAGGTGTCCGGATACTTTTGATCACATAGTGTATCTGCTCTTACACCACTAGCTTTTAACGCACTCAATACGATACGCTCCTGGATGGGAGAAAGGATTCTTTTTGAAGTAACGATTCCTTAAGTTAACCTGGGTTAAGCAAGTGATGTGCGGTTTCTTCATTTTACAAAATCGACGTATTCAGTTGCGGCTGCCCCCTAAGAAGAACTCTCTAAACTCTTAGTGGTGCTTATTCTTTCGGTGATCGCCATTGTAGCGGTCTGGTTGTTTTCAGACCGTGAACAGCTACTTCCTTGCAGACAGGAAGAGACAGAAAGCCGGGGCGGCCGCAGGGCATCCGGTGAAGCCCTGTTCTGCACGAGCGATGCTGCTGCCGGGAAGTGAGGGCGAGCCGCGACTCAAGACGAAAACCTCAGGCGCGAGGGGCTCCGCTCCAGCAGTGGGTGAACACACGGGCAACGTCAGCTTCGTAGCTGTTTCATCACTCTCTGTCACGCTGTAAATTGCGTATGGAGGCGCGCCCTGCAGAGGCTAACTTTCCTGTACGCCAGAGAGGCAACAAGCATTGGGGCGACACTGTAGGCGTCTCTCTAGTTCCTCATGATAGCACGCACAGAACCGACAGTTTGGTAGTTCCCCCACTCATTTCGAAGGCGGACAACTAGAATATCATCTATCAGACTCCGTCCCACAGGCATAGATGTCGTCACCAGAGTGACTGTCCACTGTGCAGCGGAGTGTGAGCTGATTGGAAACATCCTGACGGACTTAAACTCCGTGACTGCGACTCCAGCCTGGGGCTTTGGTCTGTCGCATGCACGTGCTCTGACTGCTAAGCTGTCCAAGAACGACTTACGATCCGTCCTCACATCTTTACTTCAGCCAGTACTTCTATGCTACTTTACAAACTTCTCGTGCACACCTTGCAGGACCAGCGCTCCCGGAACAAATTATATTACGGAAAAATGGCTGAGCCACAGCCAAGGCCATTCCATTCCCAGATTGAATTCTCACTCTTCAGCGGATTGTGTACAGATTTGGAACTTCCTGGCAAATTAAAACTGTGTGTGGGCCCGGGACTCGAACCTCGGGCCTTCGTTCCCTGTTTCGAGTCCTCCGAACACTTAGATTACTAGGACTCGTTTTCTCGTAGACGACTGGGTACACATACAAAAGTGCTGTAATGCGGCTGCCGTCGCTGCGTGAATAGCTCATCGTAGCGTCACTGTGCCGCTCCTCATTGACAATATTAGCAGTGTGACAAAATCGACGAAGGAGTTTTCAATGCAATGACTCTTTGCGGATTATACGTAATCTAATGCGCAGTACTAAAGGTTGCCGGCTAAGTATGTTGTACGCACGGTCCATTTAACGAACAAAGTAATGATTAAAATTATTACACAAAAAACATTGGATGCCTATGGGGAGGCGTCGTCGTAAGTTGCGTGTCAACACAATATACACTGCGCACTGGAATTAAAGGATCATTTTTTCGAAATACAGTAATTATTTCCTAGCATGAGTATAAATTTCAAACTGGCTGAAATGCGTCTGCAACATTCCTACGTAATTATGCAAAACCGTGATTCCCTGCGACGTCACTTTCAGACTGGGCGACACTTAAACACAAGAAGTCGACACATGCGAAAAAAGGCCAGAGCTCAGAAGTTGACTTGAGGTGTAAGGAGGCTTAATGATGTCACACTGGCACCAAATTTCAGCATAATTTTTTTCCAACCCCACTGTGGATGTCTCATTCCATATGAAGGTCGTCGCTCCCCCTGACCTTCATTTCACCCCTTCTTTTCGCGTCTGCGCTAGGGAGTTTAGAACGGCGGCGCCCAGCATTAAAATCATGCGGTTCTCTTATGTGTGGCTGAGGAAAAACATTTCAGATACACCGACGGTCAGAATCGACACGAAAAGGCCTCAGGGGTTGGCATAACGGACATCAACGTAACCACCCCTTCCTCCCTTGAGGCGGCGATTTCCACATAATCCACTGTATAAAACGATAGTTCACAGCGCGATGGGCAACAAGATGACGTTACTGACCATATTTGACGTGCCGACAGCCCACGGATGTTTCAGTCCTTCTCTAAAGACATATAAGGTCAGCAACCCCACCGAACATGATCGTACCGCAACTCCTGCTCTCGTGTACAGTGTGGAACCACGAGGGACCGTTCAAAACCATTCGACGAAATTTGCACGTAGACTGAAGCAGCAAAGGGTGCTCATGCGATTTTTTATTTTTATTTATTTATTTATGTTTTAAGCCACCATGTTTATCATCCTCCTGCGACGTGACCACAGAGGGTGTGATACTGACTCATGTATGAATAAAACGGCAAAGAGCCCCCTGTTTCGGAACACTCTCAGCGCCACTCGCTTACATTTGTTGAGCACTATAAAAATATATCTGTAAAGAGGAAACGCTTCACAGAAGTCGCAGGCGCCTGCAAGTACCCAACCACATGACACCTCTCCACTACGGGACGCCTACTAGCAGGTGACCACGACGCTCTCACGGGCATTCTCTGTGCAGGTACATCTTAAATGTGCTGTACGCCTGCTCTGACTGAGTGGTAACTTGCTTGTCTATCACGTAACGTGCCTGGGCTCGATTCCCGGAGGTTATGGAGATTTATCTCCACTCGTCAATCGTGTGTTGTGTTGTCCTAATCAACATTTCTTCCTTATCACTGGCACGCAAGTCGCCCAATGTGGTGACGACTGAAATAAGACGTGCACCTGACGGCCGAACTTCCCCCGATGTCACCTCCCGGCCAACAATGTCACACAATCATTTCATTTTTTTTTAAGTGCTCAGGAAACGTGGGCGAGTAACACTGACAACATTGTCGACATTGGGAAAAATGTTGCTCCAGTAGCGAATATCGAACCTGGGCCAGCCGGCCGAGAGCGAGGTATTCTAGCCACTTTTTTTGTATTCGGTATTGTTCGTGGCGTTTGGTCCGGATGGACGTCACAAGACATCCGTTGAAATTCATTGTTGATTCCTTTACTCAGTTTTTTTATTACAGAGGGCTAGCAGCCATCCGACCGAACACGCTGAGCTACCGCGCCGACAATTTATGAAACTTCCTGGCCAATTAAAACTGTTTGCCGGACCGAGACTCGAACTCGGGACACCACTAGACCGTGCAGTGAAATTTCCGTGAAAATACCTCTTTAACTCCCGTATTTCACGATCAGCCGTAGCAAACATAAACCTCTATGCATCTTGTTGCTGTATTGCTATATCGCCCTCTGCGGAGACAATAAACGTTTTTATTGCAATGTTAACGGACCATCTATCGGAGCGCGGTGAGACATTTTCCAGCGACAATTCAACTACCATATTAGTGCACATAATTGTGAATAACGGTCGCGAGAATTTCACACTATTTCGTTTCTTGTCACATTAAAGTCAAGCAAATCATTCATTGTATTGCTAAGTAACATTTCATAAGATATAATAAAATACAGAAAGCATTTTATTTCGCGAACAATTAGATGTTGGTGTATCTGCGACTCTCTGTAAGGAGACGCATTGTCTGGTGTTTGTTTCTTTCGTTTATCCAATTACTAACAACAAAAAGACGATGACTGCTGAACGCGTCACGTTCCATTTCTGTTTTTCTATTTTTCTTTTATGAAAGCGACCAGCAGTTGTTGTTGGCCATGATCACATACGTACAAAAAGCTAGGTCGCCATGCGCTTAGCTAATGTCGGAAAGTACGGTGTATTTCCGAACAAATCATTTCAGGTAGGAATTTCGCACGACGCGATGAGAGGCTTAGACAGCAGCTTGTCGGTACGTCGATATTCAGTACCGATGAAGCGCCGTACCGACCTTGAACCTGTGAACTTTAAAGCGCCTTCTCTCATTACGGAGCACACTGTTTGCAGCCGCCAGCGCTCTCCCTCCTTCATTTACTACGCCGTCCAATAAAAATATCGTTCTTTGATCATTTTCCTTGGAGAAAGTTGCACAAATTTAATAAACCCTCCGTTCATTGGATGTGACAGCAGAACAGTAATAACAGATTTATGCTCTTCGAAACAGAGCGGCACCACTATCCTTGAGTTTACCTCGCAATTAAGACTTTAGGAATATTACAATGACTCCAACCACTTCCCAGAATTGATTTTTGACTCTGAGCGGAGTTTCTGTAATTTTTATTTTTTGTGGAAGGTTAAAATAATTCCCTGAGCTTCTCCAAGACTGTGAATAAGCAATTTAACCGTAATATCCTTTCTTTCAGGAGCGCTAGTAATGCAAAGTATAGAGGAGAACGTGTGTGAAAGCGTTTTGGTAGGAACTGTGATATATGCAGGAACATGACATCCGTCCATCCTGAAAGGACGATTGTTAACATACTTGGTTCAGTCTGTGTCGTCTGCTGTGGCTAAAAAGTCCCGCTCGAAAGTGGCAGTCTTTGCTGCAGTTTGGGCGCATGAAACCTGAGGTACTTCGAACAGAAGCCGCTCTCCCTTTCCGTCTTGTCCTCTTCCTGATTTGTTATTGTGTGAGTTGGTCCTCTGCAAACTTGCTCTCATTTCGGACGGTTAGTCGCCACTTGATGTGGCTATCAGCTTTACTTCGACTTGGAAGATTCCTGGTCAGGTCTCTCTTGCGGTCATCCTTGAAGCAAAGGCGCGGTCTTCTCATTAGCTCCACATTCCCCTAAAGTTCTCTGTACAGTAGTTTTTTCGGTATCCGCTCACGATCCACGAGCCTCACATGTCCCAGCCACCTTAGACGTCGGTGTCTCAGGAGTGATTGAATGCTGGTTGTGCTTGCGAGCTGTAAGACTTCAGTGTTGGTTACTATATCTCTCCAAGAAAACTGAAGGATCCTGCGGATACAGTGGAGATGACAGCAGTTGAGTCCAGATTCGTGCATAGTAAGCTGTTCATTCTCAGACCTATAGAACAGGTTGCTGATTACACAAGCTTTGTATAATTGTAATTCAGTTTCTGTTGTGAGCAGTCCGTTGTTCCATACACTGTTTCTCAATCTAGCCGTGACACATGACGCTTATGCGATTCCATTAGTAATCTTAGTGTCCACAGACAAGTTGCTACATATTCTAGATTCCAAGCAGGTAAAATCATAAACTACATGGAGAGAATTGCCGTCAGTGCTGAAGAATGGAAGGTTGGTGGTGCCCTGCGCCATAATCTTTGTCTTTTGGAGGCTGATGGTAAGACCAAATTTTTCACATTCATGTGATAATTTTTTAATTAGATATTAAGCTCACCTTCTGTGTTTGCTACCAGAGCTGAATCGTCTGCCTGTAATAATTCACGGATAATAACTGTAATTTTTTTTTTTTTGGTCTTGGCCCTGAGGCAGGCACTGTCGGAAAGATTTCCATCAGACCTACTATGTAAATACATTCCCTCCTCACAGTCTTGAAAGGGAAATCTCAAAGGAGGGAAAAGAAGATCTCAAACACAGTAGAAGCTAACACACACCCTTGCTTTACATTACTACTATGTTTTACCGTTAAAGCAGATTGTTGTTTGCGTTTTCTCATGGAAAGAGACAGTTTTTTGTGGTAGTTCAGGTAGGCATCCGATCTCCTGCAGCAAGTTGAAGAGCCAATTTCTGTTCCTAAATGAAATGCTTTATCAAGGGCCATAAGAGCAATATAAAGTGACCTCTGGTGCTCCTGGCACTTCTCTTGCAGCTGTCGTGGAGAGATGATCATATTCACTGTTTATCGCTTGCATTGCTTTCCCGGATACACGTAGCAATGAAATTCCTCGGTAACTGTTGCAGTCACTTCTGTACAATTTCTGTTTATACAGTGTAACAATCTTTGAATTCTTCATGCTCAATGGGACGTAACTTTCTTCTCAGCTGACTCTGAGAAATGAGTATAGATGTAGATGTTTCAGGAGGACAGTCTTGTTACACTTAATAACCTTTTGAGGGTTTCCATTTTCACCCGGAGCCTTTCGCTTAGTTAGAGAGTCTATTGCTATACTTAATTCTTCCATAGTATGCATCGCATCTAGTTCTTTCATAAATGGTATTTGTTTGATGGCATCGAATACATACCTGCTGACTTCACTCTGCTGCATACAACTCGAGGTAGTATTTAACTCAGAATTCCATTTACTTGCCTTCATCAATAATGACTTCACCCGTCGTGGAATTCAGAGGAGCTGTTTTCCTGGCAGCTGGGCCAGTTACTTTCTTAACGCTATCATACGTTGCCTTAGTGTCCCCAGAATCTTTATACCTGTTCATAAATTTAGCCTGTAGTTATTTGAACATTTCCTGGATCTTCGCTGTGCGCTGATCTTCGCTTCTCACAAGTCACCCCAAAATCCTCCATTTGGGTTTCTTTTGTAAGCAAGCAAGGCTTTCGATGTAGCCTCAATGACTGACTCCATCTCTTCCAAATTTTGCTCGTACCAGTCCTTGTTTCTATTTTGTTTTGTTCCATAAGCCAATACTTCCGATTTGTAGAGGATGCCAGAAAGCCCATTTATTACCAGTATTCCTTTCTGCTTGTACATTTCCTGGTAAAGCAGTTTCAAAATTACTGGAAAATTCCTTTTCCCTTGTGAGTCATGAACATGATATGTGTCGTCCCGGGGGTGACATCTCGATTTGGCGATGTGATATTTCTCGTGGGTGAGACTCATTGTGCATGCCGTGCTGCAATCAACACTAAGACAGTTTCGTGCCATTTTTGAGATCTGTTCGCCTGGCTGTGACAAAATGAAGTTGATGCCAGTGATGAGAGCGATGGTGTCTTCAGGACACCTTGCGTGAATTCTTAAGTTGAAAATATGTGTTTGTAATGCGTAGTCCGTAAAACCCGCAGGCTTCCAGCAGCCTCTGACAATTTTTATTGGTTCAAATGGCTCTGAGCACTATGGGACTTAACATCTGAGGTCATCAGTCCCCTAGCACTTAGAGCTACTTAAACCTAACTAACCTAAGGACATCACACACATCCATGCCCGAGGCAGGAGTCGAACTTGCGACCATAGCGGTCGCGCGGTTCCAGACTGAAGCGGCCATTTTTATTCATTTTTCCCACTCCATGATGACCCGGGAAAGTCGGCCACATGTCATTATATGATCCAACTCGAGCACTAAATCCCCTAAAGTATATAGTGGCTCGGAGCCTGGTATTTGTTTATTCTGTCGCTGAGTAGATTATAAAACAAATCCTTCTCTTCCATGTTAGATGATAAAGTACGAGTGTACACATTCAAGATGTTGATAGTGCCACTTGAAGAGCACATTTGTAAAGTAATAATACGCTCTGTTCCATCAGGTGGTGGCACAATATTCCAGGAGGGTGCTTTTAACTGCGAATGTGACGCCGTGAAGTCTTGGCTCGTCCTTAAACTTCCCTTGCCAGAAGAATGTGTAGGTTGCCTGTCTGATAGAGCTCGTGTCTGGAATCCGTGTCTGGTGCAGGGGCACAATGTAATGTCCAGATTCAAGCGCTGGAGCTATCTGTCAATCAGTGCAGTCTTAAAAATGAAATAAACCTCTTGGGTGTCGTTAGTGTACCTTGGACACATGGTCTTAACATTTCAGGTGGAAACACGAAATGGTGATTTCTTTATCATTTCCTTTTTATTCTTAGTAGATGTGCTACATCAAGCACACTCTATGAAGCAGGAGGGTAGTGGCGGGACAGCACTACGTTGTCTGGGAGCTGCCCACCTTGAGGCGGACGGTCGCTGTCCAATGAGATCCAATGACCTCTCCCACCGCCGGAAGTAGCCCTTGGCGGTCGAGTCTTACGTCAATCAGA
Source organism: Schistocerca americana (assembly GCF_021461395.2). Lineage (NCBI taxonomy): Eukaryota > Metazoa > Arthropoda > Insecta > Orthoptera > Acrididae > Schistocerca > Schistocerca americana. The sequence goes on from NC_060119.1 coordinate 800,767,858, forward strand.
CAGAGCTTACAACTGCTTCTTCCCGTGTTATGTCGATGCCCTTGGACGTCGCTGACGTGTCCTCTCCAGGAAGCTACGTGCCTGAGCGATGAATGTAAAGACATGTCAGTCTCCCTCTCGATCCAAATAATAGTGTCCGGAGGAAAGGCAAGCCAATGCGTCTCCTATCACTTCGATTCATGAGCTGCCGGTAGATGACGTAGTACGCCTTCCAGCCGCCTTTGGAGCCCCACTCCAGATTTCCTTTCAGGGTTTTCTCCCTTAGACTTCATCCACAAGGCAGTGGCGGTTAAGGACTCCAAATTTTATTTCAGGTTTTTTTCCCCTCAACCTTCATCCGCAAGGCAGTGGCGGTTATGGACTCCAGATTTTCTTTCAGGGTTTTTTCCCCTCAGCCTTCTTCCACAAGGCAGTGGCTGTTAAGGTTGTTAGGTGAGTAAAAGTAATGGTAATTAAGGAAAGGGTAGGGAACAGGATATGTAGGATATAAAATGGGTCGCTGGGAGGCAAACTTTGTCTGGCTCCTCTGCTTAGAGCTGTCCGTCTGGGTTAGACATACACCCAGTAGCTACGCTACCCACGTTATAGCTCTCAGCTTCTTCGGGGCACAACAAACTCTCCCGCCTGCACGGACAGTGCCACGATAAGGCGGTGCCTCCTGGGAGAGACGGGGGTGGTGGTAGAGGAAAAACTCGAGATAACAATAAGAGTGGCAGTTCTAGTGCAGGCTTTTGGTGCAAAGTGGAGTCTTCGTACGGACATGGACCAGGGAGAGATTGCTATTGTGATAGATACTGGTTGATTACCTGCTTTCTGAAGCTCTAAAGTTATGTAGGTGCTTAGAGATTTTGTAGAAGTGCCTTCCATTGTCGGGCACCCGGAATCGAAAAGAGATTTGACGAAATACCTTTGTTCTGGAGTGTTACACAAAGGATTTTGTTTCCACGTACAAGATATTCAATAACGCAGTCGAGATAGAAGTGATCGGGTCGAAGTAAACAAGGCGGCGGCCAAAATAATTCTTCGCAGGTTGAAGGGACGTGGTCGAAAAGATGAATATTAAAATATCAACGAACAGAAGCGTTGAACACCAATGCCAATCGACGTGAGGTTTCAAGTGAAATATTAACAGAATAACGACACCTTTAAATTTCTTTGCTGTGGAGGAAGAGTCATAGAAGGGTAACACCTATATAACTTTTCTGTACAGTTTTAGACATCCTGTCGAGTAAAATAAACACACATCAGCGAAGAACAACAGAAACGACGAAAGCAGACCATGACTCTTATGTCAGCAATAATAAGCGTCATCTGTAACTGACTGGCAGCTGCACAAAACGACACTTGAGGTACCAGAGTGATATGAGAGAAATGAAAAAAAAGCAGAATTAAGAGATGACAAAGCTAGTTCTCTTATTGTGTGTTGCTGTGATAACTGACATGAAAAAATTCTTCTGTCAATCACTTACGTTCATCCAGGTACAGTGAGTGAACCAGAATCGCACCAACAAAATTTCGGAAATTTTGCAGCGATATTTTCTAAGTCTTTAGATGAGTCCGGTGACTGTTTACAGAGTAACTGCAATTAGTTTTATTTCTTAACACCACTTATCTTTGTATCTGTATAGCTCAGAAAATATGTACACTGATAAGCCAAAACATTATGATCTCTGACCACCGCGACGTGGTTGCCGCTTGGTGGCGTTGCGCGCACGTGATGCGGTAACAAAAGTATGTAAGCGGAGCAGAAACGGACAGCGGATCACCCTAGCGAGGATATGGGCTGCAAATGGGGAAATTCATTGAGATAAGCGACTTTGACAAAGGGTATGTTATTATTACGAACAACTTGTGAACGAGTATCGCGAAAATGTGGAACCGGGTCGTATGTTCACGTGCTACTGTCGTGTGCCTCTGCGGAAAGAGGTAGAAGGACAGTGAAGCTACATGTCTAGGCACTAAATGGTGGGACGTCCACCACTGTTCATAAAACGTGGGGTTCTGAGGCTTGTCCCCTCTGTAAACTAGAATAGATGGTGATCTGTGGCATCTCTACCGAAAGAACACAATGCTGGTGCACGCACAATTGCTTCGGAACACACCGTTCATCGTACATTCTTGAACATGGAACTCCGTAGCAGACCATCCCTACGTGTTCACATGTTGACACAACGACATTGTCGATTACGACAACGGAAACGTGTCGCCCCTTCGGGTGAATTAAATTCTTGCTACACTAGTTCGATGCTCGTCTCCACAAACCCCGTCATAGAGGTGAACAGTGGCTCGAAAAGTGCAACGCTCCACGTACGGATGCCTGATACGCAGAATCAATAAGGTGTTTCGTTCCAAAGACGGACAAACAAGCTATTAAGCAGGTGGTCATACTGTTATGGCTTAACAGTGTACATGAAAGTGCAACTATCGGTAGTATGCGCTACGTCTCTTGTTTGGAAACAAATTTGTTAATTCATTCGCGTTATTTTCTCTCGATTACAGTAAGGCCCCTTTATTCCTCGCCCTCGAGCTTGACCTCGGTAACGCTCCGATCAGTGTCTGGTTTGTTTTTCCAGTGATACTAGCTGTACGATAACAGCGACACACAGCAGTATGGCTAGGTTTTCTGACGGAGAATTGGCCAATATGCACCGGTGTGTGAGCAGTTGACGAATAGTACAGCGACACTATGCTGAGTTGTTACCGCAGCGACGAGAACCGTGTCACAGTACTTTCGCATCTGAGGGTTGCTACATTACTATGTGTTTTGTGGTGTGCGTTTTATAGATTACACCTGACAAGATTTTTCTACTGGTGTGAAGGTATTTCCTCAGAATACACGCTAACTGGATTAGAAACAGAATAAATCATAATACATTATCACTCGGTACCGCACCAAACCCGCCAGGATAGCTGAGAGTGCTAACGCGCTGCTTCCTTACTTCCTAGACTCGGGTAGGCGCGCCGGCCCCGGATCGAATCCGCCCCGGTGTGCCGGCTAGCATGGATGTGGTTTTTACGCGATTTTCCACATCCTACCAGGTGAATACCGGGCTGGTCTCCACGTCCCGCCTCAGTTTCACGACTCACAGACATCTGCAACACATTCACACTATTTCACGATTTACACTAGACGCAGACAGCTGGGTACACTAATTCCGTCCTTGGGGGACGGGGTGGCGGCAGTAAGGGAATCCGGCCACCCCTTAAAATTAACATGCCAAATCCTGTTAACCATGACCGACCCTGCGTAACCGCGGGACAAGGAGCAAGCGATAGATACAGGGTGTTTTAAAAATGACCGGTATATTTGAAAAGGCAATAAAAACTAAACGAGCAGCGATAGAAATACACCGTTTGTTGCAATATGCTTGGGACAACAGTACATTTTCAGGCGGACAAACTTTCGAAATTACAGTAGTTACAATTTTCAACAACAGATGGCGCTGCAAGTGATGTGAAAGAGATAGAAGACAACGCAGTCTGTGGGTGCGCCATTCTGTACGTCGTCTTTCTGCTGTTAGCGTATGCTGTTCACAACGTGCAAGTGTGCTGTAGACAACATGGTTTATTCCTTAGAACAGAGGATTTTTCTGGTGTTGGAATTCCACCGCCTAGAACACAGTGTTGTTGCAACAAGACGAAGTTTTCAACGGAGGTTTAATGTAACCAAAGGACCGAAAAGCGATACAATAAAGGATCTGTTTGAAAAATTTCAGCGGACTGGGAACGTGACGGATGAACGTGCTGGAAAGGTAGGGCGACCGCGTACGGCAACCACAGAGGGTAACGCGCAGCTAGTGCAGCAGGTGATCCAACAGCGGCCTCGGGTTTCCGTTCGCCGTGTTGCAGCTGCGGTCCAAATGACGCCAACGTCCACGTATCGTCTCATGCGCCAGAGTTTACACCTCTATCCATACAAAATTCAAACGCGGCAACCTCTCAGCGCCGCTACCATTGCTGCACGAGAGACATTCGCTAACGATACAGTGCACAGGATTGATGACGGCGATATGCATGTGGGCAGTATTTGGTTTACTGACGAAGCTTATTTTTACCTGGACGGCTTCGTCAATAAACAGAACCGGCGCATATGGGGAACCGAAAAGCCCCATGTTGCAGTACCATCGTCCCTGCATCCTCAAAAAGTACTGGTCTGGGCCGCCATTTCTTCCAAAGGAATCATTGGCCCATTTTTCAGATCCGAAACGATTACTGCATCACGCTATCTGGACATTCTTCGTGAATTTGTGGCGGTACAAACTGCCTTAGACGACACTGCGAACACCTTGTGGTTTATGCAAGATGGTGCCCGGCCACATCGCACGGCCGACGTCTTTAATTTCCTGAATGAATATTTCGATGATCGTGTGATTGCTTTGGGCTATCCGAAACATACAGGAGGCGGCGTGGATTGGCCTCCCTATTCGCCAGACATGAACCCATGTGACTTCTTTCTGTGGGGACACTTGAAAGACCAGGTGTACCGCCAGAATCCAGAAACAATTGAACAGCTGAAGTAGTAATCTCATCTGCATGTGAAGCCATTCCGCCAGACACGTTGTCAAAGGTTTCGGGTAATTTCATTCAGAGACTACGCCATATTATTGCTACGCATGATGGATATGTGGAAAATATCGTACTATAGAGTTTCCCAGACCGCAGCGCCATCTGTTGTTGAAAATTGTAACTACTGCAATTTCGAAAGTTTGTCCGCCTGAAAATGTACTGTTGTCCCAAGCATATTGCAACAAACGGTGTATTTCTATCGCTGCTCGTTTAGTTTTTATTGCCGTTTCTAATATACCGGTCATTTTTGAAACACCCTGTAGATAGAACTCGGTACCGCACCAAGCCTCTGGAGACCACGAGTCCTGTATACCAAAATAGTCAGAAATTATACCCAAAAGATCCCTGAAATCTTGTCGGAGGCATTCTAATCCATGCTAGAAATGTAGGCTATGTGTGGCACGACGCGCACAGCGCTGCAGGCCTCCTTAGCGTGGAGGAAAAGCCGAACAGTGCGCGGCCTTTCCTCGAGTCGGCGCCCCGGCAGTGGCATCGGGGCGGCGTCCCACGCGCCTGACGTCAGGGGTCACATGTCGGGCGGTTTTTGTGGAGCCTGGTAAACACTCGCTACTGCTGCTGCTGCTCCTGCCGCTGCTGCTGGCTGCGCTCACACGGCGAGGCTCGCTGGGAACCACCGCAGCACTGCAACAGTCTCAAGCTGCACGGCCCGAAGGAATGCTGCATTTTTAGAGGTTTTCATTTAAACATCTGAATATATGAGATAAATGGGTGTAATACCATATAGTGACATAATACAATGATGTGATAAATCACGGGATAGCGATATGCGCGTATACAGATGGCCTTAGCATCGCGCACGAGTATACAAGGTAAAAAAGGGTAGTGGATTGGCGGAGCTGTCATTTATACTCGAGTGACTCACGTTGAAAGGCTTTCGTTGTGATTATGGCCGCACGACGGGAAAATAGACTTTGAACGGGGAATGGTAGTTGAAGCTACACATGCAGGACATACCGAATCGAAAATCGTTAGGGAATTCAATATTCCGAGATCCACAGTGTCAAGAGTGTGCCGAGAATTCCACATTTCCAGCATTACGTCTCACCATGGACAGTGCAGAAGCCGACGGCCTTTACTTAATGACCAGGAGCAGCAGCGTTTGCGTAGAGTTGTCAGTGTTAACAGACAAGCAACGTTGCATGAAATAACAGCAGAAATCAATGTGAGACGCACGACAGGACAGTGCAGAAAATTTGGCGTGAAGGGCATCCGGTGTGAGTGCCAATGCAAACAGCTAGACGCCTGCAGCGCCTCTCCTGGGCTCGTGACGGTATCAGTTGCACCCTAGACGACTGGAAAACCGTAGCCTAGTCAGATGAGTTCTGATTTCAGTTAGAAAGAGCTGACGCAGGGTTCCAGTACGGCACAGACACTACACGTTGTCAACAAGGCTGAAACGTGGGACTTAGGGAAAGCAGGAAAAGGTGTGGAAGTTGTGCTAGACAGAACTACGTACCAATTTTATAGTCAACTGCACATTGAGTGGAGAGATTATAATCTGTACTGTATCACTGTATGCTAGCTTTCAGTGGCAGTAACAAATATACATTGACTGTCATGTGCATACGGATTGTTTCAGAATTTTTCATCTTGTTCACGTAATAATAAAATGGTTTAACTTTTTTTTTTGTGTGTTACATCATCCACTCAACTTTCTCCAGAAGTAAATCCAAGAACCCACCGCAATGTTTTTTCGTCAGGCACAACACTAGCAAATAACAATATTTTACTGTTTAATAGGAGGGATACATGATTACATTTGTAGATATTTGTAGTTTGGGGGTATGTGTGGTGTAAAATTTAGTAATCGGAGCTGCCATCTCTTGCAGCAACTAGAACTCAAACCTGGTTGAGCGTCAAGTTGAACATACATTGAATGACAGATAAAAGTACGTCATTCCTTGCTGCTTCCACTCCATTTCAGAATTCATGGATAGTAATGATGACGAGTCAGTCTCTAGAGAGCCCTTGACCTCGGTGAGTTGTGGAGAACGAGCTGGCCAGGGCAATATCCAAACATCCTCTGTAAAGAGCTAGGTCAGGATAGCAATGGCAACGGTGCGTTCTTACATTTTCTTGTTGAAAGATAACGTAACGGAGACCTCCAAGACAGGGCACAGCTGCCACTTTGGAAATATAACGCCTGCTAAATCACCAGCTATGCGTTGCAGAAGGAATCGTGTTGTGGCCCCACTGGCACCCTAAACTATCACAATAGGCGCTCGGCTCGCATGACGGTAACGAATTCAATCTGTCATCGTTAGTTCACCCTCCTCGGAGCCTCCAAACACGCATACATCTATCGTGATGCTATGCAGAGAACCGGGACTCATTTGTGTGTCCAATGTTTCGGTGCTTACACCACTGAGGACGAGACTCACTCTACCGTCTCGTCAGAGGAAGCTGCGGTGATGGTCCCAATGCTGACAGTTCAAGGTTCTACAGATGTCGTCACACTCTACCTCTGGATACTTGTTCTGCTGCTTACAAGGCAGTTTCCATACTCCAGGTACATGACGTGGCTAGATGTGAATGGATGGCTGAGCGAACAATATTCCTCTCGGGTGCTAATCGCGTGACGCCGTTGAGATCCTGCGTGTTGTCGAGGATGGCCCTCCAGAACCGATCGATTCATACACACGAGGTCTCCACCTTCGCAAGGAATAATACCGCGGAACAATACACTGCAGTTGCGATAGGCCCCTAATTCCGACACGTGCTGGTAGAATTTCCTCCTTCCTATATAAGGCATCGCACGATCTTATCATAACCAACCAACACTCAAATGCGTTATCTTAATGAAACACCCACTTTAGAACCTTTCCTCACACGCAAAACGTGGAATGCATTACTCGCACTTACTTTGTGTGTCTTTATCATTTGCACATCCAAGCATGAAGTAGACTTTCTGCCACTTTCACATTTGTTACTTGCCACCTTTATGGTGATGCAATTTCAATCGCCAGTAGCGTATATTTTTTGTTCAAGTAAACATGGATAGAAATAGCGATCTTTCCTGAAGAAAAACTTCATTCTAAGCAAGCCGATGTTCGTTGTTGCTGTGGTCCTCAGTCTGAAAACTGGTTTGATGCAGCTCCCCATGCTACTCTGTCCTGTGCAATCGACATCCTTCTGAATTTGCTTGTCGTATTCATACTTTGGTCTTCCTCTAAGATTTTTACTCCCTCCCCCCCTCCCCCCCCCCCCCCGGTCCACGCTTCCCTCCAATACTAAGTTGGTGATACCTTGATGTCTCAGAATACGTAATACTTTCTGTCAACCGATCCCTTCTTTTGAGCAAGTTGCTCCAAAATTTCTTGTCTCCGCAATTCTATGCAATACTTCCTCATTAGTTACGTGATCGACCAATCTAATCTTCAATATTCTCCTGTAGCACCACATTTCGAAAGCTATTCTCTTTTTGTCTAAACAGTTTAACGTCCATGTTTCACCTTCCATACACGGTATCGCTCCACACAAAAAACCTTCAGAAAAGACTTGCTAACACTTAATTCTATATTCGATGTTAACAGATTTCTTTTCTTCAGAAATGTTTTTCTTGCCGCTGCCAATCTACATTTTACATCCTCTCTACCTCGGTCATCATCAGTTATTTTGCTGTCCAAACAGCAAAACTCACCTACTACTTTAAAAGTGTCCCGTTTCCTAATCCAATTCCCTTAACATCCCCTGATTTAATTCGACTGCATGCCATTATCCTTGTCTTGCTTTTGCTGACGTTCATCTTTTATTTTCCTTTCAAGAGGCTGTACACTCCTTTCAGCTACTCTTCCAAGTCCTTTGATGCACAGACAGAATTACAGTGTCTTCGGCAAACATCAAAGTTTTTGTTTCTAGTCTCTGAATTTTAATTCCTATTGCACAATGTTTACAGAATGAAAATCTTCAATCATTTCTGCTTACTCCAATTAAGTTAACCCCTTGCATGTTCGGACAGATAGAGCTACTTTCCAGATTAATGGAACGAACATCTGCAGTGATTTGCTGCACGGGAGGCGACAGACATCGCGTGCCAGCTGTATTCACCCCAAGTGTCTCACGCAGGTGGCAGCCGCCTGCTCCTAGATTCGCAGCCGCAACACGGCCGCAGCCGGCTGGCTGCGAAACGGCGCGTTTCCGCCCGGCTGACGGCGGCAAGCGCTCGAGCCCCGCGCCTGCGGCTTTAAAATTTAAATTCCTTCCGGCCAGCGCGTCTTCAGATGGGAGCCGTAAAATAAGGCCCACAGAAATTTAATTTGTCCCAATCCAAAATGGCTCCCGCGGCGGAGCGCCGCGAGTAGAGGCGAGGCGTGAAGCGGGCTCAGCCGGGCAGACACGAGACACGGCGCGTAATTGCTTCGCCGCGCTGGCGGCTCGGCGCGACTGCGCGGAAACGGCGGCCGCTGAAGGAAATTCATTAGACAAATGAAAGGCGCGGCCGGCGGCGACGAGGCTCTGCAGCGGTCGTGTCTGTCTCTGAAGGCGAGCAATAAATCCGTGAAAAGATTTTTACCGTACTCATTATGTCGACTAAACAAACACGCCCGTGTGCGTACGCAGTGTACGTAAAGCATCCGTAAGGTTTTAAAAAGACACGACGTTTATTTTGCACGGGGTGCAGAATAAATGTTACGCGAGACTACTTGCTGGTGAGCACTTCAGAGAAACGATGTCGAAACATTCGTGGGTCAAACACTACGTTATATGGTTGGCTTCCCATACAAGAAGATAAGAGCCAGAAAAATAACCCACAGCGATAATGAAACTTTACACCTGACTTGTGCAGTATATCGTTACTTGCTGTACGGGATGTTCTAAGAAGTATATAAGTATCCAAGGAGGTGACATAGTAAGCAAAAAGGCTCAGATTCACATTTGCACTATTTCGGACGATTGGTAGTACAAATGCCGTAAATATTTATTACCCCTTACAAATAGTTTCATTACATTATTAACTTTTGTTGTTGGTTCAAATAGTTCAAATGGTTCTGAGCTCTATGGGACTTAACTTCTGAGGTCATCAGTCCCTAGAACTTAGAACTACTTAAACCTAACTAACAAAGGACATCACACACATCCATGCCCGAGGCAGGATTCGAACCTGCGACCGTAGAGGTCGCGAAGTTCCAGACCATAGCGCCTAGAACCGCTCGACCACACTGGCCGGCCTTTTGTTGTTGTTTATTCGTTTGTCAGACTACGAATTGCCAATTTTCAACAGTTCACAACAATTTAAAACATTGCATAAGACGATTCTGACTGTCCATAACAAATTTAAGCAGTTTGAAATAAATTGAACAGCCATTATCCAATCCTGTTAACAGATATTTAACGCTATTATGCTTAGGCATATTTCTCAACTGGATTAGATAAAGGCAGAAGTACAGAGGAGAAAGGTAGCTGCTTGGGATTAAGTGATGCGCTGTACTGCATGGAGATGCATTATCACACTACTCTCTCGACTGTATACTCGTGTATTTTACGCTGTTCAGCTTAGAGACGCTCCCTGAACCACGGATCTCCCCATGGTGCGGTTGCTTAGGGTGGCTTGCTTGCCTCAGCGATACAGATAGCCGCACCGCAGGTGCAACCACAGAGGAGTGGTATCTGTTGAGAGGAGAGGCAAACGTGTGGTTCCTGAAGAGCTTCAGGGGCAACAATCTGCATGATTGACTGAGCTATCCTTGCAACATTATCCAACATAGTCGTGCTGTGCTGGTACTGCTAGCAGTTGAAAGAAATCCCCGTGACTTTTCCTGAGGGTATTAAGCTCTACTTTAGAGTTAAATGATGATGGCATCATCTTGGGTAAAATATTTCCAAGGGATAATAGTCCCCCTTTAGGATCTTCAGGCGGGGACTGTTGAGGAGGATCTCGTCATCATGAAAAAAAAACTGACCTTCTACGGATCGGGGCGTGGAATGTTAGATCGCTTAATTGCACAGGTAGGTTAGAAAATTTATAAAGGCAAATCGATAGGTTGGAATTAGATATAGTGAAAACTAGTGAATTTAGGTGGCAGTAGGAACAGAACTTTTGGTCAAGTGAATACAGGGTCAGAAATATAAAATCAAATATGGGTAATGCAGGCGTATGTATAATAATGAAGAAGAAAGTAGGAATTCGGGTAAGCTACTATGAACAGCATAGTGAATGCATTATTGTAGCCAAGATAGACACGAAGCCAACACCCATCACAGTAGCGCAAACTTATATTCCTTCTAGCTCCGCAGAGGATGAAAAGATTGAAGTAATGTGTGATTAGATGAAAGAAAGTATTCGGATAGTTAATGTAGACGAAAATTAATTGTGGTGCGGGACAGGAATTCGGTAGTAGGAAAATGAGAAGCAGGAGAAACTGTAGGCGAATGTCGACTGGGGAAAAGAATGAAAGAGGAAGCCGCCTGGTAGAATTTTGCACAGAACATAATTTAACCATCGCTAACACATGGTTTAGGAATCAGAAAAGAAAGCTGTATACGTGGAAGAGGCCTGGAGACACCAGAAGGTTTCAGATTGATTATATAATGGTTAAACAGAGTTTTCGGAACCAGATTTTAAATTGTAAGGTATTTCTAGGGGTACGTGAGGACTCTAGCCACAATTTATTGGGTATAAGTTGTAGATTAAAACTAAAGAAATTGCAAACAGGTAGGAAATTAAGCATGTTGGACCTAGATAAGTTGAAGGAACCGGAGATTGTTGAGAGTTTCAGAGGGAGCATTAGACAAGGATTGACTATAACACGGGAAAGGAATACAGTAGGTGATGAATGGTAGCTTTTAGACCTGAAATAGTGAAAGCAGCAGAGGATCAAACAGTGAAAAAGGCAAGGTCCAGCAGAAACCTTTGGATAACACAGGAGATTGAATTTAACTGATGATGTGTGACACATAAAAATGCAACAATGAAGCAAGTAGAAGGGAATACAAATGTCTAAAAAATGAGACTGCAAAATGGCTAATCAGATATGGCTAGAGGACAGATGTAAGGATTTAAAAGCCAATTTCACTAAGGGAAAGAGGAGTACCGTCTCCAGGAAAATTAAGATGGACTTTGGAGAAATGAGAAGCAGCTGTATGAATATAAAGATCTCAGATTGAAAACCAGTCATAACCTAAGGAGGGAAAGCTGAGAGGTGGGAGAGGATATGAACTTGAAGGCAGTATTATAGAAATGGTAGAGGACGACGATAAAATGAGATTGTAGTTATGATACTGCGAGAAGAATATGACAGAGCACTGAAAGACCTAAGTCGAAGCAAGGTCGCGGGAGAAGACGATATTATGTCAGAACTACAGACAGCTTTGGGGTAGCCAGCCATGAGAAAACTTTTCCAACTGGTGTGCAAGATACATGAGACTGGCGAAATATTCTCAGACTTATGAAAATGTAATTTTTCCAATTCCAAAGAAATCAAGTGTGACACAGGTGAATATTACCGAACTATCAGGTTAATAAGTCAAGCTTGCAAAATACTAACACGAATTCTTTACAGAAGGCTGGAGAAAGTGGTAGAACCCGACCTCGGAAAATATATCTTTGGATTCCGGAGAAATGTTTATAGCATTTGTAAACCTATGGAAAGCAATACACAATGTTTATTAGAATACTCTCTCTGAAATTCTGAAGGTACCAGAACAGGGAGCGAAAGGATATTTACAATTTGTACAGGAACCGGACGGCTGTTACAAGAGTCGAGTGGCCTGAAAGGGAAACAGTGCTTGAGAAGAAAGTGAGAGAGGGTTGTCGCGTATCGCCGATGTTATTCAGAGCCCCAGACAATAGTGTGAGACCAGCCTGACTGTTGCCCACCATAAGACCCGACAACCGCGAGTTATTGCCTGGGGTGCCATTTCTTTTCATAGAAGGACCACTATGATTGTCATCCGCGGCACCTTACAGCACGGCGGTACTTCGACGATACTCTACGCCCCGTTTTATTCCCCTTCATGGCAAGCTATTCTGGGCTTACGTTTCGGTAAGATAAAGCTCGCCCGCGCCCTGCGAGCGTTTCTACTGCTTATCTTTGTGGTAGGCGAACCCTACCTTTGGCGGCAAGGATCTCTCCCCAACTGAGAATGTTTGGAGCATTATGGGCAGGACCCTCCAACTAGCTCGGGATTTTGACGATCTAAAGCGCCAAATGAACAGAATTTGGCATAATTATTCACCCTAAATGTCTAATCGAAGACTATGCTAGAAGTTGACGTAGAGATGTTAGATTTAAACCCCTATTGCTCCAGTAATGATTCTTAAAATGATAATTGTTCAAATGAAAGTTCTTATTTCAAAAGAGTTATGAAATAATATCTAATTATATTCAAATCTGCATACGAATAAACACAAATTATAAAAACAAAACTCGACAGAAACATTAAAGAATGATCCAACCATCAACAATTATTCAGCAAACAAAGAGGGATCAAAAAAATTGTTATAAATAAATACTTTAACATAAAGATAGTCCAAAAGAGTTTAAAAAATCATTACCATGAGAACGAATTATTGAAACTCAAATAGAAAGACCTAAAGCACCTTCACAAACAGAAAAAACTGAAAAAATAACAGGAAAGAAGTAATCGTAATGAAACTCAATAAGAAAAACAATAATTAATATAAACAAAGAAAGAACAATATACTCTAATCTCAGAAGAACCATCAATAAATGTTTACGTTTAGAAGAAAAAACATAAACACCAGAAAAATAAGCCAATAAAGAAGTAAAAACAGAGAATATAAAAGTCATAATATATAAATCAGTTCATGAGATCCAGTCTTACAAATTTCCTTTTTCTGACGGACGCACGTCCAGATCGTCCGCTCTCAAAACTCTGCCAGCTATCTATCATAGTTAATGTATCATAATTATTATTAAATTATTTATAGAAATGAGATGTTAATCGTTTCCTAAGATATCTAGTGTCTTAAGAAAAAATTTAATTTTTTGAAGTTAATTGTTTTTATTTAATTTTTTAAGTATAAATATTAACTTATTTATTCTTTAAGGGATAAGCTTTGAAGTTAATAACCTATAATTTGTTTTATAAAAATATAATAGTAAGCTTTAAACCAGCTATCTTTAAGATTACGTTTTAGTTCATTATTTTTTATTTTGATTTTATAAGTATTTTAGGTTTTTTATTAAGATTATTAATTTAATTTTAGAATTTTTGTAATATGTAATATCTCGGGGAGATATCCAATAACTGTGTCAATCAATGCGAAATAGAAAAACTGAATGCATAAGGGCCAGAGGTGGACCAACGCCTTAGTGACTTGCTCAATTTGTGAAGCTCCATCTTTTGAATAAATCATCCAGTTTTTCTGAAATTTCTGAAACATTCATATCCTTCTTTGGTCATGAGACATATGACATTACTGCTTACCATTCTTGTCACATACTAGCGAATTTTCAACTGAAACGTCCCCTTAGAAAAATTATGAATGACTGTGCTGGTACATCTCTTACGTTATTTGATTTTCAAACAGCTGAGCAAAACTGAACGTACTCGGACATTTCTCTCTTTGCTTATTCTGATCAACATTAAAATGACACACAATACTTCTTTTAGCGCAACGCAATCTGACTTTCAATAATTCCTACAAAAGAATGGCCCTGACTAAAAATAACCTATACCTTTCATGAATCACTTACCTCACAAAAATCTTCGTTACTGAAACTACTGCAGTACAGCGAGCACCAATATTGTCAGCTAAATAAAAGGTTCTAACTACTGAAGGCACTAACTACTGATAGACGTAGTTAGCAAATGAAAGATTTTGATGGAGAACAAACAATGTATTTACCTTAACAGTGTTCAAAAGTCATAATATATAAGTCAGTTCATGAGATCCAGTCTTACAAATTTCCTTTTTCTGACGGACGCACGTCCAGATCGTCCGCTCTCAAAACTCTGCCATCTCCCCCCCCACATCCACCGCTGCTGGCGGCTCACCTCCAACTGCCCAAGACTACAAAAGCAAATATTCCAACAATGCAAACCATCCACAGACTGCACACAGCACAGTCAGTGATTTTCATACAGAGCGCTACGTGGCGTTACCAACATAAAAACCTAAACAGCCTACTTACGCAACTTTCCTTCAAGAATTGTCGAATCAGTCCAATTATTGTACCCAACAGCTCCCTACTCCATGATTCCAGGAGTTGCACAGATATGGGTCTCGAGAGTCACTGCTTCCTGTAACCTTCCACTAGTTCATCTAGTGGAAGATCTGACCGTCACAGACAGAAGCGAGACTCGTTGTTGAAATGCACAGAACACCATTCGATGTCACAGTTGACTCTGGGTCTACACGACGGAACTCTTTCTGGAAAAGTTTGAGCTCCCACATTCCTCACTCCAGTGATTTGATCTTGCTCAAAGTCCTCTGTCTTGTGATCTCCGCCTGAGAAGTTAGACACGAGCGACAGCCACGGAGTGCTCAGACATTTCTTAATCTATGGGAATGACTTTCTCCTCAAGTGGAAAAAGTGAAAACAAGCTCACGTAAGGAAGTTTAATCACATAGCCTACAGGAATGGAAACACTAGAATATGTTTTAGATTTCCGAAAACTACTGCATTTACGCTTATTATAAAAAGTACGCCCTTGCGCCGCATCAAGCGACATCACTGAGGAATTTTTGGTAGAGAGGGCGCAACAAGTTATCTTGGGCGGAAAGTCATGGACAGATGTAGACATAACCTGGTGTGCCCCAGGGAAGTATGTTGGAAGTCTAGCTGTGCATGTTGCATATTATGAGGGTCGTCCAGAAAGTAATGCACCATACTTTTTTTCTTCAATAAATATTTAGTGAAAGTAGTGAAACGTACGAATACGAGAGAATGGTGTTTATTATTCGACACTGCCTCTTTTCGCCGTACCCTCCTTCCCATTCTATGGCATTCCTCCAGCGGGACACAATGACGCGTGTGGCTTGTCGGTGCCACTCGTTGTTCTGGCCACGAAGCATCCACACTTTCTTTGATGATTGAAAGCTTCAGCGCCAAGTGCTGACTCGTTATGCGTCGGTCCTCGAGAATGAGCACACCAGCAAGCTGCCTCTTGTCAGATGTGAGCGCCGTGAGTGGCCTCCACGAACGCTGCAAATCTTGGAGCTCTGCCGAGCCGCCTTCTCGTAATGGCTTCATCCTCTTTGCCCGACGACGAACCGTACTTCTGTCGACCGCAGATACATAAACTGCAGACAAACGTTTGTGAATGTACTCGACAGTTTCTTTCTCCGTAGTGAGAAATTCAATGAAGAGACGCTGCTTTTAACATACCTCACTTACAGAGACTATTTTGCAACATTTCTGCAACTACGCCATCTGTCAAAGGAAACGAAAAATTCACGCTCGGACTGCGGAAACTTAAAATAAAGCATACCTAAAGTTTCTCATTTTTACCATTGTTGGCTGACAGAAAAATGTGGTGCATTACATCCTGACGACTATCGTAATAACCTTGCAGACAATATTAATAGAAACCTTAGACATTTGGTAAGTGACCCACATACTTACAGTTAAGTACAGTCTGAAAAAAATTGTACAAATATTCAGTCAGATCTTGATACGATTTCAAGGTGGTGAAAATATTAGTAACTTGAAACTTCCTGGCAGATTAAAACTGTGTGTCTCACCGAGACTCGAACTCGGGACCTTTGCCCATCGCGGGCAAGTGCTCTACCAACTGAGCTACCCAAGCACGACTAACGCCCCGTCACAGCTTCATTTCTGCCAGTACCTTGGTTTAAATGTTGAAAATATAAAATAATGCACGTCACAAAATAAAATTACTGTGACTCCAGTATCAATGAGTCACAATCTGAATCGGCCTACTCATATAAATACCTGGTGTAACACTTCGCATGGATATGAAATCGAGCGAGCACATAGGCTCGGTTGTGGGTAAAGCAGATGGCAGACTGCGGTTCATTGGTAGAATACTGGGGAAATGTAATCATTCTAAAAAAGAGATTGCTTAAAAATCATTCTCAGAATATTGCTCAAGTCTGTGGGGCTCATGCCAAAAAGGACTAAAAGTGGATATACACTGAAGTGCCAAAGAAACTGGTATAGGCATGCATATTTAAATACAGAGATATGTAAACAGGCAGTATACGGCGCAGCGGTCGGCAACGCCCATATAAGACAACAAGAGTCTGGCGCAGTTGTTAGATCTGATACTGCTGCTACAATGGCAGGTTCTCAAGATTTAAGTGTGTTTGAACGTGGTGTTATAGTCGGCGCACGAGCGATGGGACACAGCATCTCTGAGGTAGCGGTGAACTGGGGATTTTCCCGTACGATGATTTCACTAGTTTACCTTGAATATCAGGAATCCGGTAAAACATCAGATCTCCGACATGGCTGTGGCCGGAAAAAGATCCTGCAAGAACGGGACCAACGACGACTGAAGAGAATCGTTCAACGTGACAGAAGTGCAACTCTTCCGCAAATTGCTGCAGATTTCAATACTGGGCCATCAACAAGTGTCAGCGTGCGAAGAATTCAACGTAACATCATCGACATGGGTTTCGGACCCGAAGGCCCACTCGTGTATCCTTGGTGACTGCGGGACACAAAGCTTTACGCCTCGCCTGGGTCCGTCAACACCAACATTGGACTATTGATGACTAGAAACATGTTGCCTGGTCGGACGAATCTTGTTTCAAATTGTATCGAGCGGATGGACGTGTACGGGTATGGAGACAGCCTCATAAATCCATGGTCCCTGCATGTCGGCAGGGGACTGTTCAAGCTGGTGGAGGCTCTGTTATGTTCTAGGGCGTGTGCAGTTGGTGTGGTATGGGACCCCTGATACGTCTAGATACGACTCTGACAGGTGACACATACGTAAGCATTCTGTCCGATCATTTACGTCCATTCACGTCCAATGTACATTCCGACGGACTGGGAAATTCCAGCAGGACAATACGACACCCCACACGTGCGAAATTACTACAGAGTGGTTCCAGTAACCCCTTAACACTCACGAATTAGCAAGTAAAATTTGTCACACACGATAATAAACTATGAACGATGAAAGGAATCATTTACTTTCACTAGCTTCGAAAAAATTACATAAAACACAACATTGTCTTTTCCCCGAAAAGGCACACTTACCGCCAGTAGGTCTCGATCTGCTCCCCGTACCTACGGCAGTGGCCAGAGGAACCCCTGTTGTGGTTCGTCCAAGGCAAACAGAAACCTCTTTGCTACCTGGTATGTGTTTCCTACAGTTTGCTATTCTGACACAGTGGCAGACTACTACACTCCCACGGGTCTACACACTGTGTAACTAGGCTGTTTAGGTTTTTATGTTGGTGACGCCACGTAGTGCTCTGAATGAAAATCGCTGATTGTGCTGTGTGCAGTCTGTGGCTGGTTGGACGCACTGTTGGCATATTCGCTAGTGTAGTGCTGGGCAGTTGGATGTGAACAGCGCGTATCGTTGGGCTGTTGGAGGTGAGCCGTTAGCAGTGTTGGATGTGGGGAGAGAGATGCCAGAGTTTTGAGAGGTTACTATGAGTTGACGATCTGGACGTGTGTTCGTCAGAAAAAGGAAATTTGTATGACTGGATGGCATGAACTGATATATATGTTATGACTTTTGAACACTATACATTGTTTGTTGTCTATCAAAATCTTTCATTTGCTAACTATGTCTATCATTAGTGCCTTCAGTAGTTAGAATCTTTTATTGCGCTGGCAGTATTGGCGCTCGCTGTATTGCAGTAGTTCGAGTAACGAAGATTTTTGTGAGGTAAGTGGTTCATGAAGGTATAGGTTATTGTTAGTCAGGGCCATTCTTTTGTAGGGATTATTCAAAGTCAGATTGCGTTGGGCTAAAAATATTGTTTGTCAGTTTAGTGATGATCAGAATAAGTAAAGAGAGAACTATCTGAGTACATTCAGCTTTGCTCATCTGTTTGAATATCAAATAATGTTAGAGTTTTTCCAGCACTGTCATTCTTTACGTACAAAGGGGAAGTTTCAACTGAAATCCTTGCCTATTCTCATTCATACATTCAACTGACCGGACAAGAAGAGGAAAGAATAGATACATTGAAATAGGGCACTTAAATGTATCAGACATGCGTGTGGGCCTCCGACAAGTATCAATAACCCAACGAAATGTTAAAGCGAAATATGGATCGTACACTGTAGCTACAACGAACACACTCAGCTGCTCAGTCGTTTCCCTTTTCTTCTTTACATCTAGGGTGATAGACCATTTGCACCAACAACTGAGGTGCCAGGGGCAAACAGATGAAGTTGTGTGGTATGGCAAAATCATGAAGAGGCTCATGCAAAGACTCTTCATCCTGTGAGCGAGCGATATAGAGCTAGCACCTATTGTCGGACTTCAAAGGGCGCCGCTACCATTGCGAGGCACCAGACGCCGACGTCTCTGGAGATACACTCCTGGCTGTTTGCTGCGCGCAGGGGAGCAGCTCACACACACTGACTGCAGCGTGCAAACAGGTACGGTATACACCAGTTGTGGGATTCGCGCTGTGTGCTCTATTTCTTTCTTTGGAATGCTCTTCGGTTGTTTACGTGCGCTTCTGGTATTGGAACTCTTTTTAAGAATTGACCTTCTTTTAGCTTATGACGAGCATGCTGCTTTAGACTGATCACTGTATTCGTCTGCGTTCGCTCATTCAGAATGAATTACTGTTAGTGTAAACATTAAAAGCAAACAGAAAATTACCTTGATGAAAAAAAAATCTCGATACCAAGACGGAATTGTGCAACATAACGTAAGTTGCTAGGCGTGTTTCTACATCTCAAAGATGAAGTCTACTCAAATTTCGTGCCAGTCGCATAAGACTGGCGCTATTAGCGCCACTACCGATACAAATCATGTTTGCTTTAACCACTGCCTGTAAAGGTCGTGAGCGTCAGTTACCTTTGAGACTGGACGTGGTGAGTTGAGGTTACTCAAGAATGCCTTTAGTGCGACACCTCACTGAGTTTGAACGAGGTCGTGTGATAGGGCTACAATAGGTAGGATGTTCCTTCTGCGATATTGTAGAAAGACTTGACAGCAGTGTAACCACTGCACATGGCTGCTGCCAGCGGTGGCCACAAAAACGTATGGTTGCAAGAAGGCCATGCCGCAGACTGCCACGTGGCACTACCGAGAGCGAAGATCATCGTGTATGGCGTATGACTCTGGCGCATCGTACTACATCTGCAGCAGCAATCTGAGCAGAAGCTGACACCACAGTGACACAAAGAACTGTTACGAGTCCGTTACTTCAGGGACAACTCCGAGACAGACGCCCTGTAGCGTGCATTCCATTGACATCGAACCACTACCGTCAGCGACTTCAGTGTTGTCAAGAGAAAGCTCACTGAAGGTCAGGGTGAGGTCTGTTGTGTTTTCTGACGAAAGCTGGGTACGCCCTCGATGCCGTGTGTTGGTCAGAAGAAGGCCGGTTGGAGGCCTGCTGTTACATACACTGGACCCATACCTGGAGTTATGGTCTGGGGTGCGATTTCGTATGACAGCAGGAGCACTCCCACGTGTATCCCACGCACCCCAGAGAGCAAGTTTGTCCGTCAGTCTGGTGATTCGACGTGTTGTGCTCTTATTCATGAACAGCATTCCAGGGGGTGCTTTCCAACAGGATAGCGCTCGCCCACACACCACTGTCGTGACAAAACATCTAGCCTTCGCCAGGTCGAACACCAGATCTGTCACCAATCGACAACCGAGCACATGTGGGACTTCATCGGGCGACAACTCCAGTGTCATCCACAAACAGCATTAACCGCCCCTGTACTGGCCGACCAAGTGCAACTTGGAATTCCATCCCACAGACTGACATGCGGAACCTTAAACATAATGCATGCGCGTTTGCAGGCTTGCCTTTAACATTCTGGCCATTCCTCTTGTTATTAATGTAGCAGCATTTCACATTTGTAATGGCTTATTTCGCGCTTACATTAACCAATGAGCCTAACGCCAAGTAGTTAAATATGTTACCTAGGTAAATCTATTCCCGAAATTTTATTACTGTGCATTAATTATTTTTTAATGTTGCGTTTTTTTCTACCAGAGTGCAAATCTGTTTCGTTAGAGGACTTTGATCGACTTTATATATATATAATCTTTGTAACACCTATTGAGAAATGACGTGTTTCCACAATAACAGAACAAATATTTACAAGTTATTTCAAGGATATTTACACCAACGATGAACGATAATTAAATATAATTAGAGGCAAAGTCTCATATAATTCAATTAACGAATTTCCGTAAAATACTTATAAAGTGCCTAATGTAATTATGTTAAAAACAACGACCTTATATATAACAACTTTTTAACGACTGTTCCAATGTAGTGTGCTTCTAAAATAACGAAAAACTAGTTCTATTTTTTTTTATGACCGTTATATGCAGCCATAGGAGCAAAGAAGTACATGGCGTAATATGTCATTAAAGAATCGTCTGCAAAGTAAGTTATAATCCTCCTAGTATATCTTGGGATAGGAGTTATTCCTATGTTAAGTTCATGAGTGATACTAACGCATCCAATGTATAATACTTCCGTTTTAGATATTTGCAAATGGTCTAAGGCCGAAATTGTACAATCGTACAGCCATTAAAGAGAATGTCAGCTGAAGACATCATGGAATCATTTAAATAAATCATCGCGGATGCTGACCCTATTACAATGAATATTATAAAAATATCCACCTCGATGTAGAAGCTCTGATGAAATGATATACCTTGAGGAAATCTCGGATGAATTTTTTGGCTGTGTGCGCTCTGTTTACAGGTAAGTATTCCCGCCGCGGGCCTTTTCCATCATCAGACACAGTGAGCTGATCTTTGCCACGCGTTTCGACTCCTCCGTAGTCGAGGCTGGAGACCTCAGACGGGTGTCTGAATATATCAGACGCAGATAACATCAACAGAAGTCCACTGTGCAAGCTGATGTTGAAAGGTGTTCACTATAACAGGCAATTTTCCTTACGTTGTGTTATATATGTAATTCACAACTGCTTCGGCCACACAGTTTATCTGCCCAAGGCGTAACTGACCTCGCTCCGTCTCTAGCGTGGATGTGGTTACCGCACACGGCTTGTTTACTTTGATTGAAACCGAGGCATTCTAGAAGGAACAAAGGGAGATTAGGGTTTAATGCTCCAACGACAAGGAGACCATTAGAGAAGAAGCACAAGCTCGGATTGTTTCAATGATGGGGAAGACAATCGGAAGTATTCTTTCATAGGAACCATGCCGGCGTTTGCCTGGAGCGATTTAAGGAAATTATGGAAAACCTAAACCTGGGTGGTCGGACGTAGGCGTAAACGGTCGTCCTCCCAAAAGCAAGTCCAGAGTGCTATCCACTGCATAACCTCACTCGGTAACAAGGCATTCCGTCTATTCTTTTTGGGGTGCTCTGGAGGGAAGGTGTGTTTTGCTCCTAAGTAGCTGATGTGGTAACAAGTATTGCTGCATTAACGTATACTTACAGAAAGAGAAATCGCGATGCATGACAGCAGCAGTGGGCACTGGCATGAAGACCTCCCATATTTGGAGAGGCTGCTGAGTGAACTGTGGTGGGGACACAGAGTTGGAGGAAATATCGATCGATAGCGGCATACCTGCCATTTTCAAGAGGCGCAATGGCTTGGCTAGGTGAGCATCGTGCTTTTGTTGTGGAGGAGTATTTTCCTGAGAGCAGGTTCTGCACTAAAAGGAAAAACTACTGGCCGAGCTCAGACTGTGACAACCCCGGAAAATGTGATCCTTGTTAGAGCGCCAAGATAATTTCCGTTGTGTTGTATATGCGGTGAAGTATTCCTGAGGATTGTCATATCACGTACAATATTATTTACTTTGCGTTTTAGTCATTTGCAAAGGGGGTATCTTTAATCAGGGCAATTTCAAGTGGAAGTTTAGTATCCGCTACTACTAGCGAAGTCGTCGAAAAATGAAGATTACACAACGCTCCGATCTGGAGAGTGCTCTCCACAGGATATGTGGGAGGTGGTAAGGGTGTGCATAAGGGTCTTCACGTATTGGTAGCCAGAGGAATAGCGTCTCTGGAGCTGTAAAATCGCCTGTTGCCAGAGCTCCCCGTGTCCACCCCCCCACCCCCCACCCCACACTCTCCCTCCACTTCCATCCAGCGAGGTGGAGCTTTTCTGTTTTAATCTTATTTGCTTTCGGGACGCGCCCGTACAGCCATCTGAATACTACAATGTCACTTATGACGATACAAACGTAAGGACAATACAACAGCCAGGCCCAGAGAGGAGAAAATCCCCGACTAGGCCGGGAATCGAACCTGGGTCCCTCGAGTTAGCAATCCGCAGCGCTAACCGCGCAGCTACCAAGGCAGACGCCGAGGTGGAGCATTGCTGCGCACAATGGATTCGCCTGCTAGAAGACGGCAGTTCAAATCCTCGTTGGACCATCCATATTTAGGTGTCCAGCAGTTCTCTAAATCATTTAAAATAAAGTCGCGATGGTTTCTTTGAGATGGACGCTGCCGATTTCCTTCTTCATCCTTCGCCGTCGTCGAAGAGGTGTTTTCTCCTTTTTACTCCGGTTTAGCCGTTTCGAGCCACATCCGGCGTCGCACACTAATAGTGGTTATTTGTGCACGAATACCACAGACAGAATTATCTTTCGCTATCGTAAAGACTCTGAATGTGTCTCACGTTTTTATGAGCGATCTGTAAAAGCAAAGTGTCGCAATTCAACAAGTTTCGTGTTTTGTTATTAAATATTTATATTCAGCTGGTTAAGGCTTATGCGTATGGCGCACAATAACAGTCATTAATTTTTTTTAATAAATAAATTCCTTCTAGTCATCTCGTATATGCTGATGACGAGAGCTTCATAAATTTTTGTTAGTTCTAATACGCAATACACGGTCAGTAGCTTTTAGCGTGTCTGTTTCCTGACTTCTCTTTCATAATATTTGTTAGGGATTTATATTTCCTTAATAACATGATCATGTGTGACAGCTCTGGTAGAGAAAGAGACCTATCTATCTTCTTTATGCCTAGTGACTGTTACGACGTAAGTCAAGCTCCGGCACGCCAGTCGGGAACGATAGAGGAGGCATGGCTATGAGAAGACATCAGCCAGTCGCACCCTGGCCGACCCCTTTCCAGAATGACAACGCGATAGCAGCGGCCCCTATGCGAAGAGGACATAAGCGCCCTGCTCTATTGATCGCGGCCCAGTCGAATGGTACCTTCAAGTTTAGCGAGTTCTATAGAGCTTCGAGGTTAGGCACTTGTACAACAGCAACTTAGGATTGTTTATACTGAAGAACATTGCTCATTTTGCTTGTCGACATTTGCTTGCAACACTTCCATGTAATAGTCAAAGTTAAGTATTGTAACGTTTTCCTTTTGTAATAAAACTCATTAATACGATTTGTTTGACGTGTTTGTCTAGCGAACCGGCAAGGCTGACTTCCTAGACCCCAAATATTTTAGGAGTAGGCTGGATTTAACAATGACTTGAATATCCCACGTTATACTTCCATGAGGCTGGAAAAATCATACAATGCCACCTCGGGATAACACTTTTTCGTGGCATAAACAGACTATTTTGGTAAATGTAACGAATACCTTGGTATTAGACGAGGAGACTAGCCTTTCAAGTGTATGTATAATCCATTGTTAACCCTGGCACCCACACTGTAGTTCCTTCTTGGATTATGTATACTGCGACATCCCACACGTCCAGAATTGCAACAGAGTGACTCCAGGAACACTCTTCTGAGTTTAAACACTTCCGCTGGCCACCAATCTCCCCAGACATGAACATTATTGAGCATATCTGGAATGCCTTGCAACGCGCTTTTCAGAAGAGATCTCCACCCCTCGTTCTCTTGCGGATTCGTAGTGTCAGTTCCCTCTAGCACAACTTCAGACATTGGTCGAGTCCATGCCACGTTGTGCTGCAGCACTTCTGCGTGCTCGTTGGGGCCGTACACGATATTAGCCAGGTGTATCTATTTCTCTGGCTCTTCAGTGTGATTGGTGAAGGTATGTGGAAATATTATAGCTGGGAATTGAACTCATACAAGATAATCGAAACAAGGGAGACTGGCACAGATTCGAGGTTATCTCCATACCCGTACACGTCCATCCGCTCGATACATTTTGAAACGAGACTCGTCCGACCAGGCAACATCTATCCAGTCATCAACAGTCCAACGTCGTTGTTGACGAGCCCAGGTGAGACGTAAAGCTTCGTGTCGTGCGGTCATCAAGGAAACACGAGTGATAATGTTTCGTTGACTGGTTCGCAGGCTGACATATGTTGATGGCTCAGCACTCAGCATTGAAATGTGCAGAAGTTTGTGGAAGGGTTGCACCTCTGTCACGATGAACGATTCTATTCAGTCGTCGTTGGACTCGTTCTTACAGGATCTTTTTCCGGCAGCAGCAATGTCGGAGATATGATGTTTTACCGGATTCCTGATATTCACGGTACACTCGTCAAATGATCTTATGGGAAAATCGCCGCTTAGTCGCTACCTCGGAGATGCTTTGTCCATCGCTCGTGCGTCGACTATAACAACACGTTCAAACTAACTTCAATCGTGATAACCTGCCATTGTGGCAGCAGTAACCGATCTAACAACTGCGCCATACACTTGTCTTAATACAGGCGCTGCCGACTGCAACGTCGTATTCTGCCTGTTTGCATATATCTGTATTTGAATACGCATGCCTATACCAGTTTCTTTTTCGCATCAGTGCACAACGTACAGCATGTTTTTGTGTCTTTCGACTAGTCATTAGTATTAAATCTAACTCCAAACTAAGGAGCAGGACCATCCCACTTTATAGTTGTGAAATACTGTTTTCACTTTCAGCGGTAAGAAGTTCACCAGTGACGCCTGTTCCCTATCTTTTCTTATCAATGTTCTGAAAATATTTTGAAACCATTTTGACTCTTTTTCGACCGTGACTCTGATATAGAAACTAAACAGCAATCGTGATAAATGTGCAACTTAATATTACGCCAGTCATATTATTTTAAACCACGTCCAAGTCGTTTCTAATGTAGAATATGCGAGAAAGCCTATAACAAAAAGGCAATCGGAGTGAACTACAGTGTTACAGCCCTGCCGAGGAAATGACTTAAAATACACTGCCGGGAAGAAAAAGTGAAGCATCCAGAATACTTGGGTGGACGTCTATGTAGCTTCCTACACATATACACCGCTAGCAGGTATGTGGATGATTAGAGCTGGAATTCTCTGTGACAGATAGAATGGCCTCCAGTGAAAATTACTGTTGTTTGCGTTTAATGTTGTTACCAGGCTTCATACGGTCAAAGGTATACGGTGTAAGAAGCGTGAATGTCAGATCGCTGTGAAGCACACAGAGACGCCTTGTGCTGGTATGAGACAGCGTTATCAGCGCCACTTTCGAAAGTCTTTTACAATACACCTTCTCTGTCATTATCGATGCCGCTTCCATGAACTCTGCCAAGAGCACCCAAAAACACATTTACAGTGATTTTCTATGTAGATTGCGTCTGCTTGTATCTTTTTGGATTTTGTGAATCTGTTTGCTACTAGAACACAGATTTGTGTTGCCGACTCCACACGTGCGAAATAAACAGATGATTCGGAGACAGCCACGATACCAGCCTCCTTAAGTGGCGCCATAGAGCACCACGGTATAGTACCACTTGATAAGTGGTTAGGCGCTTGGAATCCGAAATCCAGGCGGTAGAAAAAGAATTAGCTTCAGTGATTATCTGAAAATGAGAAGAGAGTGAGTTACATAGAAAACCTGAGTACCAGACTGTCCACTACTGTGTTGTGTTAAATTTCAAACCACACTGCACCTCGTGGAATGTGACATGGTTTATGGCAATCCGTCCCATACATGCAACACTAAACTTGGCGACACGGTTTCAGGCGACAGTTCTGCGCCCACAAACCACCGGCCCTTAGTTTACTGTAATTGTATGACCTGTGCGTAGATACCTTGTGCCACATACCTCCGGGAATGTACCAAATACTTGTAGAAACCACACTACGTCCTGTATTGAATTCCGAAGTTCGATCAACTGACTACTAAATAACTGGTCGTGATATTTTGGCTCGTCAGTGTATATCAAGTGTAATGTAGTATAGAGTTCCGATTTTTATGTCGATAAGAGAGACGACAGACGGTGCGCCGTGTGCCATCTCTCTCATCTACATAAAAATCGGAACTCTACACTACATTACACTTAATATGCACTGACGAGCCAATATATCACGACCAGTTGCTAGGTACAAATAGTCCATCGATCCACGTCGGAACGCAGTACAGCAGGTAGTGTGGTTTCTACAAGATCTGGTAGATTTCCGGAGGTATGTGGCACAAGGTATCTACGCACAGGGCATGCAGTTACAGTAAACTAAGGGCCGGTTGTTTGTGGACGCATAACTGTCGTCCGAAAGCGTTACAGGTGTGTTCCATCGAGTTCTGATCAGGTGAATTTGGTGGCTAAAGCACAAACGTGAGTTCACTATCACGCTCCTCAAACAACTGTACCAAGATTCTTTTCATGTCCGCTATGGGCGCAGGTTCGAATCCTGCCTCGGGCATGGATGTGTGTCAATGTCCGTAGGTTAGTTAGATTTAAGTAGTTCTAAGTTCTAGGGGACTGATGACCTTGTAAGTAGGCTGTTTAGGTTTTTATGTTGGTAATGCCACGTAGCGCTCTGTATGAAAATCACTGACTGTGCTGTGTGAAGTCTGTGGCTGGTTTGCATTGTTGGAATATTCGCTATTGTAGTGTTGCGCAGTTGGATGTGGGATGTGAACAGCGCATAGCGTTGCGCAGTTGGAGGTGAGCCGCCAGCAGTGGTGGATGTGGGGAGAGAGATGACAGAATTTTGAGAGCGGACGATCTGGACGTGAGTCCATCAGAAAGAGTAAATTTGTAATACTGAATATCACGAACTGATATATATACATATATGATGACTTTTGAACATTATTAAGGTAAATACATTGTTTGTTCTCTATCAAAATCTTTCATTTGATAACTATCTCTATCAGTAGTTAGTGCCTTCAGTAGTTAGAATCTTTTATTTAGCTGGCAGTATTGGAGCTCGCTGTATTGCAGTAGTTCGAGTAACGAAGATTTTTGCAAGGTAAGTGATTCATGAAAGGTAAAGGTTATTGTTAGTCACGGCCATTCTTTTGTAGGGATTATTGAAAGTCAGATTGCGTTGCGCTAAAAAAATATTGTGTGTCAGTTTAGTGATGATCAGAATAAGTAAAGAGAGAAATGTCTGAGTACGTTCAGTTTTGCTCAGCTGTTTGAAAATCAAATATCGTAAGAGATTAACCAGTACAGTAATTGATAAAGTTTTCTAAGGGGACGTTTCAACCTCAGATGTTAAGGTCCATAGTGCTCAGAGCCATTTGAACCATAATAATCCGCCTTTGTCAAAGTCACTTTTGTCAATGTATTTCCTCATTTGCACCTCAAATCGTCGATAGAATTATTTCCCATTCGTCTGTGCTCTGCTTTACGGTGTGTTAAGCTTATAAGTGTACACATTTCTATTGATGACTGAGGACGGTTAACTGAGCAACATTATGTTAGCATTTAATTCATTTGCACACTGATAATTATAGCTGCTAAGTGTGATATATTTTTAGGTTTGTCAGTACCTCAAAGTATCAGTGACACAATAAAGCCATTAATGTTGGGTTGGTGCACAAGTTCGTAGCTTTTTCCATAAGTTTAATGACGACAACCAATACACATAACAGACACTTTAGTAAACAGTAATGTCCTTCACTATTTGCAATAGTCTGCAACGAGGGGATGACTTTTCGATTTCGCGACTGTGGAAATAGCTTGATTTTGAGATGAAGAGATTTGTTTGGGCTCCATCATTCCTTTCTTTTCCTTACGTTAGCATAAAGGCACCATTTCTCGTCACCAGTAACGATACAGGATAGGAATGGTCTGTGTTGTTCACGAAGCAATTGAAGACGAGCTTGCACAGATGCATATATGGTCTCCCGCTGATTTTTGAGAGTGCAGCTTAGAGCATACGGTCACATACAACCGATTTTTGAACCTTCCCCATTACATGAAAATGTAGAACGATTTTTATAATGATCTCAGTTAATCGCATTTTCCAGTCTTCGAGTAACTAGCGTGGATCATTGTGAATTAATGCGTTTAAACGATTTTCATCGAACCCTGGAGGTCTTTCCAATGACGGTATCCCCAAACACAACTCAAATGTTTCTGTATACCTCCGCTATTTTCACCCCTCTATTGAACTCAAACAGAAGAATATGTCGGAAATGTTTTGATACTTCCACTTGAAACTCCATTTTCCAGCGTACACAGCTCCACTCACAATCTACGAACGACAGTACGTAAACTCAAACAGTGAACTACAAATAAAATGTAGCTACCTGAATACCAATTTGCAAAACAGAAACAATATGAGGTTATGCACCAATCTAATATTTATTTTCCCTGGACAGCAGGTCAAGTGTAACCACGTGGAACACGTGGAAGAAAACAGTGTATACTGACAGGCATAGTTCACTTCACAGCACAGTTATCACTGCAGAAAACGTTAGGTAGTACATAATATGATGTGTTTACGGAAAGACTCTTAGATGCAGAGAAAAAACAACTAACACACTGCACTGGGTACATATGAAAGTACCAACTGTCACAATATCTGCACCTGTATCCCTAACGCCCTGTACTCCTTCCTTACTATATTACATGCCCACAAGCCTATCGGCGACGTTCAGCATCGTTGTGGGGAGTGGTCACAAACGGTATATCACAGTTGATCAGTGCATACTTACCTCTCCTACTTGCACTGGTGGCAGTCACATGCACTACGTAGTCAGTTATGTGTAAGCCACTTGACATGCAAACTGACAAGTAAAAAAGCAAGCACCAAGCCATTAGACACCAGAAGTCCTCCTATTATTGTTAGCAGCATTATTATTCTACTAGCCACAATTAGTGAGGAATAAGAGGACCAGCCGAGTTTGCAGTGTTGCCAGATTGCTCCCTCACCTATGACGTCATGCAACATTGCCAGATTTTCCTCCTCACCGTTCCTTCAACCGAAAACTAAGGAGAGAGCTCCGGAGCCGGAATACTGTGGCTTCGATCAGAAGCATGATTAATTAGCGTAATTGGGTTATTACATTAATGCGAGTCCATCTATACCAGTGTAATGAGGGTTACGTAGCGCAAATGGACTAGGAATAACATGGAATGTTGCGGTTCGATCCTTGTCACATGCTGTCCACGAATTTTGTGTTTCGGCATGGTCAGGTTGTTAGAACATAATGAGAAGCCTTAGTAAATTATGCACAAGGTGTATAAGTTCAGTACATGTCAGCTCATCTAAATGAGCAACTGCATTCAAATGAATATCTAGACAAAACACCACTTCAGAGAATACTGCAAATATTTGACTAAATAATGTTGGATCAGCAACCGAAATGTACAGCATCCTAAGCTTGAACTGATATAGGTAAAAAAACGAGGCATGCTATGCTCTCGGCTACCTTGTTTTGGCCAATCTTTAACATCACGACCCCAAAAAACACACGAAAAGTTTCGACGTAAAAGATGGAAAACATGGGACATAAGAGATGGAAAAAAGGAATAAGACAATTAGCTTTGTTACCTAAATGCTTTTTTGGTTTTTGCATATACACTCACACAGAGAAAACAACTCTTTTTTTATGTCTGTTTCTAGTAAGTTACATTACATCCAGTTTAATTTTTAACTTATAATTCAAATATACATCTATATCATCTAATTCTTTCTCCAGTCAGTAATTTACCAGAAACAAAGATGGTATGTTCTTGAGTTCTACTACAGGGCTAATTTTTTCCCATAAACTGTCTGTTGTTGATGTTATGGTCTTCAGTCCGAAGACTGGTTTGATTCAGCTATCCACGCTACCCTGTTCCATTTAAGCCTTTTATCTCCAGATAACTACTTCAACCTTCATCCTTTCAATATGCTTACTGTATTCGTCTCTTGGTCTCTCTCTACAGCTTTTACTCCTCATACTTTCCTCCAACATTAAACTAGTGATCCCTTCGTGTCTCAGAAAGTGTCCTATCAATAGATCGCTTCTTTCAGTCAAGTTGTGCCACAAATTTCTTTTCTACCCAATTCTATTCATTATCTCTTCATTGCCTACACGAGATATCCACTAATCTTCAGCATTCCTCTGCGCCACATTTCAAAAGCCTGTTCTCCTCTTGTCTGGACTGCTTATCGTCTACGTCTCACTTCCATACAACCAACGCTACACTCCAGACGAATTCCTTCAGAAAAGACTTCCTAACATTTAAATCCATTTCGTTGTTAACAGATTTCTTTTCTTCAGAAACGCTTTTCTTTCCATTGTCTGTCAACGTCCTATATTTTCCCTGCTTCGGCTGTCATCAGTTATTTTACTGCCCAATTGGCAAAACTCATCTACACCTTTAAATGTATCGTCCCCTAATTTAATTCTCGCAGCATCGCCTGATTTAATTCCACCACATTCCATTACCCTCGTTTTGCATTTTTCGGTGTCCATCTTATACCCTCCTGTCCATTCCGTTCAGCTGCTCCTCCAAGTCCTTTGCTGTCTCTGACAGAATTACAATGCCATCGGCAAAATTCGAAGTTTTTATTTCTTGTTCCTGAACTTCAGTTCCTTCTCCACATTTTTCGTGATTTCCCTTTCTGCTTGCTCAAAGTACAAATTGAATAGCATTGGGGATAGGTTACAACCCTGTCTCACTCCCTTCTCAACCACTGTTCCCATTTTTTGCCGCCCGCCTCATAACTGCCGTCTGGTTTCTGTACAAGTCGTATATAACTTTCCGCTCCCCGTCTTTTACCCCTGCTACCTTAAAAATTTCAAACAGTGTATTCCAGTCAAAAATTTTCTTCAACTCTATAAAACCAATATACACAGGTTTACCCTTCCTTAACCTACCTTCTAAGATAAGTTGTATAGTCAGTATTCCCTCGCGTGTTACTACGTTTATTTGGAATCCAAACTGATCTTCCCAGAGATCGGATTGCACCAACTTTTCCATACTTCTATAAATAATTCCTGTTAGTATTTTGCAGCCATGATTTGTCAAACTGAGAGTACTGTCATATTTACACTTGTTAACATCTGATATCTTTGGAACTAGATTTATTACGTTCATCTCTATGGCTGAGGGTATTTCGCCTGTCTCGTGTATGTTCCGTCCAAATAGTGTAATTTTCTGATGGCTGGCTTTTCTAAGGATATCAGCAGTGCTGACGAAATGTCCTCCACTGTTAAGTCTTACAGTACTCTTTCAAATTCTTTTCGCAGTTGGATATCCTCTATCCCATCTTCATCAATGTCCTCTGCTCTTTCTATAACATTGCCTTCAAGTATAAAGCGTTTCTAGAGCCTTCTATATACTCTTTCCATCTTTCAGCTTTCCCTTTTCTACTTAGTACTGGTTTTCCAACTGAGCTCTTGATATACGTGCAGCTGCTTTTCTTTTCTCCAAAGGCCTCTTTAATGTCCCTGTTGGTAGTGCCTATCTTTCCCATAGTGATATATGCTTCTATATCAATGGTCGTTAAACTGTGGCCTAAGGACCTTATGCGGCCCGAATGAGGTATTTGTGGGTCCCACGATTCTCAGCTGTATTTTACAATAATATGTATCTAGCAATTAAACGCCGAATCCAAAAACTTCAGCTAATGTTAAGAACATAGACTAAGCATTCTCATTTTGTGTGTAAGCACAAACATATCGTATAGTTTGTTTTGATGTTGCGAGTTGTGAGCGTTGTTTGTTTTGTTATCTGTGATTGCGAAATGTTTTATTGTTTGTCATCCAGTACTGACAACTCACGACTCATACCGATCAGTTGCTACGGTACAGATTTTGAAGCAGAAGTAGCATGGATTCGTGAATGGGCGTCAAAGAGGTTCTGATTTGAAGCAAAGAATGTCACATTATATTATGGTTATTGTAATACAACGCAATGAATACAACAAAAATGACATTCCAAACATTTAGTATATATTTACAATGGATTTAAATAGCATTACACTTATGTTGTTAACCAGTTAATGAACCGCTCACACAAACAACACAAGTACTCGCCGTCAGGCAATTACATTGCCGTATCTTTTTGGTCGCTGAGAGTGACAGCATTCTGAAGTAGAGAACAGTCCGCACGAAGTGTTCTCAATGATGACCACTTTTAACGATGAGCACCAGTGGGGCACCCTTACTATAGCTATTCTATGCGAGACTCGTAATACACAAATTAACGTAGGTTACCAACTAGTAATAACACCGGGACAGATGCGGCCCGAAATGTCGCCCCACAACGTCAGTGTTGGCTCTTGAACAAAAATGTTTGACGACTACTGTTCTACTCGTATATCTTTACATTGTCCTCTAGCCAATCTTGCTTAGCCGTTTAGCATTTGCTATCGATCTCGTTTTTAGATGCTTATATTTCCTTTCGACTGCTTCATTAGCAGCATTTTCTCTTTTTATCCCCTGTGATATCCAAGAATTTTTTCTAGTCCTTATCTTTTTGCCTATGATCCTCTGCTGCCTTTACTATTTTATCTCTCGAAGCTATTTATTCATCTTTTACCTGTGTTCATTTTCCCTATTTCAGTCAATCTTCGCCTAATGTTCCGTCTGAAACTCTCAACAACCTCTAGGTTTTTCATCTTATCCAAGTCCCATCTTCTTAATTTCCTACCTTTTTACAATTTCTTCACTTTTAATCTACATTTCATAATCAATAAAGTGTGGTCCGTATCTACACCCGACCCTGAAAATGTCTTACAGTTTAAAATCTGGTTCCAAAATCTCTCTCTTACTAAACAAATACTGTTTTTAGCCTTGTTTCACAATTTATTAGTAATGTTATTCCACAACCTAGGTTTCGGGTTACAAGCCCAATTTCGAGTACATTACTGATTCCCAAAGATGATAATGCACAGATAAACATGATGACAAGGCGAAGATAATCTCAACTTCTTAAGGTATCGATCCATAGCTTACTGTACAATTACATCAATGTCCATTTTTAACAAATTACACACATTATTATATAGTCACCAATTATACTACAGTGACTGGGCTAAAGTTTTGCATCAGCCAAGATATTTTTAACCACAATGGACTATGGCACAAAGTTTTGCATCTATCCTGGGGTTGTGATCTCATCTAAAAGAGATGAATAACTGAATTGGGTTTGCCCATTTAATAATAGGTGTGGGGATACACCCATCTGTTTTTTAATTTCTAAAATTTCTAATTGGTCGCGTTTGGCCCCCTTTTCCTCTGTGTGTAGGACTTGTACATCTATTGTGTATTTGTGATTATTCTTCAGAAATGTTCTACAAAGGCTGAATCAGGCAGGCTTCTGTGGAGTTCCTTATCTGATACAGATTGACCTTCCTGTCTATCCACTGTAGCAAGACTGACACTCAAGGAATGTGATTTTATAAACCCCACTTTTTGTGATAGCTGGTTGTTTGTTTTTTGCATTGAACAGGAAACTACCTATCATCTGAGGGACACAGAGATACCCTTTGCCTTCAAGATGTTACTTAAGCTATTTGATACTTTCCCTAGAAAAGGTAATTTGCACCATTTCTTTTCCTGTTTGTCTGTGTTTTTTACTGCGGACAGTAGGGACATGGGTTGCTTCTTCATCTTTTTACCTAAAATTTTATCAATGGTGTTGGGGTCAAAGATGTTATTTATGGCAATTGTTTTCATTATGTTAAGTTCTTGGTCAAAGTCTTCTTGGGACATAGTGATAGAAAGGAGACGGGGGATCATGTGATGGCATGCTGCATGTTTTAGGTTGTAGGATGTTGGGAGGAGGCCGGAACGAAAGTGTCAGTGAAGGAATCTTTTCGATAAATTTTAAATTTATGGTTACTGTCTTCTATCTTTAAGCTAATGTCCAGCAAATTTATGTTAGGCCCCGCCAACTCCTTGCTGACCTTTATGTTAGTGTGCCACTGGTACATATTTTCCACAAATTTATGAAGTTGGCTACTGGAACCTTTCCACATACAAAGAATATCATATGTACCAATATATATGTACCAATACACAATATGTTTTGCCAGTGGTTCTCTCTTAAGGAAATCAGAGTTCCACTTGTCCATGGACGTTTCTGCTAGTAAGGGTGTTAAAGGTTAGCCCATTGCCAGACCATCTGCCTGCTGATAATGGCTCCCTCGAAAGCAAAAATAATTTTGATTTGCACAACATTCCACTGTACTAACAATGCTCAGCTGCTCTTCTAGATTTATGTAACCAGTCTGAAACCTACCTGTGTCAGCAGGTATCTTCCAAGTATACAGTATTCTCTCATGATTCTTAAACCGAGAGTTAGTGATGATTAAATTATGCTCTATGCAAAATTATAAGAGGTGGCTTCCTCTTTCAGTCCTTTTCCCTTAGTCCACATTTACTTGTTTTTCCTACTGTCGAATAACTGTCCCCCATGACAAATAAATGTTCCTCTCTCATAGCTACCTGAATAAATTCTTCTGTTTCATCGTACATTTTTCGATCTCTTCATCTTCTGTGAAACTAGTTGGCATACAAACTTGTACTACAGTCGTGCTGTTTGCCATGTCTGTAGCTTGGCTACTATAATGCGTTCACTATGCTGTTCATAGCAGCTTACAAAAACCCTGCTTTCTTATTCATTATTAGACCTACTCCTGAATAACCCCTGCTTGATTTTGTATTTATAGCCAAGTTCTCACTTAGTCAGAAATCGTGTTCATCCTGTCACCACACTTCACTAATCCCCACTATATCTGTCTTCAACCTACCCATTTTCCTTTTTAAATTTTCTAACCTACCTTCTCGATTAAAGGATCTAGCACTCTACTCTCCAACCTGTAGATTGCAGTTATGTTTCTCCTGATTAAAGCTCCCCCCGGAGTAGACCCCATCTGGAGAACCGAATGAAGGAGTACTTTACCTCCGGAACATTTTACCCAAGAGGATGCCACCATCATCTAACCATACAGTAGAGCTGTAGAGTCTTCGGGAAAAATTACAGCTATAGTTTCCCCTCTCTTTCAGCCGTTAGCAGTACCAGCACAGCAAGACCATGTTGAATGACGTTACAAGGGTAGATCCGTCAATCATACAGATTGTTTCTCTTGCACTTACTGAAAAGGCTACTGCCCATCTTCAGAGATCACACGTTTATCTGGCCTCTCCAATAGACATCCACCATTGTGGTTGCACCTTCGGTGCGCTATATGTATCACTGAAGCATGCAAGCCACTCTACCAAAGCAAGTTCCCTTGTTCATGTTGGGGACTTCTTGCAATTCTTCTACCTGAGACCGTTCAGGAACTTTTCTTTTTCTTTTTATTTCCTGCGTACTAATTTTGTTGAGGCATCCCACATCGTGTTACGTGTAAGACGCGAACTCTTCCCTATATTCTAATTTGTGTAGACCGTAAGTTTATCACTTTAGTAAACGAACTGTTAAATACATTTACCCCAAAATTTTTAAGTTCTGCAAATGGCTTTTCTGTTGCTAGCTGCAGTTTCGAGACCACCCTATGTTGATACAATATAACAGTTCTTGTTAAGCAGGGTACAAACGGGAGCGGAAGTTTATAAACACATTTTTCGTGTAGCTTCTAAACAGAAAAAGTCCTCCAACCTATTACGTACTGGGAGTACTCCAATGTGTAGCCAGTTTCCATACACATTTACAGTAAAGGCTGATCTCTTGAATTCTCCATTCACATCCAGATTCTTCCATATACTATGTTTAATGTAGTTTGTAAACCTTGTTCATGTTGCTTGTACATTACATCTGCTAGTTATTTCTGCAAAAAGTGTTTCTGTTCTTCCTTCATGAAAATTGTTTTCACCAAATACATTGTTTGACTTCAACCTCTTCCGTTTCCAGTTTTCTTTTGCATGTACATAACATATTGACTGCACTTAAGGGAGAAATTTATGAATGGGGAATAATTTGTATCTGTTCAGTACATTACTTCACCTTCTTAACACCTGCAGAATAACATTATTCATTCGATCCAGTCCGTATTAGGAAATATGTATATTTGGCAGTATTGTGCACACCAGTATCCAGGATTTGGAGAAACATGTTACTTCAGCTTTTATATACCACTACTTTAAATAACTAAACCTACTGCAGACTGAACGAAGTTAATAATCTTCTTTCTGTCCTGATTATCTGAGAGGTTTACAAGTACGCCAGTGATCTACCAAGTAATCTTATTACCCCAATAGAGAAATTGTAATACAGTGTTAATCATTGCACAGTATCGGTTTTGTAAGCTGACAGCTTACGCCACATAGAAATTACTGACTCAGAGTATAGTGAAGCACATTATAATTACTGTTTGTAGGTGTTTAATAACACATAGCCTTCCACTGGATCAAACACACCAACCATTACATGTCATAACTCAAAAAGGGACGAATATATTCCTGGGCAAAGTTTGGGATGTAGAAGAAGGTCACTAGGTTCTCGACTTATCTGGCAGCTTCAAAGACATTTAAATCAAAACATCTTGCATATTCGCGCTTTTAATCCACACCCATACATTTTATCCTCCCAGAAAAACTTTTTTATCTATTATTTGTATGCTCTTCAACCATATGATGTTATATGTCGTTTACCATGGCCGGTGAATCTTCTGGATTTTGCGCACAGAATCAGGGACTTTAGCCTCTAAACTGCAAGATGCAGGCGTGCCAATACCTTGAAGCTAAGAGAACTCACTGGGCTGGGGAAGTAAGATTAACTCGTGGTAAAGCGCGAATATGTCAAGATGTTTTGATTCAAATGTCTGTAACCACAAGATAAGTTCCCTTCTTTTACATCCCTAAATCTGCCCAGAACATATTCGCCTTTTTGTGATATGATAGGAGCAATTTTCATTCTGGTACTCAAATTTTATCTATCAGAATTTTGACAGTAGACTGCCTTAACTTGGCAATCGATGTTTTGTTGTTTGATGTTTACTGACTTGGACAACAACTGATCCAGTACAGTTCTTCTTTGTCTTTCTAACCATGTTGCTTAAATGGTGGTAACGGATAAAGCTTGCACGAAACAACAGGAGGATCATTAATTACATGTATTTGTATAACATCTTGCCGAATTTGAACCGATTTGCACAGGTTCGAAACGTAGAAGTGGCGCGGGAGAAAAACTCACTAAAAACTTATTTTTTTGTACCTAAGATCCTAATGAAGCTAGAGTTTTGAAACTGAGTTTTCACTGTCATCGTGAGAATTTGTTTGATCCATTTTAAATCGTTTCCATGAATTCAGTGGAAGTAAGAACGAACTTTACATTCTACAATTAGCTTGAATTTAAATCATCGTATCTCGACAGATGAAAAAGATGATTGGATAAAAGAAAATTCGTTTTGACTTTATTCATGTATCAACCTTTGTTAAAAGCTTGAACTGATTCGTACAAGTTTAAAGCAAGGAAGTGGCACACTTCAAAAACCTCTCATAAAACATGGTTTTTGCATATAAAATCCAAACGAAACAAGATTTCTTCCAATGTATGAAACTTACTTTACACCGAAGTACGATATACCGGTGAATCGAATCTGAATCAGCAATTTCGCTCCAGTCCATAGTTACTTAAGGGTGAGTGTTTCTGCACGTAAAATCCGAACGGTGAACACACAAACGGTGTGCATTAGTTTCAGCCCAATTAAAATCTTTTGCAAAAGGAATTAATCGATTCCCTAAATTTGCCTTGTCGCCAGCTCCATTTGTCGTTTAAACCTTGCTTAATATACTGTAACACAGATGCAATAAGACAGATGTTCGAATGGATATATAAGTGGCCGCTGGTCCGAACTAAACCAAGAACTTTTCACTCCCTGTTCCTAGCTCAAAAAGCAACGGAGCACCAAGATACCCCTCCCCGAAATCGTGACTCTGCACGCAGCCTTTTCATACATATTTGTTACACTGGTTCCAAGCTGTAACGATTATCTCCCAGTAAACTATGTGGAAATTATTAACCCAGATTACTGCAAAGATAACACAAGTCTTATACTTAAGTATTATACCAAAGCAGGAGATATAAATTTTTCGAATTCCAGGACTTGGTTCTCCAGAACATTGCCAAATAATGGTATAACAAAAGTAAGATTGGTTGCAGTAAGTAATATTATTCCCCAAATTTTGAGGAAAAAGAAGTAACCATTCCATATTAACGAGATTGCTCTTTCAGGTGTAGACAAAGTGTTAGATGTAAGCAAAAGAAAACTGAAAATGGAACAAGGTGAAGTCAAAAATTACAGACTGGAGTATTTAGTGAAAACAATTGCCATGAAGGAAACAGTTGTTGCAGAAAGATGATGCAGTCACAGATGTATAAACAAGGCTCAAAGTTACAGATGTACAAACAAGGCTTAAAACCTACTTCAAACACAATATATGGAAAAATCTCCATACGACTGGGGAAGATGAGGTTTCAGCACTTACTGTAATATGAAAGCAAAGTGGCTACACATTGGAATACTCCCAATAAAAGACGGATTGGAGGACTTTTCTATATAAGAATTTATGTGAAAATTGTTCATAAACCTCCATTCCCATAAGGAGCTTGATTAAAAAGGATTATTATATTGTATCAACATGTGTTCTCGACAAAAAACCCTTTTGCATAGTTAAAAATTTTTAGGTAAGTATATCTAATAGCAAATCGTTTACTAAAGTGGTAAACTTTAAGTTATATACATAAGTTCACTAGAAAATGGGTAAAAGTTGACATCTTACACCCATCAGGATGTGGAATGCCTGAAGACTATTACTATAAAGTAAACAGAACGTAAAATAAAAATTCCCGAGTGCTCTCAGCTGCGGGATTGCGAGGAAAGATGAAGCTTAATATTAAGACATTACAACAGGTAGTTTATGGGAAAACATTAGGTATGTATTAGAGTTTGAGAATGTGCCTCACTCGTTTTCATCAAACTATTTGCTGGAGAATAAACATATTGTTTGGATGTAGATTTAAGTTATATGGAAAATATTAAACTGGATATTCTTAAAACCAAATGAAATAAACATAAAGAAAGAGTTGTTTTCTGCATGGATATGTGTGTACATAAAATTATAAAAAAATTTTCACAACAAAAATTGTTTTCTTATTCGCTATAGAAGTATTTGTCATAAATCCTAAGAAAATCCCATGTTTTCTAAAATTTTCATTAGTTTTCGGGATGATAATATTGTAAAGTAATCAGAATTAGGTAGTTAAGGACAGAGTATCCACCGTTTTTACCAACATGAGTTCACACAAAGCATTCTGTACATTTTTCATTGCTTACCTTACATCATTTAGTCAAATATTTGCAGTACTGTATTAGCAGAGGTTTGGTTTACTTCTATTAATCTGACAGCAACTGCTTATTTTATTAACCTCCATTTTTATGAGCAAACGTGTACTGAATGTACCATGTGTATTACTTTGCTAAGATTTCTTATTATGGTGTCTATACAACTCCATTCCGAATCCTGAGATTCATGGAAAACAGATTAAATTTAAGAAAAATAAATGTAGCTGGAATCAACTCTACAACCATCCATGCTATTGCTGGTCCTGCTGTGTTACTAGACCCTCATGACTCGAGCTCTGATTTTCACACACTTACAAATTGTAAACACCCATACATTCACTATCATATTACTAAACATGCATAATGATGAAGTAAAACAACCAAGGTACGAGGTATAAAAACACAGCTCTACATTTATTTCTGTTTCCTTTTAAAACTATACACAACCATGAATTTCTCAAAATTGTTTTCACTTAATCTCATGCACTTATCTGATACCACATTTTTACAAGTATAAAATCAACATTCTGTTCACAATAAGTGACATGTGCACACTTAAGTAAAAAAATTTCAAGCAAAGCCAGATCAAATAGGAAGTCATTTGCATTTTCGCCACTTCTTTTTTATTCCTTTCTGTGTAAGTTCATAAACCTAAAATCAAGATTTGGACCAATAACTGTGTTCAGCTATTGCTGCTACATCCAGTAAACCAAAGTATGGTGATCAAAATTTTTCAGCCTGTTCAAAAATTGTAAGAGATTCCAAAAATGGTAGGTCTGTGGATTCCAAATTCGTTATTGTTGCAGGAAAATGCAAAAAATGTGATCTGATGTCAATCAGGTCTTGGTTAGAATCTGTCTTCTTGAATGCCTGTTCGGTGTCTGTAATGCAAGCTGCATCAGTGGCCTTAAAAATGTATATGACCTATCACCTAAAAAACCAATTCGAGTGCAGCACCTGAAGGCTTTTCAACAGAATGATGTGAACAGACGTTAATTTTAACAAATTTTCGGAAATTTATGATATCTAATTTCCTTCAAAAGTATCACAGTTAAAGATGGCAGCATTTACCCATGTACCACATCTGGTCAAAAGAGGTTGTGGGGCAAAGCTGTATCTGTCAGCGTATCTCTACATGCAGCAACACGTACCAGTTGTGCAAGAATACCTTTAACAGGATAAAAACTTGGTATATAATTTAATTAATGCTGTTGGAATCATCAAACCTTTGTAGTTTATGGTCTATTTACCTTTGTGGAGGATATCAGTGTACTTAGGTGGTCATTTTTTAAATGCACTAAGCTCCAGCTACACAGTTTAGTGTATAGGTTAAACATATAATCTGCTTTATTTTAGTACAATAAATTTTAATTGCTTTCCTCACCTTGATAATACATGGGGCACTTCTTAACAAAATCACCCTTTTTCATTAAAATTAATTTGATAAAATATTCCTAAAAATAATGATAGGATCAGATTTCTGCTACATTTTGAAACACGACTTAGTCTGTAAACGTTTTAGCAAGACCAGCTCCCTTGGTTTGCATATAGATGGAAAAGAGCACACAAACTTTCTATAGGTGAGCGGTAGTGAAGGGACAGTTAGTTCCATCACTTTGTGCAGCCACGACAACATACAGTTTGTCCCAATCATCCAGTATAGTAGAGACGTCGCTCAGAAGCAACAAAGTAACATGAAATCACATAATGAAGAAGTTTATGTACAAATACTATAATCTTTGAAGTAGTAAATATGAAATTTAATTAAGCCTGTGGGAACGCTTTTAAATAGTTGCAGATAACATAGACGTGGAGTAGCCACAGTGAACACAGACTTCTACCGATAGAAACAATGGCACCTGAGCTTACTGGAATGTTTACAGACTATACAAATAGTATTCTGTTTACAATTATTCCATCAAAGAAATTTGCGAGCACAGAATGATCTTACTTTCGTAAACCTTTGCAGAACACGAGATGAAGTTGCTCCAGTCAATCCTCACTTAATCGTCCAACTATCAAATATGCAGTCTATCTATCTATCTATATCTGAATCCCACTCCAGCTACTGCTGGGTCTGGGTGTTGACGAGTCCTCTCCATTTGGCTCGGTCCTCCCACCACTTTTCTTTCTCCACTTGCTGCCAGGTCACACCTCTCCTTTCTACAGATATTCTCACTCCCATTTTCCACCGTGTTCTTGGGCGCCCTCTAGGTCTTTTCCCATACATCTTTAGTTCTTCCATAATTTTGGGGAGTCTCTGCCCATGCATCCTCTTAACATGCTCATACCATCTTAATCTCTTTCTTTCAATTTCTTCTCTCATATTTTCTTGTTTAAGGTCCTTTCTAATCTCTGCATTCCTTACTCTGTCCATTCTTGTTTTTCCCTTAACTGCTCTGAGAAATTTCATTTCCCCTGCTTTCAGTCTGCTCCAGTCCCTTTCTGTCATTGTCCATGTTTCTCCACCATAGGTGACAATAGGGATGTAATAATTCTTATACATAAGGAGTTTTGCTCTTTCTGAAACTTCATTAT
This sequence comes from Schistocerca americana, assembly GCF_021461395.2. Taxonomy (NCBI): domain Eukaryota; kingdom Metazoa; phylum Arthropoda; class Insecta; order Orthoptera; family Acrididae; genus Schistocerca; species Schistocerca americana. Next base: position 800,810,414 of record NC_060119.1, read on the forward strand.
TCCAAATCAGGTGTTTTATTGTTTGGTAGAAATTGCCTCCCTTCTGTAACCTCCTATTAATTTCGTTAGTCATTCTTCCATCCCTAGATATTTCACTTCCTAAATAAGTGAAACTTTCTACCACTTTGAGGGGTTCTCTATTCAAGGTAATATTTCTGTTGATCCCTTTCTCTCTTCCAAATACCATTACTTCACTCTTATCTTTAATTATTTTTAATCCATACCTTTTCAATATTTCCTGCCACGTATCAAGCTGTAACTGTATATCTACCTCTTTATCACCCCATATTACCATATCATCTGTAAAAATCATCTTTTTGTCTTTTTCTTTTACTATATCTTTAACTGCCCTATTCATTCCCTCCATCACAACATTCAAAAGCGCAGGAGATAGAATACTTCCTTGTTTAAATCCTTCTCTTATTTCGAAGTATTCAGAGTTCCCCAATGGTGTTCTAATTCTACAATTGTGTCCTCTATACATTGTCTTTATAACATTAATGTATCCATCTTCTATATCTATCTTCTTCATTTCTTCCCAGAGTCTTTCCCTGTCAACTGAGTCATATGCCTTTTCTATGTCTATAAAAACCATTATCACCCTTTTATTATATTCCCAACTTTTTTCCATCAGTTGGCGGATAGAAAATATCAGGTCGATCGTGCTTCTTCCTTTCCTTAACCCATGCTGTTCTTCACTCAGCTCCTTTTCTATCTTTTCACTTATTCGATTTAGTAAAATTCTTTCAAAAATCTTGGCTGTATGACTCATAAGGGTTATTCCTCTGTTGGTTTTACAAAGTCTTTTATTGCCTTTCTTGTAGATGGGAACAATGTCTCCTGTTCTCCAGTCGTCAGGTATTGTACTATTTCTCCAAATGCTTGATAGTACTCTATACAGCCACTGCATTCCCACTGGACCTGCTGCTCTTATCATGTCCACTGATACTTCATCAGGTCCTGGGGCTTTCCCCCCATTCATCTTCTTCACAGCTTTTTCCATTTCTTCCCGTGTAATTTGTCCTAATTCTGCTTCCCATCTTCTCTCAATTTCTCCATTATTTGTTGTTTCGTCATGTACCTGCTCCTCAGCGTTTAACAGCTTCTTATAATGTTCTTTCCAGAGGTCTTTTATATTCCCTGGATCTTCAATAATGGTACCGTCCTCTGTTTCCATCTTTACTGGTACTTCAGAAGCCTTCCTTTTATTTTTATCATTTTATAGAACATTTTCTTATTGCTCTTCACATCTTCTTCAAGTTTTTTTTGTAAACTCTTCCCATGCCTTTTTCTTTGCTGTCTCCATTATTTCTTTGCACTTCTTCTTTTCCTCTATATATCATTTATGGTCTTCGTCATTTTTAGTTTTCCACCACTTTCTCCATGCTCCATTTTTTCTTCTAACTACTTGGATTGTGGTATCATCCCACCAACTTGTCTGTCTTATTTTTTTCCTTTCCAGATGTTATGCCACATACTTTTTGTGCTGCTTCGACTAAAGTGTCTTTGAATAAACTCTATTCTTTTTCTACACCACAGAAAACTTCTTCTGGAAATTTTTGTGTGATTAATTCTCTGTACTTCTCAGCACATTCACTCTCCTTCAGTTTCCAATCCCGTATCCTCATCACTTTCTTCTGTTTTCTGTTTTTCACACACTGATTCATTTTCCATTGTCCCACAAGTAATCTATGGTCTCCATCTGCACTCACACTTGGAATTACCTTCACATTTTTTACTTTCTTTCCCCATTCCCTATCTACTAAAATATAATCAATTACACTTTTGGTTCTTCCATCCCAACTGTATCTGGTGATAACATGACTTTCTCTCTTCATAAACCAGCTGTTTGCTATTTTCATTCCATTCCTCTTACACAAATCCAGGAGTCTTCCCCCTTCTTCATTTCTGCCTCCATATCCAAAACATCTACATCTACATCTACATTGATACTCCGCAAGCCACCCAACGGTGTGTGGCGGAGGGCACTTTACGTGCCACTGTCATTACCTCCCTTTCCTGTTCCAGTCGCGTATGGTTCGCGGGAAGAACGACTGTCTGAAAGCCTCCGTGCGCGCTCTAATCTCTCTAATTTTACATTCGTGATCTCCTCGGGAGGTATAAGTAGGGGGAAGCAATATATTCGATACCTCATCCAGAAACGCACCCTCTCGAAACCTGGCGAGCAAGCTACACCGCGATGCAGAGCGCCTCTCTTGCAGAGTCTGCCACTTGAGTTTATTAAACATCTCCGTTACCAAATAACCCTGTGACGAAACGCGCCGCTCTTCTTTGGATCTTCTCTATCTCCTCCGTCAAACCGATCTGGTACGGATCCCACACTGATGAGCAATACTCAAGTATAGGTCGAACGAGTGTTTTGTAAGCCACCTCCTTTGTTGATGGACTACATTTTCTAAGCACTCTCCCAATGAATCTCAACCTGGTACCCGCCTTACCAACAATTAATTTTATATGATCATTCCACTTCAAATCGTTCCGCACGCATACTCCCTGATATTTTACAGAAGTAACTGCTACCAGTGTTTGTTCCGCTATCATATAATCATAAAATAAAGGATCCTTCTTTCTATGTATTCGCAATACATTACATTTGTCTATGTTAAGGGTCAGTTGCCACTCCCTGCACCAAGTGCCTATCCGCCGCAGATCTTCCTGCATTTCGCTACAATTTTCTAATGCTGCAACTTCTCTGTATACTACAGCATCATCCGCGAAAAGCCGCATGAAACTTCCGACACTATCTACTAGGTCATTTATATACACTCCTGGAAATGGAAAAAAGAACACATTGACATCGGTGTGTCAGACCCACCATACTTGCTCCGGACACTGCGACAGGGCTGTACAAGCAATGATCACACGCACGGCACAGCGGACACACCAGGAACCGCGGTGTTGGCCGTCGAATGGCGCTAGCTGCGCAGCATTTGTGCACCGCCGCCGTCAGTGTCAGCCAGTTTGCCGTGGCATACGGAGCTCCATCGCAGTCTTTAACACTGGTAGCATGCCGCGACAGCGTGGACGTGAACCGTATGTGCAGTTGACGGACTTTGAGCGAGGGCGTATAGTGGGCATGCGGGAGGCCGGGTGGACGTACCGCCGAATTGCTCAACACGTGGGGCGTGAGGTCTCCACAGTACATCGATGTTGTCGCCAGTGGTCGGCGGAAGGTGCACGTGCCCGTCGACCTGGGACCGGACCGCAGCGACGCACGGATGCACGCCAAGACCGTAGGATCCTACGCAGTACCGTAGAGGACCGCACCGCCACTTCCCACCAAATTAGGGACACTGTTGCTCCTGGGGTATCGGCAAGGACCATTCGCAACCGTCTCCATGAAGCTGGGCTACGGTCCCGCACACCGTTAGGCCGTCTTCCGCTCACGCCCCAACATCGTGCAGCCCGCCTCCAGTGGTGTCGCGACAGGCGTGAATGGAGGGACGAATGGAGACGTGTCGTCTTCAGCGATGAGAGTCTCTTCTGCCTTGGTGCCAATGATGGTCGTATGCGTTTTTGGCGCCGTGCGGGTGAGCGCCACAATCAGGACTGCATACGACCGAGGCACACAGGGCCAACACCCGGCATCATGGTGTGGGGAGCGATCTCCTGCACTGGCCGTACACCACTGGTGATCGTCGAGGGGACACTGAATAGTGCACGGTACATCCAAACCGTCATCGAACCCATCGTTCTACCATTCCTAGACCGGCAAGGGAACCTGCTGTTCCAACAGGACAATGCACGTCCGCATGTATCCCGTGCCACCCAACGTGCTCTAGAAGGTGTAAGTCAACTACCCTGGCCAGCAAGATCTCCGGATCTGTCCCCCATTGAGCATGTTTGGGACTGGATGAAGCGTCGTCTCACGCGGTCTGCACGTCCAGCACGAACGCTGGTCCAACTGAGGCGCCAGGTGGAAATGGCATGGCAAGCCGTTCCACAGGACTACATCCAGCATCTCTACGATCGTCTCCATGGGAGGATAGCAGCCTGCATTGCTGCGAAAGGTGGATATACACTGTACTAGTGCCGACATTGTGCATGCTCTGTTGCCTGTGTCTATGTGCCTGTGTTTCTGTCAGTGTGATCATGTGATGTATCTGACCCCAGGAATGTGTCAATAAAGTTTCCCCTTCCTGGGACAATGAATTCACGGTGTTCTTATTTCAATTTCCAGGAGTGTATATTGTGAAAAGCAATGGTCCCATAACACTCCCCTGTGGCACGCCAGAGGTTACTTTAACGTCTGTAGACGTCTCTCCATTGATAACAACATGCTGTGTTCTGTTTGCTAAAAACTCTTCAATCCAGCCACACAGCTGGTCTGATATTCCGTAGGCTCTTACTTTGTTTATCAGGCGACAGTGCGAGACTGTATCGAACACCTTCCGGAAGTCAAGAAAAATAGCATCTACCAGGGAGCCTGTATCTAATATTTTCTGGGTCTCATGAACAAATAAGGCGAGTTGGGTCTCACACGATCGCTGTTTCCGGAATCCATGTTGATTCCTACATAGTAGATTCTGGGTTTCCAGAAATGACATGATACGCGAGCAAAAAACATGTTCTAAAATTCTACAAGAGATCGACGTAAGAGATATAGGTCTATAGTTTTGCGCATCTGCTCGACGACCCTTCTTGAAGACTGGGACTATCTGTGCTCTTTTCCAATCATTTGGAACCCTCCGTTCCTCTAGAGACTTGCGGTACACGGCTATTAGAAGGGGGGCAAGTTCTTTCGCGTACTCTGTGTAGAATCGAATTGGTATCCCGTCAGGTCCAGTGGACTTTCCTCTATTGAGTGATTCAAGTTGCTTTTCTATTCCTTGGACACTTATTTCGATGTCAGCCATTTTTTCGTTTGTGCGAGGATTTAGAGAAGGAACTGCAGTGCGGTCTTCCTCTGTGAAACAGCTTTGGAAAAGGTGTTTAGTATTTCAGCTTTACGCGTGTCATCCTCTGTTTCAATGCCATCATCATCCCGTAGTGTCTGGATATGCTGTTTCGAGCCACTTACTGATTTAACGTAAAACCAGAACTTCCTAGGATTTTCTGTCAAGTCGGTACATAGAATTTCACTTTCGAATTCAATGAATGCTTCACGCATAGCCCTCCTTACGCTGACTTTGACATCGTTTAGCTTCTGTTTGTCTGAGAGGTTTTGGCTGCGTTTAAACTTGGAGTGGAGCTCTCTTTGCTTTCGCAGTAGTTTCCTAGCTTTGTTGTTGTACCACGGTGGGTTTTTCCCGTCCCTCACAGTTTTACTCGGCACGTACCTGTCTAAAACGCATTTTACGATTGCCTTGAACTTTTTCCATAAACACTCAACATTGTCAGTGTCGGAACAGAAATTTTCGTTTTGATCTGTTAGGTAGTCTGAAATCTGCCTTCTATTACTCTTGCTAAACAGATAAACCTTCCTCCCTTTTTTTATATTCCTATTAACTTCCATATTCAGGGATGCTGCAACGGCCTTACGATCACTGATTCCCTGTTCTAAACGTACAGAGTCGAAAAGTTCGGGTATGTTTGTTATCAGTAGGTCCAAGATGTTATCTCCACGAGTCGGTTCTCTGTTTAATTGCTCGAGGTAATTTTCGGATAGTGCACTCAGTATAATGTCACACGATGATCTGTCCCTACCACCCGTCCTAAACATCTGAGTGTCCCAGTCTATATCTGATAAATTTAAATCTCCACCTAAGACTATAACATGCTGAGAAAATTTATGTGAAATGTATTCCAAATTTTCTCTCAGTTGTTCTGCCACTAATGCTGCTGAGTAGGGAGGTCGGTAAAAGGAGCCAATTATTAACCTAGTTCGGTTGTTTAGTGTAACCTCCACCCATAATAATTCACAGGAACTATCCACTTCTACTTCACTACAGGATAAACTACTACTAACAGCGACGAACACTCCACCACCGGTTGCATGCAATCTATCCTTTCTAAACACCGTCTGTACCTTTGTAAAAATTTCGGCAGAATTTATCTCTGGCTTAAGCCAGCTTTCTGTACCTATAACGATTTCAGCTTCGGTGCTTTCTATCAGCGCTTGAAGTTCCGGTACTTTACCAACGCAGCTTCGACAGTTGACAATTACAATACCGATTGCTGCTTGGTCCCCGCATGTCCTGACTTTTCCCCGCACCCGTTGAGGCTGTTGCCCTTTCTGTACTTGCCCAAGGCCATCTAACCTAAAAAACCGCCCAGCCCACGCCACACAACCCCTGCTACCCGTGTAGCCGCATGTTGCGTGTAGTGGACTCCTGACCTATCCAGCGGAACCCCAAACCCCACCACCCTATAGCGCAAGTCGAGGAATCTGCAGCCCACACGGTCGCAGAACCGTCTCAGCCTCTGATTCAGACCCTCCACTCGGCTCTGTACCAAAGGTCCGCAGTCAGTCCTGTGGACGATGCTGCAGATGGTGAGCTCTGCTTTCATCCCGCTAGCGAGACTGGCAGTCTTCACCAAATCAGATAGCCGCCGGAAGCCAGAGAGGATTTCCTCCGATCCATAGCGACACACATCATTGGTGCCGACATGAGCGACCACCTGCAGATGGGTGCACCCTGTACCCTTCATGGCATCCGGAAGGACCCTTTCCACATCTGGAATGACTCCCCCCGGTATGCACACGGAGTGCACATTGGTTTTCTTCCCCTCTCTTGCTGCCATTTCCCTAAGGGGCCCCATTACGCGCCTGACGTTGGAGCTCCCAATTACCAGTAAGCCCACCCTCTGCAACTGCCCGGATCTTGCAGACTGAGGGGCAACCTCTGGAACAGAGGTCTTACCTGTGCTTTAAAATCTCCCATCACTATATTAGCACTCTCTATATGGTTTTCTAACACATTTTCAAAGTCCATCTTCTCTTCTTCGCTACATCCCACTTGAGGTGCATAAATCTGGATTACTCTTATTGTTTCTTTTTGGAATCTCAGGTTTAAGATTATGATTCTGTCTGATATATATCTCACATTTTCAATATAGCTTTGTACATTCTTATTCACCATCACTGCCACACCATTTCTTCCGGACCTGTTATTCCCACTCCAGTACAGTTTTCCTCCTCCTCTGAAATTCTTCCTCTGAAATTCTTTTCCCTTCCACTGTTTCGCTTAATCCCAATATATCTAACTTCCTCTCTGTTAGTACATCTGTCATTTCTTCCATTTTTCCATTGAGGATTAATATATTAAGGGTGCCAATATTTAGGTTTCATCTTCTTGTACTGATGAATATCATCACGTCTCCCATCATTTGTACCAGTATTTTAGGAAGCGGTGGGGTCAAAGCCTGAGTGGTTCATTCCGAGCCTCATCTGTGTTTTGAAAGCAATATATGAAGACTTTCCTACTGGCTTGCTAGGCCTAATGCAAGAAAGGATTTTCTGTTGGGGTTGTCTCCCTTAGCCTTTGGAGTTTCTCCTCCACCACAAGGCAGTGGTTCCCTTCTCATTTAATCCCCAGAAAGGAGGGTTGCCTCATCTGCCAGCTACGCCATTCTGAAGTCTTCCTTCTCCTCCGAGGCTACCATTAAAGTCAAATATGCACTATACTTACGTATAGAGTCAATAGTTTTCTCAACAGTCAATAGTTTTGTCAGTAGAGGCTCATATGTTTTGCTGATTCCAAGTCCCTTCGAATTTTATCTAATAATTCATCGATAAAACATTAACTTAAATCAGGACTGAGACGAGTTTAAGTTCACAAAATTGTTTTTTACGTTATTGAAGAAGATCATTTATATTGCTTATGCGACTTGATGTGTTGAGCGAGTGATTAAGAAAAATATTCTTTAAAATACACTTCTCCTTGATAGTAATAAGGTAAATACACACCCACATGCATGTTTATTGCAACAGTCTCAATAAACGAAACCACTGTATTTTCTTAGAAATACGTTTCCCTCAATCTATTTCGATCAAGTGCTAGTAGGTGCCATAACTATAAATTTATATTGGGTTAGATAGAGCAGCAATCAGTCGTGGAATTAAGTTGCTTTAATATGACATTTATAGTCACAACGCAGATCAGATTTCGACTTTTTTTTCCTTTATTGTAATTTTCATACCTGTACAGATACATAGGTAGGCTGGCAGCAGCATCGTACGCTGCTCTTCAGCCTTCGATTTTCCAATGATGAAAAAACAGTAAGAAGATACATAATAGTTAGAGTGATGGGTAAAAAAATAGTAGACATACAAAAACACAAAACACGGAGCCATTCACACTCGACGAAAATTACTCTGAAACACGTTGGCACGGCGCACAAACATTGATGATTCGACAGCACAGGTGAACATAGGAGTGTGGCGGTGAACACTAACACAAACACGACGGCACACACACGAGAAACTGATGGCGATGATCTCTGGCGCGCAAATATCCACGTAACGTGTGCGAGTCTGGGGATCTGCCAAGAGGGGAAGAGGGGTAAGGGGGAGGGAGGGGGAAGAGCAGAAATGCCAATGGCAGAGGAGATGGGAGGAGGAGTAGGGGGACAGGGTAGGGGAAGCCCCGGAGAGGAGTCGGGAGAAAGGGAGGAGGGAGGGAAGAGGTAGAGAAGGGAGAGAGGGTGCCCAAAGGAAACAAACACAGGGAGAGGGAGGGAGGATCAAGGTTAGTAGGAGGGGTAGATGGAGGGGAGGAGGGCATCATCAGGGAGGGGGAGCTGGCGGAAGCCACCTTAGGAGGGGGTGTGGAGAGTGGAGAGATGGAGAGCAGGTGGGTTGGTTGGTTGTTTTGGGGAAGGAGACCAGACAGCGAGGTCATCGGTCTCATCGGATTAGGGAAGGACGGGGAAGGAAGTCGGCCGTGCCCTTTGAAAGGAACCATCCCAGCATTTGTCTGGAGTGATTTAGGGAAATCACGAGCAGATGGGACATGGAAGTACAGGCGCGGCAGCGGGCAGGGGTGGGTGAGGATGGGAGAGACCAGCGGCTGAGGAGGATCGAGTTTGCGGGAGGTGTAGAGGGTCTGTATCCGTTCGAGGTAAATGAGGAGGTGTGGGAAGGGAATTAGGTTGTACAGGATCCGCATGGGGGAGGGGAGACGGATGCAATAGGCGAGGCGAAGAGCATGGCGTTCCAGGATCTGAAGGGATTTGTAAAAGGTAGGGGGAGCGGAGTGTTGGTGGAGAAGGAGGGAGAGGTTCCCGGCCTTGAGGAGGGAAGGATCGGGATGAGAGAGGACGTACTTGTAGGAAGAGGGAGGGGAGGAGGAGGAGCAGGAGGAGGGGGAGGGAGCAGGGCCAGGTGGGGAGACATACATGGCATCCAGGGGGGGGGGTGGAGGATGGGCCTTTATGGGAGCGGAGGAGGTGGTGGTGCCACTAGGGCGTTTAAGGGTGGCAGAAGGGTGGGTGGTGACATGAGAGACAGGAGCTATAGGGAATTGGCAGGAAGTGGCAGGTCCCGGCATGGATGTAGTAGTTGGCACCAGAGATGGTGATGGTGAAGGCGGCGGCGACGGCGGCGGCGATGGTGAAGGGGGTGATGGCGAAGGCGATGGGGAGAGCTGGGCATGGGCAGTGGCCCGACGTGCCACCACCCTAGCTGGAGCTGCAGTGACAGGCTGGGGGAGTGGGAGGAAAGGATCAGAGGTAGAGGAGCGGGAGGAAGAAGCTGGGGAGGGGGCGACAAAGAGCGAGGGTGAAGGGAGAGTTAGAAGAGGAGGGATGGAAAGAGGGGGGGGGGGGCGACTGGGCACACCATGTAATGGTGGTGGTGGCAGTGGAGGGCGAAGTATACACTATGGCAGTGGTGGTAGTAGTGGCAGTGGTGGTGGGGGCTGACATGACGACAGGGATGAACTAAAACAGTACAGGATGAAAAGGAGAGGAAAAAACCGGGGACGGACGAAGACAGATGAAGACGAGAGTCCCACGCTGCTGGCGCTGGCGTAGGCTGACAGGAACGCCGCAGCTGCTGCTGCTGCGGATGGGGCCAGGGCCGCTGCTGCTCCTGATGCTGCTGGCTGCACTGCTGCTGCAGGCTGGACTGCTGCTGCAGGCTGGACCGCTGCTGCTAGCTGGCTGGCTGGCTGGCTGGACCGCTGCTCCTGCTGCTCCCACTGCTCCCGCTGCTGCTGCTGCTGCTGCTCGGCTGGACTGCTGCTGCTCGGCTGGCTGGCTGGCACCTGCAACCCTAACGCTTCGATTAGTGCACGAAAACATAAATCGAAGGCCGGTACTCGTAGCGAGGTACCGCCAGAGATGCGCAGATTTCGACCTGTGTCGGGTCATTATCAATCCTAAAACAAATACAATGTGATTTACTAAAGTTATAAGTCCATCACATCGTTGTCTTTTACTGTTAACATTGCATACCAGTGCGGAATTGTAGCAGTTGTTTGTGCTCAAGTGAATGCTTACACAGTTCAACCATTACTGTCGTAAAATTATATGTTGGTTTCACATTACACATCAGTTTTGCGTGTGGCGCCCTCTATGAGCTGCAACTGAAGTTACAGTTTTGACGACATTTTTGTAATATTTATGTTGTACAGTAACTAAGTAGTAACATGAAATTATTATGAGTAAAACTATGTAAAAATTACAATTCTTACTTTTTCTCATGTCTGTTTTTTTTCTATGTTGTTATTTTTAAATCTGGTACAGGCAGGCCATCAGCGGCAGAGTAGGCTGCTCTTTGGCCACTGAGAATGCAAAAGATACAAATGAAGACAATTAGAGAAAAAAAATACGGTGGATATATAAATGGAGGCATACACTTTTAAAATATATGGAGCCGTTCACGGGCGTAGAGTCCAAGATCAAATTTGTTCAGACACTTGGATACACACAGAGACGAAAATTGTCACACGCGAACGGAGGAGCACAAAACGAATAACACTGAAACACCTGAGCACGAACGACGGCACACACAGAAACACGAGGCGATGATCTCCGGTGCGCGAATGTTCACTGAGCGTGTACGAGTCCGGGGATCTGCCAAGAGAGGAGGAGGGGTGTGGGAGAGGGAGAGGGGAGGGCAGAGATGCCAAGGGCGGAGGAGATAGGGGTGAGGAAGGGAGGGGGGAGGGGGGGTTGGGGAAGCCTGGGGCAAGAGGGGTGGAGGATGGGGGGATGGAGGGAAAAGGAGAGGGAAGGGAGGGAGGGGAGGGAGGGGAGGGAGGGTGCCCAAAGGGAAAAACGCTGGAAGGCAGAGGGGAGGATCAAAGTTGGTAGGAGGGGTAGATGGAGGGGAGGAGGGCATCATCAGGGAGGGGGAGCTGCTGGAAGCCACCTTGGGAGAGGGTAAGGAGGGTGGAGAGGTGGAGACTGGGTGGGACAAGGGAATACAAGCACAGCAGCGGGCAGGGGTGGGAGAGGATGGGTGAGAGAAGCGGGTGAGGAGGATCGAGTTTACGGGAAGTGTAGAGGATCCGTATCTGTTTGAGGAAAAGGAGGAGGTGGGGAAATGGAATTAGATCGTACAGGATCTGTATGGGGGAGGGGAGATGGATGCGATATGCAAGGCGGAGAGCATGGCATTCAAGGATCTGAAGGGATTTATAAAAGGTAGGGGGGGCGGAGATCCAGGCCATGTGGGCATAACAGAGGATAGGGCAGATGAGGGATTTATAGGTGTGGAGTATGGTGTAGGGGTCCAGACCCCAGGTACGGCCGGAAAGGAGCTTGAGGAGATGGAGTCAAGAGAGGCGACGGTCAAGGGTGACGCCAAGGTACTTAAGGGTGGGGGTGAGGGCGATAGGATGGTCATAGATGGTTAGATAGAAATCGAGGAAGCGGAAGGAAGGGGTGGTTTTGCCTACAATGATCGCCTGGGTTTTGGAGGGATTGACATTGAGCAACCACTGGTTGCACCAAGCGGTGAACCAGTCAAGATGGGATTGGAGAAGGTGTTGGGAACGCTGCAGGGTGGGGGCAAGGGCAAGGCAGGCGGTGTCATTGGCAAACTGGAGAAGGTGGATGGGGGGTGACGGCGGCGGCATATCCGCCGTATACAAAAGGTACAGAAGGAGGGAGAGGACGGAGCCTTGGGGCACACTGGCGGAGGGGAAAAAAGGTGGAGGAATCCGTGTTATGCATGGTGACGTAGGAAGGACGGTGGGAGAGAAAGGAGCCGATCAGACAGACATAGTTAATGGGAAGGGCGAAGGTTTGGAGCTTGAAGAGGAGACCAGAATGCCATATGTGGTCATAGGCACGTTCGAGGTCCAGGGAGAGGAAGATTGCAGAGCGACGGGAATTAAGCTGCTCGGAAAGGAGATGAGTGAGGTGAAGGAGAAGGTCATCAGAAGAGAAGGACGGCCGAAAGCCACACTGGGTAACGGGAAGGAGGTGGTGCTGGCGGAGATGCTGGTGGATGCATCGGGTGAGGATGGATTCCAGGACCTTGCTGAAGACCGAGGTAAGGCTGATGGGAAGTTAGGAGGAGATGGCGGACGGCAGTTTATCGGGTTTAAGGAACCTCGGGATGTGGGAGGTTTTCCACAGGTCGGGGTAGTAGCCAGTGGACAGGACTACATTGTAGAGCCTGGCCAGGGTGGAGGGGAAAGAGACAGGAGCTTCACGAAGGTGGCGAAGGTGGCGGTAGGTGACACGATTGTGACCAGGAGTGGTGTTGCGTTTAGTGCGGAGTGTAGCAATGAGATCCTGTGTAGTGATAGGGGCATTGAGTTCCGTGTGTGCAATGTTGTCCAAGTACTGGAAACCAGGTGCGAGGGGAGGGACAGAGGTGGCAGTACGATCGCGGACATTCAGGAAGAGGGAGTAATCGTACTGGGGATCATCGGGGATGGAAAAGACATCGGAGAGGTAGGAGGCAAAGTGATTGGCCTTACTAAGGGTGTCAGGGAAGGGGTGATCATCATGGAGAAGAGGATAGTAGGGGGAGGGTTTAGTTCCAGTAAGGCAACGGAAGGCTGACCAGAACTTGGACGAGTTTATAGGTAGGGTAGCATTTAAACGGGTGCATGTCTGTCGCCAGTCCCGGCGTTTCCTAGCCGCGAGCAAATTTCGAATTTGTCACTGGAGTTGCCGGTGGCGTCATAGTGTGTGGAGGAAGGCACGGTAGAGACGGCGGGATTCACGGAGGAGGAGGACGGCCTGTGGGGGTAAGGTAGGACGGTGGGGGTGGATGGCGACAGTAGTGGCGTGGCCCGCCACGGCCTCAGACAAGGTCTGCTGGAGAAAGGAGGCGGTATGGGTGAAACGGTGAGGAGGACAAGGAGATGGTCACTGCCAATAGGCTCCAGGACATCCACTGTTATGCGGCCAAGGAGGTTAGGGGAGGAGAGGATGACGTCGGGAGTGGAGTTGGATTCGGGACGGGTGTGCTGGGGCATGGGGACGAGGTCGCCTTGAAGGGAGGAGAGGAACCAATGACACCGCCGTAACTGGGCGGCGGAACGACTATGGATGGTGAGGTCGGTGGCGATCACGTAGGAGGAGAAGGTACGGTCAATGTGGGAGAGGAAGTCGAAAGGAATAGGGGCGTTAGGGCGGACATATATGGTGGCGCAGGTGACGGTAATGCCGGGGAAGAAGAGACTAAGGATCAGGTCTTCGGTGGGGTCTCATGTCTGTAATGTGCTAGATGTTTAAAATTACTGTAGCACGTAACAGTGACAGTTACGCGTCATGGGCTAAAATTAATTATAAAACTGATATGGCTACGTAAAGTACATTACAGGAAGTATTGCATATTTTGTCGTGTTGGGACCTGTCTTAACTTAATTAGTTGTTACTTGACAAAAGATATAATGTGAATTTTATTTATAAAATGCACTTTGTTGGCGCTAGTAGCGCTTGTAAGCATCATTTCAATATGTCGCACTTAGTGGCCGAGAAATAAGAACAATATGATAAAGCGTGATTTGAACATTTATTTTGATAAATGACAGTTTTACGTATTAATTGTTGCTAATGGTTACCCTCATGAGTTTGTGTGTTATTATAATGCAATAAGTTATGTAAATATAGTGTTATGAAAGTGGTACTCGTTTAGATCTTATGCAAGTGGCTGCTACATAATGACGTGAGGTTGCGACTAAACTTTGAGACCCCCTGCGTCGAATTTTTCACTGCTTTCAAGTAGGCAATTTTCATTATGACCTGATCATTGATCAGGTTACACTTTTTATTTCTTTGGTGGCAATACGACCAGTGGTAGACAGCAGGGACAGTCGATTTTATAAGGTTGCGAAAAAGTGTCTGCGGTTTCTTAAAACCAACTACAAATTCCACAGTCAAAACTCTATAAAAAACAGTACTAAGTTAGCGAAGAAAATCAGAAATACACCAATAACAGATGAAATGAAATTGGTTTTTCTAGACATTGTGAACTTATATACAAACACACCTATTGACGAAACTGTACAGGTAATCTACTGCAATTTACTAGAGCAAAATATGCTTTCAAAAAGGGAAATTGAGGAGTTCATTGGGTTATTGAAGCTAATTTTGGAATTTAACTATTTTAAATTTAATGGTACAGTTTATTCTAAAAAAAATGGTGTTAGTGTGGGGAGCTCAATATCTGGTATACTAGCGGACATATTTATAAACCATCTTGAGAACAAATTCTTTACAGAAAACCCATTATGAGCAGCAAAAAATTATATATTAGTGTAGATACGTACATAACACACTGTTGTTAGTAAAAGGGAATGAAGAAGTAATTGACAACATACTATCCACTTTGAATAGTTGGCATGAATCAATGACGTTTACTGGTGAAATTCAGATAAATGGTTCCATAAAGTTTCTAGATTTATCAGTCCAGACAAAGAATGGTAGGCACACATTTGGCATCTTTCGCAAAAAAAAAAAAAAACATGCCCAGATGGCATTGCAGACTACACATTAAACCATCCCATTCAACATAAAAAGGCGTTTTTTAATTTCGCATTTAATCGTGTATTTGCCAGTCAGTTGTCAAAAGAAGAACATGACAATGAAATGGCAACTATAAAATATATCGCTAAAGTGAATAATTATCCTAACACATTTGTCGATATGATATATAGGAATGTAGAGAAAAAATGTAATGAGATAAATACCTTGATACCAAAAGAAAGTACAAAATTTGTCACCTTGTCTTACTATGGGAAATGAGGATGAGAATTGCATCGATTTTCAGAAAATACAAATTGAAAGTAGCCTTTGGAACAACAAATAACTTAGGATGTATCTTACAACATACTGTAGATGTAAAAAATGTACTTGATTCATCTGGGGTTTATAAAAGTGATTGTCCTGATTGTGGAGCATGTTACGTAGGTCAGACAGGGAGGAGACTGGAAACTAGGTTCAAGGAACATGTTGCTCTAGAAAGAAAAGACACAGGAAAGAAATCAAGTCTGGCTGCACATTTATTGTCAACTAAACATAGATTGCCAATGTTAACGTCAAATGTAAGGTTGCTACATACAGGCGAGAAGGGTGGACTCCTCGATCTTCTTGAGGAGATGGAGATATTTTGCCACCCTCCCCCTCCCTGATGATGCCCTCCTCCTCTCCATCTACCCCTCCTACCAACTTTGATCCTCCCTCCCTCTTCCTGTGTTTGTTCCTATGGGCACCCTCTCTCCCTTCTCTCCCCCTTCCCTCCCTGTTCCCTTTCTCCCCACTCCTCCTCCAGGCTTCCCCCACCCGCATTCCTCAACTCCTCCTACCATCTCCTCTGCCATTGACATCTTTGCTCACCCCTCTCCCTCCCCCTCCCCCTTCTTCCCCTCTCGGCAGGTCCCCGGACTCGCACACGCTACGTGGACATTCGCGCGCCGGAGATCATCGCCATCCGTTTCTCGTTTGTGTGCCATCACGCTCCATCGTTCACATGTCCCATCGACATCATCAGTGTTTGTGCGTCGTGTCGATAGTTTGTAGTGTGGTTATTCGTCGAGTGTGAACGGCTTCATGTTTTTTATGTTACTGTGTCTACTGGTTTTTACCCGTCAAATTGTTCAATCTCTTTTGTGTCTTCTATATGTTTTCTCGTTGTTAACTCTGAGGCTGAAGAGCAACATAAGGTGCTGCTGCCAGCCTACCTGTTGTACAGGTGTTGAAATTACAATAAAGGAAAAAAAAGTCGAAATCTGATCTGTGTTGTGACTATAAATGTCATATTAAAGCAACTTAATTCCACGACTGATTGCTGCTCTACCTAACCCAATATAACCACAGTCGTTGCGTGCACCCACCCCATGGAGGGAAACTTGATAAAAATTTATAATTCTACACAAAAATTTATAATTCTAATTCATTAGATCCTGCACAGTACAGAATTCAGTCACTTTCCTTTGTCGATGATAATGAAAAATGTTTCACTGACAAATGACTTCATAATACAAACGTGGGAAGGAAATGGTTTAGTGATACGTTGTGCCCGTATTTTAAACACAGTTCTACAGAGCAACGTCCTACTCACGATTCCTTAATTTTTTCTCTATTAAAATGCTGATTGATATAAACGTCTGAGGCGACTGCGGCGTCAGAACCAAAGGAGCGAAGGATAGTAGGGGTGCAGAGGAAAGTATATCGCTGCACAGCTCAAGTAGAATATTTCGTATCACTCACCACAGATAGCAAGAATACTATGAACTTCACAGAGTGTTACAAAATTCATGAAATTATTCATACTATGCATTTTTTATATAATTCACAAAAAAAATCAGTAAAAGATGTTGTCATGGAACTTATTCTGATATATGTAGGGAAACCAGGAAAACTATATAATATACATTTAAAATATTATTATATCAAAAATGGCTTTGAATGTCCATTTGCTCCCCAAATGGCCAAAACAAGCAAATATGCTTGCAACATGCGTTTGCAACCTCATGGTACTGACAGAGAGAGATTTCTATAGGTTCGCTTGTGGTAATCAAACTTTTTAAGAATTGAACCCAGACGTTGGAGACCCAGAGGTCTCTCCTTGGGAGGATGGGGAAGGGGGAGGGGAAGAGAGGGGAGAGGAAAAACCACGAAATGCAGCGTATTGTCATAGGGGAGGGAGGAGTCTCATTCCTCAGTCCTTCAGTGTTGTAAATCTCATGTGGTCGGATTATTTATCTTAGCTAAGGTTTTAACTCACGTTCACAAAAACCAGTAACAGTGTGAGAAACTTTATTTATTCGGATGTGGAGGACTTTTCATGTTAGTTCATAAATCGTTGACTGCAGACAGTCGTATTTCCTAGTCTGTCGACCGCTGCTCTTAAGAAACGTTTCGTATTTCAATTTTGTATGCGCACATGAATAATTTTAATGACTTCCTCGAAAAGCGATAAATTTTACACACTAAATTTTCCTTAAAATATGGGAATGGGTACAACAGTCACATGAAATGTTTTCTTTAATTATGAAGGCTGTCGCTAATGACGTGATTTTCCTTTAGTCTTTGGTGAAACACTGGCAGTCTACAGTCAGCTTACAACTAAGAAGCTCTGAATAAGCCATTAACTTGAGCGAACACATTTATCAGAAACGCAACGAATCGGAGAGCTACTTAACACTTCTTGTTGCGAGCAATACGGTTGGGCTATAAAATACAGGAGAGTTACAGAGGCGCCTCCATCGCATCTAGCGGCGAGCGCAGCACGGCAGAGACAGTAAATAAGCGTGCTGTTGGTAGCTGTGGCGGCGTGTTCTGCTCGCGGCCGCCGCCGCCGCCTCCACCGCCTCGCGCTGTCGGATCGTAAATCGCGCCCAGCTAGGCTGAGCGTGCGGGCGATATGCGCGCCTCTGACGTCAGCAGGAGATGGGCCTCTCGATAGCAGCTGCCTGACGGCACAGTGACGAAAACCTTTCGGAAGAAGTCATCTGCACCTCCAGGTTCACGTTTGGATCGTAATGCTGGAACATTTTAGCACAAAAATCAGTATCGTTGGTGATAACACTGATATTCGTAGTGCGTACAATCTTGGATGTAAAAAAAAGAATCCAGTACTTCTAGTCATAGTCTGTAACTCAGTGACATCGTATTTAAATACGCTGCTGGTTGTTGTGAAATCACTTTTGATACACATCAGCGAGCATGGCAGTTTTCATATCAGCTGTAATGACTGTAGAGTATGATGACCTCTAAACGTAGAGCAGCACCATACTTTTTACACTGCCAAGCATTTTCACTTCTTTTTTCTCTGCGACTACAGCTGGTTGTTTGACGCGACTAGGTTCGCCGGCCGCTGTGGCCGAGCGGTTCTAGGCGCTTCAGTCTGGAACCGCGCTGCTGCAACGGTCGCAGGTTCGAATCCTGCCTCGGGCGACTTAGTTAAGGTCGTGTGGGGCTCCAAGCTCTGATAAGACCCTTCTTACGTAATACATTGACAGAAAGAAAGTAGCATCACCAAGAAGCAGTTGTGCGACATAAATGAAAATAAGTAGGTGTTCCTACATCTCACCGATGTCTGTTCAAATTTAGGTCCACTATGAAGATGTAAATTGGGTTTGCTTTAAATACACCGTGATCCGCAATTATCTTTGAGATTGGATCAGTTAGTGTTAGTCAAGAATGTCTTTAAGGCGTCAAAGGCGCCAACATCTTCACTTAGTTTGAACGAGGTCGTGTAATAGGGATACGAGAAGCTGGGTGTTACTTCTGCGATATTGGAAAATGACTTGGCAGTAATGCAGGCATTGAATATGATTGCTGGCAGCGGTGGTCACGAGAATGTACGGTCGCAAGAAGACCGGGCTCCAGACAGCCTATCGAGCGAGGTGGCGCAGTGGTTAGCACACTGGACTCGCATTCAGGAGGACGACGGTTCAATCCCGCCTCCGGCCATCCTGATTTAGGTTTTCCGTGATTTCCCTAAATCGCTTCAGGCAAATGCCGGGATGGTTCCTTTGAAAGGGCACGGCCGATTTCCTTCCCCATCCTTCCCTCACCCGAGCTTGCGCTCCGTCTCTACTGACCTCGTTGTCGACGGGACGTAAAACACTAATCTCCTCCTCCTCCAGACAGCCACGTGGCCCTAGCGAGAGAAAAGACCACCGTATTCGGCGTATAGCTCTGGCGTATCGTACTGCATTTGCAGCAGTAATTTGAGCAGCAGTTCTCATCACAGTGACACAACGAACACTTACAAATCGGTTACTTCAAGGACAGTTCCGAGCCAAAAGTCTTGTGGCGTGCATTCCAAACCACTACTGTTTGCGGCTGCAGTGGTGTGAAGCAAATGCTCATTTGATGGCAGGGTGTAGGTCTGATGAAATCCGGATCTGCCTTTGTGCTAGTGGTGGCCGGTGTTGGTTATAAGGAGGCCAACTGAGGACGTACAACCAACCTGTCTGTGTGTTAGACGCACTGGGCCTACACCTGGAGTTACGGCCTCGGGTTCGATTTCGTATGACTGAAGGACCACTCTCGTGGTTATCCCACTCACCCTGGCTGAAAATCTGTACGTCAACGTGGCTATTCAGCCTGTTGTACTGCCATTCGTGAACAGCATTCTAGGAATTGTTTTCATCAGGATAACGCTCTCCCATGTAACGCTGTTGTAATCCAGCCTGCTATACAGAGTGTCGACAGGTTACCTTGACCTACTCTATCACCATATCTGTCAATAATCGAGTATATAGGGAACATCATCGGACGGCAAACAGCGCAACTGCCCCTGTATTGATCGACCAAGTGCAACGGGCATGGAACTCTAAGCGCCGGCCGCGGTGGCTGAGTGGTTCTAGGCGCTTCAGTCCGGAACCGTGTGACTGCTACGGTCGCAGGTTCGAATCCTGCCTCGGACATGGATGTGTGTGATGTCCTTAGGTTAGTTAGGTTTAAGTAGTTCTAAGTTCTAGGGGACTGATGACCTCAGATGTTAAGTCCCATAGTGCTCAGAGCCATGTTTTTGGAACTCTAAGCCACAAACTGACATCCGGTATCTTTACAACACAGTGCATACACGTTTGTATGCTTGCGTTCTACCTTCTGGTGGTTACGCGAGTTATTTATGTGGCAGCATTTCACATTTGCAATGGCTTGTCTCGCGCTTACGTTATCCTGTGATCACGCAATGTTAATCACTTAAATAAGTTACCTAGACTAATGTATTCGAAAAATTTGATTACTCTGCATCAGTTATTTTTTGGTGTTGCCATTTTTTCCGTCACCGTACATGCTAATTTTTCTGTGTTCTTCTACTGTAATACCGTATAACACGTGAAATTTTTTGGTTTATCATTCCTCCTGTTTGATGCGGCCGGCCTCAACTTCACCCCCTGTGGCAGCTTCTGCATCTCACAGTAGCGCTTAAACCTAATGTCCTCATCTACTGGGTATCCTTCAGTCCCCGTCTTCCTCTACAGTTTCTATCCTCTACATATCCCTTTATTGACACGGAAATAATTACGTGATGTTGTAAGATGACTGTATCCTCAGAGACCTGAGATGTCACGTATCCTCAGAGACCTTATATGTCACCTCACAGTTTTGTTAACGCACAGATGATTCAAATGGTTCAAATGGTTCTGAGCACTATGGGATTTAACATATGAGGTCATCAGTCCCCTAGAACTTAGAACTACTTAAACCGAACCAACCTAAAGATATCACACACATCCATGACCGAGGCAGCATTCGAACCTGCGACCGTAGCGGTCGTGCGGTTCCAGACTGAAGCGCCTAGAACCACTCGGCCACAGTGGCTGGCCACAGATGACTAAATGTTCTTTATACGTAAGGATGAATCTAAGTTTGTCCCTGAACTCAATGTCTCTTTGATGCAAATGTCTGATTATAAAAGTACGCCAAAGAAAAGAAATTTTCCTCTGGCGGTCACATGAAAGACTCATGTTTTGTTGCTTCGTTGCTATCAACCCCTGCGGGCTCTTCACATGAATACGGTGTGTGTCACAGGTGGCCACATCCGAGGGAAGTGACGTTACCTCAGTGTGGATTAGTCAGTAGCAGTGAAGAATCGACATCGGATGATGTGGAGTCCACATGAACATTGAGCAAACGTGTGGGATAGGGTATCCAGAGGGCAAGAAAGATGCGAGTATTGCTAAGTAAAATGGTGATACAAATATATTTGACAAATTGTCTGAGATGGTTTTAACCAGAGTGGTTAATCTCTTCATGCTTAAACTCTTAAAACAAGATTTTGTTGGATGTTACCCCCATGCAATGATGAAAATAGTGAGGAGTAATAGAAACAAGATTACTGAGAAACATAGCATCAAAATGAAGGACAATGAGGTAGACAGATTCTCCCATCTTGCAAGAAATAAAGTACGACAGACGAAACGAGGACGTGAGAAGAAGAAGACTAGCATAGTCAAACAGGGGCATTCCTGGCCAAAATAAGTCTACTGGTATCAACAATGACCTTAATTTGAGTAGGAAATTTGAAAAAATGTACATCTGAAGCACAGTACTGTGTCGAAAAGAGGGAACAGACGAGAACTGAAGCGTTTTAGAAGCAATGCTATGCAAGGATGTTGAAAGTTCAGTGGACTGAGAAGATAAGAAATGGGGAGGTTCTCTACGAATCAAAATGAAGTATGCGGAAAATAGTAACAAGAAGAATGGACAGGATGGTAGGACATACGTTAACATAATGCGGTACAACTACTGTATAGTTAGTTCACATGGTCAGACACACATACTACACTCCTGGAAATTGAAATAAGAACACCGTGAATTCATTGTCCCAGGAAGGGGAAACTTTATTGACACATTCCTGGGGTCAGATACATCACATGATCACACTGACAGAACCACAGGCACATAGACACAGGCAACAGAGCATGCACAATGTCGACAATAGTACAGTGTATATCCACCTTTCGCAGCAATGCAGGCTGCTATCCTCCCATGGAGACGATCGTAGAGATGCTGGATGTAGTCCTGTGGAACGGCTTGCCATGCCATTTCCACCTGGCGCCTCAGTTGGACCAGCGTTCGTGCTGGACGTGCAGACCGCGTGAGACGACGCTTCATCCAGTCCCAAGCATGCTCAATGGGGGACAGATCCGGAGATCTTGCTGGCCAGGGTAGTTGACTTACACCTTCTAGAGCACGTTGGGTGGCACGGGATACATGCGGACGTGCATTGTCCTGTTGGAACAGCAAGTTCCCTTGCCGGTCTAGGAATGGTAGAACGATGGGTTCGATGACGGTTTGGATGTACCGTGCACTATTCAGTGTCCCCTCGACGATCACCAGTGGTGTATGGCCAGTGTAGGAGATCGCTCCCACACAATGATGCCGGGTATTGGCCCTGTGTGCCTCGGTCGTATGCAGTCCTGATTGTGGCGCTCACCTGCACGGCGCCAAACACGCATACGACCATCATTGGCACCAAGGCAGAAGCGACTCTCATCGCTGAAGACGACACGTCTCCATTCGTCCCTCCATTCACGCCTGTCGCGACACCACTGGAGGCGGGCTGCACGATGTTGGGGCGTGAGCGGAAGACGGCCTAACGGTGTGCGGGACCGTAGCCCAGCTTCATGGAGACGGTTGCGAATGGTCCTCACCGATACCCCAGGAGCAACAGTATCCCTAATTTGCTGGGAAGTGGCGGTGCGGTCCCCTACGGCACTGCGTAGGATCCTACGGTCTTGGCGTGCATCCGTGCGTCGCTGCGGTCCGGTCCCAGGTCGACGGGCACGTGCACCTTCCGCCGACCACTGGCGACAACATCGATGTACTGTGGAGACCTCACGCCCCACGTGTTGAGCAATTCGGCGGTACGTCCACCCGGCCTCCCGCATGCCCACTATACGCCCTCGCTCAAAGTCCGTCAACTGCACATACGGTTCACATCCACGCTGTCACGGCATGCTACCAGTGTTAAAGACTGCGATGGAGCTCCGTATGCCACGGCAAACTGGCTGACACTGACGGCAGCGGTGCACAAATGCTGCGCAGCTAGCGCCATTCGACGGCCAACACCGCGGTTCCTGGTGTGTCCGCTGTGCCGTGCGTGTGATCATTGCTTGTACAGCCCTCTCGCAGTGTCCGGAGCAAGTATGGTGGGTCTGACACACCGATGTCAATGTGTTCTTTTTTCCATTTCCAGGAGTGTATTATCGCATGAATCTCGAGCATTGTTAATTGGCAGTTGTAGCATAGTTAAGTAATCACACTAGTTTTGAATGTTTGTTCTGTTGTATAATTTTTAATGTTCATGATCATGCCAAAAGTAATATTTACTTTTATTTCTGCAACGGTTTTGATTTTTGTAATTTGACTGCGAAAGGAAATTTTAGTGAGTCTGCAACGTACAATATATTCCTGAGCACTGAATCTCAGTCTTTATATTAAAAATATCAAAATCTCTTCTCTGCACTTGAAGAGACGATTTTCAGAGCGTGCTAGTAATATGATGCTTTATCTTGAAGATGGTGGCGAACCCTGGTTCAGTGCATGGCTCCTTGGGAGATGACGTTTTGTGTAAAAACGATTAAATGAATTGATTTTGGGCTGTAAATTAATATTTCGCATTTGACCACGTGACTAGGATGATTCTGCACCTACATCTACATCTACATCTGGACTTCGCAAGCCGCCTTACGATATGTGGTGAACGGTGCTTTGTGTACCAGAGTCGTTTCCTCCTTTTACTGTCCCAGTTGTGAATGGTTTTCGGGAAGAACGATTGCTGGCAAGCCTGCGTGTGGGATCGAACCTCCCTAATTTTCTCTAGATACACGCTGGAGGAACCAATACCTTGGGTGACTCTTCCAAGGCCATATACTCTCGGAAGTTAACAGTAGACCACACCGTGATGCAGAATGCCTCTCTTACAACGTTTGACACTGAATTTGGCTCAGCATCTCCATGACGCTTTCGCAATTACCAAACGAACTTATAACGTAACGGTTGTTGTACCCAAGTGAGAAGACTAAGGCAAACACTATTTCAGATTTCTACCATCACCTGAATTATTGGCAACTGGAACTGACACTCAATCGATGCTGCAACTGCTGACTTGTGCTCATTGCCTCAAAATCGATTATAAATTATTACAGCTCACACTGAAAGTATAAAATGAGTCATATTACAAATTTATAAAAGGTTCGAACCTCTGGAGAGAACAAAATTTCCAGGCACATTTCGTAGTTGTGTGCCAGGCAGTAAACCATCTTGACGTACTTGTCGTTTTGATAAGCAGTGATAAAGCTAGTGCACTCAAATGTATTTAAATAAGGAATATGTGTCAGCAGTTAAGGTCAACTGTGGAGAGTCTCAAAGATCTTTCCCTTCTCAGGTTTCATTCTTAATCACTCGTGCGACATACATTTTAAAAGTTGCCTGTAACGTTCGTCAGCTTTCAATTTCTGATATTTTCCGCATCTGCTAACTCTTGAGCAATTTCGCTAAGATAATCTGTGCCCACTAAAAGATGTCTGCAGTGAAGACGTCTTTGCTCAGAGGACAAGACGAGACTAAACGACGCTCTTTGGAAACCGGTATGCCTCGGCCAACAGCATATCGATGTGCCTGTGTGAGAGCAGCGTGTCCGGTATTCGAGTGGGACACGACGGTCCTTAGCTTGTTCTTAGCTGTGGCTAGTCTGGTGTATGCAGACGAAGAGACTGGCAGGCGATTATAGCTTGATTTAGTATGTGAAAACTTACAATGAGATTTGCTTCCTGCATTCTCTGGTCAAGAGTTAAGAGTTACTGCGTAACACATTGCGAAAGAACAGCTCGGTGTGGTATGTTATTGCAAAGTATAAATGTCTGTACTGAGTCATTATGGGTAATACAGTTTAACATGTTTTGCACTGTGAGGCATCCAGTCTCGATTAATATGGGCCAGAATTCGTTCTTTCCGTCTCTTTAAAGTCAGTACCGCCATTAGACTGTTTTTTATTTGCAGTCTTACATTTACACGATCATGATTTCGACTTCAAAGTGCCATTATCAAGTGTTTTAAGTGTTATACAGTGCCTAAGGTGGCATGATGTCGTATTTAATATACACTATTAGACACATTGTCTAAGAGTCGATAATGATAATGGCACTTTGAAGCCGAAATCATGATCTTGTAAATGTAAGATTGCAAATAAAAAACAGTCTAATGGCGGTACTGACTTTAAAGAAACATATTATGACTGTGGCCCCACATTATGAAGAAAAAACGTTTTTTCTGTGTTAACCATTTGGATCGCAGGCAAACTATATAAATCCTTTCATCATTCATCTATTCTTCGTATTTTCGTCAGGCGCAGGACTACTTGTGAGCAAAGTCTTTGATAGACAGGGGTAGAGAATGCCACATGGTTCAGGTAACTTTAATTATATTATTTTCTGGACTTATTTACGCTACTTGCCGTTATTAATTTGATAGCATTCATTTAACGATTCTATTTAATATACGATGTGCTCATGGACATTACGAATGAACCAATAATGGGAATTGTAGCACGATCATTAGCCTTCACTAAACGCATTTATTCACTGAGAGTTGCTTGCAGAATTGGCGCTCATTTATTAAGCCAAAGAGTACTAATGCAAAATCTTTCACGTTGCGGAATATAGGTTTGCATCGAGATCATCGAAGCAGCTAATGATATCGCAGGAGCTTTTACGTGTTTATTCTGTTATTCAGTGTTTTCAGTCGCCGGCCACGGTGGTCTCGTGGTTAAGGCGCTCAGTCCGGAACCGCGCGACTGCTACGGTCGCAGGTTCGAATCCAGCCTCGGGCATGAATGTGTGTGATGTCCTTAGGTTAGTTAGGTTTAAGTAGTTCTAAGTTCTAGGGGACTGATGACCACAGATGTTAAGTCCCATAGTGCTCAGAGCCATTTGAACCATTTTTTTTTGTTTTCAGTCTATCTTTAGAAAAATATTTAAGCTACAATTGCGAGCGAAGCACGTTCATGGCACGTGTCTCATGTACAAGTTGGGGCATTTACACATTTTTTAGATCAAGTGATTATTTCACCGAAAGAAAACTCGATCATTAAGGAGTATTTAAATATTCATATAAGCTCATTGATTAACCGTTGTGCAGAGTAAGTAATCCGTGTTTAACCTTTCCTTAAATGAATCCAGATGGTGTCATGGATCAGTATTCACAGTTTATAAGTAAGCATCTTTAATCACGGCAGTTTTCTGTAGTGAATCTCACATGTACTCAGAATTTAACAACAACCAGTGCACTTACAAAGTTTAGAAAGGCAGACACCCTTACACCATTGGGTCTCTTTCTTTGTTTACTTCAATTGCCGAGTCCGACATTTGTTAGAATTTATCTTCAAATCTAATATATAATTCCTGCACATCGCGTTTCCCTAGCAAAGCGAGTTTTTGTTTTAATTGAATCTTCGATCTGCCTTTGAACTGAGATTCAAAGTAAATAGATACTGGGTTTGAAGAAGAACTGTAAGAGACAAAAAATTAAAACACCTACAGCCGTCCTTATGATTTGATTTTATTTTGTCGCTACCAGTTTCGACGCTTCATTGCGTCGTCTTCAGGCTGTTTTGATGAGTTGACAGTTGATGGTTGGAGTGCTGACACATTACCTGCGAATCCAGTAATGCTGGCAACTGATGGGTTATGCATGGGGATCGTATCAACCTGTACCGCATCAAAACAGTCTGAAGACGCAATGAAGCGTCGAAACTGGTAGCGACAAAATAAAATAAAATCATCAGGACGGCTGTAGATGTTTTTATTTTTCGTCACGATAGTAAACGGCCGTCGTCCCAGAGACGTCTTGCTAAAAGGATGGACATGCAAAAACTGTAAGAGAGGCCGAAGCACGAAATTGGAATAGACAAAGAAAGTCATCCAACAGTGTCTGCCTTCCTTTATTATACTGGAAGTGGTCATCGTGCCCTCAGACGTTATAGGATGTGACATACGTAAGACCAACCGCGACACAACGGTCAAAGGTGAAGGAAAGCAATAAACAGCTGCTTTCTCCGATCTATACGGGCAGCAAGAATAGCTTTTCGTGTATGTGAAGACGTTTAATGATATGAAATTCTACATACTTCAAATGCAAAAAAGTCTATTTAATAAGATTTCATTCATTCTAACAAAAATTTCGCACACATACTGTACGTTAACAGATAGGTCATTAACGTCCCTATTGTGTCACTCTATGGCATACACAAATACGGTGCACACAGAACATTCACTTTTTAACTAACGTAATCTTCGTTATTATGTTGACTCGAACGCTTGTTTCATGTTTGTTAGTTACGACGAGAATGATTTTTTTGGGATGCTGTTTAGTCTCAGTCATTTGATAATTAGTGTTGGTCTTATAATTAGTTGTGCACACCTGATGAAACTTAGTGCGGCTATGGCTTAAAGTAAGCACAGTTTGTAATGAAATAAAGAACACATCCAACGCAAAGGAGCGTAAAAGCAGCGAAAGTGGTTGGAAATATTGTTTCGGCTACAGAGAGTGTGTGTCATTCAAGGAAATGGGGAAAAAAATTTGACGTTTCTAGCGAGTGGTCCACTTTGACGTTAACTATCGACCACTTTCGGAAATATGCTCGAGCTTCCGTCAGTGTGATCCGGAAATTTCAGTCCATTGTGATCCACGTCAGTCAACCTGAGAATTAATGACACCACCCAACTAATGTCCGACATTTGCACTTCATGAACAAGATTGGTGAAATCTGGTAAACACGTCACATACGTCTTTCGTGAAGACCCTAAAAATGAGTGATTCCCACTTTCTAGTCACAGTGAGGCAGCATTGCCCCTTGAAATGGCAGTAATGGGTTAGAGATCCACCCAGTCAAACTTTCAGTATCTCGGCGTGTTACGTATATACATGGAAATATATGTCATAATAAGCATCGGCTGAAAACTTCATGTGATAGAATACAAAGGAAAACCAGAGGAATTAGTAGCAGCGGGGAAAATTTGTGTGTGACGAATATATCTAAGAAAGATTACATAATTTATATACTAAAATTTAGGGTGATTTACGTCGGTAACAGATCAGCAGTAGGAAATATTTGACGTCTTGTTTGGTTTCGTCAAGGTATCTTACAATTAGGCGACTGTGGCCGTAATGGATAGTGGTAATCCAATGGTCGGTACTACTGGAGTCATACTTCTAACAGATGGCATCTCGCCTCTTGAATCAAGCTAGTTGCTAGTGGAGTGAGTACCTTTGCCAATGCCCAGAAAAAAAATTATCATTTAATCGACCAATAAACACCCTGTGGAAGATGGTTTGTATTCGTAGAATTTCCGAATATCGGTATTACCAAGCTGACACAGATAGCACGGTTAAAATGCATGTGCTGCGTTCCCTCTCAAGTCCGAAGCACTCATTTTGCTGCCGCAAACGACAATCCCATCTCTCCGCCGAGTTTTCCATTTTGGATTCTTGTGGTCCTTCGGGAAATAAGAGACAAATGCGAAAGCAACAACCCGCAAATTTCTTTCGCAACTACCACATCCTTCATGCAAATTACATACCCAAGTAGGATATTGAGGTCACATTTGCAACGGAGAAGAGCAAACAGCTAGATGCCTAATGCTTTTTCATCTTCCTTCACTATTCAACTTAAGACAGGCATAATTTACACTATAGATATTTATTAAAGTGTAATTTTACACATTAAATCAATACACAATTTATCTCTCATAGAAATTCCGCCTCTGCAACTGAGTATCACTCGTAGATGTCTGCCATATAGAAGACCCGGGTACTAACAAGGATTTTTCCTTGGTAGAAGTACTGGCACGGGATGCACTCCGCCTCGTGATGTCAACTGAGGAGCTGCTTGTCTGAGCAGCTGCATCACCATGGTCTGGGAAGTGGGCCAAGAGATTGGGAGAGCGGCGTGCCGATCACATGCTCCTCCATACCGCATCCAAGACGCCGCAAGGCAGAGGATGACACGGCGGCCGGTTGATACCCCTAGGGCATTTACATTCTAGACACAGACAGCCACATTCGTTATCGAAAACTAAATTTCTAAATGTTGACGTCTTCATTTTTAAAAGACTATTGGTAAATGGACGTAAGTTAACTGCATTCCCCTCTGCAGTCGAAAAGCATATTCTCGTATCACCATTGTAGTGGATTGGTTGCGTCTTATAACACTAACATAATGTGCCACTGGTACGCTTTACTTGTGCACTACTGGCCATTAAAATTGCTACACCAAGAAGAAATGCAGATGATAAACGGGTATTCATTGGACAAATATATTATACTAGAATTGACATGTGATTACATTTTCACGCAATTTGGGTGCATAGATCCTGAGAAATCAGTACCTAGAACAACCACCTCCGGCCGTAATAACGGCCTTGATATGTCTGGGAATTGAGTCAAACAGAGCTTGGATGGCGTGTACAGGTACAGCTGCCCATGCACCTTCATTACGGTACCACAGTTCATCAAGAGTAGTGACTGCCGTATTGTGACGAGCCAGTTGCTCGGCCACCATTGACCAGACGTTTTCAATTGGTGAGAGATCTGGAGAATCTGCTGGCCAGGGCAGCAGTCGAACATTTTCTGTATCAAGAAAGGCCCGTACAGGACCTGCAACATGCGGTCTTGCATTATCCTGCTGAAATGTAGGGTTTCGCAGCGATCGAATGAAGGGTACAACCACGGATCGTAACACAACTGAAATATAACGTCCACTGTTCAAAGTGCCGTCAGTGCGAACGAGAGGTGACCGAGATGTGTAACCAATTGCACCCCATACCATCACGGCGGGTGATATGCCATTACGGCGACGACGAATACACACTTCCCATGTGCGTTCACCGCGATGTCGCCAAACACGGATGCGACCATCATGATGCTGTTAACAGAACCTGGATTCATCAGAAAAAATGACGTTTTGCCATTCGTGCACCCAGGTTCGTCGTTGAGTACACCACCGCAGGCGGTCCTGTCTGTGATGCAGCGTCAAGGGTAACCGCAACCTCGGTCTCCGAGCTGATAGTCCATGCTGCTGCAAACGTCGTCGAACTGTTCGTGCAGATGATTGTTGTCTTGCAAACGTCCCCATCTGTTGACTCAGGGATCGAGACGTGGCTGCACGATCCGTTACAGCCATGCGGATAAGATGCCTGTCACTCGACTGCTAGTGATACGAGGCCGTTGGGATCCAGCACGGCGTTCCGTGTTACCCTCCTGAACCCACCGATCCCATATTCTGCTAATAGTCATTGGATCTCGACCAACGCGAGCAGCAATCGCGATAGGCTACAATCCGACCTTTATCGAAGTCGGAAACGTGATGGTATGCATTTCTCCTCCTTACACGAGGCATCACAACAACGTTTCACCAGGCAACGCCGGTCAACTGCTGTTTGTGTATGAGAAATTAGTTGGAAAGTTTCCTCATGTCAGCACGTTGAAGGTGTCGCCACCGGCGCCAACCTTGTGTGAATGCTCTGAAAAGTTAATCATTTGCATATCACAGCATCTTCTTCCTGTCGGTTAAATTTCGAGTCTGTAGCACGTCATTTCGTGGTGTAGCAATTTTAATGGCTAGTAGTGTATATACTATATTTTACAGTGCTTTTAATATTTTTGAAACTTGCAAATGGTATTTTGTAATGAATGCTGAACATTATGTGAATATATTGTACAACTTTGCATTAGTAAAAGAAAATCCCGTGGGGAATCAAGCAACCCCTATCAGGCACGTCCCGAAGGTGCTGAATAGGCATCCCATTAGGTATGATGGAGTGATCTGAATGCCAAATATGGATCCGTGGAACAACAAGGAACCCAGCTGCAGTGGACTTGATAATACTGGAACACCCTCTCTGCGGAGGACATAAATACGGAGGGTCCAGCCCCATGGAAATGGGATGAAGACCGCTGTGGCGTATCACAAGAACAGTGTAGCAGAGGTGGAGACGGCCTCCCAGTTTGGGATAATATAACTGAACGCTCTGAAGAGGCAGCCCCTCCACTGCATTTTACTGGCAACAGTATTGTACTCTGTTCAGGGGAGAAAATATAACACTCGTAGTCGTCACGATAATAAAAAAGTTTTGAAAAAGAAATCCGTCAAATCTTTTTTGGTCTTCATTGACTAGTCTTATCACGCCACCGGCTCAGTCGAGCACTTACAAATTATAAAATTTCACCTAACAATCTTGTGAATTTTAACATTGTAAGATAACCATTATATAGTCGTATTTGTCTGGCCTTCTAACTACGATACTACTGTGCTTATCAGGGCTAAGTTTGAATCGAATGGTCGACGTAAATAATTTTGGTGTACCCTCATAGACATGTTCAAATTAATAATGTTAACGAAATAGGCGACTATGCTGGTGGCGTAATAGCCTAAAAGAGGCTAAGAAAAGGCGAAGGTCGGTAATGGTGCGTATAGTCGGAAATTTGTGTGCAGTGGCGGAAGGGAGTTCCACGAACAATATGCTAGAAATCCTGACTCGTGAGGGATGAGTTGGGGTTGGGTGGGGGAGGAGGGACGGGGGGGAAGGGGTGTGATGGTGACTTTCAAGGTTTTCTTGAATAACTAGAAAACGTGGCCTCCAGCGGAAACGTATCCCACTACAAAATTTAACTATATTAAAGCAACTACAAAAAGGTACTGTTCATTTTTTTCTGTAGGAGTAAAATTAGTCTGCACGTAACGAGTAAGAGAATATGAAAATCTCGCACGGGGTTTACGCAGCCGTTGCGGGTATCGTAAAACACATCGTTAGGGGCAGCTGCATCACAATATGTGCATTTTCTTACCTGCAAGTGACCGACAGGTAAACTGCTTCACATATTATAGGTATAAATTTGCCAGGCGGCTCAGATGATGTGGTAGTAGCGAACTTCAACGCCTCCAAATGTCTCCCCATAGCAAGGAACCTCAATGTTCCCCCAAATCGCTCATGAGGACAGGAGGCATTTCTCATATTTTCCTCAGTTAATAGTGCCATCAATAACAACAGTTGTAAGTTTGTATTTTCGTCCACTCTAAAGTAATTGTGTCAATCTTTTGGAGCCCAATTCTTTCAACAAATTAACGGTTTTCCAATCGTCTATGGCCCGGCTGATATGGTCACGAGCCCAGGAGTGCCGTTGCAGGGGATGCCGTGTGTTAGTGAAAGCACACGCTTCGGTCGCCTGTGCCAAATTTCACGACACTGCCCTAACATACGTACGTCGTACGTCCCACATCAATTTCTACAGTTATTTCACACAGTGTTGCATGTCTGTTAGCACTAACAACTCTACGCAAACGCCGCAGCTCTTGGTCGTTAAGTGGAGGCCGCTGGGCACTGCGTTGAACGTGGTGAGAGGTAATGCCTGAAATTTGGTATTCTCGGTGCACTCTTGACACTGTGGATCTCAGAATATTGGATTCCCTAACCATTTCCGAAGTGAACTGTCCTCATTCTGCGTTCAAAGACTGTCAATTCCCGTCGTGCGGCCATAATCACTCCAGAAACGTTTTTACGTGAGTCACCTGAATATAAATGACAGTACCGCCAATGCACAGCCCTTTTGTACCTCGCATACACGATGCTACAGCCGTCAGTATACAGGGTTATTACAAATGATTGAAGCGATTTCACAGCTCTACAATAACTTTATTATTTGAGATATTTTCACAATGCTTTGCACACACATACAAAAACTCAAGAAGTTTTTTTTAGGCATTCACGAATGTTCGATATGTGCCCCTTTAGTGATTCGGCAGACATCAAGCCGATAATCAAGTTCCTCCCACACTCGGCGCAGCATGTCCCCATCAATGAGTTCGAAAGCATCGTTGTTGCGAGCTCGCAGTTTTGGCACGTTTCTTGGTAGAGGAGGTTTAAACACTGAATCTTTCACATAACCCCACAGAAAGAAATCGCATGGGATTAAGTCGGGAGAGCGTGGAGGCCATGACATGAATTGCTGATCATGATCTCCACCGCGACCGATCCATCGGTTTTCCAATCTCCTGTTTAAGAAATGCCAAACATCATGATGGAAGTGCGGTGGAGCACCATCCTGTTGAAAGATGAAGTCGTAGCTGTCGGTCTCCAGTTGTGGCATGAGGCAATTTTCCAGCATGTCCAGATACACGTGTCCTGTAACGTTTTTTTCGCAGAAGAAAAAGGGGCCGTAAACTTTAAACCGTGAGATTGCACAAAACACGTTAACTTTTGGTGAATTGCGAATTTGCTGCACGAATGCGTGAGGATTCTCTACTGCCCAGATTCCCACATTGTGTCTGTTCACTTCACCATTAAGAAAAAATGTTGCTTCATCACTGAAAACAAGTTTCGCACTGAACGCATCCTCTTCCATGAGCTGTTGCAACCGCGCCGAAAATTCAAAGCGTTTGACTTTGTCATCGGGTGTCAGGGCTTGTAGCAATTGTAAACGATAAGGCTTCTGCTATAGCCTTTTCCGTAATATTTTCCAAACCGTCGGCTGTGGTACGTTTAGCTCCCTGCTTGCTTTATTCGTCGACTTCCGCGGGCTACGCGTGAAACTTGTCCGCACGCGTTCAACCGTTTCTTCGCTCACTACAGGCCGACTCGTTGATTTCCCCTTACAGAGGCATCCAGAAGCTTTAAACTGCGCATACCATCGCCGAATGGAGTTAGCAGTTGGTGGATCTTTGTTGAACTTCGTCCTGTTATGACTGACTGATGTGAGTGCATTTCAAGCACGACATACGCATTCTCGGCTCCTGTCGCCATTTTGTCTCACTGCGCTCTCGAGCGCTCTGGCGGCAGAAACCTGAAGTGCGGCTTCAGCCGAACAAAAATTTATGAGTTTTTCTACGTATCTGTAGTGTGTCGTGACCATATGTCAATGAATGGAGCTTCTGTGAATTTATGAAATCGCTTCAATCATTTGTAATAGCCATGTATGTGCATATCGCTCTCTTGTCATCTCACTGTAAAGGAAAATTTGACTTTCTTCAGCCTGTTTTCAAAGTAAGATCTTGCTTGCTCTTACGTTTCTCCGGAACTCAAACTGATCTTTCCCGAAATCGACTTCTACGTGTCTTTCAGTTCTACTGTATATAATTCGTGTCAATGTTTTTCAGCTATGACTGAACTGATGGCTCGGTAGTATTCACGCCTGTAAGAAGTCGAAAGAGAAGTGATTCTCGGTAGGACTGACTCAGCATATACAAAAGTCAAAACAACTTTTGGTGAAATGAAACGCAAGGGCGACAACATTAAGAGTGCAACTGGAATTGCACTGTTAAATGCAGAGCGGATAGGTGGAAAGAGAACATTGAAGTCCTCTATGAGGGGGAAGATTTGTCCGATGTGATAGAAGAGGAAACGATTTAGAAGAGATAGGGGATCCAGTACTAGAATCAGAATTTAACAGAGCTTTAGAGGACTTAGTATCAAATACCGCAGAAGGGATAGATAACATCCCATCAGAATTTCTAAAGTCAGTGGGGAAGTGGCAACGAAACGACTATTCACGTTGGTGTGTAGAATGTATGAGTCTGGCGACATATCATCTGACTTTCGGAAAATCATCATCCACACAATTCCGAAAACTGCAAGAGCTGACAAGTGCGAGAAATACCCCACAATCGGTTTAACAGCTCATCCATCCAAGTTGCTGACAAGAATAATATACATAAGAACGGAGATGAAAACTATGGGTGTGTTAGATGACCATCACATTAGGCTTAGGGAAGGTAACGGCACCAGAGAGGCAATTCTGACAGTGTGGTTGATAATGGAACCAAGACTGAAGAAAACTCAAGACACGTGCATAGGATTTGTCAACTTGGAAAAAGCGATCAACAGTGTAAAATGGTGCAAGATGTTCGAGATTCTGAGAAAAATAAGGGTAAGTTATAGTGAGGGACGGGTAACATACAATATGTTCAAGAGTCAAGAGGGCATAATGAGAGTAGACGACCAACAACGAAGTGCTCGTATTAAACAGGGTGTAAGACAGGTATGTAGTCTTTCGCCCCTACTGTTCAATCTGAACAAAGAAGAAGCATTAATGGAAATAAAACAAAGGTTCAGGAGTGGAATTAAAATCGAAGGTGAAAGGATATCAACAATACCATTCTCTAATGACATTGCAATCCTGAGTGAATGTGAAGAAGAACTACATTATCTACTGAATGGAGTGAATAGTCTAATGAGTACAAAATACAAATTGAGAGTTACCGAAGAAAGACGAGTGTAATGAGATATAGCACAAATGAGAACAGCGAGAGACTTAGCATCATGATTAATGGTCACGAAGTAGATGAAGTTAAAGTATTGTGCTACCTAGGCAGCAAAATAACCAATGACGGACAGACCAAGGAGGACATCAAACGCAGACTAGCACTGGCAAAATCGGCATTCCTGGCCAACAGAAGACTACTAGTATCAAAGATAGGCCTTAATTGGAGGAAGAAATTTCTGACAAATGTACGTTTAGACCACAGCATTGTATAGTGTTGAAACAGGGACTGTGGGAAAACCGGAACAGAAGAGAATCAAAGCATTTGATGACGATGATACAGTCCAGTCACGAATGATGAAGATGATTATGAAATGATGAGGGCAACACGAACACCCAGTCCCCGGGCAGAGAAAATTCCCAACCCGGCCGGGAATCGAGCCCGGGACCCCTTGGTCCAGAGGCAGCAATGCTAGCCACTAGGCCACGAGCTGGGGACAGAAGCATTTGAGATGTTGGTGCTACAGAAGAATGTTGGACTGACAAGGTAAGAAATGAGGAGGTGCTACAGAATCGGAAAGGAAAGCAATACATGGAAAACAGTGACAAGGAGAAGGGACAGGATGATAGTACATTCATTAAGACAGCAGAGAATGCCTTCCATAGTACTAGAGGGAGCTGCAGAGGGCAAAACCTGTAGAGAAAGACAGCGATTGGAATAGATCCAGAAAACAATTGAGGGCGTACGTTGCAAGTACACTACTGGCCATCAAAATTCCTACACCACTAAGATGTGCTACAGACGCGAAATTTTACCTACAGGAAGAAGATGCTGTGATATGCAAATGACAAGTTTTCAGAGCATTCACACAAGGTTGGCGACACCTACAACGTGCTGATATGAGGAAAGTTTCCAACCGATTCCTCACACACAAACAGCAGTTGACCGGCGTTGCCTGGTCAAACGTTATTGTGATGCCTCGTGTAAGGAGGAGAAAGGCGTACCATCACGTTTCCGACTTTGATAAAGGTCGGATTGTAGCCTATCGCGATTGCGGTTTATCATATCGCGACATTGCTGCTCACGTTGGTCGAGATCCAATGACTGATTGCAGAATATGGAATCGGTGGGTTCAGGAGGGTAATACGGAACGCCGTGCTGGATCCCAACGTCTCTTATCACTAGCAATCGAGACGAGAGGCATCTTATCCGCATGGCTGTAACGGATTGTGCAGCCACGTCTCGATCCCTGAGTCAACAGATGGAGACGGTTGCAAGACAACAACCATCTGCACGAAGAGTTCGACGACGTTTGCAGCAGCATGGACTATCAGCTCGGAGACCATGGCTGCGGTTACCCTTGACGCTGCATCACAGACAGGACCGCCTGCGATGCTGTACTCAATGACGAACCTGGGTGCACGAATGGCAAAACGTCATTTTTTCGGATGAATCCAGGTTCTGTTTACAGTATCATGCTGGTCACATCCGTGTTTGGCGGCATCGCGATGAACTCACATTGGAAGCGTCATGGCGATACTCGCGTATCACCCGGCGTGATGGTATGGGGTGCCATTTGTTAGACGTCTCGGTCACCTCTTGTTCGCATTGACAGCACTTTGAACAGTGGACGTTACATTTCAGATGTGTTACGACCTGTGACTGTACCCTCCATTCGATCCTTGTTAAACCCTACATTTCATCAGGATAATGCACGACCTCATGTTGCAGGTCCTGTACGGGCCTTTCTGGATACAGAAAATGTTCGACTGCTGCCCTGGCCAGCACATTCTCCAGATCTCTCGCCAATCGAAAACGTCTGGTCAATGGTGGCCGAGCAACTGGCTCGTCACAATACGGCAGTCACTACTCTTGATGATCTGTGGTATCGTGTTGAAGCTGGATGGGCAGCTGTACCTGTACATGCCATCCAAGCTCTGTTTGACTCAATGCCCAGGCGTTATTATGGCCAGAGGTAGTTGTTCTGGGTACTCATTTCTCAGGATCTATGCACCAATATTGCGTGAAAATGTAATCACATGTCAGTTCTAGTATAATATAATTGTCCAATGAATACCCGCTTATGATCTGCATTTCTTCTTGGTGTAGCAATTTTAATGGCCAGTAGTGTAGTTGAAGAGGTTGGCACAGGAGAGTACTCTGTGGTGGGCCGCATCTAACCAGCCAGAAGACAGGTGAAAAAAAAAAAGAACATGTTATCCCCTGTCACCTTTGGAACTAGGATTTTACTTGAAGGCCTGAGGGTATTAGAAGACGGTAATTCTCCTTTCCTTCCCGAGGCGTCCATTCTTGGTACGTCTGTCTCATAGACAGCTCATGATGAGCTACACGAGTGAAACTACGCTGTTAAAGCAGCCGAGACGTGCCAGGCGGGAAGCGCTGCTTGTAGAGGCGGCCGACGCGCAGAAACAAAAAACTGTCGCCTGGCTCGCGGGGCCGCCTGCGAGCGCCGCAGACAGTGGAGGGTGGGCTGGGCAGGGCAGCGCAGCGCGGGGTTCCGGTGGGCCTAAATTGAGGGCTCGGGGCCACAATGGGGCGGAACCGCGCGCCGCGCCTGAGTGGCCGAACAAAGACAAGGAGCGGCTACAATTCAGACCCCATTGTGCCGTGCTAAGTCGTATTTCAAACAACAGGCTGTCAATAGGACGTGAAAGGAACGGGACACCATAGAAATCTCGGGTCGCCTGATGCCAATCTGTGAATAAGCTGCGTCACTAACTACGTGTCATTGGTCGCGGGAACAATTATGGAGTGAACCTCTGTGAACTATATTCGTCAGAGAAATGAGGGGAATGACGTAGTTGGTGCTGCCGTACCGTATAGGGATGGTCTAGAAGGAGAGGTGGACAAAGGCGCCGATGCAGGATACTCTTCTG
Source organism: Schistocerca americana (assembly GCF_021461395.2). Classification (NCBI taxonomy): domain Eukaryota; kingdom Metazoa; phylum Arthropoda; class Insecta; order Orthoptera; family Acrididae; genus Schistocerca; species Schistocerca americana. The sequence goes on from NC_060119.1 coordinate 800,848,397, forward strand.
GTGGGTCGTAGTTTCCCACATCTCTCCCCCCACCCTAACCGAAGATAATTTGCCGTCATCTCCACACTCAGGATATCACAGATAGCTAGGACATTAATAATAACACAGTGAGATGAAAAAAGTCATGGGATAGCACTAAGCACATGAACAGGTGGCGGTAGTATCGCGTACACGACGTATAAAAGGACAATGGACTAGCAGACCTGTCATTTGTTCTGAGGTGATTCATATGAAAATGTTTCCAATGTGATTATGGACGTAGGTCGGGAATAAACAGACTTCGAAGGCGGAATGGCAGTTGAGCTATTCGCATGAACATTCGTTTACGCAAATCGTTAGGGAATTCAGTATTGCGCCACAGTGTCAAGAGCAGTGGCGTTTGCGTAGGGGTTTTCAGTGATAACAGACAACCAACACAGTATGAAATAAACGAAGAAATCAATGTTGGGTGCATGACAAACATGTGAGTTCTGACAGTGCTGTGAAATGTGGCGTTAATTATGGACGGCTATAGAGCTAGCATATCTCATTATTTCTGCACGGGACTTTTTCACTTCTTCACACGAAATCTTCACGGGGCTTCTAACGACCTGTTGAATCCAAGCCATGTCGTGTTGCTGCACTACGCCGTGAGGTCTAGAACGATGTTAGGAGGTATTCCGTGAATTTTGTCTGAATGTAGCTATAACGTATAAACAAATGTTGTAATACAATTATACTAATTTGATACTTCCTGGCAAATTAAAACTGTGTGCCGGACCGAGACTCGAACTCCGGACCTCTGCCTTTCGCGGGCAAGTGCTCTACCATCTGAGCTACCCAAGCACGACTCACGCAGCGTCCTCACAGCTTTACTTCTGCCAGTACCTCGTCTCCTACCTTCCAGCTCTCCTGGTGAGTATAGAGGTTTTGCTTTTTTTTTTGTTTGTTTGTTTGGGGGAGTGAGAGGATTATGACCCCTTGGATCCATGACTGAATGGATGGACACATGGGTAAACCTGATTGGTAAGGAAGGTTGAGGGAATGTATTTAAATATCTCTCTCTGGAAAATTGTTCCACGGACATTCAACAATGCAATATTAGGATGTGGTGTGTATTTATGTGTAAATTTTAGTCCATCTTATAGCCAGGAGATCTAATTTTGAAGATTGGCCTGGATGCTAGAGGGCTGTTGCTCGTTTAGCACCATCCAGGAATCACGTCTACGATTTTAAAGTTAAACCGCTGGACATGAACAATGTTCATCCTCGATTTAGTTACAGAAATCCATCCATGCGACTGGCTTGCTGACAGCAGCTTCACCTTTGACCGAATTTGGTATGAGACGTGGGCTATGAATGCTTCATCTGATGCGCGACACCTTATTGACCCTCTATAGAGATGGTAGGCGACCCGCAAGGGTAGCCGAGAGCGCTAAGGCGCTGCTTCCTGGACTCGGGTAGGAGCGCCGGCCCCAGATCGAATCCGCCCGGCGGATTAACGACGAGTGCCGGTGTGCCGACCATCCTGGATGTGGTTTTAGGCAGTTTTCCACATCCCGCTAGGTGAATACCGGGCTGGTCCCCAAGTTCCGCCTCAGTTACACGACTCACAAAATATGCAAACGTTTGCACTATTTCATGACTTACACTAGACGCAGACAGCTGGGATACACTAATTCCATCCCGGGGGCTTCGGAGTGGCGTCAGGAAGGGCAACTGGCCACCCTCTGCAATTAACACTGCCAAATCCGTACTAACAAAGCCGACCCCGCGTTGGAGCGGGACACAGGCCCCAAGAAAGAAAGAAGAGACGGTAGGGGCGTCCACAGTGTGAGTGGAAGAATATAAAGCGCACCCACACCCAAGCAGAACACAGAGTGCCTGCATACAACCTGCACACAGGGCGGAAACAGTCCAGCTCAAGCTGCGATTGTGGCACACCGAACCAGACCATCCGGCACATTCTCGAGGCGTTTGCAGTTGTTCAGATGACTTTTTCGTAACTATACCATCAAGCCTTGACAGGATACGGAGACTGGACATGATTATATAAAAATTATTTGTTATTTTAATGTACCATTTGTACTTAAGTCCTATTTTCTTTCTCGTATTTTTCATTGTATTTCATGTGTAGTGTTATAAGCTACATACACTCCTGGAAATGGAAAAAAGAACACATTGACACCGGTGTGTCAGACCCACCATACTTGCTCCGGACACTGCGAGAGGGCTGTACAAGCAATGATCACACGTACGGCACAGCGGACACACCAGGAACCGCGGTGTTGGCCGTCGAATGGCGCTAGCTGCGCAGCATTTGTGCACCGCCGCCGTCAGTGTCAGCCAGTTTGCCGTGGCATACGGAGCTCCATCGCAGTCTTTAACACTGGTAGCATGCCGCGACAGCGTGGACGTGAACCGTATGTGCAGTTGACGGACTTTGAGCGAGGGCGTATAGTGGGCATGCGGGAGGCCGGGTGGACGTACCACCGAATTGCTCAACACGTGGGGCGTGAGGTCTCCACAGTACATCGATGTTGTCGCCAGTGGTCGGCGGAAGGTGCACGTGCCCGTCGACCTGGGACCGGACCGCAGCGACGCACGGATGCACGCCAAGACCGTAGGATCCTACGCAGTGCCGTAGGGGACCGCACCGCCACTTCCCAGCAAATTAGGGACACTGTTGCTCCTGGGGTATCGGCGAGGACCATTCGCAACCGTCTCCATGAAGCTGGGCTACGGTCCCGCACACCGTTAGGCCGTCTTCCGCTCACGCCCCAACATCGTACAGCCCGCCTCCAGTGGTGTCGCGACAGGCGTGAATGGAGGGACGAATGGAGACGTGTCGTCTTCAGCGATGAGAGTCGCTTCTGCCTTGGTGCCAATGATGGTCGTATGCGTGTTTGGCGCCGTGCAGGTGAGCGCCACAATCAGGACTGCATACGACCGAGGCACACAGGGCCAACACCCGGCATCATGGTGTGGGGAGCGATCTCCTACACTGGCCGTACACCACTGGTGATCGTCGAGGGGACACTGTATAGTGCACGGTACATCCAAACCGTCATCGAACCCATCGTTCTACCATTCCTAGACCGGCAAGGGAACTTGCTGTTCCAACAGGACAATGCACGTCCGCATGTATCCCGTGCCACCCAACGTGCTCTAGAAGGTGTAAGTCAACTACCCTGGCCAGCAAGATCTCCGGACCTGTCCCCCATTGAGCATGTTTGGGACTGGATGAAGCGTCGTCTCACGCGGTCTGCACGTCCAGCACGAACGCTGGTCCAACTGAGGCGCCAGGTGGAAATAGCATGGCAAGCCGTTCCACAGGACTACATCCAGCATCTCTACGATCGTCTCCATGGGAGAATAGCAGCCTGCATTGCTGCGAAAGGTGGATATACACTGTACTAGTGCCGACATTGTGCATGCTCTGTTGCCTGTGTCTATGTGCCTGTGGTTCTGTCAGTGTGATCATGTGATGTATCTGACCCCAGGAATGTGTCAATTAAGTTTCCCCTTCCTGGGACAATGAATTCACGGTGTTCTTATTTCAATTTCCAGGAGTGTATATAAACGGTTTGTATTGTAGGGAACTGCGGCACGTCGCGTTACGTTGTAAAGTCTTAGAAAATGTGCGGAAAATAATCGCCAGCCGGTGTGGCCGAGCGGTTCTAGGCGCTTCAGTCCGGAATCGCGATGCTGCTATGGTCGCAGGTTCGAATCCTGCCTCGGGAATGGATGTGTGTGATGTCCTTAGATTAGTTAGGTTTAAGTAGTTCTAAGTCTAGGGGACTGATGACCTCAGATGTTAAGCCCCATAGTGCTGGAGCCATTTGATTTTGAAAAATAATCCAGCGATAATAGCAAAAAAAAAAAAAAAAAAAAAATGCTTGAAATGGCACTAAGCACTATGGGACTTAACATCTGAGGTCTTCAGTCCCCGACACTTAGAACTACTTAAACCTAACTAACCTAAGGACATGACACACATCCATGCCCGAGGCAGGATTCGAACCTGCGACTGTCGCAGCAGCGCGGTTCCAGACTGAAGCACCTAGAACCGCTCGGCCACAACGGCCGGCAGTGATAATAGCAATAGATAATGAGCAGACGTTGCAACCAAGGCTATGGTGGGGCATCCGTCATGAATGGTGTAGAGAATTGTTTGCAAAAAAGAACCAAGTCACAATTTAGTTCTAAAAGGCACAGTAGAAGTCAATCAAGAAACAACTCTGTATTTCGAGCAACTGCCATGTACAAATGTCTTGGCCCGACAGTTCCCTACTGGTAGGACTTAGAAACTGGTTTCTCGAGTATTTCCAAGATAATGGTACAGACGCTAAACGCCGTTTATACCCTTCAAGAGATATTAGTCAACAGCCAGGATAGCAACTATTCCAAATAAACAAGGATTAACAGAACAAGAAGCATACTCGAATCATATTTACAAACAACTATAGGCAAACCAGATAAATACCAAGGAGCAGGTATAGACCAGTTAGAATGGCAGCATATCTGGGGAAGGTAGGCTGGAATTTCAAAACTAGATATAAAGAACATATAAGAACCTGGAAGTATGAAAATACCAATTCCAACTTTGCTGGACACCTTATAAAACATAGACATGAACTATCCAGCATGGAACACGACATGAAAACAATTACAACAAAAAACTCCTGACAATACAGGAAAATTTTCATATACAAAGAGCCATAAGAGCCCTTGCAATGAAAAAGAAAGTAGTTAATTATCAAATCAATATAAGCAGTAACTTACTGATCATGTTAGGCATTAAAACAATAACAGAGACAAATGTGAAACATATCCACAATAAATAATTAATGAATCCCACCCATCCTTCTTATGCTGCCCCCCTCCCGCCCTACACACACAAATATCCAATACATAAAGAATAACACATCCACAGATTAAAGAAAAAAGGCACTCTCATAAATAATGACATATTCAAAAATAACAAAATATACTCACAGGCATACACAAATGCATACGCACACAAAGCAAATTATAAATATCAAACCACACACACAAACAACACAAATAAAAGACGAAATATGACAACACAGCAACAGTTGGCACAATGCATTCTGTAAACACGTTCATTGTGATCACACAACGAAAAATGCAAGTACTATGTTGCAATAAATGTGCATTAAAAACCTCTGTAAATCAGCTAGCTTGAGTATGGGGACTGAATGAACTAATATCCAGGACCACAAACATGGACCAGCAACGTTGGAAATCGTAAGTAACAGGTAACGAGAATTTAATCTTGCGAAACTTGTGCTACGTAAACAGTTTCTGATCCGAAAAACAAGAGAAAAACATCAGGAAACATAACGTAGTAACATATTTGTAATTACCAAAAATGCGTTTTTATGTGTATAATAACAAATATGTATTTCAGGCCACTGAAGATGCTTAATAAATAAAGTAAGCTGAACCCGTATGGCAATAAACAACGTCTCTTTTGTATTGTCTGCCACTGGACTTGGTTGAGCGGTCACTGAACGATGCCGTGGTGAACGGTGCCGCTCTTGGTTGGTTCTTCTTTATCTCTTCTATTAAACTAACCGGTGAAGGTCCCAGACGAAACAGCAATACTCAAGAATCGGTCTAAAAAATGTGTTTAAGCCACTTCATTGGTGGGTGAATCTCGCTTACGATTCTCCTAATGAATCAGACACAGTCATCTGCCTTTCCGGCAGTCTGTTTTACGAGGTCAATCTGTTATACTTTAGGTCGCTCATGATGGTTACTGATGGGTATCTTGCTGTAGTTAGTGGTTTGTCACCAAAAGTGTAAGCCACGAAATGTATTCGCAATTGTGAAATGCGGATAACCGTCAGCTGTACAAGACAATGACTACCCTAGAAATTGGAACCGGACTGGAATTTGAACCCAGGATTTGCCTCTTTATGCGAGTGGTCGCCTTAAATGGTTTGGCTAACCCTGCACGAATCGTGGCCACGCCCAAACTTCCATCTGTCGTCGCTCCTATATTACATCCTGTACTCGTACACACATTATGTAATTCCCGTATTTTTAGGGGAGGACATTTTAAATGAAAGTTGCTTGCCAGTATCGGCGGATTAATACGATATTGCGGTGCCAGTGTTGTTAAGAAGAACGATGCAATGTTCCTGCGACGGCTGTAGCTGGCACAGTACCTGTTCCTTGGAACATGCCTGCATGTCGCAAGGAACATGGAATCATTTTTCTTAACCAGCAATACCTGACATTTGTTTACGGTCAGTGTCAGCTGCCTGTCCCTGCACCATTCACTGATCCTCCGTAGCTCTTGCTCCATTTCACTACAGTCTTTTGGCGTTGAAAACTTTCTTTACAGAACAATACCATCACGGAGCCACCGACGGTATCCACTAGATATTAATGTAAATTGTACTCCCGAAACTAACTTTGCATTTGTCGATAATTTTCCCGTGGTGTTGCCAGGAAGTCACAAATGTGGTTCGATGTTCGGTAAGTTCGTATTTTGTTCGTAATCCAGCAGGTCAAAAAATGGTTCAAATGGCTCTGAGCACTATGGGACTCAACTGCTGAGGTCATTAGTCCCCTAGAACTTAGAACTAGTTAAACCTAACTAACCTAAGGACATCACAAACATCCATGCCCGATGCAGGATTCGAACCTGCGACCGTAGCGGTCTTGCGGTTCCAGACTGCAGCGCCTTTAACCGCACGGCCACTTCGGCCGGCTCCAGCAGGTCAGTCTGTATCGAATGTCTTTCGGAAGCCACGGAACACGGCATAGAACTCAGTACGTATTAACTATCTTAGAAATGCAACACTCAATGTGGATTTAGTCAAATCAGAATATAATTGTCTGTGAATTTGGCAATGTGATGAAAGACATAATTGGAAACAACGCCGCTCCAACTGACTACACTATTCCATACTGTGTGTAAGATATACGAGAAATGGGAAATACCTGCCGACTTCCTATTCCCACAAAAGACAATTTCTGACTGATGTGAGCGTTATGCAACTAACACTTTTAAAACTCAAGCTTAAAAAATACTGAGTCGGGCTATTTACAGAAGATTGAAAAATTGGTACGGACTGAGTTCGGGGAAGATCGGATGGGTTTCGAAGACATGTAATACCACGCGAGGCAATATTGACCTTAGATCTTTGTTAGAATATACTCGTAGGTTGAGAAATGCAAACCTGCGTAAATGACATTTGTAGATTGACAGAAATCTTTTCACAATGTTGACTGAACTACATTGTTTCAAAATCTGAAAGTAGCAAAGATATACTAATCAGCCAGAACATTATGATCACAGATCTGCTATCGGTATGAGCCCAACCACGCTATAGCAGCGCCACCTGGCGCGGAATGACTGCTAGCCAGACACAGGCACGGTGCATGTAGTATTTGTGAGCTTGCTGTCCGTGTATAGAATGTGGAAGGCACGCCACCTATCTGAGATTGACTGAGGGCAAATTGAGACGACTGGAGGCTCGCACGAGCATTTCAGGAACTGCACGGCTTGTCGGCTGTTCGAGGAGTGCTGTGGTGAGTGTCATCACCGCGTGGCAAAATTAATGTGGAACCACGACCAGACGTCGTGGGGTTGGGCGACCACCCCTCATTACAGACGTCGGACGTCGGTAGGCTGGACAGACTGGCAAAACAGGACAGGCGGTGAACTGTGGCCGAGCTAACATAAGACTTTAATGCTGGGCAGAATACAAGTGTGTCTGAACACACCGTGCACCGAGCACTCCGAACGATGGGTCTCTGCAGCCAACGACCCACGCACGTACCAATGTTAACACCGCGACATCGGCAACTACGACTGAAATGAGCACGTGAATATCGGCACTGGACGTTGGCGCAGTGGCAGAGCTTTGCATGGTCTGACGAATCCCGATACCTTCTTCATCAAGCCGTTGGCAGGGTGCGAACCTTTCGTCTTCCAGGGAACAGCTCATGCGGGAACGACACAAGCTGACGGCGGCTCCATTATGCTCTGGGGAACATTCACGTGTGCATCCACGGATCCAGTGGAGCACGTGCAGTGCATCATAACGTCCAAGCAGTGTCGTACACTGGTTGCAAACCACGTACACCCCTTCATGACGATCTTGTGTCCCGACAGCAGTGGCACTTTCCAGCAAGACAATGCGCCATGTCACAAGTCATGGAGTGTGATGGAGTGGTTCGAGGAACACAGCGGCGAATTTCAGTTGATGTGCTGGGCCCCCAAATCGCCAGATCTGAACGCGATCAAACAGATCTAGGATGTGGTTGGACGTGGCGTCAGAGCTCATCGCCTCCCTCCCCGTGTAAGTAGGCTGTTTATGTGTCTGCATGTTGGCAGCGCGATAGACTGCATTAATAACTCTGACAGCGCTGTGCGCACTCTGTAAGAGACTCTGTGGCTGGTAGGAGCAGCAGTCGGAAGTTCTTACTCAGCAGTGACGGAAGATGGAAGTGAACAGCGAGCAGTGATGGAGGTTAGAGGTAAATAATTAGCAGTGTTGGAGGTTTGCAGTATTAGCGCAAGCGGACGGTCTGAATTTATACATCCGTCATTGAGAATTATTACTGATGATTATATAATCGTTGAACTGGTTGTCACATTCTTCAGGTAAATACATTGTTTGCTCAGCAACAAAATCTTTCCTTTGCTAACCACATGCATATCAGTAGTTAGAGCCTGCACTAGTCAGCTTTTATTTAGCTGGTAGTATTGGTGCTTGCGGCATTGCTGTAGTTCGGGTAATGAAGATTTTTGTGAGGTAAGTGACATGTAATATATATGTTATTGTTAGGATTTTTCCTTATTCAGGGCCATTCTTTTGTATCAATTATTTGAAGTCAGGTTATCATTTTTGAGCAGTCAGATTGCGTTGAGCTAGGATGTTGTGGGTCAGTGTTGATATGATAAAGACAAGCAAAGAGACAGTACGTTCAGTTTCACTCAGCAGTTTAAGAACAATGAGTAAGCACTCAGCATATTAAGTAAAAACTATTAAGTTTCACCCGGAATTAGATGGCTTGTGTGTGCAGATATGGTGCCAATTCTCTCCACGCGACCTACAAAGGCTTCATTGCTTCCATGCCACCAGGCGTCGCAGCTGTTATCCCTGCCAAAGATGGACATACGGGCTATTAGGTAGGTGGCCATTATGTTCTGGCTGATCAGTGTATAATAAAGGCAGTGAAAAATTCAGTCATAACTGGTACAGAAACCAGACAACGTATAATAAAAGTCGAAGGACATCAAAGGGAAGCAGTAGTGGAGACTGGAGTGAGAGAATATTAAATTCTATCCCCAACGTTACTGAATGCGTACATTGAGCAGGCAATAAAGGAAACCAATGAGAAATTTCGAAAAGGAAGTAATGTTCAGGGAAACGAAACAAAAACTTTGAGGTTTGTCACTGACGTTGTAATTCTAGCAGAGACGGAAAAGGACTTAGACAAGTTGAACAGAATGGACAGTGTCTTCAGAAGAGATTGTAAGGTAAACATCAACAAAAGTGAAACAATGGTAATCGAATGCTAAACTCAAGAAATGCTGAGGAAAAAAGGTTAGCAAAGATTAGCAAATAAGATTATAGAACCCCTCTGATGATGGTGATATTTGTCGCCGAAACTAGTTCGGAATAATAAAGAAATAAAAGAATAACAAGGTGTTTTGTATCAAGGCGGACTCAATTTTCTGATAACACTGTTTTAGCAAATGGGCGCTAAACAAAAAAAAAAAAATGACTTTTGCAGTCTTGGCAGAAAAATAACTGCCGAAGGAGAGAGGATATGAAATGCCTTACAAAACTAAAAACCCGCCTCGATTGCGAAAAAAGCACCTAGTGTTAAGTGTTAACCCAGGTTTCGGCGTAGATAACTACACCTTCTTCAGAACAACAATAAAACCCACAAGTCCCTAAGAAGACCTTTATCAATGATTAAAAGAACACCATAACTATACATTTATAAACGAAAAGGAAAACACAAACAGTACATATGTACAAAGTCAGAACCACTACTTAACTTGCCGGCCGGTGTGGCCGTGCGGTTCTAGGCGCTTCAGTCTGGAACCGCGAGACCGCTACGGTCGCAGGTTCGAATCCTACCTCGGCCATGGATGTGTGTGATGTCCTTAGGTTAGTTAGGTTTAAGTAGTTCTAAATTCTAGGGGACTGATGACCCCAGATGTTAAGTCCCATAGTGCTCAGAGCCATTTTGAACCTCTGCTTAACTTAATGGTGTATGCACCACCTCACACCGGCCTATGTCCGATGGGCCATGACCCGCCATAAACTGCAGCTACAAATGGTCGCTCACTTCCACGCCTGACCTGCTACCTATGCACATGTGCAAGACAAGGGATGTTGAAGGTTCTTATATAAAATGCCACCTGGCAATGGCAGTAAAAAGAGCAATTTTATAACATGTAATAAAAATTTAAGTGTCACGAAGTTTTTCTGAAAGTAATGGAGAAGGGAGTAGAATGTAGACTTTTACGGAAGCGAAACGTGGGCGATAAACATTTCACAGAAGAAGAAAATTGAAGCTTTAGAAAATATAAAGAGTAGATGGATGAATCGAATAACTAAGATGAACGTACTGAAGTGAATTCGGGAAAAAAAGAACTTCAAGTCACAAAATGACCATTGTATGGTAGAAAGCGTCCTGAGGCTTGAAGTGTGGCAGGTAAAAATTGTAGAGGCAGACCAAAGCTTGAATACAGCAAGCAGGTTTAGATAAACATAGGTTACAGCAGTTATGCAGGGCTGAAGAGGCTCGCACAGGGTAGACTAGGCTGCAGAGCTGCATCAAAACAGTCCCGGACAAACGACCACAACAACAGCAATGGAATGCGGCGCGATAGTCCTGCGATCGTCGTATCAGCGAAGTGCAGCCTCCGCTGTATAAGCGACGTGCAGTTCAGCTACGCGCGTCACGCCTCGAGTCGCGTGGCGTGCCGCCCCGTGACGTGCCGGCGTGCGAGGTGGCGTGGGAGGGGCGCCCTGCCAACCAGAGGCGAGCCTCTGGCCTTGCAGCCGAGGCCGCGTGCAGCGCGCTGCATCGCTCCCCAGCAACAAACCGATAGCCAGAGGCGGCGTCCACATCAGCACTTGTAACGTCCCCACAGAAAATACCCTCTACCACGCACCAATTAATCATTGTCTATCAAACCATCCACATTCATTCACTTTGGAAAAGTATCTGATCTGATTTTCTCGTAACATATGCGGCGACAGATAGACGACGCCAAAGTATTTTCTAGCGCGTTTATTCTTTGAAATAACAGAAATGCATATATGCAGTCTCCATGGTTGTTAGAGTGGTAACTAGGACAGCTTCTGGAGTAGGGATTGAGGGATTAACGTATTTCTGAGAGATACATATTCTGATTTTCTTCTCGCTAAATCGAGCGAATTAACTTTTGTGCCACTAGCGGTTTGTTTGAATAGAAAGAAAGTGTAAACGGAAAATAATTAAGACGTGGAATCACCGGAGATCTGGACATGTAATGGAGATGGATTTAATACACAATTTCTTTCATAAATAAGGTTTGTGACTTTTTGTTCCGGAGTGAAGGAACGAATGAGATTTTTTCTGAACCATTTGATGATCACTTTGGCCCTGTAATTAGTGGGGAAGTTTCAGCTGTGTCGAAGAGAGCCTGCAATCACTGAGTCTGTGTTAAATCGTCCAAAAAGGCTTCGTACACATCTGGAATTCGCAGTCTTTCGTAAAAGGAACAAATTGTCCACACGATTGATTCTCCCGACTGAATACAGTGTTTAACAGCAATAATAAATGTAAAGATCTCTTACAGCAAGCCAGCCGCTGATTACCAAGACGAAGGACTCCACCAAAGATCCTATTTGGCTGATTTCACGTAATGAAATATTATAATAAAAACTGTACATAGATAAAGGAGAGAAAGAGAGAGAGCGAATGAAAATAGAGATAATATTAACAATCCTCCATTAGCATAACTTCTCGCCTGTCTTATCACGGATCAGCCAAGACACGGGAGGCCCTTACATTACTGTATAGATTTATGTGTGAAGGTGAAAGGGTCTTAAAGGCAACAGATACACGTCTATACAGACAAGACATTACACAAAGTTAGCGGTTAGCTGCATTCATCATCTATTCATAGAGGAAGAGACGACAACTTATTATCTTGTTAAACACTGATAGATGACAAACACTGTGCGTCCTTTTTAGTAGACAGACGGAAATTTTAATTGGAACATCACGAAGCACAAGAACGATATTTATCAAACACTTTGCAGATGCAGATAAAACGGTTCCTCCGTCAGTCATTTGTTTATTTCGCCACTACGGGTTCCTATGGTTCACTCCATCATATTCAAATTTGTTTATTTACACTAATGGCCATTAAAATTCCTACACCACGAAGATGACGTGCTACAGACGCGAAATTTAACCCGCAGGAAGAAGATGCTGTGATATGCAAATGATTAGCTTTTCAGAGCATTCACACAAGGTTGGCGCCGGTGGCGACACCTACAACGTGCTGACATGAGGAAAGTATCCAACCGATTTCTCATACACAAACAGCAGTTGACCGCCGTTGCCTGATGAAACGTTGTTGTGATGCCTCGTGTAAGGAGGAGAAATGCGTACCATCACGATACCGACTTTGATAAAGGTCGGATTGTAGCCTATCACGATTGCGGTTTATCGTATCGCGACATTGCCGCTCGCGTTGGTCGAGATCTAATGACTGTTAGCGGTAATACGAAGCGCCGTCCTGGGTCCCAACGGCCTAGTATCACTAGCAGTCGAGATGACAGGCATCTTATCTGCATGGCTGTAACGGATCGTGCAGCCACGTCTCGATCCCTGAGTCGACAGATGGGGACGTCTGCAAGACAACAATCATCTGCACGAACAGTTCGACGACGTTTGTAGCAGCATGGACTATCAGCTCGGAGACCGAGGTTGCGGTTACCCTTGACGCTGCATCACAGACAGGACCGCCTGCGATGGTGTACTCAACGACGAACCTGGGTGCACGAATGGCAAAACGTCATTTTTCGGATAAATCCGGATTCTGTTTACAGCATGATGATGGTTGCATCCGTGTTTGGCGACATCGCGGTGAACGCACATTGGAAGCGTGTATTCGTCATCGCCATACTGGCGTATCACCCCGCGTGATGGTATGGGGTGCCATTGGTTACCTGTCTCGGTCACCACTTGTTCGCATTGACGGCACTTTGAACAATGGACGTTACATTTCAGATGTGGTGACCCGTGGCTCTGCCCTTCATTCGATCCCTGCGAAACCCTACATTTCAGCAGGATAATGCACGACCGCATGTTTCAGGTCCTGTACAGGTCTTTCTGGATACAGAAAATGTTCGACTACTGCCCTGGCCAGCACATTCTCCTGATGTCTTGCCAATTGAAAACGTCTGGTCAATGGTGGCCGAGCAACTGGCTCGTCACAATACGCCAGTCACTACTCTTGATGATCTGTGGTATCGTGTTGAAGCTGCATGGGCAGCTGTACCTGTACGCGCCATCCAAGCTCTGTTTGACTCAATGCCCAAGCGTATCAAGGCCGTTATAACGGCCAGAGGTGGTTGTTCTGGGTACTGATTTCTAAGTATCTAAGCACCCAAATTTCGTGAAAATGTAATCACAAACTCAAATGGCTCTGAGCACTATGGGACTTAACATCTATGGTCATCAGTCCCCTAGAACTTAGAACTACTTAAACCTAACTAACCTAAGGACAGCACACAACACCCAGTCATCACGAGGCAGAGAAAATCCCTGACCCCGCCGGGAATCGAACCCGGGAACCCGGGCGTGGGAAGCGAGAACGCTACCGCACGACCACGAGCTGCGGACATGTAATCACATGTCAGTTCTAGTATAATATATCTGTCCAATGAATACCCGTTTATCATCTGCATTTCTTCTTGGCGTAGCAATTTTAATGGCCAGTAGTGTACATAGCTTGTGTTGGTGGAGAGTACAGACGTCTTTTCCACAGACGAAGGACAGCGTAGCTTATGTTAAGTCTTTTGCGAATGATAAAATTTTTTATTTAAAATAGACACTTTTGAGTTTAAAAAACATGAATTTCTGGCAATGAATAGTACTTACAGGGACTGTAGAGTCGTAAAAGTCTTCATACTGCTGTCTAATGTATGCCCTCTCTACTGCGCATCACGCGTGCACTGTCATTTCAAAGATGTTATACATGTTACAGATATGCTTCTTTACAATGGACACAAAGTCTAAAGAGTAAATGATTACTACATAAATATGTTTTTCTTTTTTAAAAAAAATATAAATGGGCTTCACCAGAATATGGTCATGTGAAAATTCAGTTAGGTGATTATACACATAAATTTGTTTTTCTTGTATGTTTTTAAAAAATGTGAACGGACAGCAGTACTGGATACAAATAATAATATCATTGAATTTTACACATGTTCATATTCTGGTGCAGCCCATTGGTTTATTTAAAAGGAAGACATATTCAAAAATTTTTATCTTTGTGTCCAATGTCAACAAACATATCTGTAACATGTATAACAACTCTGAAGTGACATTTTAAACGTAATGTACAGTGGTGAGGACATACATAAGGCAACAGTACGCAGACTTTCTACCGTCCCTGTAAGTATTATTCACTGTCAAGAATTGATGTTTTTTGACCTCTGAAGTGCCTTTTCTAAATAATCAATTTTTATCGTTACCAAAGACGCAAAATAACCTACACTGTACTTGGTCTGCTACTGTGAAAAGACTTCTGTACTCTTCACCAACACTGGTTAAGTGAACTAAGAATTCTCCACCCGAAAATGTGTGAAACATAGATACGCGTAGTGGCGAAATAAACAAGAGACTGACGCAGAAACTGTTTTACTTGTGTCTATCGACAGTCGCAACCCTCATAATGCCGTCTCTTAAGGACGAAATATCCACTTTGGAGATGCTCATCAGATAACGGATATTAACTAATAAATTTTCATCTAAATTCGGAACTGATGTCAGTTATCAGCAACAGTATGAAGGGTGAGTCCCCTGGGCACACATTTAATTACGTATTCGTTGTGGAATGGAAGCAAACAGGCCATAAATCTCTCGAGGAATTTCTTGCCATGCCTGAAACATATGCTGTGTAGGTTCATAACAAGCTACTCAAGGATCCGGGCATTGCTCAAAGCATTTGTGGTGTCAACTGCTGTGTGCGACCCTGCATTATCCTGCTAGAATAAGACGTTTATTGCTCTGGTCATGAAGGCTTCACAGCAGTATTCACATTCTTGCCACATTCTGACGAGCACTCAACACCCCTTCTAAAGATACCTGATCAGTGCTGACGTCAAATCTGATGGCTCCCCGTACAATGAGTCCAACAGACGTACAGTACCTGCTTCCTGTTATTTTTTCACTGAGGTCGTCTACGGCCTGCGTGACGTCGATGTCATCTGATCGGCCCAATCAGAAGCGAGACTCATCGCTGGAAACCACAGAATGCTACTCAATATCCCAGTTCGCTATGGCATGTTTCTGTTGTTTGTCGTAAGGTGTCAGCGCTAAACGACACTCGGCATCTGTTCCCGCCGGTTCGTAGTGACACACTGCCTGTAACCTCTGCTGTCGTGCCGGCCGCGGTGGCCGAGCGGTTCTAGGCGCTTCAGTCCGGAACCGCAGGACTGCTACGTACGCAGGATCGAATCCTGCCTCGGGCATGGATGTGTGTGATGTCCTTAGGTAAGTTAGGTTTAAGTAGTTCTAAGTTCTAGGGGACTGATGACCTAAGATGTTAAGTCCCATAGTGCTAAGAGCCATTTGAACCATTTTTTCTGCTGTCGTTTCCGCTATTGTCATCCTTATATTCATTTGACTCTCTCGAACAATCCGACGGTCTTCTCGTGGTGCAGGCCTCCTAGAGGGATCTGTGCCTACTCTTCTTGCCACTTGTTGTCCTGAGTCCATCTCGTCATCAATCTTTCTGCAGTGATTGCACTGCGACCAGCTGCTTGTGAGATCTCTCGGTAAGGAGCTCCTATGTTTCTCAACACAAAGAGCCGACCTTTCTTAGTTTGAAAGAAGATGATAAGCTACACGTGCACAGCCTCTGGTAATGCTGTGTTGCTATCTTCAACTGAAAAGTTCCAGCAATGTTATAAGCAGCATCTACTTAGACAGTTCTTCATCTGTAGAACATATTTTCTTTTTAAAACAAACTCGCATAATGGTAATATTTCGTTCAACATATGCCACTGGCACGGAAGTATTTGAGGTATCAACTGTTAACGTTCACTCAAGATGTAATACACGTAGTTTAAAAAATTGAGAGAAACGGTACGTAAATGTTTATCAATGAGTATATACTCAAGGCAAAATCTTCTGGTTACAACCACTTTTGTCGATCTCCTGCTTATCTTGAGATTACCGACTGCCCTCGAAGAACTGTAATTAGATCCACCTCTATCCTTATCCAGCACTTTGCCTTAAAATCGATCATCTTCTGCCTGTTTTTCCTCAGCACACAACACACGTTTTATACTTTTTTCATCGAAAAATTAGCATTCTTCGTTTATTTGTCTTGAAACTGTTTTTTTTTTCTTTTTTGTTTTACATCCAGCTTTCCAAATAGCAAAATGTTTTCACATTTTAAAATTTGCATGTTCCAGAAAGTACTTGCATCATTAACATTTATGCTCGATTTGTTTTTGCATATAGTTTGTACTGTTTGAGTTCAACTACAAGTATTTTTGGTGTTCTGTTAATATTCTTTTCTGAATCTACCATCAACATTGTCTTAAACATTGACAAATCATGTTGATGTGTAGTTCCTCTGTTTCTTTTGACTTATCCTGTTCTCTAATACCTTCTTCAAATGTGTGATTAACACTTATGGAAAAAGCAGACACCTCTGTCTGATAGCGTCTCTCTCATTTCCTTCAATACTTACTGCTGTCCATTGCCTATTATAGAGTTTCCAGCTGAATCTTTGTAGTCGGTCTAACTCTCCACATACAATGAAATATAAATTTTCTATTTATCACGCCAAAAGCGTTTTCGCAAACCAATAAAACTTAAAAAAGTCATACTATTAGCAGTGATCGCCTTTTTCAATTAATAGTTTTCAACAATATATGCTGCCTGAGAAAAAAGAGGTGAAGCATCCAGAAGACGCAGAGGAAACGAAATTGGTCAAGGGGATACGTGATGTTACTTCAGTGATTACTAAATTGAGTCAAATTTACACTGAAATTGGCTGTATGAATCCACTTGTCAGTATGACGTTGCACCCGCTCTGCCCAGGATGTACCAGGTCGAGTTGGCGGAGGAGATAGAAAAGATCCAAAGAAGAGCGGCGCGTTTCGTCACCGGGTTATTTGGTAACCGTGATAGCGTTACGGAGATGTTTAATAAACTCAAGTGGCAGACTCTGCAAGAGAGGCGCTCTGCATCGCGGTGTAGCTTGCTGTCCAGGTTTCGAGAGGGTGCGTTTCTGGATGAGGTATCGAATATATTGCTTCCCCCCACTTATACCTCCCGAGGAGATCACGAATGTAAAATTAGAGAGATTAGAGCGCGCACGGAGGCTTTTAGACAGTCGTTCTTCCCGCGAACCATACGCGACTGGAACAGGAAAGGGAGGTAATGACAGTGGCACGTAAAGTGCCCTCCGCCACACACCGTTGGGTGGCTTGCGGAGTATCAATGTAGATGTAGATGTAGATGCATGCACTGACTCGATTGGGAAGGGTGTCAAAAGCTGCAGTACCCTCCGTCAACGCAAGCTGGCCCACAACTGTTGTAGCTGGTCCTTCACATCCTGTTTACTGTCGCTGGGACAAAGTTGACGTCCTAGGCGGTGCTACATGTATTTTATCAGGGAGAGATCATGAGTACCTCAACGTCAAACAGACAGTTCGTAGAGACTCATGCCATGTGTGAATGACCGTTGTCCTCTTGAAAAATGGCACCACGATACTGTTGCCTGAGAGTTAACACACGGGGACACATGATCTCTGTGGCGTACCATTGTGCTGTCAGAGTTCCCTCAGTCACTACTAGAAGTGGCCTCAATTCATACCAGACGGCTCCCCATGTCATGATGCCAGAAGTAACATCACTGTCCCTCTCCAAAACACTGGAAGAATGGGATCTCTCCCCAGGTCGTCACCATATTCTTCGAAGATAGTCACTCGAGATAATGCAGAAATGCGATGCATTGCTGAACACAACGCGACGCCATTCATTAGTGATTCATTCTGCCCACTGACTGCACCACTTCAAAAATAGCCATTCTCTGTAGTGGTGTAAGGCCGGCCGGGGTGGCCGAGCTGTTCTAGGCGCTACAGTCTGGAACCGCACGACCGCTGCGGTCGCAGGTTCGAATCCTGCCTCTGGCACGGATGTGTGTGATGTCCTCAGGTTAGTTAGATTTAAGTAGTTCTAAGTTCTAGGGGACTGATGACCTCAGAAGTTAAGTCCCATAGTGCTCAGAGCCATTTGAACCATTCGTAGTGGTGTAAATGGCAGCCGAGGCATGAGACAGTAACTCACTAGTCCAGCTGCTGCTAGTCTTCGACCAATGGTGCGGGATGACACAGAATGTTGTAACGAGTCAATTAATTGTTTTCGGAAGGCAGGCGCAAATGTGAAGGCATTACGACGTGCACAAACGGGTTGAAACGTCCCCTTAGAAAAATTAATGAATCACTGTGCTGATAAACCTCTTACATTATTTTATTTTCAAACAGCTGAGCAAAACTGAACGTACTCAGACATTCACTAAAGTGACACACAATATTTTTAGCGCAACGCAATCTGACTTTCAGTATCCCTACAAAAGAATTGTCCTGACTAACAATAACCTATACCTTTCATGAATTCTTACCTCACAAAAATCTTCGTTACTCGAACTACTGCAATGCAGCGAGCGCCAATACTGCCATCTAAATAAAAGATTCCAACTACTGAAGGCATTAACTACTGAAAGGCATAGTTAGCAAATGAAAGATTTTGATAGAGAACAAACAATGTATTTACCTTAATAGTGTTCAAAAGTCATAATATATATCAGTTCATGACATCCAGTCTTACAAATTTACTGTCTCTGTCCAGATCATTCGCTATCAAAACTCCGCCATCTCACTCCCCACATCCACCACTGCTGGCGGCTCACCTCCAACTGCGCAACGCTACGCGCTGTTAACATCCAACTGCCCAACACTACAATAGCAAATTCCAACAATGCCACCCAGCCACAGACTGCACACACCAGAGCCAGTGATTTTCACACAGAGCGCTACTTGGCGGTGGCGTTACCTAAACAGCCTACTTACAGGGTGATCGCCCCTTGTGGTGGCCAGACGTGGTCGATCCTAAGTATGCTGCCCTCGCATTGCTCTGCAGCCCAACACCAGGCCTCTGTCACATCCAAATGCCCAACAAATCTGGATGTCACACGGTTCATTCACTGGGGCAAGTGGAGACTCTTTCAAACTAGGAGAGTTTCTGAGCATGCTGTGTCACATGAGTGCGAGCTATCTCTGTCTTTTTCACAGTCACCACTTAACACATGACGCTGTTATGGCCCATCTATACCCTACCAGGCCTCGTAATAACAGTAAAGGTGTTTAACACTACTGCACTCTGGCGGCTGTTCTACATTTCCTGTCACATTAATGTGACCATTTTTCGAAAGCCTGAATAACCACCTTTTGCAGCATGCGCTACTGTGAAACGTTCAGAAAGAGAGTCAATGAGGTCAGTTGCACTAGGTTTCTTGGTCGAGGATCCATGGTTGGGGTGGTCTCATAGATTCTCGACTGGATTTAAATCCGGGGAAGCTGATGGCCAGAGAGTACGGTAAATGCGTCCTGGTACCCATCGAACAATTTAAGTACACAGCGAGCTGTGTGACAAGTTGCTCTGCTCATAGATGCCAAGATGCAGGCGAAAAACAGACTGCATGTAGGCATAGACACTGTTGCCAAGGATGGATGCATACTTCTGTTGATTCATTGTGCCATCCAGACAGATGAAATCACCAGGGAATGCTATGAAAACTTTTTTCAGACCGCAACAGGATGTTTTCCGGGGCCCCATGAGAAATGCGAACTTGTGATGTCACGCTAGCTGCGTCGTTCACCACACTTCGCGAACGCTCGTCTCCCTGCAGGGCCCGAGAAATCAGTATGTCAATGAGAAAGTACTCACTAAACGTCTTAACTTTGTCATGTGCTATCGAGAGCTCGCTTGGATTTAAATACACTGTTAAGAATTATTAAGCTGATGTGAAATGGATACTCTCTCCCCACCGGAGATGGCTGCTGGCACTCTTAAGACTGTAATGTCACCTGCTGTGGCCCGTCCTTCTTATAGGCATTGGTGTTCGCTTTCAGACTTTACACGCTGTACACGCCAACGGCCATCTGTCCATGGGACATAAAATGTAGTTCATCTGAAAAGGTCACCACCTTCCCCCATTAAGTGGACGTCCAGGTGCGGGAGTGACGTACAAATTCCAGCCATCATCGCCGGTGAACAGCAGTCAGCATGGGTGCAGGAACCAGGCGCTTGCAGTGGAAGGCCACGTGCAGCAACGTTCCGTGATCAGTTGTTGAGCAGGCACTGTTGGTAGCCCCTTGATTCATCTGGGCGATCAGTTGCTCAACAGTTGCACGTCTATTCCCCCGTACATTTATGTGCAGCCCTGTCATCTATGGCCCGTGGTGCACCACAGAAGCCTGGGCACCAGTTTTGGATAGTGCCATTTTGCCATGCTTGGTATACTTTAACGACGGCGGCATGCGAACGGTTGAAAAAATAGTCCTTTCCGTAAATTGTTCCACCGTTGGCTGGAAAGCCAATGACCACGCCCTTTTGCACGTCAGAGAAATCGCTCTGTTTCCACGTTACACTGTTTCCTGCGTCCCCCTGACACGCTTTGTATGTGCACCTCTGGTAGTGCTACCACCTGGCATCAGTGAGTGATTATTGCGCGTTGCTGTCGAACATAGGAAATGGTCACATTAATGTGACTGGACCGCGTACCTGTCGCAGGTAATAGCAAAAAAAAAAAAAAGGTTCAAATGGCTCTGAGCACTATGGGACTCAACTTCTGAGGTCATTAGTCCTCTAGAACTCAGAACTAGTTAATCCTAACCAACCTAAGGACATCACACACATCCATGCCCGAGGCAGGATTCGAACCTGCGACCGTAGCGGTCTCGAGGTTCCAGGCTGCAGCGCCTGGAACCGCACGGCCAAGAGAGTAGCAACTCTAGCCATTCACATACCGGCTAATGGTGCGTACGAGGCGTGTTTTTTAAGTAAGTACCGTTTTGAAATTAAAAAAAGAAGTGCTAAGATATCTCAATAATTTTATTTTTACATGAAAGCCTGTACCTTAATCTACTTCTCTACATACTTTCCGTCAATATTGAGGCACTTGTCATAACGTTGTATCAGTTTCTGAAAGCCCTCCTCATAGAATCCTGCCACCTGACTTGTTAACCACTGCATCACCACTGTTTTGACTTCGTCATCGTCTTGAAGACGCTGACCGCCCAGGTGTTTCTTCAAGTGCTGGAGCAGATGGTAGTCACTGGGCGCAAGATCCGGGCTGTACGGAGGATGATCTAGAGTTGATTGGCGACTCCATGGAGTGTTGCGTGCACCACGACCAAATAGTGGATAGAATTGGAAGGAAAATCAGCATTGGCCGTATTTTGTTGTTTTATTGTCAGCGAAATCGATTTTCAGTCACTTAGTGACCATCTTCAGTGCTGTAATATACAATTAAAATTGGTAGGCACTGGTATCAAGCTATAAGTACAAGCTTAGAGCGATCACATAAAAACATATGTGATCGCTCTAAGCTTGTGCTTATAGCTTGATACCGGTGCCTACCAATTTTAATTGTATATTACAGCACTGAGGATGACCACTAAGTGACTGAAAATCGATTTCGCTGACAATAAAACAACAAAATACGGCCAATGCTGATTTTCCTTCCAATTCTGATCTAGAGTTTCCCATCGAAAAGATTTGATGAGATCTTTGGTCTGATTCGCCACATGCAGACGGGCATTGTCTTGCAGCATAACGATGCCCTTGCTCAACTTCCATGGACTGTTACTTTGATTCTGGTGTGACGTAGGCCATCCATGTTTCATTGCCCGTAACAATTAGGCTTGAGAAATCATCACCGTCGTTGTGGTACCGCTCAAGCAAAGTCAATGCACTGTCTAAACGTTTGGTTCTGTGCACATCCGTCAACATTTCGGTACCCAACGTGCACACGATTTTCGGTAGTTCAAGTGCTCGGTCACTATGCCATACAAAGCACTACGAGAAACATAGGAAAGTCATCCCGCAAGGAGGAAATCGTAAAGCGTCTGTTTTCTCTCACCTCATTGTCCACCTCCTACTTCAAACTTTCATTAACGACCGAAGGACGCCCACTCCGTTGTTCATCATGCACATTTGTGCGGCAACCTTTAAATGCTCTCACCCACTTTCTTAACCATTTCGTCACTCATAACGTTTTCTCCGTAAACTGCATAGATCTCACGATCAATATCGATCGCTTTTAGGCCTTTAGCACTAAGAAATCTTATAACAGCCCGTACTGCACAGTCGGCGGGACTCACGATTATCGGAGGCATCTTAAGCACTCGGTACACAACGTAAACAAGGCAGAATCAGACTGTAATGGCGAGTGCGTAGATTAAGGTACAGGCTTTCATGTAAAAATAAAATTATTGACATATCTTAGCACGTCTTTTTTTAATTTCAAAATGGCACTTACTTAAAAAACACGCCTCGTACATGTACTGTTACACTGGCTTCCTATCTTGTCTTCCGGGTGTTTCATCTTTTTCGTCTGGCGGTCACCGGAGGCGCCAGTTGCGCGTTTGGCCGCAGGTGAGGTCTTCCCGCCCGGTGCGGCCTGCCAGCGGACGCGTTGTTTACAAGCGGTGGCGGGCAGGTTGAGTCACGGAGAGGAATGCGGGCCTCGCCACCTGCCAAGGACTCGCCGTCTGCCCGCCGCTGCACCGCCGGTTGGCCGCCTCTCGTTACGTAACGCCCTGATACTGCTGCTGCAGCCTCCGAGTACTCATAGCTCTAGCTTACACTTTCAAGAAATTAGCTGCGCAGCATGGTGATCATCTTGCAAACGAGCAGAGATACCTTTAACATTCATCGCGTAAGACGTCTAATTGATGCAGTGGTAACGCATCCAACACGTACACTACTGGCCATTAAAATTGTTACGCCAAGAAGAAATGCAGATGATAAACGGGTATTCATTGGACAAATGTATTATACTAGAACTGACATGTCATTACATTTTCCCGCAATTTCGGTGCATACATCAAGAGTAGTGACTGGCGTATTGTGACGAGCCAGTTGCTCGGCCACCATTGACCAGACGTTTTCAATTGGTGAGAGATCTGGAAAATGTGCTGACCAGGGCCGCAGTCGAACATTTTCTGTATCCAGAAAGGCTCGCACAGGACCTGCAACATACAGTCGTGCATTATCCTTATGAAATGTAGGGCTTCGCAGGGATCGAATGAAGGGTAGAGCCACGGGTCGTAACACATCTAAAATGTAACGGTCCACTGTTCAAAGTGCCGTCATTGCGAACAAGAGGATTGGAAAAGGGCACAGGTCATCCCCGTTTTAAAGAAGGAACGTCGAACAGATGTGCAGAACTATAGACCTATATCTCTGACGTCGATCAGTTGTAGAATTTTGGAACACGTGTTATGTTCGAGTATAATGACTTTTCTGGAGACTAGAAATCTACTCTGTAGGAATCAGCATGGGTTTCGAAAAAGACGGTCGTGTGAAACCCAGCTCGCGCTATTCGTCCACGAGACTCAGAGAGCCATAGAAACGGGTTCACAGGTAGATGCCGTGTTTCTTGACTTCCGCAAGGCGTTCGATACAGTTCCCCACAGTCGTTTAATGAACAAAGTAAGAGCATATGGACCATCGGACCAATTGTGTGATTGGATTGAAGAGTTCCTAGATAACAGAACGCAGCATGTCATTCTCAATGGAGAGAAGACTTTCGAAGTAAGAGTGATTTCAGGTGTTTCGCAGGGGAGTGTCGTAGGACCGTTGCTATTCACAATATACATAAATGACCTTGTGGATGATATCGGAAGTTCACTGAGGCTTTTTGCAGATGATGCTGTGGTGTATCGAGAGGTTGTAACAATGGAAAATTGTACTGAAATGCAGGAGGATCTGCAGCGAATTGACGCATGGTGCAGGAAACGGCAATTGAATCTCAATGTAGACAAGTGTGATGTGCTGTGAATACATAGAAAGATAGTTCCCTTATCATTTAGCTACAAAATAGCAGGTCAGCAACTGGAAACAGTTAATTCCATAAATTATCTGGGAGTACGCATTAGGAGTGATTTAAAATGGAATGATCATATAAAGTTGATCGTGGTAAAGCAGATGCCAGACTGAGATTCATTGGAAGAATCCTAAGGAAATGCAATCCGAAAACAAAGGAAGTAGGTTACAGTACGCTTGTTCGCACACTGCTTGAATACTGCTCAACAGTGTGGGATCCGTACTAGATAGGGTTGATGGAAGAGGTAGAGAAGATCCAACGGAGAGCAGCGCGCTTCGTTACAGGATCATTTAGTAATCGCGAAAGCGTTACGATGATAGATAAACTCCAGTGGAAGACTCTGCAGGAGAGAAGCTTAGTAGCTCGGTACGGGCTTTTGTTAAAGTTTCGAGAACATAACTCCACCGAAGAGTCAGGCAGTATATTGCTCCCTCCTACGTATATCTCGCGAAAAGACCATGAGGAAAAAATCAGAGAGATTAGAGCCCACACAGAGGCATACCGACAATCCTTCTTTCCACGAACAGTGCGAGACTGGAGTAGGGGGGAGAACCGATGGAGGTACTCAGGGTACCCTCCGCCACGCACCGTCGGGTGGCTTGCGGAGTATGGATGTAGATATAGAGTAGATGTAGAGACGTGTAACCAATGGCACCCCATACCAACACGCCGGGTGATACGCCAGTATGGCGATTACGAATACACTCTTCCAATGTGCGTTAACAGCGATGTCGCCAAACACGGATGAGACCATTATGATGCTGTAAACAGAACCTGGATTCATCCGAAAAAATGACGTTTTTCCATTCAACACACCCAGGTTCGTCGTTGAGTACACCATCGCTGGCGCTCATGTCTGTGATGCAGCGTCTAGGGTAACCGCAGCCATGCTCTCCGAGCTGATAGTCCGTGCTGCTGCAAACGTCGTCGAACTGTTCGTGCAGATGGTTGTTCTCTTGCAAACGTCCCCATCTGTTGACTCAGGGATCGAGACGTGGCTGCACGATCCGTTACAGCCATGCGGAGAAGATGCCTGTCATCTCGACTGCTACTGATACGAGGCCGTTGGGATCCAGCACGGCGTCCCGTATTACCCCCCTGAACCCACCGATTCCATATTCTGCTAACAGTCATTGGATCTCGACCAACGCGAGCACAATGTCGCGATACGATAAACCGCAATCGCGATAGGCTACAATCCGACCCTTATCAAAGTCGGAAACGTGATGATACGCATTTCTCCTCCTTACACGAGGCATCACAACAACTTGTCACAAGGCAACGTCGGTCAGCTGCTGTTTGTGTATGAGAAATCGGTTGGAAACTTTCCTCATGTCAGCACGCTGTAGGTGTCGCCACCGGCGCCAACCTTGTGTGAATGCTCTGTATAGCTAATCATTTGCATATCACAGCACCTTCTTTCTGTCGGTTAAATTTCGCGTCTGTAGCACGTCATCTTCGTGGTGTAGCAATTTTAATGGCCAGTAGTGTACATTAATGACACTCCTGCTCATTTTTGCCACACTCTGCGACAGTTACGCTCCAAGTCGGCAGAAAGCAACACTTCTGAATACAATATCTGATATGTACCGTTTACACTGATTTGTAACAGCTTTTGCAATAGGGACTGTTTGTAGTGCCATAAACGCTTTTGACAGTCAGTAGATATTAGGATGAAGCCTTCAGTGACTACCGCAGCAGCATGTTGTCGAAAGATCCTTCAGAAAACCCAAAGAAATTCTGGTAGTACGAGGGGGTACCTGTCTCCTGCACCCCAAAAAAATGCCAGCATTATTTTTAGAAGCTGTAAATTTTCAAATTGCTTACAAAACCACTTTCTCCCCTTGAAAATA
This sequence comes from Schistocerca americana, assembly GCF_021461395.2. Taxonomy (NCBI): domain Eukaryota; kingdom Metazoa; phylum Arthropoda; class Insecta; order Orthoptera; family Acrididae; genus Schistocerca; species Schistocerca americana. The sequence continues at coordinate 800,874,647 of NC_060119.1, forward strand.
CTCTCCATTACAACTAATACACTTGTCCTACCTATGCTTCCACTGTTCGAAACATTTTCTGTACTTATCTTTAGAAATAGCTGAGAGCTCATCCCTCGTTCTTTTTTTTCTTGGCTTCTTCAGTGTCCTTTCATGTCCCTTTTCATGCGTGGTGATAAGAAAACGTCGTACACAGCTATGTCAGGTGAGTGAGGTGCGTGGAGCAGCGGAACCATGTCAGTTTTAACCAAAAACGGTCCACGTGTGCAGGTGCATTGCCGAGGTGGAAGAACCAAAGTCCAGTCTTTTTTGACGAACACTGTTGCGCAATCTTCTTAAAACTCCTAAATAAGAGGTCTGATTGAGGATCTGACCTGGGGGAACAAACCCTGAATGAACTACGCCCTTGGCATAAAAAGAGGAAATCACCATTGTTTTGATGTTTGATTTGACTTTTTGACATTTTTTGAATAGGATGCCAATGATGTCTTTCACTGGATTTACTTTTGCTTTGTTTCTGTGTCGTAATCATAGCACCATGATTCATCACCAGTAATGACCTTTGACAGAAAATTTGGATCAGTTTCAAGCTGTTGTTTCAAAGCACGACATTTTTCAGCTTGACGTTCCTTTTGATTGTCAATCAGAACCAGAAGAACAAACTTGGCAGCAAACCTTGTCATTCCCAAATCTTCCAACAATATTTTCTGAACCGAGATCCAGCATAACCCACTAATCTCTGACAATCACTTGCGTCTGCCGACGGTCTGTGAGCAAACGCTCTCGAATTTTTTCAATATCTTCATCGATTGGGACAGTTAATGGACTTCCAGAACCAAGTCTGTCATCAACAGGTATGTCGCCATTTTTAAATCGATCAAACTACTCGTTCACTTGAGTTTTTCCCACAGCGTCATCTTGGTACGCTGTTTTCAACATCAACATAGTTTCAGCTGCATTTTTAGCGAGTAGAAAACAAAATTTCACAGCTGCACGTTGGTCACTTAAACTTGCCATCACAAAAAACGAAACAATAACAAACCAGTGCTAGCAGACACAACCACTGCAGATGAACAGCACAAGCCTGGTAGATAACACAGGCGGCACTGAACTGGCAGTGAGTTGCACTATACACGCCTAGCGGCAGAAATGCGTACTACACGATCTCCACCCACAGCAATGTTATTCCGTTTTCAGAATGAGATTTTCACTCTGCAGCGGAGTGTGCGCTGATATGAAAGTTTGGAAGGTAGGAGACGAGATACTGGCAGAACTAAAGCTGTGAGGGCCGGGCGTGAGTCGTGCTTCGGTAGCTCAGATGGTAGAGCACTTGCCCGCGAAAGGCAAAGGTCCCGAGTTCGAGTGTCGGTTGGGCACGCAGTTTTAATCTGCCAGGAGGTTTCGTTATTCCGTTTTTTTTTTTTTTTTTTTTTTTTTTTTTTTTTTTTTTTTTTTTTTTTTTTTTTTTTGGGGGGGGGGTGGTACACCCTCGTATGTAAAGGCTGTTAGTAGCACCCAAGTTAGTGTCCAGTCACTCATGGATAGGTCAGGCTCTGAAGCAGAGTAACAAAGTAAAAACAGAAATGTTTAACTCAAGTTTTCAGAAGATCCTTTACAATGGAAAACCCAGGAGTATTGCCCCAATTCCTAGCGGATGTTCGAGTCCTCCCTCGGGCATTGGTGTGTTTATTTGTCCTTAGGATAATTTAGGTTAAGTAGTGTGTAAGCTTAGGGACTGATGACCTTAGCAGGGAAGTCCCATAAGATTTTACACACATTTGACCTTTTTTTTGCCCCAATTACATTCTCGTACCACCGTAAAGATGAAATAAAAAAATCTTAATGCCACTGGCGTCGAGAAACAGCTGAAATTGTTAAAACTGAACAAAGTCCCAAGAGTGGATGGAATCCCTATCAGATACTGTATCAAGTTCGTGGCTGAGCTAGCCACTCTGTTAACTAGAATCTTTCGTAGATCTCGGTGCTGAAAGAAAGCACGTGTCAAACCTATCTTCAACATGTATAGCAAAAGGGATCCACAATCCTACCATCCAATAATCTTCACATTGATTTGTTGCAAAAACTTAGAACAAATGGTAGATCTGGGGAAATTGGACCACTTCCTTTCTTCGGATTAAAATTTGAGTGTTTTTCACATTTTTTTGACTTCTGGCAGAATGTTTATATAGAGTGTCATATAATCTTAAGTACAATATATTACTGACGCACTGGCACTCAAAATACAAGTGGTATGATAAAATGAAAATATATGTGAGAGTTCCATCTCACCCATAGGTGTATGGGTGAGATGAATAGTCTACTGGGAGAGACGGGCCATAAAAAAGGGCTATACATGAAAGAAGAAGTCAGTTAAAGCTCATATTTGTATTTGAAATAAGTTGTAGTGAATACAAAATTATAGTATTAAATATTTTAGAACAAAACAATTTTACCAGTTTATTATAAAACATGATTGAACATTGGGTTTTCTAATGAGTTGTTGGTTTTGTTCAAGCATTAGCCTGTCTTTCTCTCACCACAGCAGTTACACTTATTACCAACTGTTGAACGCCGTGAACAGGCAACTCACAGAATCCAATCGTCATTGTTATTAGTTTCTTAACAGATTTCACCACAATCAACATATTCATTTTTTCTTATTGAGCTTCTTCAGTCTTTTTTCTCTTCACTAGTATTTCCCTCTGGTGATCTTGTGCCTTTTCTCTGTTTACATTCTTTTCTCATCAGTCTTTTTCTTTACAGTTACAATATTTTCAGCAGAGTTTAGTCCTTTGGATACAATTGCTGCCTTCCTCTTAAAATTCATAGTTTTATTAATTGAAGGAGCAGGTGATATTACATCCAAACGTTTTGTCTGTGTTGGCTTAGGAGTAGTCATTTACGAGGTGATAATCTTGAAAGTTTTGGGTTTAGTAAGAGTGGAGTCCGAAGTTGTGTCAGCAAAGGAATTTGACTTTTGCAGATAACTTTGCTCTTTTGATGTGCTTGGTATCTGTAGGTCTTTTGACGAGCTGGTCTGTGTGCGTGAGATTCTGCTCTTACGTTTGTTGACACAGACATATATACAAATATAGCCTGAGACTGCTGTCACCTTCCGTGCGATTGTTTCACATACCATGAAGCTAAATTTAATAGTGCTCCATCTCTCTATCAAGTGGTGTATCTCTGTCAAATAACGCTGGTCCATCTCTTCCGTTTGTGTGGGAGAGATAGACAACCCCGACCTCTTGCCAAGCTCGTAGTAAAAACCTGCGTCAATATTGTGCAGCTAACCCTTAATACTAAAATCATGCAACAATACGATAAAGCTTGCCAGCTTACTAGAACAGCATTGGTGGAATACTCCACTGGTCCGTCTCACCTAGTAGTCCAACTCTCCCGGACTTACGCTATTCTGAGTGTCCATCATAATTAAAGGTCTCTAATAGGACGCCCAGCCCTAAGTTAACCAGCATAGATTTCGAAAACATAAATCATACAAAACCCAAGTCTCTCATTTCTCACATGACATCCTGAACCCCAAGGGTCACGACAGTCAGGTAGATGCATATTTCCCAATCTCCGAAAAGCGTTTGACTGAGTACCACACCTACGCTTATTATCAGAAGTGCGATCATATGGGGTATCAGATGAAATATGTGATTGAATCGAGGATGTCTTGGTAGGGAGGACGCAGCATGTTCTCTTGGATGGAGAGTCAATGACATATGTAGAAGTGTCTTTGGGTGTAGCTCAGAGAAATTAGTTGGGTCATTTGCTCTTTACGTATACTGAAGCGCTAAAGAAACTGGTATATCTATGGGTATTCAGACACAGAGATATGTAAACAGACAGAATACGGCGCTGCGGTCGGAAACGCCCATATAAGACAACTGGCGCAGTTGTTAGATCGATTACTGCTGCTACAATGGCAGGTTATCAAGATTTAAATGCGTTTGAAGGTGATGTTATAGTCGGCGCACGAGCGGTGGGACACAGCGACTCAGAGGTAGCTATGATGTGGGGATTTTCCCGCACGACCATTTCACGATTGTACCGCAAATATCAGGAATCCGGTAAAACATGAAATCTCCGACATCGCTGAGGCCGGAAAAATATCCTGCCAGAACGGGACCAGTGATGACTGAAGACAATCGTTCAGCGTGACTAAGGACAACAGACACGCCCAGGCCCGAGGGAGGATTCGAACCTGCGACGGGGACAGCCACTCGATCCGCGAGAAGCGCCCTAGACCGCGCGGCTACCCCGCACGGCAATTTTTCTTGAATTATAATGATTTGTTTTTCTGTACACATACATCACATCTACCGATTACAGTCCCATTCGGATTATTCCTTCCTGGTGCGTCATTTTTTTTTTTTTTTTTTTGTGTTAGAGTGTATTTCTTCATGAATAAGTTGTGGCTTATGACACTGAATGAGTGAAATACGATTGTTTTTACATTTATTTCAAGATCATTCATGTCTCTTGATCATTTCTTAATACCTGTAATGCAAAAACATAATAACTATTTCGTTAAATAAGTAGAAAAACGACTGAAAGCGAAGATTAAGCATACGATTGGCTGTTTCGGCGCTAAGGGCGGTTGTGTCGCTCCAAGTGTTAGACGGTAAGTGAGTGTTGCGACTGTATAATATGTCAGACCGTTGGATTCGCATTCTTGAGGATGACAGTTCAGGTTTGCATCTGTCCCAAATTCCCTTTCAGTCATCTACATTTAACTTTTCCTTGGTTTCCATAAATTGCTTGAGGCAAATTCCACGCTGGTGCCTTTGAAATGACATGGCTGATATCGTTCCCTATCTTCATGTTCTGTCTCTAATGTCCTCGTTGTCTTAAGGGACGTTAAACTCAAATTATTTTCCTTCCTTGCCCTTCCTTTAGCTCCAGGGCGAGGCCTTCACACATGACAAACTAAGAATCACTAACACAGATTGTAACGAATGAAACAGACGAGACGACCAGCCGACCACAGACAATGAGTGAGCCAGACTGATGCTGCTAAGGCACAGGGGAGGAAAGTTTCTCGCCCCACTATCGACTTCCGCGCAGCAGGTGGAGAACGCCACCTCTGTTGGTGGGGGAGGAGACATTGTCTGACCGGAAGGAACGGCCGTGTACGCGGATAAGGCAAAAAAGGCGCTTTTCGACGACAGAACTGACAAGTGGACACGTTCCATGAAGCTTGCAGATATCGGAGAAAACGTATCTTGGCAGAACGAAGGAATGCTTTCAGAAAAAGACTTTCTTCGCGAGTGTGTGCGTATTTTTGTGTGGAAAAATAGAGACTACTGGAACAGCTACAAAACTAATCTCTGAATAATTTGTTTTGTGACTGGCCAGTCAGATGTATGAAGACACAATCTTAGGAAGACATGAAACTTGCTGGCAGATTGAAAATGTGTGCCAGACAGAGACTCGAACTCAGGACTTTTACCTTTCACAGGTAAGTGCTCCACCGACTGAGTTCGATCTGTAACACAGTTTTAATCTGCCAGGAAGTTACTTAACAGCTGCAGAGTGAAAATCTAATTTAGGAGGACATTTTCGTATTAGATTACAAAAGCTAGTTCACTGGTCACAAAATATTTTATTAAGATCGTCTACCCGTTTCGGCTTTTCAGCCATCATCAGCTCTACGAATTTAGCAGCAACATGTACACGCGAAGTCAGTACATCAGCAACTAATTTAAATAAAGTATTGTGTGACTAGGACATTCACTTTTAAAATTTAGCCGCCAGGAAGATCACCGGTCTCCTATGGACGTATACGCTGAGGTGACAAAAGTTCAGATGGTTCAAATGGCTATAAGCGCTATGGACTTAACATCTGAGGTCACCAGGTTTAGAACTATTTAAATCTAACTAACCTAAGGGCATCGCACACATCCACGCCCGAGGCAGGATTCGAACCTGCGACCGTAGCAGCAGCGTGGTTCCGGACTGAAGCGCCTAGAACGGCTCGGCCACAACGGACAAAAGTCATGTTATAGCGATATACACATATACAGATGGCGATAGTATCGTGTACACAAGGTATAAAAGGACAGTGCCTAAGCGGATCCGTCATGTGTACTCAGGTGATTCATGTGAAAAGGTTTCCCATGTGATTATGCCCGCACGATGGGAATTAACAGACTCTGAACGCGGAATGGTAGTTGGAGCTAGACGCATGGGACATTCCGTTTCGGAAATCATTGGGGAATTCAATATTCCGAGATCCACAGGGTCAACGGTGTGAGGAGAATACAAAATTTCGTTCGCTCTCACCACCGACTGTGCAGAGGCCGCCGTACTTCACTAAATGACCGAGAGCAGTGGCGTTTGAGTAGAGATGTCGATACTGAAAGACAAGCAACATTGCCTGAAATAACCGCAGGAGTCAATGTGGGACGTACGCCGAACGTATCCGTTAGGACAGTGCGGCGAAATTTGTCGTTAATGGGCATTGGCAGCAGCAGCCTTTACTAAAAGCACATCGCCAGCAGCATCGTCCCTAGACGACTGGAAAACAGTGGCCTGTTCAGATGAGTCCCGCTTTCAGTTGCTAAGGGCTGATGGTATGGTATGGCGTAGACCACACAAAGCCATGGATATAAGTTGCCAATAAAGTACCCTGCAAGCTGGTTGTGGCTCCAAAATGGCGTGGGCTGTATTTATAAGGAATGGACTGGGTCATCTGGTCCAAACGAACAAATTATTGGCTGTAAATGGTTCGGTTACTTGAAGACCGTTTCCAGCCATTCATAGACTTCGTATTCCCAATCAACGATTTAATTTTTCTGGATGACAATACGACATATCATCAGGCCATAAATGTTCCAAACTAGTTTGAAGAACGTTCTGGACAATTCGAGCTAATGATTTGGCCACTCAAATTGCCCAACATGAATCCTATCGATAAATCGAGAGGTCAGTTTGCTTACAAAATCCTGCACCGACAACACTTCCGCATTTATGTACGGCTATAGGAGCAGCGTGGCCCAATATTCCTACTTGGGTCTTCCAATGACTTGTTGAGTCCATGAAGTAGCTGCATTACACCTACCAAAAGGAGGTCCGAAACGATATTAGTTGGTATCCCTTGACTTATGGCACTTCGGTGTGTAATACACTCAGAGTTCAAGAAGAATGTTAAATTCCAGTTCCACAGAAGAAAGGTGCTGCAGATATGAAAACTACCGAACCATCAGTTCAAAAATTCATCGTTGTAAAACATTGGCACTAGTCATATACAGAAGAAGTGAAAAACTGGTGGAAGACGACCTCGGGGAAGATCAGTTTGAGTTCCAGAGAAATTTAGGGACCGGAGAGGCTACATGTTACGAGCGGTTTGGTCCATAGTCCTTACCACAAATTTCAGTTTTTTCCAGTGTAAGCGGCCTAATTACGCGAGATTTTCCTGTAATGATGGACTCCTAATCTCTGTTGAAGATACTCCATGAAAGTTACTTCATTACTGCTCGAAGATGATTCAGTACTTTGGTTCCTAGGGCAATGATGGCTAGTGAGTATCATAGCCGCCTGTCCAAGTCAAACTGTGACCGCAGCCGCAAGACACACATCACCTGCCGCTTCCACACAGTGGCCCAGTGGATTGCTGGTGGACTACCGCATGCAGACAGTCTCGCCATCTAGAGGGTCTCATCCTTTCCTGATAACAACGTCCGCTTAAGCACTCACGTCATAAGCCGCCTGCCATGTCCCGTTTTTCTCAGGGTAACAGGCTATGCGTGAAGCGTTCATTGAATTCGAAAGTGAAATTCTATGTACCGACTTGACAGAAAATCCTAGGAAGTTCTGGTCTTACGTTAAATCAGTAAGTGGCTCGAAACAGCATATCCAGACACTACGGGATGATGATGGCATTGAAACAGAGGATGACACGCGTAAAGCTGAAATACTAAACACCTTTTTCCAAAGCTGTTTCACAGAGGAAGACCGCACTGCAGTTCCTTCTCTAAATCCTCGCACAAACGAAAAAATGGCTGACATCGAAATAAGTGTCCAAGGAATAGAAAAGCAACTGGAATCACTCAATAGAGGAAAGTCCACTGGACCTGACGGGATACCAATTCGATTCTACACAGAGTACGCGAAAGAACTTGCCCCCCTTCTAACAGCCGTGTACCGCAAGTCTCTAGAGGAACGGAGGGTTCCAAATGATTGGAAAAGAGCACAGATAGTCCCAGTCTTCAAGAAGGGTCGTCGAGCAGATGCGCAAAACTATAGACCTATATCTCATACGTCGATCTCTTGTAGAATTTTAGAACATGTTTTTTGCTCGCGTATCATGTCATTTCTGGAAACCCAGAATCTACTATGTAGGAATCAACATGGATTCCGGAAACAGCGATCGTGTGAGACCCAACTCGCCTTATTTGTTCATGAGACCCAGAAAATATTAGATACAGGCTCCCAGGTAGATGCTATTTTTCTTGACTTCCGGAAGGCGTTCGATACAGTTCCGCACTGTCGCCTGATAAACAAAGTAAGAGCCTACGGAATATCAGACCAGCTGTGTGGCTGGATTGAAGAGTTTTTAGCAAACAGAACACAGCATGTTGTTATCAATGGAGAGACGTCTACAGACGTAAAAGTAACCTCTGGCGTGCCACAGGGGAGTGTTATGGGACCATTGCTTTTCACAATATATATAAATGACTTAGTAGATAGTGTCGGAAGTTCCATGCGGCTTTTCGCGGATGATGCTGTAGTATACAGAGAAGTTGCAGCATTAGAAAATTGTAGCGAAATGCAGGAAGATCTGCAGCGGATAGGCACTTTGTGCAGGGAGTGGCAACTGACCCTTAACATAGACAAATGTAATGTATTGCGAATACATAGAAAGAAGGATCCTTTATTGTATGATTATATGACAGCGGAACAAACACTGGTAGCAGTTACTTCTGTAAAATATCTGGGAGTATGCGTGCGGAACGATTTGAAGTGGAATGATCATATAAAATTAATTGTTGGTAAGGCGGGTACCAGGTTGAGATTCATTGGGAGAGTGCTTAGAAAATGTAGTCCATCAACAAAGGAGGTGGCTTACAAAACACTCGTTCGACCTATACTTGAGTATTGCTCATCAGTGTGGGATCCGTAGCAGATCGGTCTGACGGAGGAGATAGAGAAGATCCAAAGAAGAGCGGCGCGTTTCGTCACAGGGTTATTTGGTAACCGTGATAGCGTTACGGAGATGTTTAATAAACTCAAGTGGCAGACTCTGCAAGAGAGGCGCTCTGCATCGCGGTGTAGCTTGCTCGCCAGGTTTCGAGAGGGTGCGTTTCTGGATGAGGTATCGAATATATTGCTTCCCCCTACTTATACCTCCCGAGGAGATCACGAATGTAAAATTAGAGAGATTAGAGCGCGCACGGAGGCTTTCAGACAGTCGTTCTTCCCGCGAACCATACGCGACTGGAACAGGAAAGGGAGGTAATGACAGTGGCACGTAAAGTGCCCTCCGCCACACACCGTTGGGTGGCTTGCGGAGTATCAATGTAGATGTAGATGTAGAACTAAAAACGCTGGAAATATAGCCTGCAGGTTTTCATTAATATTACTGGCATGGTCGCTGTCTGCTGAAAACTATCCGGACACCCATGTGTATTGTGAAACTAACCATTAGTTGTCATGAGAGGCGGACCCACCAATATAGAAGGAGGCGGGGAGTGTAGTGTTGTCAGTAGAGAAACAGTAACTACTCGAACATTATGAATCACCTTGAAGAAAATGAGTTATTGATGCATAACCGACACGGATTCAGAAAATATCGTCCTTGTGCAACACAGCTAGCTCTTTATTCCCATGAAGTACTGAGTGCTGTGGACAAGGGATCTCAAATCGATTCCATACTCCTAAATTTCCAGAAGGCTTTTGATACCGTTCCTCACAAGCGACTGTTAATCAAATTACGTGCAAATGGAGTAACATCGAGCAGAACAGACGTGATATCTGGCGTTCCGCAAGGTAGTGTCATAGGCCCTCTGCTGTTCCTGATTTACATAAATGATCTAGGTGATAATCTGAGCAGCCCCCTTATATTGTTTGCAGATGACGCTGTAATTTATCGTCTAGTAAAATCATCAGACAATCAATTCCAATTACAAAACGATCTAGAGAGAATTTTTGTATGGTGCGAGGTCATCCACAAGGGTACTAAAAGAAATCCGATAAATTTTGGGTATACGATAAATCGCACAAATTTAAGGGCTGTCAATTCGACTAAATACCTAGGAATTACAATAACGAGCAACTTAAACTGGAAATACCACATAGATGATAGTGTGGGGCAGGTGAAACAAAGACTGCACTTTGTTGGCAGAGCACTTAGAAGTTGTGACAATGCCACTAAAGAGACAGCCTACATTACAGTTGTCCATCCTCTGCTGGAATACTGATGCGCGGTGTGGGATCCTTACCAGGTAGGATTGACGGAGGACATCGAAAAAGTGCAAATAAGGGCAGCTCGTTTCGTGTTATCGCGTAATAGGGGTGAGAGTGTCACTGATATGATACGAGAGTTGCTGTGCAGTCACTGAAACAAAGGCGGTTTTCTTTGTGGCAAGATCTATTTACGAAATTTCAATCACCAACTTCCTCCTCTGAATGCGAAAATATTTTGTTGACACCCACCTACTTAGGGAGAAATGATCATCATAATAAAATAAGAGAAATCAGAGGTGTTCCTTTTTCCCACGCGCCATTCGAGAGTGGAATGGTAGAGAAGTAGTACGAAAATGGTTCGATGAACCCTCTGCCAGGCACTTAAGTGTGAACTGCAGAGTGACCATGTAGATGTACATGAAGAATGGGTCGGTGAGGGAAATTCACTGACTTCGAAAGTGCACTGTTCAGTGGATGTCATTTGAGCAACAAATCCAATACGGTCATTTCCACCCTTCTAAAGGTGCCCTGGAGGACTGTTGGTGATGTGGAGTGGGAATGCGAAGCAACAACCACCACTAAATCAGTACTAGACAAAAACTGCCGGGCGTTGCTAGTGTGGTTGTACGAAGTCGCATGAAAGCAGCGGAAGGAATCACTTTGAGTTCCAAGGTGATACCAGCAGTCCAGATAGCACAATCACTGTGCGTAGGGAGCTAAAAATAATTGGGTACAGTAGTCGAATAGCTCCTAATAATCTACAAATTTATGTAATCAGCGCTAAGCGTCGCTAAAGGTGACGTAAGGAGTGACGGAGCTGCGCAGTGGATTACTGGAAATGAGTAATTTAGAGTGGCGGATCACGCTATCCCCTGTGACACTCCGGTGGGGTATGTTACTTGCTATCATGTGTATTGCCGACAGTGAAATACGGAGGAGGAGGTGTTAAGGTGTGGTGGTGTTTTACGTGGTTAGGGCGCGGTCCCCGTAATTGTGCTGAATAAACGTATCAGTGCGTAAGGATATGAATACATTTTACAGCACTGTGTACTGATTATAGCAGAAGAACAGTTCACAGACGATTATTGATTGTATCAGCATGACAATGCAACCTCCATAAAGCACCATCTGTGAGGCAATGGTTTGTGGACAGTAACATTCGTGAAGTGGACTGGCTGACTAGAGTCCCGACCTAAGCCCAGTGGAGTACCTTTGGGATGAATTAGTACTTCGAGATCGCTCCAGACCCCGGAAACCAACATCATAACCTTCTTTGTTTTAGGTTTTTGAAGAATGTGCTGCCATTCTTCCACAGACACTCAGACACGTCATTGAAAGTGCCACCACTAGAGTTCGAATCGTCATAGACGTCAAGGATGGACACACACGGTGCTGACGTCTACTAAAGGTTTCCGGACATCTTTGATCAGACAGTGCATAAAGGGAAGCATCTGACGCCATTACAACATTTATTAAAGGCCTTCGGATCATATAGTTTACTTCTAGCCTTACACTGGAGCAGTACCATGTATTTTGTCTCGCTTTCGTTTACAGTAAGTCTAATTTTTACTCATTCTCCTTCTTTAATGCTATTTTGTCAAAAACTGACATTTCGAGCCCGTGGCTGTCTACAGAATATAGGTTGACTCTTACACAGAAGTTTACATCAACCAGCCACTTATTTATTTAAACGGCGCCCTTACCGGTTTCGTACCGACAGGTTCATCTCCAGATGGCTAGTTCACGTTTTACATTAGATTTCACCTTTTGTTTCCCCAACTAACGAAATTTGCTTCGGGTGGTGGATCTCTACAACCAAAACAAGATGTCAGACAAAGTCTTTTTAACTGTAATTATGCCTCGCAACGATTTTAAATTATTTAAACGAATTATTATTACTAAAGGGAAAATGTTTCGGTTACTTACGATGAAGAATCCACTCCATTACGTTCCAGTTCAGGCTGCTTATCATCTTGCAACAAATCTGAGTAGTATGCACAAAAACATTAAATTCATTGTATAACACGAGACCAACAACAGTATCAATTTCCTAAACGCAAAAATCACGAACAAAAACCATAAACATCATTTTGATATTTATCCAAAACATCCACTGGTATATGTATCAACACCTCATCTTGTCATCAAGACCAGCATAAGATGGCATATTTTCGATTAACACTGGACCGCCTACACAAAACTCCACTTGAACCAATTAAAAAAAAAAGAAATCAGTATCATTAAAACCATAGCCTTAAACAATGGATACAGTATTGTCATGATAGGCAATCACGAAAAATCCAAAAACCATCAGCCAACAACGCTGCACACGAGATAACCAAGCAACTTACACACGACACAGTAGAAAACAGCAGAAAATATATTGCACTACCTTTCCTAGAGAGCTTATCCTATAAAATAAGGAACCTATTTAAAAACACAAATAGTAAAATAAGCTTTCAGACAATTAACAAACTCCAGAAGTTAGTAGTTCACAACTTAAAGAGTAACATCCACCCATACAAAAAATCTGGCATATACAAACTCAGCCGTCAACGTTGGCCCTCTTACTGTATTGAGACACGGTACAAAGAGCGTATAGATGCCATACGTTTGAACAACATTTCAAAATCCGCAAGCACCTTGCACACAGCTACCAACAGTCGTGGAATAAGGAGCACTGAAGACTATGTACAACTACTCCATCATGCTGAGAAAGGTAGCCCTATGAATTTGCTTGAGCAGTTTAAAATATATGTACATAAAAGCAAATCACCACAAAATCTCCTCAACGAACAAACCGCCAACGCAGCCTTTCTCCAAAATTTCATTCATCTGCTTTCCAAGTTAAAGAAAAATAAACAATGAAATGTCAACTGTTGTAATATTTATATATGCACATCCATGCCAACCCATTTACTGTGCTTTCAAAGTACGCCATAACATGTCCATAGTTATAATATTTATTTATGAACGTCTGGCCCTTATCATTTACGTTTGTTCCAATGTATGTTATAATATTTATCTAATATTACTGCAGTAACACTTTATAACTGACTGCTTTATTTGTTTATCTTAATTTTAATCAGTCCTCTTTCAGTGTAAATAGTAAGTAATATAACATTAGCAATTTGTAAATATCTACTCTCCCATACATGTACATAATGAAATATCTCTGAGAGTGGATGTCTTTGCCATTGTTATGGCTGTAATATCGCCATCTTTGTATACAAATCTCCACACGATGAAAGTTCTTAGTGTGTGAGTGGTGCTTTACATTTTGTGCGTACTTATACACAAAAAAGTGCATTATACAGTTTTCGTTGCTGCAAGATGATAAGCAGCCTGCACTGGGACATAATGGCGCGGATTCTTCATCGTAAGTAACCGAAACATCTTCCCTTTAATAATAATAATTTGTTTAAATCACTTAAAATTGTTGCGAGACACAATTACAGTTAAAAAGACGTTGTCTCACATCTGGTTTTGGTTGTAAGGGACCACCACCTGAAGTAAATTCTGTCACTTGGGGAAACAAAAGGTGAAATCTAAAACGTTAACTAGCCATCTGAAGATGAACCTGTCGGTTCGAAACCGGTAAGGGCGCTATTTAAATAAACAAACACCATTGTAAAAAGTGGTTGGTTGCTGTAGTCTTCTATGTAAGAGTCACCCTATGTCCTTCCTTTATTTCTTACATTTCTTTAAGGATTTTTATATCTCCTACCACAATTGCAGTATTAATTGATCATTATTGTATCTCTCCTTCCCGTTTTTTGTATCAAAGGGAGAACACATTGAAGATTTGCAACAATAACTAAACAAGTTTCTCTGTATGAAAATACCCACACTATAATGTCTCAAAGAGATTACGGTATATGGTGCGTTTTCGGGTTTGCAGCCGATATGTCGATTCCATTTCGACAGTTGATCCATTCCTTCACGTGCTCCGAGCGGTGTGTGCTTGCTGCCTAAGACTTCAAGCAGACTTTGAGATATAACTGGCGCAGTTCCCATATTTATAGCAGACTTTGAGTGGGAACACAGGAGAAGTAAGACGATGCGGCACGATTAAGAACATTCCGGCTAGCATAGGTTTCTTGAGAAAATGAGAAAACAGAATTTTTACTACCTCAAATAGTTGAAGGATCAACTCCCATTGGGATCATCTATGACATATTATGATAATACATCATAGTTCTAAAGAATATCCACGAAGACTAATCAAGACGAGTCTGCACAATGGCTAACAATGGTCGTGGTCTTTTATGCAAATAAGTTGAAATTCCACTCAAGTCGCCATCTTTAGTGATGTCCGCAATTACTGTTGATTTGGTATAACGACAGGAAAAAAGACTTCACTCAAGACACCGAAATATATCACAGGCAACGTATGCAATTTCTTGATAGTAGTTCTCCACAGAGTATATTTTCAGTTTTCTTCTTCTGTTTCTTCTTCTTGTTCTTTCTCTTCCTGTTCTTCTGCAGAGATAATGAAACAACTACTGCGTAAATGTCATGATCGAGTTTCTCTCTATGTGGAACTTTTATGTACTAAACACGTTGTTTGATATGGATGAAGATCTTGTCTATATGAAATTAAATAAATGCCATTATTATAAACACAAGTAACAGCGTAGATATTAGTAACGATAGCGAGAGGTACTGATCTCATGCTTTCTATGCAACAGAAATGTGCATGAGAAGTTGTGATGCTACAAAATAAAATGATTCAGTGTTCCCAGAACAAATATTTATTATAACTAAAACATATATCGTACCTTAAGCTTAGTACTACAATGACGGTAGATTTTTATGTCCGTTCCATGTCCATTGAGCGCTCTTTTATATAGCCATTGTCCTTTTGAGTCACCCGTGCGTCGTCACGGTAAGTTATAACAGTTCTTCTTACACTTCACTCAAACTTAGACGGAACACGTTTTTATTTATTTAGTAAATAGATTAGATCAGACCGCCACAAATCTGCGTCCGTCTTACTTAAGAAAAACAGTACAAGTCTTTAGCGCCCAAGGCTTCATTTGTTCTCCAGTGAACAAAACAGTGAAGGATCGCATATCTATCCGTATTTTTCTGTTTATATTGCCGCCCAAAGACGACGAATTACATCATTTAGAAAATTCCACCGTCGCTATGCGACGCCTTATTATACATTAATCATTCTTTATAAACAAGTATTTGCCTTCTGGATGAAAATATTAACTAGTCGTATTTGCTGTTTTAATGAAGTCAAAAATAGCGAATATCACAAAGTACAGAATTAAGCACATCTACAGCGCTGAGTGATTTGAACTGACAAGAGGAATGACGTCACTGCATGTTGTAATCGATTCACTCGTGACGCGGGCTGCGAAGAGCAGATTACGGCGAATGTAATGGTCACAGCAGTAAAAATACTAACAGTCATCAGGAAAGGTATTCTTGTTAATTCTTCAAAATATTCGCGTTCGAAATTACGAAAAAAATCCTCCTGCATGATTTTGCGACGAGAAATGCTTTTGTGCGTAGTTGCTGAGAGACAGGTTGGGGATATCTTTCGCACTGCGCAGTTTTCATTCGGCGGCCGCAGCGCGGTGTTGCAGAACTCTCTAACGTGAATGGCGTGCTGACGCCGGCGCAGGCCAAATGAAAAAGATAAGGCCGAACGGGCGAGCGTCTTGACGGGAGAAACAGCCGGGAGGTTTTTGCAGCAGTGAAAGTCAAGGATTTAACGGCCGGCCGGCTTTTTACTCGCGCCGCAGAGGGGCGGGACGGCCTGGTCGCTCGTGGCACGTAAATGCGGCTTTGATCTTTCTTATCTTTGCAGACAACTCTACACACAGATTTTAATTGCATCGGCAAGAAAACGTACTTATTTTCAGCAAACTTTCCGTGGTCTGTTCCGCGAAAGAATGTTTGAATATAACCAGCCAGTTTTCATTTAATTAATTGTAGTTAATTCGAGAAGAATTTTGGTTCAATTCTTCTCAGTAAACGGTGAACTAGAAATACTGTGAATTTTTATGAACTAAACTGATGCTTTTTAAATCTAGAATTTAGCTCCCTTTTTCAGTGAATTTCCATCGAAGCTGACTAAGCGTTATTCTGAAATTTTGTTACTGAGTATCTCAGACAATTTATTACTTTTCTACTTCTCTTGGTTCTTTTATCGATTGAACTTCACACTTTTTTCTACATTAGAGTTGTTTTAGAAAAAAACTACATAGAAGAATTTCCGCCTCGAGAGGCAGCCGCGCGGTCTTAGGCGCTTTGCCAGGGTGCGCGCGGCTTCCTACGTCGGGGGTTCGAGTCCTCACTCGGGCAGGGGGGTGTGTGTGTTGCCCTTAGCATAATTTAGTTTAAGTTAGATTAAGTAGTGTATAAGCCTAAGGACCGAAGACCTCAGCAGTTTGGTCCCATTTGAACTTACCACACATTTCCAAGTATTTCACGTTGGAAATCAAATTCTCCCAATATGGGGACATTTTACAGTGAATTTATTGCTTTGGTTTATTTAACAACAACCTCTCCATTTCTCCCTAATGCACAACTTCTTTGGCAGGCCGTAGCGAAAAACCTCAGATGAGACACTGACGATAATTTTTTCGCTCCAAAATCTGTATACGAAGTAAAAACTGAGACAAAGAGGGTCGATGGACTTTTATTCATAAAATGTGTATTCTTTGCCGCCTTGAAATGCGCTTCGTAAGTTTATTTCACAGAATGTTGATCGTATGTCGCTACTTATACGAATATTCTATACGAGCACAGTTGGCTAACCGCTTTAAGAGAGAAACATGACTCCTCTTTACATGTTCAGAGGTTTTCAGGGTGATAAACCGAAACAGCAGTGTTTTTGGTACGCTAGTGTATAAGGTACCACACACTGCGCAGAGTGAGAATTTTGAAAGAAAAGATGTAACGCATTAACCAGTATCCCTGTGGGCCAGTGAGCACACATGAATAATGAAAAATGGAATAAAAATTACAGTACTTAATTTCTTACGTGCGAACCAAATGTCTCCAGTGTTTTTAGTCCATTGTCTGCAAATTAGTATATATTAAGATTATTTTTCAGGAATGTTTATACTTCGTAGGCAGGATAATTTATACCAGGGTGACTGAGATAAAGAGAACATGTCTACTGCATAAATAGCTGTTCTTCATTTGCAACAACGTCGGCGACAAGTAATCTGCAACCTTTCTTCGCTCCTTCTTCCGCGTCTTATTTCGATCGATCACTCTCCAGGACATTATTCTGTGCTTACCAATGTTGTTCTTACCTTGACTCATCATTTGCCAATTTGTATTTGGAGAATACAATCGACTCATTGATATTTCTGTTACAACGCTAGAGGCCTTACGTACATTTATAATAGCACCCAAGAAATTTGATGTCAGAATGGGACGAGAATTCTGCAGAGGCTGAGTTTTAGCAGGCTGAGTGACGCTCGGAAAAGTTAGCTGATCGAACGCGGCGGGAAAACAGCCGTCACCACCGCCAGTATTCTGAGAATTCAACGCAGCAGGTTGGAGCCGACAAGCACAAAACAGCTGGCGCTCTGTAACGGATATCCTGAAAAATGGTGGGAATGGCTTCCATATCACTGAGCAAACATGAACAAACATAATTTACATCTAAATGCTTTGCTGGCTGTGAAAGCCAAATTATTTATAAAATGTATTGTGTATCTTCCTATTGCTACGCATAAGTACAGTAAGTAAACTTCCGTTTTTTACTTTCTTTCCTTGCAATTCTAATGTCTAGCAATGTATGCATATCCACTGCAGTCAACTATGTCTTTAAGATTTTAGAAATGTTCAGGCATTCAAGAGGCGATATCGCTGAATTACAAGGAATTCTCCCAACTGCTGCCGGGTATCGTTCCCATGCGGTAACAATCGTGGTTCTGCGACATATGCGCGGCACAGAGCAGTTAGAGTAGCTGTTGCTCTAGTTGACTTCCACTTCTTGCTCAGGAACAATTAGTCACTGGAAACTGCGGGAACTTAAAATGTCTGTCTCAAGGTAAGTCATATCCAGAGTGGCTGGAACTATTCCGTCACGTACCACCATGGCTAGACACTCACCGGGGTTCTGATTTGCACCCGGAAGAGTAAGTGAAACCAAACACTGTAATTCACGATTTTCGTCTTCTTGTTACCGTAATTGACCGCTTCTGTAACTAAGCCTGCGCTGTACTGTTTTGGAAATGGGCGTAGTCTTGGCTATAGACCACGCCTGTGTAACAAAAGAAAGCCAGTTCGAAAAGCGTTTAACTTTTACTGTCTCCTAGGACGCCATGATTGATATTGAATTAGATAGGTTACTCTTCATAGCGCTTGTACGGTGCCCTCACATCACGTATAGAAACGAGATGTGGCTTTTCAACGGAGCATTAACCAATCGTCCCACAATGCAGTTTTACTCACAAACCAAACCACCGGAGGGTGACAGAGAAAATGGGAACGAGGAGCGGGAGTGTCTGGATCAAAGAAAGGGATTAGAGACTATGGGACAGCTAAGTGAACATAATTAACTTTTCATAACTGGGATTCACAGTCACGTAAAATTCTTTGAAAGACATCATCTTTGCGCCAGTGTCTGTTAAACTTTTTATTTCCACTATTGCAATTTCGGCCTTAGGCCATTATCAAGTACACATGTTTTGACTTTAAGCCATATCAACTTTATACACTATGACACGTTTATATGTCGTATTTATATAACAGCAAATGACAACGACATATAAATGTGTCCGCGTGTATAAAGTTGACATGGCTTAAAGCCAAAACATCTGCACTTGATGATGGCCTAAGGATGAAATTGCAACAGCGGAAATAAAAAGTTTAACAGTCGCTGGTGTAAACATGAGGTCATTCAAAAAAAAAAAAAAAAAAATGAAGAAGATACTTCTTAAGAGACATCGCTACACTCGGAGCTAGCGTGAGTAGCAAGTTCGCTGAAAAAATAAAAAATAAACTGGAAGGCGTTACGGGACGGAGTAGTTAACCTCAAGACATGCTAGGGACAGGAAAAAGAAATCGCGTACAGAAACATAATACACGCCTGGCGGAGAAAAACGAATAGTCTCTTAAGTCTCAAGAGCTGGATTCATACTTCAACAGAACCGAAATTCGTTCTCAGTACCAAATTTAGTTATACGCTCATGTACCTTCATTGCAAATCTGTGTGACTAGTGTTCTATCTGTGATAAGGAAAATTGTTCGTGACCGTCATATTTACGTCCCATTGTGATGGTAAGCTTGTACACAGTGAGCTCAACATGGACTGAAATAGCAGTAACTTGCAAGGACAGAGGTTTTTAAGTTCTATTCTGGATAAGATTTGCTTCATTTTCTAAGTTAGCAGTTCAGTGTGTGATCAGCTCTCTTCTACATCCAATGTCTACTGTGGATTCACGTATGTGTTAATTCGACAGGCAAATTGCGGTGAAACGTCAGAAGGTTTCTGTATCATCTCATTACGACGTGTTCTACTGATTCAGCGTTCGCTGAAATGTAAATAAACAGCTAGAGCGCCAGTTTTTCATTAAAATTGGCAGCGTCTTTAATAGAATGATTTTCTACGACTGTATTTCCTCAATTTTCAGTGTCTTTTGTACAACATTCAAAAACTGATCTTGAAACAAGTCTGTAATTCCGAGCAAGGCTTATGCGTCTACTGAGGGGTCTTCCACACACACAAACATATACTGATCCCATAAAATGCACGTTAAGGTTTGAATTTCTAAGATAATTTATTTGACTAGGGTTAGTTTATGCTTAAGAAGTTCAGTTAATTAATGTAAGCGCCTCATTGGTTGCTACAAGGTCGTTAAAGTATTGAACAGTATGTATACAATAAAACAGCAAGAGGAATAATAGAAATGTGATACCGAAAGATGGAGTATCAGGCAATGAAACCTTAAAGTGTGCAGGTACATCCATCGAACCACTGCGAGTAATAATAACCATTATGACAAAAACTTTACCTGGAGTGACTGAAAAAAAAACAGAGTTTTTCAAAAAGAGTAATCAGATTTCAAAAGACTATAGGTTTTACACGAAGAAAGATAGAGCCTGGCGTAAATTTTAACTTACTTTTTATACTGTCGTTTTTCATCAGTTTTCATTTACCTTTCACATATGTTCAGTGCGTTCATACGAACAACTAACATCCAAACGACAGGCTAACTCGACCCACACTATTTCGAGCTTGTCTGGAGTTACTGCACTGACTATTGTTGCTGGGCACGTAGGCAGAGACAATCAAAAGCTTTCACAGCAAAAATCACCATGCTACCTCGTAGGTCAATGCATCAGTGTAAGATCCATCCAGAACTTAATGGCTGTTGAGGTGTATTGCCGCACTGTCGATGAAAATCACGCCGCACAGCTTTAACTGAACTGCAGCCTGTTGAAACGGAGAACGCAAAACTCCTTTTCTTACTGTGTTGTCGCCACTTAGAAGCAACTCACTTTGAATAACGAATGACCGAACGAAAGAGCTATCTGCACCAAGCAGACCCCTACCGGCAACATCATGAACCGGTAACGTACACTGGTGCCAAGACAAAGTTTTAAGTCGACATTTATCCTAAATATCTACTTATGATGTGTTGTGAAATCGGAAGAGCTTTTTTGAAACAACCTAACTGCTCAGATATCGAGATTACCCCAGGACATTACGTCTAGTTACATGTAACTACAATTTCTGGTCTACAATATTACAAGGTGTACGAAAATAGCACAGGATTGCTGACGGCGCGCTGCAGCTGTGGCGAGAGCTGAGGCGGCAGGCTCAGCCATGGCGAGTAGCTGGTCACGTTGCCCGGCCAGATGTTGTAGACACGGACCATCCCACACCGGCAACAAGAGTCTGGACAAGGCAGCAGTGCGCAGACGTCGGCAGGACTACCATTTAAAAGCAGCAGCTGCCAATAAGCCATCTTGACTCCTCCAAGAGCGCAAAAGTGGTCACCAACTGGTCTTCTTCAAGGCTCCAACAGAAAAGAACTCTCTCGCAAAGACTTCTGCTCTCTTTTTTTCCCCTCGTGGTTTACTGTCATTGTTTCGTCCGTAGTACGTTCTCGAACCTACAGGATTTGGTGTTGCAGACTAGGTGTTCTTAGTTCATTTGCCCGATATATTACGCTCGGATAGTCCACGTTTGTTTGGTACGAGTTTCTTACAATCGTGAAGTTTTCTCTCGGACAGCCAGGTTCCCATCGAGTCCGGATGTTCTTGCGGCTTCTTGTATTTGTCCGTCTTTCCACAATCGTTCTCCAGATGTCGTCGTTCCCCGTGTCCCAACGGATGACCATTGCTTCAGAGAAGGATGCAAGGACATGTGACGACTAAATGATAACGTGCCGACTTCAGGCGCGGAAGTATGCCTTCCTTCGCTACGAACTGCTGAATCGTACATATTCCTATACCTACAAGCAAAGACACAGCTGGTTATTAAAATTGCCTCAACATGCAACATACATCAAATTGGCATGAAGTGTATGTAACACATTTATTGATATGCAAATGATTAACATTTCAATGCAACCCTTCAGACTATCTAGGAATTATACATTTCATACCGATTAATCTGCGAGCTTCTCATTTGGAAGTCTGATTATGGAGGGGAGGGGGGTTGTGGTGTTCCTTGTGTAAGAGAAGAAACATGTACAGCGTGGTTTCCGAATTAAAATTTTTCCTTCAGAGTAGTCACTGCCACGCAAATTATTTACAATGTAAATTACAATACTTTCATAAATGTACTTCAAAAATAATTCTCAAAATATTACTCAATTCACATTTTGAAAAGTCAAGTTCGTTGAACAGTGTGTAAGAAGAGCGAAACGCACCTCTGCGCTTTGTAAGTAAGAAACGCCAAGGTGTTTGCTACCATACTGTATCAGGAGCAGACGTGGTTGCTGCTTTTGTTTGTCGGACGGCCTTGCCTGCTGATCGCATCGCCATAGAGATGGGCTGCTTCGACCAACTGATGCAAGGCTGCCTCGCGTGAGTGAGGCGCTAATGAGATCCATCGCACACGCCGAGGAGTCCGCGATGCGCGAATCGATCTGCAGAGGCGAAGAAGGTGATCCAAAGGAATAGTTTCGTATCGCGAAAATAACATCCTTAACCGTGGTGTTGAATGGACTCCCAATCTTACAGGTGCCATGAGAGATTCGGAGTTCACATCAGATGCCTTCCACATCTACATGGATACTCTGCAAATCACATTTAAGTGCCTGTCAGAGGGTTCATCCAATCACCTTCAAAATTCTCTATTATTCCAATCTCGTATAGCGCGCGGAAAGAATGAAAACCTGTATCTTTCAGTGCCAGCTCTGATTTCCCTTATTTTATCGTTGTGATCGTTCCTCCCTATGTGGGTAGGTGTGAACAAAATATTTTCGCATTCGGAGGAGAAAGTTGGTGATTGGAATTTCGTGAGAAGATTCCATCGCAACGAAAAACGCCTTTCTTTTAACGATTTCCAGCCCAAATCCTGTATCGTTTCTGTGACAGTCTCTCCCATTTTCCGCGATAATACAAAACGTGCTGCCTTTCTTTGAACTTTTTCGATGTACTCCGTCAGTCCTATCTGGTAAGGATCCCACATCGCACAGCAGTATTTTTAAAAGAGGACGGACAAGCGCAGTGTAGGCAGTCTCCATAGTAGATATGTTACATTTTCTAAATGTCCTGCCAATAAAACGCAGTCTTTGGTTAGCCTCCCCCACAACATTTTCTGTGTGTTCCTTCTAATTTAAATTGTTCGTAATTGTAATACCTAGGTATTTAGTAGAATTTATGTCTTTAAGATTACACTGATTTATCGTGTAACCGAAATTTAACGAGTTCCTTTTAGCACTCATGTGGATGACCTCACACTTTTCGTTATTGAGGGTCAACTGCCACTTTTCGCACCACTCAGATATATTTTCTAAATCGTTTTGCAGTTTGTTTTGATCTTCTGATGACTTTATTAGTCGATAAACGAGAGCATGATCTGTAAACAACCTAAGACGGCTGCTCAAATTGTCTCCCAAATCGCTTATATAGATAAGGAACAGCAATGGTCCTATAACACTACCTTGGGGAACGCCAGAAATCACTTCTGATTTACTCGATGACTTGCCGTGCCGCGCGGGATTAGCCGAGCGGTCTCAGGCGCTGCAGTCATGGACTATCTGCCTGGTCCCGGCGGAGGTTCGAGTCCTCCCTCGGGCATGGGTGTGTGTGGATAATTTAGGTTAAGAGTGTGTAAGCTTAGGACTAATTACCTTAGCAGTTAAGTCCTATAAGATTTCACACACATTTGAATATTTTGTTTTTTTTACTTTCCGTCAATTACTACGAACTGTGACCTCTCTGACAGGAAATCACAAAACCAGACACATAACTGAGACGTTATTCCATAAGCACGCAATTTCACTACGAGCCGCTTGTGTGGTACAGTGCCAAAAGTCTTCCGGAAATCCAGGAATTCGGAATCGATCTGAAATCACTTGTCAATGGCACTCAACACTTCATGTGAATAAAGAGCTAGTTGTGTTTCACAGGAACGATATTTTTTAAACCCATGTTGACTGTCTGTCAATAGATCTTAATGGTAAACATCGCGTCTTGGCGTGTGTGGCAACAGCAGTTCTAAACAAGTAACGAAAAAACAGATTTTGCAGATGTTAAGACGCCCAGAACGGGATTCATTATACGAGGTGTGGCTATAAAATAAGGAGACTAATGCTGTCATGTAGTAAGTGCGCATAAACGACCAGCAGCTGTGAATCGTGTAGCCTTCTCGGTCGAATGCTGCAACTCTAATGTCTGTAGAAAAATCAGTGTGGCTGTGGCCTTCGTTTGCGTGAGAGATGTTATTTTGTTTTGCCGGAAAAAACGGTAAGTGTAATAATCGAGTAATGAACTATCGTGTAGTTTCACATGAAACTTCGAAAAACTACTACTGAAACCTATCTTGTACTAAAAGAAGACTATTTTCACGTGCGCGAGTTTCTGAGCTCTTCAAGCGTTTCCAAGATGGCAGAGAAGACGTGGAAGTTGAATCACGTCCGGGACGCCCTTCAAAACCTAAAACGGATGAAAGTATAGAAAAAGTAGGAAATCTGATTCGATGTGACCATCGGTTGAGTATTCGACCGACTGCTGAAACTATGGGAATAGTCAAAGAACGCGTAAGGCAAATTTTACATAACCAGTTAAACATGTGGGAAGTGTATCAGAAACTGGTGCCGAAATTTCTAACGATCGAACAAAAAGAATCTCGTGAAAATTGTTGTACTGACACTTTGAATGCCACTGTAAACAATCCTAATTTCTTAGAAACAATGGAAAAGTGTGACAAATTTTAGTTTCTGCCTTATGATCCATAATCTGAGCGCCAATCATACTATGGAAGGGCCCAGCCTCACCCAGAGCAAAAAAAGCTCGAATTAGTACAGAAAGATTCAAAGCGATGATGATCTCTTTCCCGATATTTATGGAGTTGTGTATCTTCACTGGGTTCCTGAAGGTTACTACATTGACATTCTTGTTCAACTCCGTTATAAAATAAGAAAACAACGACGCGAGTTGTGCGTAACAAGTCATGCTTTCTGCAGCAAGGCAAGGCAACGCACAAGCTCATTCTGCATTGTCTGTTTCTAGTGAAGTACAGCATTCGTTTTTACACCACTTACCCTGTTTTCCTAACCTAGCACCATGTGACTTTTATCTGCTCTCCAATGTCAAATCTGCACTAAAGGGAACAAGATTTCAGTCCGTTGAAGCAGTGAAAGGAAAAAGGGAGATGACAGAGGAAGACTTCAATCAATGTTTCCATCAATGGAAACTTCGCATGGAGCGTTGTAGGGATAGAGAAATGGAGTATGTTGAGGGTGACAATAATTACGAACGTCATTCGATAATTTAAGAGCCAAATTGGTCTGGAGAAAAAAGCGTTTACTTTTACAAAACAATACTTTTTCTACTTTTAAACATTATCCCCTTCAACATTTATTCACTTGTTCCAACGGGCTACAAGCTTTTTTTATTCCGGCTGTAAAGAACTCTTTATCTTGATGTTTGAACCCATTTCCCACTAACTTTTTCGCGTCCTTGTTGTCCTGAAACCTCTTCCAACGTAATGCTTCCTTCAGTGCACCAAATAAATGGAAATCAATAGGTGCTAAATCAGGACTGTAAGGGCGATGAGGTAGTATTTTGTCGATGGTTTCACGCGTTAGTTGAGCAATAAGAGGACGTTCGTTGTCTTGCTGAGGAATCGCATTTCTCCTCTGAGATCCACGACGTCTTTCTCTCATGGCTGGCTTCACCTCGTTTACAAGCAAATCCAAGTAGTACTGGCTGTTCATTGTACGTTGCTCTTTTAGATAATCACAAAAAACTGGACCTTCAGCATCCCAAAACACCGTCAACATGACTTTTCCTGCTGATGCTTGGGTTTTGAATTTCTTCTTGACAGGTGAGTTGGTGTGCTTCCACTCCATGCTTTGTTTTTTTTTTTTTTTTTATTCTGGCTCATAATGGTGAACCCAAGTTTCATCACAAGTTAAAGTTTTGTTGAGGAAGTGCTCACCTTGTCTTTCATAACGTTCCTTCAGCTCTGTGCACACTCTCGACCTTTTTTCCTTGTGTAGCCGCGGCAACTCCTTTGGGACCCATCTTGCACATGTTTTGCGGTACTTCAGCTTGTCACAGATAATTTTATGAACTTGAACCTTATCAACTATCATTTCCACACCCACACGGTGGTCGGCATGAATAATGTCATCAATTCGACTTTCAAGTGAGGGAGTTGAAACTGCAACTGGTTGGCCCTCAGTCACCGAGTCGCGACCATTTTTGAACTGCTCTACCCACTTGTAAAAATTTGCACGATTCATACAACGTTCACCATAAACTTCAGACATTCTACAGTATATATTCACTGGTTTCTCGCCTTCAGCAAGTAGAAAACGAATACTAGAATGTTGTTCAACTAATGTGGGCGTTTCAAGAGGACTCACCATCGTGAAATGTATTTTTGAGATTATAAACAAAACAATGTTGATACATCAGCTGATCAGGACTCATCCCAGTGATGCTAACTTGAAGCCATAAAAGTGCCCTACTAACAGCTTTTTCCCCAGACCAATTTGTCTCTTTAATTATTGAATGACCCTCGTAAATATATATGTTTTTAAATAAAATATTTCACAACAGTTGTCCCGTTATTTTATAGCGACGCATCGTATGATACTAGGGCGCAGTTTAAAGCAGGAGGAAAAAACTGTGTAGTATTTCTGTGCTCCGAAGACAGAAATGTGTACACATGATAACAGTACATGTGGTTTGAGTTAAGGTTGCTCTACACTGATGGAAATTAAAATTGAAACACCAATAATAATAGTAGACAAGGAAATTTTTACTTATTGTACATGTGCAACGTATCAGAAAGAACTCCTGAGTAAATCTGTAATGATTTGCCGGTCGGAGTTCACGAATCGTTACTGACGTGTTGGGGTATGCCAATCTCTTGGCATTCCATAGTCACATTTTTTCAGTGGTTGAGAGGTATTGAGAATGCACTTACCAGGCCGACATCTAAACATCGTCTGTGTCGAGGTAGATCAACACAGTAGGGGAAAGATGTGGTCTTTGTTATCTTGTTGAAAGCTAACGCCAAGGAGTCCTTGAAGATAGGCCACTGGGCTCCACAGCAGATCCGTACTCAGACGATTCTGTGCCACTGGCAGAACTGGTAAGGCTGCGACCCCGTCCCCCATCCCCCCTCCCCTTTAAAACTACCTTTCTACAATTTTTTCTACGCGCATGTCACAAATTTATAATTTTGTAACTAGGTTAGTAATCAATATTAAAAAACTTCAAATAACAAACTAAATATATCATTGCAGTTAAAAGTATATCAAAATACACATGTTACTCTTTGGCAGCTACTGTTCTTTGAATGTAGTCTGACGTACTACACAGAGAATGTATTGCTTGTTCCTCGTAAATAAATTGTTAGTACTGTATAAATAATTAATTAGAGAATATGCATATAATGAAGTGTTGGGATAAAATTGGTTCAAATGGCTCTAAGCACTATGGGCCTTAACATCTGAGCTCATCAGTCCTCTAGACTTAGAACTACTTAAACTTTACTAACCTAAGGACATCACACACATCCATGCCCGAGGCAGGATTCGAACCTGTGACCGTAGCAGCAGCGCGGTTCCGGACTGAAGCGCCTAAAACCGCTCGACCACAGCGCCGACTGTGTTCGGATAATATCCCATTGCAAAAGAATGGTTCAAATGGCTCTGAACACTATAGGACTTAACTACTGGGGTCACCAGTCCCCTAGAACTTGGAACTACTTAAACCTAACTAACCCAAGGACATCACACACATCCATGCCCGAGGCAGGATTCGAACCTGCGACTGTAGCAGCAGCACGGTTCCAGACTGTAGCGCCTAGAACCGCTCGACCACCCCGGCCGGCTCCCATTGCAGAAACTGTGTTTTCATTATAATTTTATTTTGTATTTCCTTGCTTTGAGCGAAGCACACGCCTTGATTATACCAGTGAAGGCAAATTTAGCAGCTGTGCCGTATTTTGTTTGATAGTCTTTCTTCATTATATTTAATTTGCTGAAACTGCGTTCACAAGATGCGACGGTCTCTGGTATTGTCACTGATATCTTCGAAGTTATGTAGATGTTTGGACAAGCATCCCTTACCTACACTTTGAAAAAACTTGCAATATATCCAAAAAGGAAAGCCGTATCAATGCACTTCGTTAGCTCTTAAACCTTTTAAGCATAGAATTGTACCGTTGACTATCGATAGTCGCCTCTCTGCCGAGTGTAGAGCAACAGTGGGGAGCCTTGGCGTAGCTTTCGTGAAGCATGGGCGGAGTGTTGTGTTGATACCGTGGCAGCAGCACGTATCTTACAAGTTATGGTGAGGTAATTGAAAACGTTTGCCACACAAGTTTTGCATTTAATTTCAGTGTTCACGATGCAGTATCAATGTTTACCCAAAAGGTGATGTTTGTCGGTTTCCTGTGTCATGTTCAAAATGGTTCAAATGGCTCTAAGCACTATGGGACTTAGCATCTGAGGTCATCAGTCCCCTTGACTTAGAACTACTTAAACCTAATTACATCACACACATCCATGCCAGAGGCAGGATTCGAACCTGCGACCGTAGCAGCAGCGCGATTCCGGAGTGAAGCGCCTAGAACAGCTCGGTCACAGCGGCCGGCCTTGTGTCGTGTCGGGAGAACAACAATCAACCGCGTCGCGACGGGTATGGAAAAATAATGTGGACTGATATGAATCTAAATGCAAGTTCTAAGTGAAATACACATATATCGTTTTGGCTGGCTGAATATCATGAGCGCAGATACTTTCTTCTTCGAATATCGTATCCGAAATTTTATGGAGCATCCGTGTCGCGATTCGGTCACGCACACGCTCGTATCATAAGCTATTGAATTGTTTAGTACTGTTGGAAGAACTGTGCCAATCGTCGACTGATAAAACATTCGTTGAACAGTAATTATTTTTTGTTCCATTCATCATGTTTTCGCATTGAATACCATCATTTAGACAGCAAACTTGCACGTCACAACGGACACGTACTTGGAGTACAAATACTGATCACGTGCATTGTGGAATAATGTTAATTGTGAACAGCGCAGTCCCATCCTGTGAGAGAGTTTAATAGAATACAGTGAATTCTACCGGATCAGCTTGGTATTACTGGTGTGAGTGGCTCCTCTCCCTGCTGAACAATAGTTATTACAAGACACATCATAGCAGGCACTGCAGAGAGCAGCGGATCAATCGCCGCGGGAAGAACCAGGTACGTGGGTTTAGGCACACGGTCGTTAAATATCCTGCCCCGTTCCTGTGTCTAGTGAGTGTTGTACAGTCTCGAGTGCTAAAGGCTAGCTTTTATTATTACCGCATATCCACCCTCTTTCCTCCCGGGCGTGTTACAGCCTGGAACTTGAAAGCAGCCGTTTCGTTAGCTAGCTCCACTGTATCAGTATGTTTGCTGTATATGGTACCAAAATTAGCTGTTCGTTTTTCTAGATAAGATACAAAGCTTTCATTTAATGCGTTTCCTGACAGAAAATTGAAGACAGATGAAATGGTTTGATGTAAGCGAGATCTGTTTTTCACTTCAGTTATTACTGTCAAATACTCCGAAGCACCCAAGCTCAGATAGTCTCGTTCCACTCTTCAGTGGCAGAAACCGGAAAAAACAGGCCGCTTGAAGTCAAATAGCATATTTGATTCAACAGTCGCTCATCTGTGTTTGATGTCCTAGAAGACTGTAGCGAATTAGAAGCAAGTACTCCATTATTGAAGATGAGTAAGTTGTGTAGGCGGATGCTTTGTGAACCAAGTGCTCTGTTGTCACATAAGCCATATTAACGATAAGCATCGATGTGGTTGTAGTAACTTTTTTATGATGCTACTTGGACGAAATGACACATCCGGAGATATTGTAACCTAAAGTTGACGCTTGAGTACCACTCCTCCGCTGTTCGATCGTGTGTATCGGAGAGCACCGAATTACGTAGGGATCCAAAGGGCACGGTGATAGACCTTAGGTACAGAAGAGACTGGAACAGCACATTACGTCCACATGCTAACACCTTTTTATTGGTCTTTTTCACTGATGCACATGTACATTGCCACGAGGGGTGAGGTACACGTACACACATGGTTTCCGTTTTCAATTACGGAGTGGAATAGAGTGTGTCCCGACATGTCAGGCCAATAGATGTTCGACATCTATTGGCCTGACATGTCGGGACACACTCTATTTCACTCCGTAATTGAAAATGGAAAACACGTGTGTACGCGTACCTCACCCCTCATGGTAATGTACATGTGCGTCAGTGGAAAAGACCAATAAAAAGGTGTTAGCATGTGGACGTAATGTGCTGTTCCAGTTTCTTCTGTACCTGAGGTCCATCACCGTTCCCTTTGGATCCCTACGTAATTCGGTGCTCTCCGATACAC
Source organism: Schistocerca americana (assembly GCF_021461395.2). NCBI lineage: Eukaryota > Metazoa > Arthropoda > Insecta > Orthoptera > Acrididae > Schistocerca > Schistocerca americana. The sequence goes on from NC_060119.1 coordinate 800,905,084, forward strand.
ACGATCGAACAGCGGAGGAGTGGTACTCAAGCGTCAACTTTAGGTTACAATATCTCCGGATGTAATTAACATTTTAAGATGCAACAAACGGTACTGATTACGTATTTGTTTATATGTTCAGATGTACTAACAAAACTAACGGGGTTACATTTAAAAAAAACGTAGGTTTGTGGTAAAAAACATACTCCGTGCATTTTTTTATGGTTTGTATTAACCAATTACACTAGCCCCTCTCCTCACTTTGTCTGTGGAATCGATTCGTCAGTATTTGATGTGGTTTACGAAATATATCCAGCGCTAATGTTAGGTGACTCACCCTGTATACACGACAGTCGTAGAGTTCATCTACCCCTCTTGGCTAATTCTGAAGGGGGGACGTACGCAAAGCAACCAAAATTGTGAAAAAAAAATTATTGGCTTTTCGTTTACTACATGGTACCAAAGTTTCAATTCCTGAATATAACTTGCTAATTCCACTCCTAAGTGTCGTAAAAATCATAATTGGCAACATTTTGCACTGGGCCACGCCTCTTTCTTTTTTTTCTGTATTTCTTGATATTATTTATTTCTGCAGTGTTTTCTTCCAGTTATTTTTAGGCGTTTAACAGAAACGTGTGTGCTTGGAAAAACTCAGAATCGTTACGAAAACCACAACTCTCTGATATATAAACCATGCTCTGAGACAACGTTTGTTTCACCAACTGCTGTTGAAAGCACAACATATGATGCTTGTTTAGTTTTTAACTATGAACTATACAGAAGCTTGGATTTGATACAGGATACACTGTCGATACGGAACGAAATCGATAACAGAAAGTTGCTGCAGGTGACGTTACTGCTACTCAGTTTGAAAATCAGGTTAACCAGAGAAGACAAGCGAAGAAAAGATTGCTTGAGGATGAAGAGGAGTATGTACAAGGTTTGCACTCTTTCACCCACGTAAAGTAAGATCTTATGTAAACACTGTCAAATCTGTCATTCAAGTTTCCTGTAACTTATATTTTGGAAATTTATGTACCTTTTCCTCGAAGGCCACTGATGTTACAGTTCTTAAATTTGGCATGCAAATAGTCAATGCTAAAGTGAAAGATTCTGTGGAATGAATTTGCAAATAATGCAATAGTTAAGTCCCCCATTCCCCACGCCCCCCCCCCCCCCCCAAGAACCAAGGACCTCGCCGTTGGTGGGGAGGCTTGCGTGCCTCAGCGATGCAGATACCCGTACCGTAGGTGCAACCACAACGGAGGGGTATCTGTTGAGACGCCAGACAAAAATGTGGTTCCTGAAGAGGGGCAGCAGCCTTTTCAGTAGTTGCAGGGGCAACAGTCTGGATGAATGTCTGATCTGGCCTTGTAACACTAACCAAAACGGCCTTCTTGTGCTGGTACTGCGAACGGCTGGAAGCAAGGGGAAACTATGGCCGTAATTTTTCCCGAGGGCATGCAGCTTTACTGTATGGTTAATGATGATGGCGTCCTCTTTGGTAAAATATTCCGGAGGTAAAATAGTCCCCCATTCGGATCTCCGGGCGAGGACTATTCAAGAGGACGTCGTTATCAGGAGAAAGAAAACTGGCGTTCTATGGATCGGAGCGAGGAATGTCAGATCCTTTAATCGGGCAGGTAGGTTAGAAAACTTAAAAAGGGAAATGGATAGGTTAAAGTTATATATAGTGGGAATTAGTGAAGTTCGGTGGTAGGAGGAACAAGACTTCTGGTCAGGTGAATACAGGGTTATAAATACAAAATCAAATAGGGGTAATGCAGGAGTAGGTTTAACAATGAATAGGAAAATAGGAATGCGGGTAAACTACCACAAACAGCATAGTGAACGCATTACTGTGGCCAAGACAGATACGAAGCTCACGCTTACCACAGTAGTATAAGTTTATATGCCAACTACCTCCGCAGATGACGAAGAGATTGATGAAATGTATGATGAGATAAAAGAAATTATTCAGATAGTAAAGGGAGACGAACATTTAATAGTCATGGGTGACTGGAACTCGACAGTAGGAAAAGGGAGAGAAGGAAATGTAGTAGGTGAATATGGAATGGGATTAAGGAATAAAGAGGAAGCCGCCTGGTAGAATTTTGCACAGAGCATAACTTAATCATAGCTAACACTTGGTTCAAGAATAATAAAAGAAGGTTGTATACATGGAAGAAGCCTGGAGATACTGGAAGGTCTCATACAGATTATATAATGGTAAGACATTCAGGAACCAGGTTTTAAATTGTAAGACGTTTCTAGGGACAGATGTGGACTCAGACCACAATCTATTGGTTATGAACTGTAGATTAAAACCGAAGAAACTGCAAAAAGGTGGGAATTTGAAGAGATGGGACCTGGATAAACTGAAAGAACCAGAAGTTGTAGAGAGCTTCAGGGAGGGCACTAGGGAACAATTGACAAGAAGGGGGGAAAGAAATACAGTAGAAGAAGAACGGTTAGCTTTGAGAGATGAAGTAGTGAAGGTAGCAGAGGATCAAGTAGGTAAAAAGACAAGGGCTAATAGAAATCTTTGGGTAACGGAAGAAATATTGAATTTAATTGATGAAAGGAGAAAATATAAAATGGCAGTAAATGAAGCAGGGAAATAAAATACAAACGTCTCAAAAATGAGTTCGACAGGAAGTGCAAAATGGCTAAGCAGGGATGGCTAAAGGACAAATATAGGGATGTAGAGGCGCATAACACTAGAGGTAATCTAGGCGCGCAGTCCGGAACCGCGCGACTGCTACGGTCGCAGGTTCGAATCCTGCCTCGGGCATGGATGTGTGTGATGTCCTTAGGTTAGTTAGGTTTAAGTAGTTCTAAGTTCTAGGGGACTGATGACCTCAGAAGTTAAGTCCCATAGTGCTCAGAGCCATTTTTGAACTAGAGGTAAGATAAATATTCCCTACAGGAAAATTAAAGAGACCTTTGGAGAAAAGAGAACCACTTGCATGAATATCAAGAGCTCAGATGGAAACCCAGTTCTAAGCAAAGAAGGGAAAGCAGAAAGGTGGAAGGAGTATATAGAGGGTCTATACAAGGGCGATGTTCTTGAGGGCAATATTATGGAAATGGAAGAGGATCTGCATGAAGATGAAATGGAGATATGGTACTGCGTGAAGAGTTTGACAGAGCACTGAAAGACCTAAGTCGAAACAAGGCCCCGGGAGTAGACAACATTCCATTAGCACTACTGACAGCCTTGGGAGAGCCAGGTCTAACAGAACTCTACCATCTAGCGAGCAAGATGTATGAGACAGGTGAAATACCCTCAGACTTCAAGAAGAATATAATATTCCAATCCCAAAGAAAGCAGGTGTTGACGAATGTGAAAATTACCGAACTATCAGCTTAATAAGCCACAGCTGCAAAATACTGACACGAATTCCTTACAGACGAATGGGAAAACTTGTAGAAGCCGACCTCGGGGAAGACCAGTTTGGATTCCGTAGAAATGTTGGAACACGTGAGGCAATACTGACCCTATGACTTATCTTAGAAAATAGATTAAGGAACAGCAAACCTACGTTTCTAGCAACTGTAGACTTGGAGAAAGCTTTTGACAATGTTGACTGGCATATTCTCTTTCGAATTCTGAAAGTGGCAGGAGTAAAATACAGGAAGCGAAAGGCTATTTACAGTTTCTACAGAAACCATTCCCAATGTTATTCAATCTGTATACTGAGCAAGCAGTAAGGAAACAAAAGAAATATTTGGAGTAGGTATTAAAATCGACGGAGAAGAAATAAAAGCTTTGATGTTTGCCGATGATATTGTGAGTCTGTCAGAGACAGCAAAAGACTTGGAAGAGCAGCTGAACGAAATGAACAATGTCTTGATAGGAGGATGTAAGATGAACATCAATAAAAGCAAAACGAGGATAATGGAATGTAGTCGAATTAAATCGGGTGATGCTGCGGGAATTAGACTAGGAAATGAAACGCTTAAAGTAGTAATTGAGTTTTGCTATTTGGGGAGCAAAATAACTGATGATGGTCGAAGTAGAGAGGATATAAAACGTAGACTGGCAATATCAAGGAAAGCCTTTCGGAAGAAGAGAAATTTGTTAACATCGAGTATAGATATAAGTGTCAGGAAGTTGTTTCTGAAAGTATTTGTATGGAGTGTAGCCATGTATGGAAGTGAAACGTTGAAGATAAATAGTTTGGACAAGAAGAGAATAGAAGCTTTCGAAATGTGGTGCTACAGAAGAATGCTGAAGATTAGATGGGTAGATCACATAACTGATGAGGAGGTATTGAATGGAATTGAAGAGAAGAGAAATTTGTGGCACAACTTGACAAGAAGAAGGAATTGGTTAGTCGGGCATATTCTGAGGCTTCAAGGGATCACCAATTGAGTATTCGAGGGCAGTGTGGAGGGTAAAATTCGTAGAGGGAGACCAAGAGATGAATACACCAAGCAGATTCAGAAAGATGTAGGTTGCAGTAGGTACTGGGAGATGAAGAGCTTGCAGAGGGTAGAGTAGCTTGGAGAGCTGCATCAAACCAGTCTCTGGACTTAAGACCACAACAACAACAACAATAGTTAAGTATTTGTGTAAGAGAAGTGCCCAAAAATTTGTTGCATTTTTTCACAGATATTTGGAGAGCTGAAAAAATCCAGCAAAAGAAGATATTAAAATTCTGTTCCACAAATATTTTTAATAATGAAATTGAAACGTTGCAATGTGAGCCGTTCGTCTGATATTAGCAATCTACCTTCGGTTTTGCTTCGGTATGACTATGCGTGGAGAGAAAGATGGACGAGAGAGTGCCTGATACTACAGCGACATTTCTCGGCCGCATTTCAACCCTATAGGAGAATGTCCCTTTTTAGTTTCAAATTCATAACTATGTTCCGTATGTATCTGTGTAATCCATTATCACGTATTCATATCATCTTTCCCCACTGTCGTCTGCTAGTATGTACGTGTGGTTTGTCTGTAGCTGGCACTTCAGGATTCCTTAGTTACCGGGACGTTTCCTTGAATGTTAAGAGCAGTTTAGCCAACTTTGGTGCAGTGCGTTGAATACGGCTCCGTTAGGCCAGAGAGGCATTAGTGGCCACAGCTTAGCATCCATTGTGTGTTTGGTACAGGTAGAAGCTGCTTATGTTCTCTGGGCCGTTCTGGGTTGCTGTGTAGACCCCAACGACGTGGTAGGTTAGTTTTACTCATCCCTAGGACGCTCTGAGTAGTATCTCAAATTGATAGGTTGAAATGTGTAAGGTGTTAGCTTTGTTTGAGTTTCCGGTAGGCACTCTGGAGCGTGGCATTGATAATCACACCCCACCAATTATCAGGGAACTGTATTAATTTCACTAGTATTTAGTTTATTCGATGAGATCTTTTGTGCAACTTTTGACGCGGACACGCGGTGCCTCCACAAGATGTAAGGTTTTAGTCAGTTTCGTGCAATATGTATGAATGTCTCGTGTGCTTCGCGGAATGCTTAATAGCCCGTACTCTGCTGCACCACGTGCGTTTCTGTGTTAACCATGAGGCACAACAAAAAGTTCAAATGTGTGTGAAATCTTATGGGACTTAACTGCTAAGGTCATCAGTCCCTAAGCTTACACACTACTTAACCTAAATAATCCTAAGGACAAACACACACACCCATGGCCGAGAGAGGACTCGAACCTCCGCCCGGACCAGCCGCACTGTCCATGACTGCAGCGCCTGAGACCGCTCGGCTAATCACGCGCGGCTCTCTTGTTCGAAGTGAAGCCTAAGTTTCATCGCGGAGCTGATGTGTTCATATTTCCTAAATTTATTTACAAAATTACTGAGTTGCACGAATTTCAGAAGCGTGCTCTGTTCTGTGAAACTAACCGTTAAAGCCAGTCGCTCTCTGATCCATTGAGCTTACACGTGGAGTAGGGAAGCTTTCTTGTAAATTCTATCTTTCGCCGTATCCGTATGAGTGATCGGTGTGAACGTGATGTGTATCATACATTGATAAATCGTAACCAGTAATTTAGCAGACTTGTTCCACACATGTCTGTCCAGTTATTGTGTTATATAACGTACCACGTGTCGAGATTCACGCGCCAGCATTCCAAGTAACTGTGTTTTAACTTAACATCTGTGAGTTGTTACTTTTACTTTTAATGAGGAAATAAATGTTAATTATCGCAAAATTCGTTGCTATTACATCTCACAACGCCATTCCGCTCCCTAGTCAGGATCCTTAAAATCAATCAGTTTGCACCTCCCTTCATAATGTTTCAATGAAATTTATCATGATTATTGTAAATCCAATGTATCAAATGATCAATGAGGTGACACCTTTTTATAAGTTTAATTAAACAATATTTAAATAAATTCAGCCCAATAATCCTAAATATTGTGTTTGGTACGTGTTCGAGGTTGTTGTTGTTGTTGTGGTCTTCAGTCCTGAGACTGGTTTGATGCAGCTCTCCATGCTACTCTATCCTGTGCAAGCTTCTTCATCTCCCAGTACCTACTGCAATCTACATCCTTCTGAATCTGCTTAGTGTATTCATCTCTTGGTCTCCCTCTACGAATTTTACCCTCCACGCTGCCCTCCAATACTAAATTGGTGATCCCTTGATGCCTCAGAACATGTCCTACCAACCGGTCCCGTCTTCCGGTCAAGTTGTGCCACAAACTTCTCTTCTCCCCAATCCTATTCAATACTTCCTCATTAGTTACGTGATCTACCCATCTAATCTCCAGCATTTTTCTGTAGCACCACATTTCGAATGCTTCTATTCTCTTCTTGTCCAAACTATTTATCTTCAACGTTTCACTTCCATACATGGCTACACTCCATACAAATACTTTCAGAAATGACTTCCTGACACTTAAATCTATACTCGATGTTAACAAATTTCTCTTCTTCAGAAAAGTTTTCCTTGTCATTGCCAGTCTACATTTTATATCCTCTCTACTTCGACCATCATCAGTTATTTTGCTCCCCAAATAGCAAAACTCCTTTACTACTTTAAGTGTCTCATTTCCTAATCTAATTCCCTCAGCATCACCCGACTTAATTCGACTACATTCCATTATCCTCGTTTTGCTTTTGTTGATGTTCATCTTATATCCTCCTTTCAAGACACTGTCCATTCCATTCAACTGCTCTTCCAAGTCCTTTGCTGTCTCTGACAGAATTACAATGTCATCGGCGAACCTCAAAGTTTTTATTTCTTCTCCATGGATTTTAATACCTACTCCGAATTTTTCTTTTGTTTCCTTTACTGCTTGCTCAATATACAGATTGAACAACATCGGGGAGAGGCTACAACCCTGTCTTACTCCCTTCCCAACCACTGCTTCCCTTTCATGTCCCTCAACTCTTATAACTGCCATCTGGTTTCTGTACAAATTGTAAATAGCCTTTCGCTCCCTGTATTTTACCCCTGCCACCTTCAGAATTTGAAAGAGAGTATTCCAGTCAACATTGTCAAAAGCTTTATCTAAGTCTACAAATGCTAGAAACGTAGGTTTGCCTTTCCTTAATCTTTCTTCTAAGATAAGTCGTAAGGTCAGTATTGCCTCACGTGTTCCAGTGTTTCTACGGAATCCAAACTGATCTTCCCCGAGGTTGGCTTCTACTAGTTTTTCCATTCGTCTGTAAAGAATTCGTGTCAGTATTTTGCAGCTGTGACTTATTAAACTGATAGTTCGGTAATTTTCACATCTGTCAACACCTGCTTTCTTTGGGATTGGAATTATTATATTCTTCTTGAAGTCTGAGGGTATTTCGCCTGTTTCATACATCTTGCTCACCAGATGGTAGACTTTTGTCAGGACTGGCTCTCCCAAGGCCGTCAGTAGTTCCAATGGAATGTTGTCTACTCCGGGGGCCTTATTTCGACTCAGGTCTTTCAGTGCTCTGTCAAACTCTTCACGCAGTATCGTATCTCCCATTTCATCTTCATCTACCTCCTCTTCCATTTCCATAATATTGTCCTCAAGCACATCGCCCTTGTATAGACCCTCTATATACTCCTTCCACCTTTCTGCTTTCCCTTCTTTGCTTAGAACTGGGTTTCCATCTGAGCTCTTGATATTCACACAAGTCGTTCTCTTATCTCCAAAGATATCTTTAATTTTCCTGTAGGCAGTATCTATCTTACCCCTAGTGAGATAAGCCTCTACATCCTTACATTTGTCCTCTAGCCATCCCTGCTTAGCCATTTTGCACTTCCTATCGAGTAAGTGGTTCAAATGGCTCTGAGCACACACCCATGCCCGAGGCAGAATTCGAACCTGCGACCGTAGCAGTCCCGCGGTTCAGACTGCAGCGCCAGAACCGCACGGCCACCGCGGCCGGCTCGAGGTAAGTGAATGTAGGCTCTACGTGCATGGTCATTCTTGAGATTTAGGAAATCAGAAGAGAGATTTCGCGAAGGTGATCCTACCAGTACCTTGCACTAGTAAAAGACAACAGATATCTTTCATTATATCAGATTTTGTATAAAAATATATTATTTTCGTTCTGATAGATTCTTCGACAGAAAAATTCGTACTCACCTTCTGGAAAAAATTTCAGTTGGTTATAATTAGAAACGTATAACGTCAGTTGCCTAGGAAAGTTACTTGTGTATGCATATAACATTTCTTAACTACTATGCCAAATTTATCGACATTGTCTTGAAATCTTTGACCTTTATACAGGTTTTTATCGTAGGATTGCAACTGCACGAAATTCACCGTTAAAGCTTCTTTTTTTCTTGTTCTTTTTGGTCATATTCTTCACCCCCACTGTACTTGCGCCGTTAGCGAGGGCCTATTACGTTGCCCGCTCGGTACAACCCTTCGTAACACGTCAGAAATGTAGCGGCCGCTGTCCGGATTAGCGGCTACGCCAGAGGTGATGGTGTGTGTGCCCAGAGGTACCTTGTGGTGTCACCGCCAGACACCACACTTGCTAGGTGGTAGCTTTTAAATCGGCCACGGCCCGCTAGTATACGTCGGACCCGCGTGTCGCCACTATCAGTGATTGCAGACCGAGCGCCGCCACACGGCAGGTCTAGAGAGACTTACTAGCACTCGCCCCAGTTGTACAGCCGACGTTGCTAGGAAAGGTTCACTGAGAATTACGCTCTCATTTGCCGAGACGCCATTTATCCTTTGCTATGTATCTAATGAAGCATGTACAGTAACAAGACCAATGTTCACCAATTGTGGATTAAAGTTAAGTGTTCCAGAAGCTACGTACTTTTCTCTATAGCATTCATTAAGTATCCTGTTTCAGACCTCACGCCATCCTGCGTGAGCTTATAGCGTGCATTTCGGCTTCCTCAAACAACACGGTGTTGGCACTTCTGCCGACACTTCATACCTCATACTCAAGCGGCAATCTGTGGGTACGTATGCCGATGACGAAACCAACCTGGAAATGCTAGTTGTCCTCTGGGCTTCCATCCACGTATACGTCCACTGTGATACTGTAGCACAATGATTATCTAAACCACTATAGGATTTAACATCTGAGGTCATCAGTCCCCTAGACTTAGAACTAATTAAACCGAACTAACCTAAAGATATCGCACACATCTATGCCCGAGGCAGGATTCGAAACCTCGACCGTAGCAGCAGCGCGGTTCCGGACTGTAGCGCCTAGAACCGCACGGCCACTCCGGCCGGCATCAAGAGAAAGATGTACAACAAACAGAATAATGGCGTGCTCATCTGAAAATCCAATGAGGGCCAATTTTTAAGACCGTACTTAAAGTTCTAACAAATGAATCACAAACTCATGATAAATGTCACTTTCATAAAACATCGCACAAAACTATGAAGGTAAGTCAATTATTATTGGCATAGTAGTTACAAAATTTTATTGTAATCAAATAGGAAACTTACAAGAACATCATTCTTCGACATAGTCTCCTTGCGTTTCAACGAACTTGGTCCATCGTTGTACAAGCTTCCTGATGCCTTTATAAAAGAAGGTTCTCGGTTGAGCTGCGAGCCAGGAATGCACCGCTTCTTTCACTGCTTCGTCCGAGGCAAATCGACGGCCTCTTAATGCCTGTTTGAGTGGACCAAACAAGTGATAGTCAGAAGGGGCAAGATAGAGACTATATGGAGGATGATCCAGTACTTCAAATTTGAGTTTATGGAGCGTTTCAACAGTGTGGGCAGCCGTATGCGAACGGGCATTGTCGTGCAACAACACAACACCTTTTGACAGCAATCCTCAGCGTTTGCTTCGAACTGCAGGCTTTAGCCTGGCAGTTAGCATCTCACTGTAACGTACACTGTTTATTGTGTGGCCCTTGCCCCATGGTGTTACAGTACTGGACCTTGTGCGTTCCAAAAAACCGTAAGCATCAGTTTTCCTGCGGACGATTGGGTCTTGAACTTTTTCTTGCACACCGAATTTGGATGTTACCATTCCACACTCATCTAAAAAATCATCTAAAAAACCAAGGTTGTAACACTTCCACGTCCCGTGTAAACGTTGGACACCCTTTGGTGCCGCGTCAAGAAAAGTCTTACTGACTGTCCGCAGTTTCTGAGACGTTGTCACACTGTTCATGTGAATACTTGTCTTTCTGTAGAGACCTCGTTTCCTGAGTCAAATTATGTGACGTCACTATGCGAACCAGCATGGCGGAGAAAAAGTACATATATCCTCTCGGGCGCTAGTCGTTCGAGATGCTGCGATCCTGCATTGCGCAGAGTTTGGCCACCTGAACCCATCGATTCCATCTTCGCATGAAAGTCGTTGCATCTCGACCAACGCAAGCAGCAGCACTGTGGAACGATAATGCGCAGTCTCGGCGCAAAAAATTTAATTTCGGAAGCCACCCTGTTTTAACTGGCGGGAAGTTGTGATGCAGACAAGGGATCAACATCGTTTTCTGTTGCACTGCGGGACTCGCGGTACTACCAGTCCGATGTTACATTTTATAACAGAAAAGTATTAGACACTAACGGAAAATTCTAATACCTAATCTGATTTGATCCATTATAAATGGTCCTGAAAGCCTATGACTGTGAAAACAATAGTTTTGTGTATAAATAACTGCTACCAGTCAGGATTTTCTTTATTTTATTTTTCGCACGACGCGTTTCAGGAAATGATTCCAATTTTCAAGTGCGTTTTTTGTGTTTGTTATGTCATTCCTATGTGATGTTGTCGATGTGTGAGCTTCTGCTGCATTTTGTTGACTTCACTACAATATACCGTGTAAGAAAACACGCGATTTTTAGTTGGTTGTCGATCTTTTTGTGAAGTTAGTGGTGAAATTTAGAAGAATTTGTACTTACAGTTTCCTTTGTGGTCCATTTGTGCAGTCACACACACACTGAACATCACACACAACTTGTACATTTTTAAACATCGGAAACATTTTACATAAACAAAACAGTGGAAGATGTTCTTACAAGTAGTCAACAAAGATGACATTATAGGTCTTCCACAGAGTATGATATGCTTTTGTACAAAGGTTATTTACCTTACCAATTTGGATCGTAATTTACTTATGTCTATTTTACAGTTGCGCATATTTCTATGTGTTACTATTTTTATTTAAGTATACTATCGAAACATCTGAAGAAATTCACTGATTCACTTTCACGTTTTTCGTTTAATATTTTATCTTCATATTTTCTGCAATGTGAATATCTCTCCAGTTCTTCTAGCAAATCCATTTTATGTCCTTTATTTAGTCGGTGGAATACTTTGAAATTTTGCTCTATTTTTCAAAAAGGGGGCCTGTATTATGTACATGTGTTGCTATGGTTGATGTAGTGTGTCTGTTGTGTGTGTAGGCTTTTATGTGCTCTGTGTACCTGGTGTTGAAATTTCGGCCTGTTTGTCCTAGGTAGAACATGGAGCATTCCTGGCATGTGACCTTGTATATTCCAGAATCTGTATATGGATCATGCTTACACTTTATATTGTGTATCAGCTTTCGTTGTAGTTTATTAGATGTAGAAAACCCAATTTTTACTTTGTGATTTTTGAAAATATTTGCAATCTTCTGTAATACATTGGCAATGTATGGGATACTAGATACACACTTGTTTTTCTCTTTTTCTTCTGTGGTGCAGTTTGTACCTGGCTCTTTCTTAACTTTGTCTAGGATTGTGTGTCATCTACATATCTCCTATAAAATTCAATTTTCTTTATGCAAAGTTCTCGGCTATTAAATAGTTTTTGTTCTAAGTGATTTATGTATATGTCAGCTGTGGTACCAGATATACATGATCTCATTGCTGGGTCATCTGGTTGTTTATATATATTGACATTAAAAGTGAAATAGTTGTAACTTAGGGTTAGCTCAAGGAGTTCCATAAATTCAACAATTTCTGTTTATGAAAGTTTCTTGTGTTTCATAAGATTCTTTTGTATTACTGTTACGGCTCTTTGTATGGGTATGTCTGAGTAAAGGTTGGTGATGTCAAGTGATAAAAACTGAGCATCTTGGGGGAGCTTTCTTCACATAGGAATGACATAACAAACACAAAAAACGCACTTGAAAATGGGAATCATTTCCCGAAGCGCGTCGTGCGAAAAATAAAATAAAGAAAATCATGAATGGTAGCAGTTATTTATACACAACAATCTATTATTTTTAATACCTAGTAAAATAGAAAATGCTGCGTCAATGAAGAGGAGAAGGTATTTTATCCTGTTTCACTGTTTCAAGTTTTTTTCTCATTTATATACAATTAAAGAAATCTACACTTCAGTATGTCAAGCGGAAATAATGTCCAGGCCGCTCTGCAATTCCTTGCAGTCACGTAACGAAAGTATCTTCCTCTAAGTAAGAGAATCAGCAGTGATCTATCCGAGAGAGCGTTTCCTTGGGCAAACCCGACGTTACTTTCGTATTTAATGAACATTCGCAGTTCAATAGAACGTATTTCGTACTGGGTTATATTACTAAAAATCTCTTTGAATATATTTGTGAAGATACTGTGTAGGATCATTTGTTAGTAATCAGTCGAAAATACGACCCACTGTCGTATTTCTGAAATGCAAGTAGACAGAATCCATCTCTTCAAATGCATTTACGATCTTTTTCTGAACCAGTGCTGGTTCTTTGAGAGAAGCTACTTTTCCTGCACAAATTAATAATCCTCGACTAAAGGATACATTCAGGACCCTGACATAGACTATGATGGTGGTTCTGGTTTTTAATTTTTTACGTCCTTCCTTTTACCCATTTTCATACACAGCCATCATTTGCTCCATATTTCAAAAATTGTCAAATGTGTGTGAAATCTTACGGGACTTAACTGCTAAGGTCATCAGTCCCTAAGCTTACACACTACTCAACCTAAGTTATCATAAGGACAAACACACACACCCATGCCCGAGGGAGGACTCGAACCTCCGCCGGGACCAGCCGCCTCCATATTTCAATCACACTGGATAATATATACGTTATTCAAGAGATTCTTGATAAACAAGTGAAAACTGAAAGGAGACAAGTCCTTCCAACCAGCCTGTCTTCCACTTTATCTATTCAGTCGAACTGATAATCACATTCTCCATGCTCAGTGAGATTATTAGAAAGGACTGACAGCTAGATGCATGCAGTTACTTGAAGTGAAACAAACGAGCACCTGTTTTTGGTCAACCAGCCACGGGTGCGACAGGTGTGGCTTAATCGTGTCAGTTCTGAGAATATGGCAGGGAACAGGCACAGGGGGACAGTTATAGGGGAAGTGAAGGGTAGCCGGGTCGACCCCTCCGCATGACAGAAGCCGCCGCAAAGGACGCATCCCAAGCCACAAGGGGTCACTGGCCAAAGGGAGCAGAGAGCAAGCAGCACAGGCCTCAGAATATTGTCCCTGTCGGAGGAGGAAAAATAGTTCTCACAACTTCTTTCACCAAGTTACGTAGGAATGTGAGAGCGAGAATTGTTCTCTGCTGAAGCGAAACACACTCCGCCATTTCGGCAGGGCCCTCATATTGCTTCCCGCTTCCGCTAAATTCGGTATCAACTTTACCGGCAAAAGCATTTCGCCGAAACGCTACCGGTGGCCGGACACTGAGTGGCTGAAAACGATGCAGCGTTTATTAAGTCACATAGGCGTGCAGGTTCGCCGCGTGCGGAAAACAACAGTGTGTTGATTGGACAGCGGTCCGTGAAGTCAGAAATCGTCACAGTGGACAGCTGTCGATATGCCGGGATTGGAGAAACAATTTTTCCAATTTTATGGAGGGAGGCTGTATAGCATACGAAGTATGTATAGTACGCAAAGTGATGCACAATTGCCGCCAGAATGTTTTCCGAGTTTCCAATTGGCAGTTTTAGTTTAACTGGTAAAAACTCCGCAAAGAGCTTGCCGTGGTCTTGCAGATAGTGTAAGGAGCTAGGGATTCGGCGGCAAACCACGGAGGAGTGCAGAAGAGATTCGGTGACAAACTATGGAGGAGTACGGATGAGATTCGATCGCGTCCCATGGAAGAGATTTGGTTTTTGGACTCGGAGACGGTCGCGAAGATGCATCCGAACGGGAGGAGGTGATGGGGTCCACCACCCTACTCCACGCTGAGGCGCACGGGATACTGCACCTCGAGCTTTGTACACATGTTTGGTGGGCATTTCGCAGCACCGGCACTAGGAATCTTTAGAGAGAATTCTCTTACCCTACTGCGCGCCAGTAGCCGCAGCAGTTGTCTTCCGATTCAAGCGCATTGTAGTAGTTTGTTACCGGGTTCAGTTCACAATCACGATTATTTGTATTAATCACAGTCAGGTTGCATTATCTCTGTGAAGTCATAATTACAGTAGTCCCCCCCGGGTCAATTTTGTCAACTGCTTATCAGATCACTTTACTTTATGAATACGACATAGAATATAATCAACGTGTTATGTTCGTCCATATACCATCTAAATCATGTTTTTAAGAATAAATCTCTCATGATAATTAAGTCTATCTATCATTCAAGTTCACAAGTTTCCATCATCACCAGTGATTTTTGTACTTACTAATGTGATAGGTAATAAGAGTAGTCTTGGAGTGAGAAATCCCATGTGTCATCTTCAGTTTCAATACATACGACCATCTTTTATAGTCACTTGGGGGTTAAAATCCGCTGTGTTCAATTTTCGCATTAGTGTCACTGAAGTGATGATTCTGTGTCTTAGAGTTGTTGAAACACAGAGGTACATTAAAGGTACCCAGAAGCCTGCCCACCAGAGAGACATGCTGAAAAATTCGCAACGTATTCAATATAAAATCTAATAGGATGCCCTACAGAAGCTGGTGGCTTGTTGAATTTGATTACTCTAAATGTTCCTTTTTTTCCTATACAGAATGCATTTACTGCAAATCATCAATTTGTGAGCTTGTGCGGCAGTCGAACAGTGGTAGGCTAGTACGGTAGGATTTTCAGGCTTGAATGCATATTTAAATCCAGTATTTAATATTTATGCTTTCCATCTTTTGTTTCCATTTCAACAACAGAGTGAGCTACAAGAGACAAGAAAGAAACATTCGATCGAAACAAAATGTATATTGAGAGGACGAAATAAGTATCTGAGATGAAACTTATAGCAATAGTAAGAAGGGCTTAATGAGAGAGGCACATAATGAAATTTAGTAACCGATAGTAGCTGATGGTCAAAAATCTGTTCCAGTTGACAGTTTAAGCGAATTTTACCACTCGTTGCAGTGCAGTGCTGTATCATCAGTTGATGAAATGGGCTTCTTGTATCTGGTCTGAGAGTTTTATTCCACATATACCTTTCCTTGAGTCTGTCTACTACGTATTTCCGTAACTTTGTAACCTCTTCACCCGTTCTTGATTTCTGTTAGTAGCTTTATCATAAAACAGCGATTAAGAGATGGGCTTATTTTGGTTACTCCTGAAAGGAAGAAAGGGACTTCGTCAAGTCGGAACCACGGTCAGAAGGGGAAGCTGTAAGGCCGGTTGCCGTGGATCCAAGCATGCACTGCAGGAAAACTGTATGCACGCGTGCGCAGAATGCAGCGTTTCGACGGTATTTCTGCTTGTCGGTTTTCACTTGCGGTCAGCAGACGAGATATACCGGGTGGTCATAATTAAACTTTTCCTATTTAACTCGTTATAATACGGAAACTAATTACCGTACGAGTATCAAACTTGGTAGCATTAATGTCTAGGGTATGAGCTGCATGATTTCCATGCGTCACAGCGCCACCGTCCAGTTCCAACTATGGCCACCACGTGCCGTGATCGGTCATTGTGATTCATAGTCTCACACACCTGACAGGTCGCAGGGCACCTGTTGACGTGTCAACGTGAGCTTGAACAAAAGGAGCAGGGCATTATTGGTGAAGCTCCATTATCAAACCAACAGTAGTGCTGCAGCTGCACTTCGAGAATATCACTGGCTGAAAGGATTACGGAAGAGTCCTCTTTCTCCACCTGCTGTGCGGAGCATGATGAAAAAGTTCGAATCAACGGAGAATCAGGCATCGCTCCGGGAAGAGGCCGACGACCGGTTGCACCACAGGTGGTTGATGAAATCGCTGTTGCTATGGTAGACCACGCTGCGCGCAATTCCCGATCGTCAGGCAGTGCGCGTGCGGTGTCACGACAGTTGAGCAGATGCTTCGAATCATTCTTAAATGGTACCCGTACAAGATCCATATCGTACAGCAGCTTGCACCACAGGGCACACAACGACGTGTTGACTTAGCTCTCCACTTTCTCGCAAGGATTGAAACTGGCGAGGGCTGGCCCTAAATCATCCTAAGGACAAACGAAGCTAATTTTTCTCTAACGGTTGAGGTGAACACATAGAAATACGGAGAGTAGGGATCTTCACCTCCAGTCACTGTGCCTGTAGTTCCTCTGTATGATGAATGTGTAACCGTATGGTGTGGTTTCATAGCTACATTCATCATTGGCCCATTCTTTTTTGAACAGGTTGACGCTGAAGGACCAAAGACGTGCAGCGTGACTGGCCAGCGTTACCGCGATATGCTTCACCACCATTTCATACCCGCCCTACAGGAGAGAGACGCATTGAGCTCACCAGTTTTCATGCAAGATGGGGCGCCACCGCACATCGCTCGTGAAGTTCATCTGCTTCTCCGAAACACGTTTGGAAACAATCGAATGATCAGCCGATCAAATGTTTTTTATTCCAGTTTTTGATCACAATATCAATTCTTTAGACGATGACCGGTTTCAGTCCGTAATGACCATCCTCAGATCTTTTTTACACCATGTCCTAAAGTGATCAGGTCATAATGGCCTTATCACTTTAGAACATGGTGTAAAAAAAATCTGAGGATGGTCATTACGGACTGAAACCAGTCATAATCTAAAGAATTGATATTGTGATCAGAGATTCGAATATAAAACATTTGACAGTATTGGATCACTGTTTGTATACGTGATTATGTCGCAGTTGGTGAATATCAGCCGATCGTTTCCAAATGCCTGACCGGCACGATCACCTAATCTTACTCCCTGTGACTTCTGGTTTTGGGGCTACCTGAAGGACAGGGTTTGGAAATTGGAAATTTGTGGTAAGGTCTTACGGGACCAACCTGCTGAGGTCATCGGTCCCTTAGCCTACACACTGCTTAATCTAACTTAAACTAACTTACGCTATGGACAACACACACACCCATGCCCGAAAGAGGACTCGAACCTTCGGCGGGGGGAGCCTCTCGGACCGTGACAAGGCGCCTAAGACCGCGCGGCTACCCCGCGCAGCGGACAGAGTTTACCAGGGGAACATTCATACATGTGCTGACTTGAAGCCTAGCATACCAAGAGAGATAGCCAGATACGCACAGTAATAAAACAAATGAAAATTCTCTTTATTGTATTTCCGTTGAGAAAGACTATATGTCTAATGATAACTTCTTATTGTAGAACTGGAATGAAACAAAGAAAGTATAAGCAAGCTAACTGATGCATACAGCAAGGACAGGTATCCATATGATTTTATAGATACGCTGTACCATAACAAGGTACGTCTACGAATGTTTAATTCTGAGTTTATATGTTTTATGAAGATGTGTATATAATTTTACTTTCAATGTGGTACATATCATCTAAAGTGATGAAAGTACCGCACGTGTTTGATTTGATCACATATTTTGTATTTTTTCACCACGCCAGGAAGGATACTCTTGGGAGACTAACTAAGAGCAGAGGAGTTGTGGCGACCGCGACCAGTGAGGACTGTAAAAGCCGTTTTGCATCCTTGCAGTCGCACTATTGTGAAATAACCTCCAACACTGCTGTATCACATGCGCGAATCCCGTTATGTTCGATCGGCAGCAGCTTTTCAAAAGGAGGTACATCCTTTTTGACGAACTTTCTAAATTCCTATGGATCTTCTGGCCTCAAGTCATTCCTTGACATGGAGTACGTGTCCCTGCTTTCATCCTCTCTTCTCAGCCAGGGACAAATTCAATTCCTACATCCGGGATTGCGTCGTCGTTCTGTCTTTCTCCTAACGATTAAGGTGAACGCTGTCACGGAAAATGCTTCGTAGATAATTTCGACCTCTATGCCTCAAATGCTGTGAAATGTAGCCGGCCGCCGTGGCCGAGCGCTTCTAGCCGCTTCAGTCCGGAACCGTGCTGCTGCTACGGTCGCAGATTCGAATTCTGCCTCGGACATGGATATGTGTGATGTCCTTAGGTCAGTTAGGTTTAAGTAGTCCTAAGTCTAGGGGACTGATGACGTCAGATGTTAAGTCCCATAGTGCTTACAAGGGAACCTCCCCATCGCACCCCCCTCAGATTTAGTTATAAGTTGGCACAGTGGATAGGCCTTGAAAAACTGAACACAGATCAATCGAGAAAACAGGAAGAAGTTGTGTAGAACTCTGAAAAATTAAGCAAAATATACAAACTGAGTAATCCATGCGAATGATATGCTACATCTGGGACAAACTAAACACAGGAGCGCCTGGTCCCGTGGTTAGCGTGAGCAGCTGCGGAGCGAGAGATCCCTCGTTCAAGTCTTCCTTCGAGCGAAAATTTTAATTTTTTATTTTCAGACAATTATCAAAGTTCAGGCACTCACACATAATCAACTTCGCTCTCCAAAATTCCAGGACATGTTCAGATTTGCTTGGACATATGCAGTATTTGTCGGTCTACACACGGAAAAATTTGAAAACGTTAAAAACATATGTTTTGACAGAGCACAAGGAAAAGTGAGCGACTGTGAAACTGTTGGATTCATTTGTTGCGGTTTATGTGACAAACTCTTATGTTTTCATCACTTTTTTGGGAGTAATTATCATATCCACAAGAAAACCTAAATCGGGCAACTTAGGAGAATGTTTTTACCCATTCGCCAAGTGTACAAGTTATGTGGGTGGACAACATATTCCTGTCATGTGACGCACATACCGTCACCAGTGTCGTATAGAATATATCAGACGTGTTTTCCTGTGGAGGAATCGGTTGACCTATGACCTTGCGATCAAATGTTTTCGGTTCTCATTGAAGAGTCACGTCCTTTCGTCTACTAATCGCACGGTTTTGCGGTGCGGTCGAAAAACACAAACACTAAACTTATTACAGTGAACAGAGACGTCAATGAACAAATGGACAGATCATAACTTTGCGAAAATAAAGAAAATTTTTTCGCTATAGGGAGACTTGAACCAAGAACCTCTCGCTCCGCAGTTGCTCACGCTAACCACGGGACCACAGCGCTCCTGAGGTCATACTGTGCTTGATGTTGGCTATCTTCGCTTGGACTACTCAGTTTGTATATTTTGCTTATTTTTTCATAGTTCCACACAATTTCTTCCTGTTTTCTCGATTGATCTGTGTTCAGTTTTTCAAGGCCTATCCACTGTGCCAACTTATAAAGAAATCTGAGGGGGGTGCGATGGGGAGGTTCCCTTGTTAGAGCCATTTGATTTTGTGAAATGTAAACATAGATAATCACTTGCTCGTTCTAGCATGACATAAAACTACTAGCGTAGGTAATAATCCTGCATAATCATAACGTAATTTCATTCGAGCTCCACAAGATAACAATAACTGCTTAATAAATACGAATCTTGTCGCCTCAGAAGTTTCAGTCTGAGTAAATAGCAGCTTTCCAAAAATATCAACTTTCGCACTCAATGACGTAAACAAGCCTGAGTTTCGAATATGTATCCTTCTGGCGCTGGTGTAGATGTACCTTTTAGGTGTAAAGTGTGATAAAGCTAACGGAAAAGTTGACAGTTCCAGACTTGTTCACTTGGGGCGGTGGAGCACACTTGTGTACGAAAACTGTGTCGTGTAACACCGCCTTTAGATACTCTGTCATCTTTTACGCTGTGGTGCTAGTTTCAACCAGTCTGACTAGATTCTTTATAGGCAGTAATCGTCTCCCTCCTCTGTGTGAATCATTCGCTGCTATTTAACTGCGGAAGTTATTTATTTAAAGCTTCTACAAAATCTGGTATTCTCAGCATCGTGCAAAGTGCAGAAACATATGTTACGCGTCGGAATTGACTATGTACAATTCGTCTGTAAGTAAATTAGCTTCTGCAGTATCCAACTCACGGCCAAGGCGTGCGTGTGTAAGACGCTGAGTCGCATGTTTAGTCAGAGAGTGTGTGAAGCTGTGGGGCTTAGTCACTGGTGACCTTGTTTCCAGGCCGCAGGACATCCGAGCAGGAAGTAGCAACAGGAGCAGCCTTCCCAAGAACGCCTGCAGTTGCATTCTCTTACGAAATCTTCCGCCTCGACAGCAGTGGGTAATTTCTACATTTGCTGTATCCGATATGTTCTGACTTCCTATCGTTGGCACATTAATTCCGACGAACATCTGCGCTAACTTGGACGACAGGGAAGAAAGAGGTTATTCTTAGATTGTATACCAGTGTCTAGAGATTATAGTGTAGGAAGGAGAGTATAGTTCCTGAATAGGATCTCAGCCGTCCGAAATAATAAGGTGGTGCTCAATGATACGATGTGTAGCGGAAAACAGTGTGTAATACATACAATTATAAAAGTTCCGTAAATGAAGAAACACACCAACTGAAACTGTAAAATCTATCCCATAGCACAACGGTTAATGCGCAACATTAATAGACAATGCTGTTCGAAATTAGGGGGCGTGAATAGGAATTTGCGTTGAGGTTAAAAATGGTTGGTTCAAATGGCTCTGAGCACTATGGGACTTAACTGCTGAGGTCATCAGTCCCCTAGAACTTAGAACTACTTGAACCTAACTAACCTAAGGACATCACACACATCCAAGCCCGAGGCAGGATTCGAACCTGCGACCGTAACAGTCGCGCGGTTCCGGAATCAAGCGCCTAGAACCGCTCGGCCGCTCCGGCCGGCGAAATCCATACGTCCCGTGCGGCCGGTCCGTCATTGTAACAGCTCGTTGTTAAGAAATTATACGTTCTCGTATGTGCAAGTGGAATTGTGCTCCTTGATGATGAAAAAAGGATATTTTCGACATGTTCGGATTGTAAATATTTTCTTAGGAAACAGTGTAATCACATAGTTTTAGAGTGTGTGCTATGTGCTTGATGACTTCCCCATATCCTAGCGTTTTGGCAGTTCATTTTTAAATGTGAATAGTGAAAGTCTTGCACTACTTTATACTTTAACCCGTGAGTTCATAATAGAATATGACCCTAGGTTTGAAATTCCCGGCAACAGCACCCCTTTTATAGAACCTGATCCATGTGAATAAAGGCAATCTACCTAAAAATTTAAACGTTGTTAGGACCATTGACTTTGTGATTATGTATCAAAGTCGCTATCCCTAGACCACAGGTGTCTCTTTCGGAGGTGTTAGTCTGCAAATGACGTGAATACTGAATCATGTTTTTCAGTTCACCTTTCTTTGTCGCCAGTAGAAATATCTGCACTTATAGTTACACCCTGTATATTAGACGAAGAAAACTATCACGTATTAATATTAACGGCCGAAATATTATTTGATGTGTACAAGAGCAACGAGATAAACAACCTGAAATTTCGAATGAGTGAATAAATGTTGAATATTGATTTCCATGTGTTCTAACGAATTTGTAAATTCGATCAAAGTCCTAAGTTAAACACGCACGGGAAGTAACCTAGTGATCACGCAAACGCAGCGCAGCCGAGCAGCCAGTAACCGTCTCACCATGATCTACAGAACGAAGTCGCTACAGTTTGTCCATTTAATTATCACAAGACGAATCTATAGTAGACGGACCAGCGCGTACTCGCAGGAGCAAGAAGGAGGACAGTGTCCAGAGAGTAGCCCTTTGTCTGCCGACCACATAGCCCTCGATAACCGATTCTGCGAGCCAAGCTTTTCTGTCGGCTGGGACACGACAGAGTTTAGACGATCTGCTAAAGGCGCGTGTACACTACGCTAACGGAAGCCAACCAACGACAACCAACCGCTTCGTTGGCCGAGATTTGCTTAGTGTGCAAAGCGGTTGGTCTTCGTTGCGCTTCGGACTGCCTGGGTAAACATCAAACTTGGCGGTGGGTTGACCTTAGAGCTCCTCTCCTAATGTGGACGGTAGTTCGGTTCTGCTGGACGGGTGTCTCTTTATTATGTTTGAAGATACTGGCGTATGGAGTGGAATACAGAGACAGCATTTAAGCTGACAGTGTTTTATAGTGAACGGGAATGTTTATGGGACTCTATGAACTGCGATTACAAGCACAAACTGAAAAGATTGTAGACTTGGAGCGAAATAAGTGAACTGTGAGAAAGTAATGTAAACGATGTGAAAAAGAAAATCGAATTTTTATTGACACCTATTCGTCGTGAATGACAAAGAGAGACAATATTGGGAGTGACCACTACTCTTGTGCTGCAGGTGCAGCTCACCTAAGAAGTGTAATCTTTGGAAATTTAGCGCCTACACGATTCAATAACAATTCCATGTCTATAGCTTTCACTTTTAAAAAATGTGAAATAGCTCATATCCCAAGTCAGCTTTAAGGTCAGACATTAAGCTTGTCCCACCACATTGCTCCCTTCTTTTAGAAAGAACGCCCGATCTTGCAGTAAAATAAATAATGCACACACGATGACTGCAGTATCCTCTTTTGCCCCAAAAATATCAGCTAGTGACATTCCAGTTAAAACGTAACTTTATATAACAAAACGAGAGCAACCTCGTCAGGTTATTAGAGCCAGTTCCGATTCCACATGGCCGAACCCCTTGTTCCCAACACTTGGGTTGGTCAGGATAAGAGACCAAACTCCAAAGCACTGGCGACCAATGTTTGATCGAATCCATTGGCTGTCATTCCTTGGCTTTCGTCGGCCTACTGTGTACCCGCCTTTAAGACATGCCTTCCACTTTCCACTCAGCGATGTACAAATTTGATTTTGTTCCATCAGACAGCCAAATGACTCTGGGTTCTCTGAGACAGACATTTGCCTTCCGACACGCGCATGATGCACGGCATGTAATGTGTCTGAGAGCAGACGACTTTCAACACTAAACATAAGTGGTAACAATCTTCCAGCTCCACGCCCAGAGTTAATTCACAAAAGTCTACATAATGTTGTTTACTGCCATTATGAAGAGCTTGTAGCTGTTGAATCCTGTATGATTTGAAACACAAACTTCGCTGCAAAACATACCCTACATATGAGGAATGGTTAACAGTCTGCTAGCAAGTCGGGTATTTTCCGTAGACTGCTTGCAAAAATTGGTTGAATGCGCTGCGCCTTGAGGAGGCCTACGGGGGCGACCTTCGGGTTTCCACTTACATAAGCAACCAGTATCAGTGTAGGAGATGCAGTGTCATAGTCTCAACGAAAATAACGACGCACAGCTGTAATTGTCCGCTTGTTGAAGAGCAGAACGCAAAACGTATTTTTTTCCTTTGTTGTCGCTATCTTGGCGTGACGCGCATTGGGTAACGAACGAGCGAGCCAGCAAGCGAGCTCGCTTGCTGTACCAACGAGATACCTATTGACAGGTGGACCGGCACCTTACAACTGGAGCCAATAAAACCTTTTGCTTTCGGTGCATACGTTGAAATTGCAAGACGGCCATTTTCGAACGGGCGCCATTCATGAATCGCAGAATCGCTGCACGCTCGTTGTAACTCACTTGTTTTATCACAGACGTTCAATCATGCGTCGAATCTTTTCATGGAGGTAAATAAGGAAGGGAGGTGCACTACAGACGCTGTACGTTGTTTTTAAGTCAGAGTGGGCGCCATTTTAAATAGCCCAAAACGTTAGCAGACTACCGTTTGCGAGTGCTTCTTGTACATTATTTCTGTCGTGTGCGAGCAACAACTGTTTTAAATGCTAAAAATTATAGAGCTTACATGAGTAACAGAGGGTCAGGAAAGTAATTTCGAAAGTTTTTCTGTTCTTTACTGCGTATTTGCTCTAATAATAGGAGCAGTCAGAGTGACGTCACGAGGAAGTGTCACCGTGAACTATCGGGGTACGAATGCGGTGAGCCTAATGTTTTGTGCTAGTTTAGATGACGGACATCGGCTTCAAGTATGTGACACAATGCCACTTCCCTTCTCTTTTTTACCTCCATGTCTCTTTCTGTTAAACAAGGTATGTTTGTCACAACGAGAAAGTATCGGTTGAGAACTTTGAACGTCTTCGGCCGTTGCGAACATTAGGCAGTAAAATTCGGTTCTGTTACACCACTCTTTGCCGGACAAAGACTTTCACTTTCTACTTATTAGTCATCCAGGTCAGCAGGTTGCAGCACTTAGTTTGCAGACATTTGTGTATCGTCAGTACGAACTAACTTGACCAGCAAAAATCGGTTTTATCTTGAGAATCCACCCAGCTCCAATCGTTGCCATTGCTTGCATGTGGCTGGGAACTGTGGAAAAAC
This sequence comes from Schistocerca americana, assembly GCF_021461395.2. Taxonomy (NCBI): domain Eukaryota; kingdom Metazoa; phylum Arthropoda; class Insecta; order Orthoptera; family Acrididae; genus Schistocerca; species Schistocerca americana. The sequence goes on from NC_060119.1 coordinate 800,929,831, forward strand.
TCGGGTTAGGTAAAGCTGTAGCGTTTTCGCCTTTTTTTTGACATAGATTTCACTTGCAGAATATCGAGTCTTAGTTTACATTTTGGTTTATGCGGTACACATGATGATCTGAATCCGTCTCTATATTATGCATATGTAAACCCAAGTGATTTACAAGTAGAGTTTTCCTCTGACTACCAAGTTTTAAGGGAATCTATAGTATTATTTCTTTTGTGAATCTGAGATGTTGTTTTTCATGTTTATTCTTCGGCACCGCGGAAAGGTCGTTTAATTAATCTACTGCTAAATTATGTTGTTTATCTATTGCGTACATATTTCGCAAATTGATTATCTCATGCCTTTTCCGGATGTTACGAATTTCAGAAACGTGTACTTGTCTCAGTTTTAGAATTCTCATTCACTTCCATGGGGTAGTGTGCTTATTGCTTTTAGTTGGGCTTGAACTTGGGGTTACATTGTTCATGCGTTCACAGCTAGAATTTCTTGTTTTATGAACGATTTTCAGGAAGTAAGATAAGTTAAAGCTGACGCAGTTACCCAGAACTTTTTTTGCTGAGATTTATGACCGCAGATCATTGCATTCACCACACAGACTAAATATTTGTGGATTATTAGGCAAAGTAGGAAACAAATGACAAAGACATTTGTCCTTGCACAAGTTGGACATGTAAGGTGCGATTTATAACACTTCATAGTTGTGTTGTACGCATTTAGCGGTACCAGGCCCGTGTTTAGTATTCATTTGTGTTACTGACGAGTAACCTTCCCTCTTCTCTGCGTTTTTCTGAACTCATCTTCTCCTACCATTAGCAAAAGGTTAGATCGCGCTATCGCTGGACCAAATTAACTTTCTGGAGGTAAATTTCAGGACATAAAGTGTTTTCATCGTTTTGCATTAATACTTACAACTATTCGAGATAGGAGGGCGGTTTACGTAATTTACCTTAAGGTTCTACCTTCATTCTTGTAGAAAATACATTAAAAAAATATCGGTTGAATCTTCTTGAATGACGTTGCAGATTTCCTGGTGCTCTCAGCCTGGATCTGTTATTTCGATCTGACTCCACTTCAAAGGCTTTCGCGTCAATTACTGTACATTTCAGAAGCTTCTTATTTGGCTATGATACGGCAACCGATTTCTTTCATGGGAAAGAACTATTGCCAGCTCCGGAGAAGCCCTCGGTGTCTTCTGACGGATGAAAATTTGACACCTCAGTGGGCCCCACGTTTAAGAACAACTGTACGTCAAAGCATTCAGATCCATAGATTTTACTGGCATGTCCTTGCGTACGGTATCATGACGTGCGGGAAATTCACCGAAAACGCCAAAGTCATGAGGCCGAGCTACATACATCATCAGGACGGAGTCCGGAGCAGCTTCACCCAAAAAAGGAGGTATGAAACTCCGCAAGTCCATTGAACATGATGCCTCACCACGGCAGGATGCCATAAACACGAAACGTGACGCCTACGAAGATACGTTAAATGTGCCGGTTGTCACTTCCCTCTGCATAGATAAGCGGTGAGAATCGTTTCACGAACTGAAGTGAGACTCAAATGTAACCGGCACATTCGTCCATTCATTCATTGTCCAACATCGATAGTGGTGAATGCACAGTAAATGTGTCCGGTTCAGCGTTGCCGTGACAAGGGTTTACTTGGCAGGTATCTGGTGTAAATACCACTTTAGCTTAGTACTGTGCCAAGTTTTAAATGGAGATGGGTGTATATTTTGTTGACATGAACTAAAATGATAAATAAGTTTTTTTAGAAATAATAAACAACTTCAGTAGACCCATTATTTGTAAAAATCAAGAAAATTTTTTTCACTGGCGCCAAAGACACAAAATGTAATGAATGAATTTGGTAAGTGACAGTATTTAATAACTAATACCATATCTTGCACATTTTAACAAAAATCTATACAGATTTGTTTTCAGTAATCTTATACATGCTCTGGGCCCTAATCTAGTTGTTATTTGCACTGGGAAAATAGAGTTTAGGAATGTGTGGACCTAGTTCATTTCTATATATTTTCTTTAGTTCGCTGCGCGGATCTTTGTGCTGGCGTTAGGAAAGTGAAGGCTCGTAAATGGTTGACCTCCTGGGAAAATTAGATGAGCGAATACCCTGCCATACAGAAAGCCTTGTTTTCCCTTTTATTATTATTATTATCATTATTTTTTTTTTTGAGTCATCAGTCCGCTGACTGCTTTGATGTGGCCCGCCACGAATTCCTCTCCTGTGCCAACCTCTTCATCTCAGAGTTGCAACCTACATCCTTATTTATCTGCTGGATGTATTCCAATCTCTATCTTCCTCTACAGTTTTTCCTTCTGCAGCTCTTTCTAGTACCATGGAAGTAATTCCCTGATGTCTTAAGAGATGTCATATCATCCTGTAGCTTCTCCTTGTCAGTGTCCTCCACAGATTCCCTTCCTCTTCTATTCTACGCAGAACCCCTAATTCCTTACCTTATCAGTCCACCTAATTTTCAAGCACCACATCTCAAATGCTTCGATTCTCTTCTGTTCCGGTTTTCCCACAGTCCATGTTTCACTACCATACAATACTGTGCTCCAAACGTACACTCTCAACGATTTCTTCTTCAGATTCATAAATTTCAGATCTGTTTAGATGAGCTACAGTCTACAATTCCTGTTGATATTATTTGTATTTCTGAACATAATTTAGGTAGTGAAATTGAAATACTTAATATGGAAGGGTATACCTTAGCTTCAAAGTATTGTAGAAAAGAGATGGAGAAAGGAGGAGTTGGCACTTGCATTAGAAAGGGTCACAATTATAAAAACATTGACATTCTTAAATACTGTAGTGATCAGCATTTTGAAGCATGTGCAAGCAAGTAGAAACACACGAAAGAAAAATAATTATAGTCACAATATACAGGGCTCCAACTGGTAATTTCCAGCTATTCACTAAATAGCTTGATGCTGTATTAAATTTTTTAACTTCTAAAAATCATGAACTCATGCTAAGTGGAGATTTTAATTTTAATTTTCTGGAGGACAGTCACTCAAGATCCATACTAGACTCTCTTACCATTTCTTATAATCTCATTTCAACCAGGGTTATGGGTACCAGCAGCACTGCTATTGATAACATTTTCATAGATACTACCACAATAGTAAATCATAGAATAAATCCAATATTTAATGGACTTTTAGATCATTATTCCCAGTTGCTTACATTTAATATAGTAGGGTGTGATTCAACTAGTAACAGGAAGTGGAAAACTATATGAACAATAAAGGAAACAGGAATTGAAGGTATAAAAACCTGTTTGAGGAATACAGACTGGAAAGAGGTATACAATTCACCCAGGATAAATGAAAAATATAACTGTTTCTCTAATACAGTCATAGGTCACATTGAAAACGCTGCCCTAAGAAAGTAATCAAAGCAAATAGATTAAATACTTCCAAACCTTGGATTACAAATGGAATAAAAGTATCTTGCAAAACAAAAAGAAGACTGTACTTAATGTCAAGGGATAGCGATGACTATAGAACTAAATCACATTACAAATTATATTGTAAAATTCTAAACAAAGTAATCAGAACCTCAAAATGTATTTATTTTCAAGAAAAAATAAATGCCTCTAATAACAAGATAAAAACCATATGGAACATAGTAAAAAGTGAAACAGGAAAAACTAATCAGGCAAATTAGGAAATTATGTTGAATTTAAATAATGATTAGAGATACCTCCAAAATTGCAGACACTTTCAACAAATTTTTCCTTTCAGTATCAGACAACTTAGGTTTGCATATTTCCTCAGAAGACAGCTTAAAATATTTAAGAAATATATTTCCACAGAAGTTTGACAAAAGTCAGCTATATCCTAGCACTTAGCCTTCTTAAAAACAAATATTCCAGTGGTTATGATGAAATCAGCACTACCATAATTAAATGTTGCTCATCAGAAATTTGTGACATATTGATTTACTTATGTAGTAATTCCTCCACAGTGGTCTTTTTCCAGATGGGCTTAAATATGCTACTTTCATACCATTACACAAAAAAGGAGACAAATCATCACTGGAAAACTTCTTCCCATTTCATTATTGGCAATATTTTCAAGTGGGTTTTAAAGGGTTAAGTACAATAGACTCTATAAACAATTAGTACAGAAAAATATTCTCATTCACAGTCAGTTTGGATTTCAGAGCGGATTGTCAACTGATCAAGCTATATTCACTTTTAATGATGATATATTAGAATCAATAAATCAAAAATTATTACCACTTGGAATATTCTGTGATCTGGCTAAAGCTTTTGATTGTGTTAAGCATGATGTCATTTGTACGAAAGTTGAAATATTATGGGATAACAGGAGTAGCAGGCTCATTGTTCTCATCCTATCTTTTTAATAGAAAACAGTGTGTGTTTGTATCAGGCTTACCACATAACAATAGCTATTCAGAATACGAAACCCTCAGACAAGGGGTGCCCCTGGGCTCTATTTTAGGTCCTTTGTTGTTCTTGTTATATGTTAACGACCTTCCATATGCAGGTAACAAAATGAAAATTTTGTCTTATTTGCAGATGATACAAGTATTGGTATAAAAAACAGTACCCACGATCTCACTGAGGAATCAGCTAATGAAATATTTGTAAGTATCAGTGAGTGGTTCACAGCAAATGGATTGTCACTGAATTTTGACAAGACCCAGTACACACTGTTTAGTACCTCACAAAGAATACCTGACCCTATAAGTATAATGTATTCAAACAATGAAATTACAGTTGTAGACAGTGTCAAATTTTTAGGACTAAAAATTGACCACAACCTAAATTGGAAAACTCACACTCTAGACTAAATGAAACGCCTTAGTTCAGCTACATTTGAAGGACGCATGATAGTAGAAATAGGTGATTTAAAAATAAAGAAGTTAGTTTATTCGGGCTACTTCCATTCACTAGTGAGTTATGGAATTATCTTTTGGGGAAACTCCTCTCACAAAGAGAACATTTTCAAAATTCAGAAACGAGACATTAGAATTATACCTGGTGTCAGTCCTAGATCATCATGCAGAGGCCTCTTTAAGAAACTTGGTATTCTAACTGCTACTTCTCAGTACATATAATCATTGATGTCCTTTGTCATTTACAACGTGTCTGTTTTTACACAAAATAGTGCAAAACATGATTATAATACCACAACCAAAAACAATCTGCTAAAGAACTGTAAAAGCTTAACATTAGTTCAAAATGGAGTCAAATACATGGGTACGCATATATTCAGTAACTTACCAGAGCATATCAAAGGTCTTGTAAGTGATAAAGGTCGGTTTCAGAGTGAATTAAAGAACTTCCTGTCAGCCAGCTCCTTCTACTCCATCGATGAATATTTTCACATGGATTATAGCTCATAACTCCGGATGCACTAGAATTGTACAATATCTTCGTATCTGAGAAAAAAAAAACCTTTGATTCTTTACACATCGCAGAGACTCCTGTCCAAGGGATCCATGGAAAACGATAAGTGTAATGTAAAGCCTATGGTTGTTACTAGTAGACTTTTCTTGGCCAGGAATGCCCCTTTTGCCATTGCTAATCTGCTTATGTTGTCCTCCTTGGTCCATCCGTCACTGGTTATTTTGCTGCCTAGGTAGCTGAATTCCTTAACATCATCTGCTTCTTGACCATCAGTCCTGATGTTAAGTTTCTCGCTGTTCTCATTTCTGCTACTTCTCATTAGACTGTCCATTCCATTAGGCAGATCGTGTAATGCTTCTTCACTTTCAGTCAGCATAGCAATGCCATTAGCGAATCGTATCATTGATATCCTTCCACCTTGAATTTTAATTCCACTCCTCAGTATTTTATTTCCAGCATTGCTTCTTCGATGTAGAAATTGAACAGTTGGGGTGAAAGACTACATCCCTGTCTTACGCCTTTCTTAAACCGAGCATTTCGTTCTTGGTCGTCCACTCTTACTGTTTCTTCTTGGCTCTTGTGCATATTGTGTATTACCCGTCTCTCCCTATAGTTTACTCTACTTTTGTCAGAATTTCGGACATCTTGCACCATTTTACACTGTCGAACTTTTTTTCCAGATCGAGAAATCCTACGAACGTGTCTTGATTTTTCTTTAGTCTTGGTTCTATTACCATGCGCAACATCAGAATAGCCTCTCTGCTGCCTTTACCATTCCTAAAGCCAAACTGATCATCACCTAACATATCCTCAATTTACTTTTCCATTTTTCTGTTTATTATTCTTCCCAGAAACTTGGATGCTGATTGTGCGATAATTATCGCTCGTGTCGACTCTTCCAGTCTTCGGAATTCTGTGGATGATTTTTTTCCGAAAGTCAGATGGTATAACCCCAGACTCATACATTCCACACACCAACGTGAACAGTGGTTTTGGTGCCACTTCCCCCAATGACTTTAGAAATTCTGCCTTGCTTGATAGTAATTCCTCCAAAGCTCTCTTAAATTCAGAGTCTAATACTAGATCCTGTATCTCTTGTAAATCGAGTACTGTGTCTTCTTGTATCACATCAGACAAATCTTCCCCCTCACAGAAGCCTTCAATTTACTCTTTCCACCTATTCACTCTCTCCTCTGCATTTAACAACTGGATTCCGGTTGCACTCTTAATTTTACCCCCTTGCTTTCAATTTCACCGAAGGTTGTTATTACTTTCCTATATGCTGAGTCAGTCCTTCCGACATTCATTCCTTTTCCGATTTAATCACATTTTTCATGCAGCCATTTCGCCTTAGTATCCCTGCACTTCCTATTTTTAATTTCTCAGCGACTTGTATTTCAGTATTCTTGAGTTTCCCCGAACGTTTCTGTACTTCTTTCTTTCATCGATTAGCTGAAGTATTTCTTCTGTTACCCACGGTTTCTTCGCAGTTACCTTCTTTGTATCCATGTTTTTCTTTCCAGTTTCTATGATTGCCCTTTTTAGAGACGTCCATTACCCTTTGACTGTACTGCCTTCTCAGCTATTCCTTATTTCTTCAAGTGTTTCTTATGCAGGTGAAATAGGAGAGAAAGTTGCTTATATACTGAAGTAAATGTAAAAATTTGTAAACACGATCCTAGCTGTGTGGCTTGGAAACGAGCACCCATTACCCTATCCTGATAGTGTCTAAAACATTGACTTTATTTCCTACTAAAGGAACGATTGTACCTTGTTTTCATAATTACAGTGGATAGATTAATGATGGAAAGAGATAGTGCAACTCCACTATTTAAGTTGAAATGCACTATCTCTTTTAACTTATTTTAAATTATTTAAAGTTGTCCACAAACTTAACTGAATATTTTTTTAAAGATCCACAAAGAAATTAACAATGAAGCTTGGAGACCGAACAGGGTAAAAGGCACTAAAATAAATGGCATAAGTGCCTGGGTACCAGAAAGTTGTTACTGAATCGGTAGATAACATTCAGTCAACACGAAAAGTCATACGCATGGGTAATAAGAGGACACAAAATGAAGAAATAAAGCACTCAATTCAGTGCAAGCGAGAGAGATACTAGTGGAAGCACATGGCAGCAGAACGTGGAGGTTTACCTTGCTGGCGAGGGCACGGAGTCGTCGGTGGTTGCGCTGCTATCGTAATTACGAGTTATCATCGTAATTCTGGATAATCTGTTGCTCGCAAATAGCGAGCGACAAGGTCATTAACTGTGTCTCCGAGTAACCGGCAGTCTATTACCGGCCCTACTGGTGGCTGCAGCAGTCAATTAAACTGTCTCAAAATTGCGCCTAAACAGTAGAATCATGTGGTCTAGACACTGGCTGTACCAGTTACGGAAACCTGGTCTCAGCGACGCAGGACTGATGGCCATAGATGTTAAGTCCCATAGTGCTCGGAGCCATTTGAACCATTTTTTAGTCAGTGACGCATAGCGCTTAGGCCAGTATTACACTATCAAATTTCTTTGTCCAATATCTTTATCAAAGATATTTGATGGTAAAATAGAAATGTCGTGTGGCTAGGGCCTCCCGTCGGGTAGACCGTTCGCCTGGTGCAGGTCTTTCGATTTGACGCCACTTCGGCGACCTGCGCGTCGATGGGGATGAAATGATGATGATTAGGACAACACAACACCCAGTCCCTGAGCGGAGAAAATTTCCGACCCAGCCGGGAATCGAACCCGGGCCCTTAGGATTAACAGTCTGTCACGCTGACCACTCAGCTACCGGGATGGTGTAATAGGGACTTTGTCAAATGTCGTCCAACATTTGATCAAATCTAGGGTCTCGCTGTACATTTGATCAAAGAAATCGCTTGTCTTCTGTTCACTGCAATGTGACATGTTACCACATGGAGCGCTAGCATCGCTGCAGCGTTCTGTCGTCTGTAGTGTTTTTATAAACGTTACGGTAAATACAATTGGTGTGTGCCGACAACTACAAAATTAATAGAGATGTATGAAGCTGATGAAGCGCTTTACAACGTGAGGCAACCTAAATACAAAAATAGATTATGAAGATGGGAGACCTGACCTGACCTGACCTAACCTAACATAACCCTCTCCTGTAGCAAGGAATCGGAGTGTTACAGTGAGCCTGTCTTCTGAAGATGTAGCAGTTCTTAAGTGAATATTGTGCTTTGTGATATGAGGATACACTTCACTGAGCACATACAGAAATGCATGCTCATCCATTTCTAAGTAATTGATGTACGACTTGACGACTTCCACTGTAAGCTCACGTGACAAGTTTTGTTGAATGCTTTTATCGTGACGTCGTAAAACCCACGGCTTCACCCAGATTAGATTAGTTTTTCGTTCCATTGACTTGAAGATTTACCCCAAAATATTATCCCATATGACATTATGGAATGAAAGTAGGCAAAGTATGCAAGCTTTTTCATTTTTATGTTGCCTATGTCTGCTAACACTCGAATTGCAAATACAGATTTGTTAAGGCGTTTCTGCAGTTCTGTGGTGTGCTCCTCCCAACTGAATTTATTATCAAGTAGTAATCCCAGGAATTTAAGACTGGCAACCTCGTATGTATGGTTCCTTTTTTTTCCCCCACTTCTTCAAATGGTTCAAATGGCTCTGAGCACTATGGGACTCAACTACTGAGGTCATAAGTCCCCTAGAACTTAGAACTACTTAAACCTAACTAACCTAAGGACATCACACACATCCATGCCCGAGGCAGGATTCGAACCTGCGACCGTAGCGGTCACGCGGTTCCAAACAAAAGCGTTTAGAACCGCACGGCCACACCGGCCGGCTCCCCCACTTCTTTTCCGCATGTGCACACAATGCAATTGCGGTACGTGCAACTGCTGGGGTTAATAACAAATTGTCAGCCATCTTGAACTTTGACGAAAAATTTGATGAGAGTGTAATACCCCTTCTAGCGCTACGTCAAAGATCTTTGTCAAATATATTTGATGGAATATTTGATCACACCTTCCATCAAATCTTTGACAAAGAAATTTGATAGTGTAATACAGGCCCTACAGTGGGGGTTATTTAACATTTCGTGTTCAAAGAAAACGGCCGATTGTACACAGTGCTCCACTTTTCAGGAACTGTGCTCATTTGTTTTGGGAAGACTGCTTGCTTTAAGTAGGTTGTGAGACACTGACTTCTTCTGTAGGCCAGAACAGTTTCCGCGACGCCTCTCTGGTGCAGGCTCTCGTAAATGGGTAACGCCATCTCTGAGAAAAATTTCCTCCTTCTGAATGAGCTATAATTACGACCAGCAAAAATTATAATCAGTACCTGCGTGTCGGGCCATCATTGCTGCCTATTTGGTTTCTCTCATCCGCCCTCGCAACTGTCAGGTTACAGCTGAGCCATCGACATACCCCTGGGATAAGAGAGATCTGTACTGGGTGACCTTACCAATAACCAGTTCGCTGTCCACAGGATCAAGTAAATTTAATTGCAGGTGCTGACAAACCAAACTACTTCATCCGCAAAAACTCATTATTATTAGGCACTACCAGTTTCACAGCACTTAAAGCTGCATCTTCAGATGCAAATCTGCATACAGATAGAAAATAATGGTATAGTAAAATAAATAATCCTAAACCTAAGGTCGCAATGAAAAGTGTACTCAGTGGAGTGAAGTGATGATACACATAATATATTACAGGAAAACCGAGCGGCCGGCCGTTGTGGCCATGCGGTTCTAAGCGCTTCAGTCTGGAACCGCGTGACCGCTACGGTCGCAGGTTCGAATCCTGCCTCGGGCATGGATGTGTGTGGTGTACTTAGGTTAGTTAGGTTTACGTAGTTCTATGTTCTAGGGGACTGATGACCACAGATGTTAAGTCCCATAGTGCTCAGAACCATTTGAACCATTTTTTTGAAAACCGAGCGTTCATAGTCACTCTCTGTGGTGTTTCGAGTTTTAATTTTTTTTTTTTTTGTAGTTAAATGCTTCTATGGTTTACTTTGTATAAATACAAGTATTGTTTGGAAATTAATTCGTAAAATATCGCATGGGTTCTGAGCCTAGCAGTTTCGTTTGCGACGTAAATTACAGGACAATTCTTCGTCAGATTTACTTCGATAATCATGAACTGGGCCTTGCATCTAGTTATTGTGATTGGTTGGCGTAAATGCTGTTCCAGGCAATGACCAAGAGAAAACAATCTCGTAACGATAAGCGTCCGTAACTACGTCTGTTTGAAGCACCTAATTTCGAACCATAAAGCCAACTATCCACTGTAAATGACTACCATTATAAATATTTTTCATTATAATGATTTAAAAATTCATAGTCACGCACTTTTTATAACATAACTTGAAATTACGTCTTTATTGGTTCGTATCCAGGCCAGTTGAAAACCAATCATTTATTGTACACCTACTTGTTTCGATGTAATTAAAATCTACTCCCAGTCGGCAGAATCCTGTGTAATAGAAATATTATTCTAGCTGCGCAATCAGTTGCATGCCTGTAAAGAAAAATATTAACATTAAAATTTGAGGCGTAATGGAAGCTATCTTGTACCTCCTGCGATGCTGCGTTGTCTCGAATGCCCAGCGTGCTAGAACTGCTGTAAATGCTTCGTTGTCTGACACAGGGCGGTTACAACCACGAAATGAAAGTATTAAATAACAGTTTAAGTCAAAAATCTATGCAGAACCGTCTTATAACAACGACAGAGTCAGAGAAAAAGCTCCAGAGAGAGAATGTCAAGGAGCAAGAACGGCTACCACAATGGCGCCTTTATGTATGTACTAAATTGTAAGAGTCACAGATGAAAATATACTGTTTCGTAGTATATTATATTAATCCGCTATTGTTGTTGGTTTCCTCCAAGGTACCATTTCGTAGACGTAAGAAGGTTTATTCCATGTTCACTGATTTTCTTTTTCACTATTTATTACATTCAAAAGAGTTTTTTTTATTAAAGTCACTCAGTTCCTTAATTCGTAACAAATATAAAAATCTTCATGACAAATACGTATGGGGACGCTATATCCCATGCAATAGATTATCCACAAAAAAGGCGCATGTCCTACAAGCGATAAGATATGGTGGAAAACGCTCCTGTAAAACCTAAGGAGAAGGATAAAAAGCAATAAATAGTAATTTTACGTGATGCCACAATGGATTGCAAGGAGATGTAAGAGGCGATCACCAAACGTCATCAAGTAGAAGTGAACATGTAGTATCATGTGATATCTAGGTGATAGACCACGAGCTGAAAACTTTTTTCCTAAATTCACAGCATCCTATTGGTCGGTGAAATCGATGGAATATAGTTTGAACAAAAGATTGCTAATGAAAAACACAACCCTCCACTCGACACCCGATGCTGACACCACCAATTCCGCACACGAAACCTAGGAGCTGTGATGCATCGGTGGTCCCTGTGAAGTGGCGACGTGACTGTCAGCTGTCAAACCATGCATAGGTGTCAGTTTGGGTCCCGCAATGATGACGCGGCGGCATCTCTTTCATACATGACACCTGAGAAATACCTGTCGAAACATACGTTCACCTAGGCACCATTGCTGGCGCGATGACACGTAGATGTGGTGAGGGTCCAGCGCCAAGAGAGATGTTGCAATGCTTTCCAGATGTTGCACATGGTGCATTGTTCCTAGCAATCCTAAAGGGACAGCCCATTAGTCACTGAATTTACCCATCAAATTGCTGCTGCTGCCAGCGTGGGAGCACCGTCTACCTTTGTTTTCTGCACATGAGACTTTCAGCGGCAAAATTATTTTGTACAGATCGCTACATTGCACTGATAGTTAAACCCCGAAAAAGCTGTCTACAGATCATCAAATACATACAAGACTCACAATAATATTGGGAACCAGGAACATATTTACCACTGTAACTACAATTAAATATTGTGATTGCTACTGCAGTCTGGCACCGATCAATGTACAGCTAATGTCTCCTCTCGACGGCTGTGGTTCTGGAACGAATTTTAGGATCTATATCACACATAATTTTCCACGTAAAAATCTCTCTCGTAACCTCATGGTTATCAATGCGCTGAATCTATACGTCCCTCACGATAAGACACTCACTCATTTTCTCTGGTCATGCCCCAACATAAGCCATAGTAACATTACACTGCAATATATACACATCTTACACAAACAGTGCAGTTATCTTTTACACCTATACAGCGCCTGAAAAAATTATGCTGTGCCTACACTCACACTGGCTATATGTCTGCATTCTCCTCAGCGCTAGGAAATCGTCTGACAAAGTCTTCCAATCAGTGCTTCTGGAAGGTGCTGCATCCTGCTAAGATTCTCTCAAACAAGTGCTATGAAGGACAGGCAATACCGCACCTGCGGACTTTATGCATGGAAAGACATCACCGATGCAGATTGGTGCACTGTAATCAACATCACTACCGATAGAAAAACAAGGAAAATGTGAGGGTACACTTAGGGGTACCGATGAGTGCACGTGTAGTTACAGCCGTATTGCCTGTCCTGTTTGTACACTATAGCAGGTCCAATTGAACACTTGCATTGCCATATTGTGCAACTGTTTACCAAATGAATCTATCACCACTTATGTTCAGATATACTCCTCAGTGCACTGAAATCACAATTGACCATGTCCAATCTATCCTTCCATTACGACTAGACATACGTAATTTCTTTTGATTTTACATGAATACTAGTTACATTACTTCCCACAAAAGATGTCGGAACATAAGCCGTGGTACCTTTACATTCAAGCAGCAGCATGTGCACTGACAATTAAACCATGCAAAGTGGCCTACAGATCGTCAAATACAGAAAAACTATTACTCAATTACACCGCTCTGCCACTGACGACAGGAGCTTGAATGTTAGAGCGTGAAACCAATCTCCAACCCAGCAAAATATCACTGCGTACCGTGTTGATGTAGTAAACATACAATTCGTATCCTGTGCCATACAAAAATCGCCCCTTTTACATGATTTGTGTAGCTATCAACCACCAGACACTTGTACATATACTGCAAAGAGAGACAGCACCATATATACTCCTCGCACCACTAGATATTATCCTGCAGCCGATGGTCACAAGTCATCCACTCCCGACATGTGACCAGAGTGCCCTCAGTGGACCAAAGTCACTCACAGAACTGTTCTACAAATTCGGGTTCGTTTCCCCTCGGCACAAACGCGTTACTGTTCCTGGTCCAGACCTGCTTCCTAGCTTGCTTGCTTTTCTACACCCATCTCCAGACTACTCTGGGATTACAAGAACACACGGATTTTTGCATGGTTTGCCATAATATTATACCATTTTCGCTGTACTTCTCGATATCAAGCACACAGCAGTATCCTACCGATCACTAGAGAAACATTATTCCAAAGATATAGACTGGAAATTATTTCTCTATAAATCCGAAACTTTAGCGAGGTGGAGTGTACTGTAAACTACTGAATAACTAGAAACTTATATCTACATCTACATTTATACTCCGCAAGCCACCCAACGGTGTGTGGCGGAGGGCACTTTACGTGCCACTGTCATTACCTCCCTTTCCTGTTCCAGTCGTGTATGGTTCGCGGGAAGAACGACTGTCTGAAAGCCTCCGTGCGCGCTCTAATCTCTCTAATTTTACATTCGTGATCTCCTCGGGAGGTATAAGTAGGGGGAAGCAATATATTCGATACCTCATCCAGAAACGCACCCTCTCGAAACCTGGCAAGCAATCTACAACGCGATGCAGGGCGCCTCTCTTGCAGAGTCTGCCACTTGAGTTTATTAAACATCTCCGTAACGCTATCACAGTTACCAAATAACCCTGTGACGAAACGCGCCGCTCTTCTTTGGATCTTCTCTATCTCCTCCGTCAAACCGATCTGGTACGGATCCCACACTGATGAGCAATACTCAAGTATAGGTCGAACGAGTGTTTTGTAAGCCACCTCCTTTGTTGATGGACTACATTTTCTAAGCACTCTCCCAATGAATGTCAACCTGGTACCCGCCTTACCAACAATTAATTTTATATGATCATTCCACTTCAAATCGTTACGCACGAATACTCCCAGATATTTTACAGAAGTAACTGCAACCAGTGTTTGTCTGCTATCATATAATCATACAATAAAGGATCCTTCTTTCTATGTATTCGCAATACATTACATTTGTCTATGTTAAGGGACAGTTGCCACTCCCTGCATCAAGTGCCTATCCGCTGCAGATCTTCCTGCATTTCGCTACAATTTTCTAATGCTGCAACTTCTCTGTATACTACAGCATCATCCGCGAAAAGCCGCATGGAACTTCCGACACTATCTACTAGGTCATTTATATATATTGTGAAAAGCAATGGTCCCATAACACTCTCCTGTGGCACGCCAGAGGTTACTTTAACGTCTGTAGACGTCTCTCCATTGATAACAACATGCTGTGTTCTGTTTGCTAAAAACTCTTGAATCCAGCCACACAGCTGGTCTGATATTCCGTAGGCTCTTACTTTGTTTATCAGGCGACAGTGCGGAACTGTATCGAACGCCTTCCGGAAGTCAAGAAAAATAGCATCTACCTGGGAGCCTGTATCTAATATTTTCTGGGTCTCATGAACAAATAAAGCGAGTTGGGTCTTACACGATCGCTGTTTCCGGAATCCACGTTGATTACTACATAGTAGATTCTGGGTTTCCCAAAACGACATGATACTCGAGCAAAAAACATGTTCTAAAATTCTACAACAGATCGACGTATGAGATATAGGTCTATAGTTTTGCCCATCTGCTCGAGGACCCTTCTTGAAGACTGGGACTACCTGTGCTCTTTTCCAATCATTTGGAACCCTCCGTTCCTCTAGAGACTTGCGGTACACGGCTGTTAGAAGGGGGGCAAGTTCTTTCGCGTACTCTATGTAGAATCGAATTGGTATCCCGTCAGGTCCAGTGGACTTTCCTCTATTGAGTGATTCCAGTTGCTTTTCTATTCCTTGGACACTTATTTCGATGTCAGCCATTTTTTCGTTTGTGCGAGGATTTAGAGAAGGAACTGCAGTGCGGTCTTCCTCTGTGAAACAGCTTTGGAAAAAGGTGTTTAGTATTTCAGCTTTACGCGTGTCATCCTCTGTTTCAATGCCATCATAATCTCGTAGTGTCTGGATATGCTGTTTCGAGCCACTTACTGATTTAACGTAAGGCCAGAACTTCCTAGGATTTTCTGTCAAGTCGCTACATAGAATTTTACTTTCGAATTCACTGAACGCTTCACGCATAGCCCTCCTTACGCTAACTTTGACATCGTTTAGCTTCTGTTTGTCTGAGAGGTTTTGGCTGCGTTTAAACTTGGAGTGAAGCTCTCTTTGCTTTCGCAGTAGTTTCCTAACTTTGTTGTTGTACCACGGTGGGTTTTTCCCGTCCCTCACAGTTTTACTCGGCACGTACCTGTCTAAAACGCATTTTACGATTGCCTTGAACTTTTTCCATAAACACTCAACATTGTCAGTGGCGGAACAGAAATTTTCATTTTGATCTGTCAGGCAGTCTGAAATCTGCCTTCTATTACTCTTGCTAAACAGATAAACTTTCCTCCCTTTTTTTATATTCCTATTAACTTCCATATTCAGGGATGCTGCAACGGCCTTATGATCACTGATTCCCTGTTCTGGACTTAAAGAGTCGAAAAATTCGGGTCTGTTTGTTATCAGTAGGTCCAAGATGTTATCTCCACGAGTCGGTTCTCTGTTTAATTGCTCGAGGTAATTTTCGGATAGTGCACTCAGTATAAAGTCACTCGATGCTCTGTCCCTACCACCCGTCCTAAACATCTGAGTGTCCCAGTCTATATCTGGTAAATTGAAATCTCCACCCAAGACCGTCTGCAAAGACCTTTACGTGAAAACTCGAAAAAAAATAGAGGAAACTGATATTTCCATTCGAGAATATCGATGTCGGTGATGTGATTGATTCCAAATCATCCCTATAATTTACAAAGTCAACTAAGGTGTTTCGCGTGTCTAGAGAACTGGCAAAATTGTCTTCCTCCCGTCTTTCACCTGCTAGATGCACACACCACAATCCCCGATATCCCCTCAACTAAATAAAGGCGCGAAATGTGCAGAAGCAGTCAACCGAACAATTTACATGGGAGGGTATAACGGTCCAGCGCAAACACACGTCGATATTGAATCTTATCAAATTTCCATGCGATCACGAAAGCTATCCAACACATCCTTAGTTCGCTATTCGGCCGTCTAGAGGACAACATGGTTAAGGCAGCTACATTCCTACACTCCAACAGGACTCTGCATTCGGACAGCTCCTACCTCTAACGGGTAACATGAATCATCCCCGCCACAGGTCACCAGTGCTGCACGCCAAGCACGCATAGACAGAATCGTTCTAGGAAAAAAACTGGCCTCATATGTATTTTATCCCTGTACTTATAACTAAACGTTACGACTGCAGTCTCAGTTGAAAGACATTCGACAATGAGTGAAGTAATTGAAATACACCCTGCTGACGGCTGTGGCTGTGGAAATAGAAATATCGGTACCATTCTTATGACTTGACGAACTTTTCCTTTGCTGTCACAGTACTCCAAATCTATACCTTCCTTACGACTGGACACAGTCATTTCCTTTGCACATGTCAGAACACAAACACATACTTTATATGCCCAATGCTCAAGGCGAACCTATCAAACACCCTCAACTACTAAGTATAATACTTCGTCAATAACTTATTGCTGGTAATATGAAATAATACTGACCGAAAATCAACGATGGGTGGACATGTCTCTTAAGTTTTTCTTAAGAGTGCTGCCACCGTGACTTAGAAAGGGAGGCGTAAACGTCTTACAAACCGCTATATGTTAAAAAAAAAAACACAATCATATTAACATCATGAGTGGTCTTGGTTCTACAGATGCACACAAGTATCCATGTTAAAAGCTATACTGGCTTTATAAAACCACGTATGGCATTACCTACGAATGACGTGTTTTTTCCAGACAAATACCGTGACACTGAATATAGACAGTGACCGCCAGAGTGTATATCATCAGACCAGCAGTGCGGCTACACGTCGCCGACGGTCCATCCTCGTAATAAAATTACCGAATTTTGGAAGTGTTTCGGCTAAGGAGGCCGTGCGGTTAAAGGCGCTGCAGTCTGGAACCGCAGGACCCCTACGGTTGCAGGTTCGAATCCTGCGTCGGGCATGGATGTGTGTGATGTCCTTAGGTTAGTTAGGTTTAACTAGTTCTAAGTTCTAGGGGACTAATGACCTCAGAAGTTGAGTCCCATAGTGCTCAGAGACATTTGAACCATTTCGGCTAAGGAGAGTGGTATGAATCCGGTATTTGCAACTCCCTCACGCCACTGCCACTAGATATATCTCCAGTATTTGTAACACATTCTGTCTTGATGCCACGTCAGAGGCTCTGCGATATATCCACTGAGTTACAGGTGATGATTGATTGAGAAGGATCACAAACAGTAGTAGATGGTGTGATGATTGAGTCGTAAGAAATGTACACCAGATTTTCAGACCTCTAATTCGCGATAATACAAAATTAGCTGCCTTTCTTTGCACTTTTTCGATGTCATTCGTCAGTCCCACCTGATGCGGATCGCACATCGCACAGCAATACTCCAGAATAGGGAGACCAAGCGTGGTGTAAGCAATCTCTTTAGTTGACCTGTTGCACCTTGTAAGTGTTCTGCCACGAATCGCAGTCTTTGGTTTTGCTCTTCCCACAATATTATCTATCTGAGTGTTCCAATTTAGGTTATTTGTAATTGTAACCCCTAAGTATTTAGCTGAATTTACAGCCTTCAGACTTATGTGACTTATCGCGTAATCGAAATGTAGCTGATTTCTTTTAGTACTCACGTGAATAACTTCACACTTTTCTTTATTCAGGGTCAATTGCCACTTTTCGCACCATACTGATATCTTATCTAAACCATTTTGCAAGTCGTTTTGATCATCTGATGACTTCACAAGACGGTAAATGACAGCATCATCTGCAAACAATCTAAGACAGCTACTCAGATTGTCTCCTATGTCGTTAATATAGATCAGGATCAATAGAGGGCCTATAATACTTCCTTGGGGAATGCCGGGTATTACTTCTGTTTTATTCGATGACTTTCCGTCTATTACTACGAACTGTGACCTTTCTGACAGGAAATCACGAATCCAGTCGCACAACTGATGCGATACTCCGTAGGCACGCAGTTTCGTTAGAAGACGCTTGTGAGGAACGGTGTCGAAAGCCTTCTGGAAATCTAAAAATATGGAATCAATTTGACATCCCCTGTCGATAGCACTTATTACTTCATGAGTATAAAGAGCTAGTTGTGTTTCACAAGAACGATATTTTCTGAATCCGTGCTATGTGTCAATAAATCGTTTTCTTCGAGGTACTTCATAATGTTCGAATACAGTATATGTTCCAAATCCCTACTGTAAATCGACGTTAGTGATATAGGCCTGTAAACTAGTGGATTACTCCTACTTCCCTTTTTGAGTATTGGTGTGACTTGAGCAATTTTCCAGTGTTTAGTTACGGATTTTTCTGTGAGCGAGTGGTTGTGTATAATTGCTAAATATGGAGCTATTTTATCACCATACTCTGAGAGGAACCTGACTGATATAATCTGGACCGGAGGCCTTTATTCAGTGATTTAAGCTGCTTTGTTACACCGAGGATATCTACTTCTATGTTTCTCATCTTGGCAGTTGTTCTTGATTGGAATTCAGGAATATTTACTTCGTCTTTTTTGGTGAAGGAGTTTCGGGAAACCGTGTTTAATAACTCTACAGAATTTCGTTGTGGAAATTATTAAAAGCATCTCGCATTGAAGTACGCGCTATATTTCGAACTTCTGTAAAACTTTGCCAATCTTGCAGATTTTGCGTTCTCTTAAATTTGGCATGCTTTTTCGTTGCTTCTGCGACAACGATCTGACCCGTTTTGTGTACCGTGGGGGATCAGTAGCATCACTTATTAATTTATGTGGTATATATCTCTCAATTACTGTCGATACTACCTCTTTGAAAATATTTGACAATTGTTCTACACTTACATGATCAGATCGGAAAGAGTAGATGCTGTCTCTTAAAAATGCGTTAAGTGCATTTTTATCAGCTTTTTAAAATAGATATACTTTGCGTTTCTTTTTTATGGTTGTAGGTGTTACGGTATTCAGCCTAGCAGCAACGGCCTTGTGATCGCTAATCCCTGTATTCGTCACAATACTCACTATTTGTTCAGGATTATTAGTTGGTAAAAGGTCAAGTATGCTTTCGCAACCATTTACGCTTCGAGTGGGCTCATGAACTAATTTTCTGAGAAAGCATTCAGTACAATTTCGGATGACGTTTTATTATACCTGCCGCCGGCTTTAAACGTATAATTTTTCCAGCATATCGAGGGCAGACTGAAGTCACCACCGATTATAATTGTATGAGCGGGGTACTTATTTGAAATGAGACTCAAGTTTTCTTTGAACTGTTCAGCAACTATATCTTCTGAGTCGGGAGGGTTGGAGGGGGGGGGGGGGGGGGGTAAAACGATCCAATTAATTGTTTAGTCCGATTTTCATGTATAACCTCTACCCATACCATTTCACATTTCAGTTTCGCTACAAGCCAAACTACCTCTGACAGCAACAAATACTCCACCACCAACTATATTTAATCTATCCTTTCTGAACACTGTTAGATAGTTCGAAAAAATTTCGGCTGAACTTATTTCCGGCTTTAGCCAGCTCTCTGTACCTACAACTATTTGAGTTTCAGTGCTTTCTATTAGGGCTTGGTGCTCTGGTTCTTTCCAAACACAGCCAAGACAATTTACAACTACAATACGAATTGTTTCTACAACTACCTTACTGTGTTTTACCTGCCCACTTTTAGACAGACACCCCTTCTATGGTTGCCTGAGACCCTCTAACTTAAAAAACCGACCAGTCCCTTCCTCACAGCCCCTTCCCCCCCCCCCCCCCCCCCTATCCGGGTAGCCGCCTCCTGTGTGTAGTGGATTCCTGACCTATTGAGCGAAACCCGGAAACCCACCACCCGATGGCGTAAGTCAAGGAATCTGCAGCCTACACGGTCACAGAACCGCCTGAGCCTCTGATTCAGACCCTCCACTCGGCTCTGCACCAAAGGAGCACAGTCGGTTCTATCGACGATGCTGCAGATGGTGAGCTCCGCCTTAATCTCGGAAGCAAGACTGGCAGTCCTTAGCATTTCCGCTAGCCGCCTGAAACCAGACAGAATCTGCTCCGATCCAAAGCGACACACGTCATTGGTACCGACATGAGCCACCACCTGCAGTTGGCTGCACCCTGTACACTTCATGGCATCCGGAAGCATCCTTTCCACATCCGGAATGACTCCCCCTGGAATGCACAAGGAGTGCTCACTGGCTTCCATCCCCTCCTTAGCAGCCATGCTCCTAAGTGGCCTCATTATGCGCCTAACGTTGGGGCTCCCAACTGCCAGCAAACCCACCCTCTGTGAATGACCAGACCTTGCGGGACGAGAAGCTTCCTCTGGAACAGGGTGGACGACTGCATCCGGCTCAGAGACATCGTCAGCCACAGATAACGCCCGAAACCTGTTCATCAAACGAACCGGGGAGGCCTTACGATCGGCCCCTCAGAAAGTTTTTCGCTGCCTGCTAGACTTTGGAATGATCTCCCACTCGACAACGGTTGAGGGGTCAACCTCAGTGCATGCAGTACCCTGGACGGTCACAGCAGTGGACCGATCGGAGGACACGTCGGACGTGCTCGACGTCCCTCGCATCCCCACATTTGATCCCCCACAGTGACACCCCTTGGCAGCAGACTCAAGCTGTGTGACGGAAGCCAACGCAGCCAGGAGCTTTGAGCGAAGGGTCGCCAACTCAGCTCGCATTTGTACACGACAATCACAGTTCCTATCCATTACTGCAGTCGCTCCTGTTTGAAGCTCGTAAAAATATGCCACAAACGAACGGCGTACTCGCCTTATTAGCAGCGGGAAATCGAAGTGCTCTCTCACTGACGGACTAACCGACACTGAGCTCTTCTAACCAAACAAACAAAAGCCTGTACGATACGAGGGTCGAGAGCAACTGCGGTACTGTACACTACACTGTTATTGAAATAAAAGGTTGTGCCTAGTAAGCACTCGAACATGCAAGAAATTACAAAAATAAACTAGTAACTACACAGATAAATGAAAATAAGTCGCTCCTGAATTGAAGCTCGTAAAAATATGTAACAAGCGAACGGTGTATTCGCCTTATTAGTAGCAGGAACTAGCAGTGCGCTCTCGCTGACGGTCTACCGTATACTTGCGCACTATCAGGGAAAATAGGACGAATATTGAGGAAACACCGAGTAGGAACTGTCTTTTGCCCACCCAATAAAACACGAGCATTATTGGGAAGTGTGAAACACGATCTCGGTTTGTGGAAGGGCGACGTATACCAGATTCCGTGTGAGTGTGGGAAGACTAAGACAGACAGTGTGCACCATAGAAGATCGTTGCCGAGAACGTCAGAGGCACACTCGAGTTAGGTACCCCAACAAGTCGGCGGTCGCAGAGCACTGTTTGTCCGAAAATCACGAAATGGACTACCAACATACCAGGGAATTGGAAAAGATATCTAAATACTGGGACAGCGTCATTAGAGAGGCTATCGAAATTCGTACCAGAGACGGACTCATCAATCGAGATTGTGGCTATAACCTCAGCAAAGCATGGGAACCAGCACTGAGTCTAATTAAGAAGACGCTCAGCAAAGAAAACGAACGGGCCACCAGGGGGGACGAGGCAATTACACCGACGGCACTACAGACGCCGACGACAGCGTCTCAGCGACCGCCGATGCGCGGACCACGGAGAGAACGCCTCGCAGGGGGAGGGGATTTAAGACGGCCGCCCGCCCTCATGAGCTCAGTTCGTCAGCGCACCTGAGGATGGCGACATGTCTGATCGCCGAAATGTTGTGCCCGTTGGACACTATGGACTGGCAATACACCCACGGACTGTTCGAGCAACTTTGATTATGTCAAATGTAATTTTGACAAAACAGACGCGGAACACAACAAACATACCGTCACTAATGAAATTATATTCAAAAGTACATAACATCTATGCCATTCTCTGAATGACATATTTCTAATGTGACAATACAACGAGGGATGTTCAATAATAATGCAACACATTTTTCGCCCGCCAATTTCGGTTGGAAAAATGCGGAAACTCTTGTGGAACTTCGTGGAACACTCCCACTTCAACCCCTACAGTTTCATGAATTTGCGACAGGTGCGAGCGCTGTACGTAGCCTTCAAAATGGCGTAAGTAACGCAGGTGCTTTCCAAGCAGAGAGGTGTCATTGAGATGCTTTTGGCAAAAACCACAGAATTGCAGATATTCATAGGCGCTTGCAGAATGTCAATGGAGACCTGACAGTAAAGAAAAGCGCGATGACTTTTTGGGCGAAGTGTCTGTCATCATCGTGACAAGATAGCGCAAACTGTACGATCTTCCGCGTTTCCGCCGGCTGCCACTGCTCCTGCAGTGTTGGAACATGCAGACAGTCCCAAAAATGGTTCAAATGGCTCTAAGCACTATGGGACTTAACGTCTGAGGTCATCAGTCCCCTAGACGTAGAACTACTTAAACCTAACTAACCTGAAGACATCACACACGTCCATGCCTGAGGCAGGATTCGAACGTGGGACCGTAGCAGCCACATGGTTCCGGACTGAAGTGCCTAGACCCGCTCGTCCACAGCGGCCGGCGCGGACAGTGTCATTGGAGGTGGTCGACGGATCACAAACAAACACCTCGCTGCACAACTGGACTCTGTTGGTAGTGCTGAGACACTCGTCTACCAAATGGGGTACTGAAATGTGAGTGCACGCTGAGTTCCTCGCCGTCTAGCGGAAGACAGTAATGAGCAGCGAAGTTGCTTGCACTTTATGAGGTTGTGACAATTTTTGTCGAACATCGGCACAGGCGTTGAAGGGTGGGTTAGTCACACCGAACCGAAAACGAAACAACAATCCATGTAGTGGCGTCGCTCCACCTCTCCTCTGAAAAAAAATCTGCAACCCCGGCCGATAAAGTCATCGCGACGGTCTTTCGAGATTCTGAAGGAGTTATTCTTTTTGATGTCCTTCCTCATGGTGCAACGATCAGCTCTGAAATGTACTATGATATCTTCAGGAAACTGAAGAAACGACTTCATCGTGGTCGTCGCCACAAAAGTACAAACGAACTTCCTGCTCTCCATGACAACGCAAGGCATCACACAAGTATGAGCCCTCGAGAGAAGCTCTATTCTTCGTCACCCGCCCTACAGCCGAGATCTCGCACCATCACACTTCCATCGGTGTGACCCAATGAAGGATGCAGTCCGCGGGAAGCAGTACGTGGATGACGTGGAGTTTATCGATATAGCAAGATGTTGGCTCCGACTTCGATCAGCAGCATGCCAGCATACAGGCCCTCCCAACAAGGTGGTGTGAGGCCGTCGCAATGAACAGAGATTATGTTGAAAAATAGGGCTTGGTAACCAAAAGAGTGGGGAATAATATGATGCATTAGAATCCTGCATAAAACCAGCCTGCTTTCAGACATAAGACGTGTTCCGTTGCTTATTGAACACTCCTTTTAGTTTGCATGCCTTGGGAGTGTAGCAAGACATACGCGGTGTACAGTATTCATGAATCATTCTCCAAGAACGACTCCAATCAGAATCCACATCTGCTGTAAATTCCCATTAAAATTGCTGCACCATGAATATTATATCCTTACATATAAAGAAGATTGACATTTCACCTGTACAAGCAACGAAGTGGTAATGCCATCTACACTCCGTACATAAGAAAGGCGTACGCAGCTGGTTTCTCATTCACAAACCGCCGTTGAACGTTTTTTTATTTGTGAGTAAATCGTGTTTCGCCTGCTATGAAAAGGAAAGAGAAATATCTGGCAGCACTTGTCGGAATTCGACAATAGCAGCATTGTGGTCTTTCCTGCCTGCAGTATGTTATTCTGTCATATCGCTGCTCGTGTTGATCAGCATAATACAACTGTCAAGAGAAAATGAAATCTATGGGTGCAGGGACGGCCGTACCAACGCTTTGATGGAACTCAACAGTCCCATGCGAATAGCGCTCGAGAGGAGAGGCATATTGTTTGTTCGGCTTTGCAGGCTCGTACAGCCGTGGCATGTCCCTTGAGTCAGAAAATGGTCTTGTTTGCAGCAAGACAAATATCCATGTGCACAGTGCGATGACGTCTTAAACAGAGCCACCACTCCGATCATTGTTTTGGATTCTCACGAAGCACCATCAGACAAGTCCTGTCGTCAGTGGTGCTGACAACACTGTACACAGAAAGGGCACCACGTTTTCTCTTTGCATGAGACCCCACTCTACGCACAGCACAACGAAGGGCTAGTAGGGGTTGCAAAAAAAGTATGGAAACGCCCTGAATATAATGCAGATGCTAACCGAACCTGCAGGTTACGCTTTTGTATTTGACCACGAACGGCACCTGTGCAATGTCCTCATTGCGTTGCAAGCGTCAGTCGTGGACAGCAGAAAGTTCTGTGTAACTGTGAGTGCTTTATGTCGGTATTAAGTGATTTCAAACGAGGGTGAATTGTTGGTGCTCGTATGATGGGTCCTTTCGTAACGAAGGAACCCAAAGTCTTTGGCGTTTGAAGAGGTACTGCAGCGAAGCATAGCGGAAAAAGATCATCCACTTATTCTGTGATTATGGCGGACAGTCGATTAAGAAAACTGTGACAAAAGTAAGACAGTGACAGCAGCAAAAGTTACTGCAGAACTGAATGTCGCGCTCGTGAACCATGTCAGCACCAAAACAACATCAAGGCATCTCCAAAACAGGGAGTTTCAGGGCGATCTAGAACTCCAAAACCACTCATCACTGATGCAAATGCCCGTAATTCGAAAGAGTGGTACCGAAGCCTGGACTGTGGTTCAAAAATGGTTGAAATGGCTGTGAGCACTATGCGACTTAACATCTGAGGTCATAAGTCCCCTAGAACTTAGAACTACTTAAACCTAATTAACTTAAGGACATCACACACATCCGTGCCCGAGGCAGGATTCGAACCTGCGACCGTAGCGGTCGCGCGGTTCCAGACTGTAGGGCCTAGAACCGCTTGGCCACAACGGCCGGCTGGACTGTGGTGCAATGGGAGAATGTCATCTGGTCGGATGAGTTTTGTTGAACGCTTTTTCTAACTTCTGGAAACGAAACATGATGGAGGTTCGGAGATGTTTTGGGCAGCCATATCGCGGTATTTCATGAGTCCCATGATTATTCTGCAATGTCGCACTACAGCCATGGATTAAGTGATCATTTTGGTTGATCATGCCATTCTGTGGTAAATATTTGTTCCCCAACGATGATCGTGTGTTCCAAGACGACAGGACCCCTGTTGAGACAGCTCGCACTATACAAAACTGGTTTTGTGAGAACGAGGATGAATTGTTGCATGCCTCTTGTCCCACACAGTCACCTGATCTCAATATTAATGGACCTTTGCGATATACTTTGCAAATAAGGGTACGTGATCGCTATCCACCTCCATCATCGTTACCCGAACTTGCCACTATTTCGCAGGAAGATTTCTTTGAAACCATACGAGACCTGTATTTATCCGTTCCAAGACCACTGGAAGCTGCTTTGGATGTCAACGGCTTTCCTACATCGTATTAGGCATGCTAGTGTGTATTATTTTTGGTGTTTCCATATTTTGTTCATCCTACGAATCCGTTTGTAGAAGTTCGAGTAGAGCGAAAGTTGCCAGGCTGAATTCATTATCCTCTACAGAATGCGGTGCTGTTGGTCACACAACTCAATCTCCTCTAAAAACTTCATACTTCACTGCCAGTAGCTGATAATAAATACTTCTTGATTACGGCCAGTTTCAGCCCTCATACCATCATCAGGTATCATAAAACATTTGAAACAGCTTGCATGGCGACGGTCTGAGGCCTGAAACTGGTAATAATATAGAAGTTATGTGTTAATGGTATGTGCTGTCTATTGTGTCTGTTCTTTCAGATATGCATTTGCAAAAGAACAGACACCATTGATTCGATAAACAGCTGTACATGACGAAACAACATCCTACATTTAGCTGCAGTGGGGCGTTCAGCGAACCCATTGGCGACAGATGAAAATTTGTGACTGACCGGGAGTCGAACCTGGATTATCCGCCTTACGCTAGCGGTCGCCTTAATCCCGTCTGCCATCCGAGTACGTCCGCCGTCCGACACAAATCGCCATATGCCGTACACTACACAGCAGCGCCCCGTATCCATTAACCCAGTTGCAAGCAGCTTAACTGTGTTCCTGCAATGTTTCGGATACTGTTATGCATTCGCACTGAGATATCGAAACGCCGTCTGTCGCAGATACAGCAAGATGACAAAAGGCATGGGATACCTCCTAATATCATGACGCATTTATGCATTTGCATCTCTTAAGTAGTACGAGGATTAAACTGAAGTGATACTCCTTCGTAAAGGAACGTTTGAATACAGAGTTAAGCATGTCTGCATTTGCTTCGCTACTCTCAGTTGCAGTTCCTGTCTCGTCCAGATCAAACGAAGTGACTGATAGGCATTGATTATAGCTCCGTGCTGTGGTACGCTTTGGAAGGAAGGAGCTAATAGGGTGCTCAAACCAAATAATAGATGGAATATTAAGTATCACTTTTGTATTAAGCGGTGTTATCGTCTCTGGACAAGGAATGCAAAAGTACGAGGGAGGGAAAAAAAACGATCTAAGCTCACCACACCTCCAGTCACTTCTAATCCATGATTTTCGGTCCACGCAAGCATCCGCTAAGTCGGGACGTGTTATTTAACAATCGATAGAACCTGCTGGCCTAAGTGGCTAGCATCATTAAAGAGGTATCAGATTAAATTAGTTTCCGTTTATTTTAGCTTCTGATGGGGTGGCATACTCTTTCTCAGCTGGAAAGTGAATTCACGCATTGGTCGATTGTTGACCTATGTCGTGTTTACGGTTCGTGTGTACGTATCTCAGAGTAAAGAACTGACGGAAGTGGGAATCAGTTGAAGCTGCCTACTATTCAGTATAGCTCGCTGTTCGCAGCGTCGAAACACACAAAAAATTGAGCAACGCCCGTTACCCTCCAAAAGGTAAGTACCATCTCCAGCATAACAAGTTGGAGACGTGCTTGTCGGCGAATTAGGACTGGTACGTACGTAGCCGCCTCTCATTGAGCGCAGTGCCTCGTACGACGCGGACGGCCTTGGCACAGAGCAGCGTAGCGCATGCCGCGACGCACGTGCGTGGGCTGCGTGGCAGCAGACCGCCCGGAATGTCGCGGCGGTCACCAGCTGATCGCCGCCTGTCCACAGGTGTACTGACGCAGTTGTTTGTCGAAGGAGCTTGCTTTGGATGAGTGCGCACGCTGAAATACCCAGCTAAGAAGCAGTGTCCTTTCATCTTACGTTATGATTTTTTTCCGTCGTCCTTGACGACGTCTCTGTTGAACATATCTTTTACCAGACTGGAAGACTGAATGAGTCAAACATGTGGAACAGGATTGCCGCGGACGTCACTTTAACTCGAGCCATGTGTTCATCTGTTCGCGGATGTAGACCATCTGGTCAAACGTATGTGGACACATGTTAATGGTCAGTGAGCCCGTCCGGTTGTCCGGTTGGCCGAGCGGTCTAACGCACGGCTTTCCGGAGCGGGAAGGAGCGCCTGGTCCCCGGCACGAATCCGCCCGGCGGGCTTGTGTCGAGGTCCGGTGAGCCGGCCAGTCTGTGGATGGTTTTTAGGCGGTTTTCCATCTGCCTCGGCGAATGGGGGCTGGTTCCCCTTATTGCGCCTCAACTACATTATGTCGGCGATTGCTGCGCAAACAAGTTCTCCACGTACGCGTTCACCATCATTACTCTACCACGCAAACATAGGGGTTACACTCGTCTGGTGTGAGACGTTCCCTGGAGCGGTCCACCGGAGGCCGAACCACACAATAACTCTAGGTTCGGTGTGGGGCGGTGGAGGGGTGAAGTGGACTGCAGCATCGTGGGGTTGTGGACCACTGCGGCTGCGGCGGGGACGGAGCCTCTCCGTCGTTTGTAGGTCTCCGGTTAACATACAACATACATACAATGGTCAGTGATACGGGATTTGTACGCCCATCGCCTTTATCACGTCTTGAAGTCGTCCAGGGACACTTTCAATGAGTTGTCTGAATCTGAGGAGGAATGGCAGACCATTCTTCCCCAACGGCGGAGACCAGAGGAGGTAGTAAAGTTGGACACTGGTGTCTCGAGTGAAGTCGACGTTCTAGTTCATCCCAAAGGTAGTTCCTTTGGATTCAGCACAGGACTCTGGGCGAGCCAGTCCATTTCAGGAATGTTGTTGTCCACAAATCACTGCCTCACAGGTGGTGATTTATGGCAGGGTGCATTGTCATACTCATACAATAAATGTCCATGAACTGCTTTTCTACTGTACGCAGTACTCAATTCTGTAGAATTTTTTCGTATCCTTCAGTAAATAACATTTTCTCGAGTGCAAAAAATGGGCCACAACCTAAGCACGAACAACACCGCCATACCGTAACACCACCTCTTTGTACTTCACCATTGGCACTGCACGTGATGACAAGTAACGTTCACCAGCTATTCGCCAAACACAAACCTTTCCATCAGATTGGCACGTGGTACAGGGCCGCAGCTCCAGATAACTCGTTTCCAGTCATTTACTGCCCAAAGGTGTTACTTCTTACATCAACTCACGTATCTCTCAGCGTACAGAAATGAGCGAACGTCCATACGCAGCAGTGTTTGCTGAACGGGCGTTGAGAAGACACTGTGGGTGGCCCCTTCGTTCATCTGAGCGGTCAGATGATCAACAGTTGCACATACATTCACCTGAAGACACCTCCACAGCCGTTGTGAATCCCTGTCATCTATGGCCCGTGTACTTTAACCACGGCGGCACTCGAACAGTTTACAAATTTAACCGTTTCGGAAATGCTTCCACCCTTGGCCTACAAGCCAATGATGATACCCCTCTGGATGTTAGATAATCGTCGCTCCGTTTCCACATTACAACAACTACAGTGTTTTCACTTCTGCTCCTCCCCTCCCCTCGACACTCTTTATATAATCTCCACTGCTAGTGCTGCCACTTGTGGCCTGTGGATGGTTACAGCACGATAACGTCAAACATAGGCGTTGGTCACATTAATGAGATCGCACTGTGTATCTGTTTCATACAAAGCATGTTCCATTCACTTACTCGTGTATTGTAATTTGTTCAGGAGCTATGCTGCACAGGTTTACTGCGCTTGCAGTTATCTTCCGTAAGATCTTTTCAGCAATTCAGGTAAGGCAACGATAAAGCAGTTCTTCGAATTATACGGCGGCGCCGGCGGAGATGGCGTCATCTTGCTTCCGTCATACAAGTTTTCTAATTTAAGGTTCTTAGGCACCGTTTGGGAACAGATGGTAGACAAGTTTTCCCTGCACAAATTTAGCCTTCAAGACCCGATGCTACTACTCTTTAAGGCAGTAGAATATGACGCTTGTAGTTAACGTTCAAAATTAAATTGTGTTGCTTCTGAGTAACCTTATCCAGTGCCGGGAGGTACATTTCAGAGCCGGAAATGGATTCATAATGTCATACAAATACTCAGGTGCTATTCTAAAAGGAGTGACAACTTACAATACTTACACAATAGGAGCCTTTTTCGTGAGCTGGAGAGCTCAAGGCATGCTGGTGGAAGAAGAGAAGCTGTAGCAGTAAGGACGAAAGAAAGTAAAAGAAGGAATCAACATAGGGAGGGTAAGTCGGACCGAACAGCAGCCTGGTAAGAACAAATATTAGTTTTAAAAATTGAAACGCCTTTTTCTGCTGCAACCTATATTTGTTTACGTTCTCGACGCGTTTCGCCTCTCATGGCGTTCATGGCTCTGAGCACTATGGGACTTAACATCTATGGTCATCAGTCCCTAGAACTTAGAACTACTTAAACCTAACTAACCTAAGGACAGCACACAGCACCCAGTCATCACGAGATAGAGAAAATCCCTGACCCCGCTGGGAATCGAACCCGGGAACTCTTCGCCTCTCACATAAAGGCACGTGCAGTGGATGTAATCCAGAATGATACAGTTTTGTTTCTGTATGCTGTACTCATGGACTATAACACAGTAAACGCCAAACTTTTTACATTAATAAATTGTTAATTACAGTAATTCGTTTTTGTGTTTAAATATGCCTTAACTTAAAAGGTGAAGGGCATCTGGAACATAAATAAATATAGGTTGCAGCAAGAATAAGGTTCTTCAATGTATAAAATTTGCTGCGAAAAATGGCCACACCAACAAACTGGGTACAAATGTATCGCAATAGCAATATAGTAATGAAAAGAAATAATCTCTGTGGAGTGACTGCAGTTAGAGTGCACCCTTCTTCGACACAGCTCTTGGAGGGGAAGGGTGGCCGTCTCCTCCACCCCCCAGCCGTCTATAACATCCAGGAGAGGTCCCCAGTATTCATTTGCTAGCAGGCTGTGGACTTTGGATCGTTCTGGAAGGATTTAACGAGAAAAAAATGTCACCCCTAAATGGGATTCAAACCAGGTCGTCAAGAACTTTAATGTAGTGTTTCCGCCAGACTATCACAGGCATTATACACTGAGGCGACAAAAGTCATAGGATAGCGGTATGCACACATACAGGTGGTTGTATCGCATAGGCAAGGTATAAAAGGACAGTGCATAGAAGGAGCTGTCACTTATACTCAGATGATTCATATGGAAATATTTCCGAAATGATTATGGCCGTACGGGAATTAACAGACTTTAAATGCGAAACAATAGTTGGAGTTCGACGCAAGGGGCATTCTGTTTCGGAAATCGTTAGGAAATTCAATATTCTGAGATTCACATTCTCAATAGTGTGTCGACAATACCAAATGTCAGGCATTATCTCTCACCACGGATAAAGCAGTGGCCGATGGCCTTCACTTAACGACCGAGCACAGCGGCTTTTCCGCAGAGGTGTTAACGCTAACAGACAAGAAACACTGAGTGAAATAGCCGCAGAAATCAGTGTGGCACGTGCGCTAAACGCATCCGCAAGGATAGTGCAGCAAAATTTAGCGTTAATGGAATACGGCAGCAGAGGACCGACGCGAATGCCCTGTTAACAGTAGGCCTACGGCATCGCCTGCAGCGCCTCTCCTGGGCTCGTGACCATATCGGTTGGACCCTAGACGACTGGAAAATCGTGGCCTCGTCAGATGAGCCCCGACTTTAGTTGGTAAGAGCCGATGGTAGGTTTCGAGTGTGGCACAAACCTTACAAAGCCATGGACGCAAGTTGTCAGCAAGGCGCTGTGCAAGCTGGTGGTGGCTCCATAATTGCCTCTGAGCACTATGGGACTTAACAAAAAAATGGTTCAAATGGCTCTGAGCGCTATGGGACCCAACTGCTGAGGTCATTAGTCCCCTAGAACTTAGAACTAGTTAAACCTAACTAACCTAAGGACATCACAAACATCCATGCCCGAGGCAGGATTCGAACCTGCGACCGTAGCGGTCTTGCGGTTCCAGACTGCAGCGCCTTTAACCGCACGGCCACTTCGTCCGGCTATGGGACTTAACATCTGAGGTCATCAGTCCCCTAGAACTTAAACCTAACTAACCTAAGGACATCACACACATCCAAGCCCGAGGCAGGATTCGAAACTGCGACCGTAGCGGTCGTGCGGTTCCAGACTGTAACGCCTAGAACCGCTCGGCCACCCCGGCAGACTGCTGTTTACAGGCTAGGCAGGATCAGAGACTGCGTAGGTAGGCAATAATATAATATTTGATGTTATTAGTTAAGGCGAGAGGTTCATTTACATCGAAACACAATCGCCTCTAGCCAGTACCTCGAGTCAAGCATTGCTGTTCTATAAGTGTTTCAAGTAGCAGCCTAAATGTCGCGCACCGACAGTGTCATTTTGTGAATGCGGGGTCACAATGCCAGTTTACACTCATGCTCATAAATTAAGGATAATTGCAGAATGTGGTGCCACACAACGTGGCACTACAGAAAACTGGCACTAATAGCATAGGCACTTAGGGAACACACATAACACAGATCTGTAAGTCCACGGTATTGGTGATAAGTTGAGAAAACCGTCCCGAAACACATGTCCTACAGAACTCCACTGTTTCCTGAACATGTAATCCGACAGCACCATGGGATAAAATCACCATGCACACGTTCACAGCCCGTACAACGGGTTGACATACTCTGGATCAGGTGGTCGAGCAGCTGTTGGGGTATAGCTTCCCAGTCTTGCTCCAGTTCCTGTCGCAGTTCCTGAAGTGTCCTAGGGGTTTGAAGACGTGCAGCGATACGTCAACTGAGAGCATCCTAGACGTCCTCGATGGGGTTTACGTCTGGAGAACAAGCAGAGAAATAACGATTTAATAAACTTTTGGAAACGGTCGCTCGCTGTGTTTTTTAGATCTTTCTGGGGGTTGAAGTCGTTTAAAAAATTCGTGCTTTAGTTTTCAGCTGACGTTTCTTATTGTTTTAGTGACATATTTCAGTAAAATTTTAATTCACTGTTTTAACTTCGTTGAGTGTTCCAGTCTCCGGCTGAAATTTTTTGGTTTTAGCTAGTATATTTTGTGAAGTTTTGTTGGAATTTGTGTTAGTTGTTGTTTAGTAGTATTCATAAAAGTTGTTGCTTTCTTAAGAGAGAATTTCGAGACCGCTATTGTTAGTTCAATAAATAGTTCTATTGGTGTAACTGAACTTACGTAACGTAGACATTTAGTTTCTTTCAGTAACTGCCATATTTTACCACGATTGAGAGTTATGGGCTCTGTCGTAGGTTTTTGAGTACTGGGTTAAGGTTTGCGATTTGTTCGAAGTATTTCCATTGGCGAGAACGTAGTGGGGAAGCCAGTGGGCATTCTAGCGAGATCCTCTCCTGGGAATGCAGAATCTGTTGTAGAAATATGTTGATAGAGGAACAGGGGCGTAAGATCTGTGCTCTTCAGGTGCAGTTACAATACGCATAGCAGGAACTACATAGACTGAGAAGGGTAAAGATGCTTGGGAATGGGAACTGGCAGTTGGCAAGAAGGAAGCTAGGAGGAGGAGGTACTCAGATAGTTGTACTTTGCGTGTATGCGTTGACAAACTGTCAGAGTTGAGTGGAGAGGAGCCTCTTGTAGTTGTAGGTGTAGGAAACACGCAGCAGTCTTCAGCAGTTAGGAGGCCTACGTCAGTTGCAAAGTCTAACAGAAAGAAGAAGGTTCTGCTTCTAGGTATTGCACATAGTGGAGGTGTGGGCCTACAGTTGCAGGAAGTGTTGGGGAGTGAGTACCAGGTCACCAGCAGTGTGAAGCCTAGTGCAGCGTTGGCTCTGGTGACTGACAGCATAGAGGAGTTATGTAGGAATTTTACGAAGGAGGATCACGTAGTGGTAGTGGGTGGATCAGGGAATAGCCTTGATAGGGACGGGAATGTGATGAAGGTGGTGACCTGGTAAAGATAGCTACTCAAACTGGTGGCACTAATGTGCATTTCGTGCATCTGTTTCAGCTTCATGATCGGCCTCATGTTAATCGGCTGTTAGGGGCGTTAACATGGGCCTGGAGAAGTCACTAATGGCGGAGGGCATGGGTCACATTGTCGTGGTGCCAATTGACTCTATCAGTAGATCCGGTTTCACTAAGCATTTCCTACACCTCAAAAGGTATGGGGAGGCTGGCAAAGCTTATAGGTGACAGTGTAGTGGGTGGTGGTGGGATCACTCATGGAAAAATTCCTGCAGTAGCTGGTGTCTGAGCTGCACATTTTTCAGATCGAGGTCAGCTAATAGGTATACCTGCTTAAAGGAAGTTCCTCTAAATCACCCTCAGAGGACGTCATGTTTCCAAGTAGAGAAGGAATTAGCATATGTCACAAAAGATAAGAGGTACTAGAGATAAAATTAGTAAACTGCTTTCAGATGTTGACAATGAAATTATTGGTATATCGGAGCTCCACTTCATTCAGAGGCTTCCTTTACCAGGCTACAGATTACCTGACCGTTTTTCAAGGAGTTCCTTGCGAGGTGGGGGAGTATCCATGTACCTAAAGAACAGTATTCCATTTGAATCCATAGAGGTATCACGGTACTGCACTGAACAGATAGTTGAATGTTGTGCAGGGGCAGTTGAATTTAGTGAAACTAAACTTCTAATTGTTGTTGTTTATAGGTCCCCTAACTCTGACTTCAGAGCATTTCTGCCCAAGCGAAAGAGGGTTCTTAATTTACTTTATACCGGAAATTAATTATATGTGGTGACTTCAATCATAATTTTGTATACGCTTAAGCAATAAAAAGGATGTTGGTAGATCTCCTAAATTCATATGATCTGATGCAGACTGTGTTTTTTCCAACAAGGGTACAGGGAACAGTAGCATAGCCACAGACAATATTTTTATTCATTCTTCATTACTAGATGGGCATTCTGTTAGTAAAAGTGTGACTGGCCATTCAGACCATGATGTACAAATTTAACACAAAAAGGTTTTTGCAGTCAAACAACTGTTACATGTAAATACAAACTGTGCAGAAAAGGTAATCCAACGACAGTAGAGAGATTTTAAAACTTGTCAAGAAACAAGATGGCAGGATACTTATAGTGCCGATAACGTAGATGGCAAGTATAATGCTTTCCTTAAGACACTTCTCACGCTCTTTAAGATTAGCTTTCCATTACAACGTTCTAAACGGGGTACTAGCAGTAAAAGGCAGCCTGTGTGGCTGACTAGTGTGGTAAGGATATCATGTAGAACATAGCGGGAATTATATTATAATGTTAGAAGTAGTCACAATCAAGCTACAGTAGCCCATTACAAACAGTACTGTAAGGTGCTTAAAAGTGTTATTAGGAAGGCAAAGAGTATGTGGTACGCAAATTCACAGGATAAAATTAAAACCATATGGTCAGTAGTGAAGGAAGTGTCTGGTCAGCAGCATAAGGTCGACGAAATAAAGTCAGTTCGTAGTAAAAATATTTCTGTTACTGATAAATCAAATATATGTACGGTATTTAACAATCTGGTGAATTAAATAAAAATTTAGTTTTTACAGGGAATCATATAACTCTCTTGGCAAATGCCTTTCCGAGAATGATGTCTGAAATACTCCTCTGTGATACAGGCAAGGGGGAAATTGAGTCAATAATTAAATCACTGAAGACTAAGGACTCTCATGGATATGATGGAGTGCCTAGCAGAATATTAAAGTACTGTGCTGGACATGTTAGCCCTGTATTTAGCCATATTTGCAATTTTTCCTTTAGAAATGGTCAGTTTCCTGAACGATTAAAGTACTCAGTAGTAAAGCCACTTTATAAAAAGGGAGAAAGGGATAATGTAGACAATTGTAGACCTATTTCTATGCCATTTGTGTTTGCTAAAGTTACTGAAAATGCTGTGTATATAAGGATAGGTGATCATTTTACATCACACAATTTGATATCATATCTACATTTCGGCTGTAAAAGTCGTTTAACAACTGAAAATGCTACATTCTCTTTTCTGTGTGAGGTACTGGGTGGATTAAACAAAAGGTTTCGAATGGTAGGCATATTTTTTTGATTTAACTAAGGCGTTTGATTGTGTTGATCACAAAATATTGCTCCAGAAGTTGGACCAGTAAGGAATACGTGGAGTAGCTCACAATTCGTTCACCTCTTACTTTAACAAACGACAGCAAAAGATCATTATTCTCAGTGCTGAGAATGGCAGTGATATGGAGGTCTGAGTGGGGTACGGTCAAATGGGGGGGGGGGGGGGGTAATCCCAGGGATCAGCTTTGGGGGCACTCCTGTTCCTTATTTATGTAAATGATGTGACCTCTAGTATTACAGCTAACTCTAAAATATTTCTATTTGCTGATAACACTAGCATGGTAGTAAAGGATGTTGTATGTAACATTGGCTCGGTTTCAAATAGTGCAGTTCATGACATAAGTTCATGGCTTGTTGAAAATAAACTAACGCTAAATCACAGTAAGACTCGGTTTTTACAGTTTCTAACACACAATTCAACAAAACCCGACGTCTTAATTTTGCAGAATGGGCATGTGATTCGTGAAACTGAACAGTTCAAATTTCTAGGTATTCAGATAGATAGTAAACTGTTACGGAAAGCCCACGCTCAGGATCTTGTTCGAAGTCTTAATGCTACCATTTTTACTGTTCGAACGGTATCTGAAATAAGTGATCGCTCGACACGAAAGTTAATCGACTTTGCTTATTTTCGTTCGCTTTTGTCGTATGGTATTATATTTTGGGGTAACTCTTCCTATTCTAAAAGGATATTTTAGGCTCAGAAACGGGCGGTTCGGCCAATAAGTGGTGTAAGTTCGCGAACCTCTTGTCGACCAGTGTACACTAGTCTGGGTATTTTGACATTGGCCTCTCAATCCTTTACTGTCGTTTCCTGTTAACGATATCGGCTTATTTCCAAGAATACGCAGGTTTCGTTCAGTTAATACTCTGCAGAAATCCAACCTGCATTTGGATCAGACTTCCTTAACTCTTGTGCAGAAGGGTGTGCAGTATAATGCTGCATCCATTTTCAATAAGTTAGCACAAGAATTCAAAAATCTTAGCACTAATCCACGCTCTTGCAAACCGAAACTGAAGCGTTTCCTCATGAGTCACTCCTTGTATTCTGTTGAGGAGTTCCTTGAAAAATCAAGCTGATTCTTATGATATATTGTTGATTGCTCTTACTTAAACTTATGGCTTGACTTTTTTGGGTTCATAAACATTTCATTTTTATCTGTTATTACTTTTATGTTGTCATTTCATGTACTGACATGTTCCATGACCTTGGAGATTTGCTCCTCAATTTGGTCCTACTGAACTTGACTTGTAAATAATAATAAATACATAAAAAATTAGTCAAGAATAGGTGGCACCAGCGTCTTTTATGCGGTCTCCTTCACACATGAACCACTCTTTCCTAAAATTCTCCCAATACACTGAAGTCGACCATTCGCCTTCCATATCACAGTTCTCACAAGTTCGTTCCATCTCATATCGCTTTGCAGCGTTACGGCCAGATATTTAAACGACTTGATTAAGTCAAGCACGACACTAGTAATACCGTATCTGAACACTACAGGTTTGATCCTACTCATCCGCGTTAACTTACGTTTTTCCAAGTTTAGGGCTAGCTGCCATTCATCACACCAACTGGAAATTTTGTCTAAATTATCTTTTATCTTCCTACAGTTACTCAACTTCGACACCTTACGGTACATGACGGCATCGTCAGCAAATAACCGCAGATAGCCGCCCATTCTTTACGTCAACTCATTTATGTATATAGAGAACAACAGTGGTCTCACACTTCCCTGGAAGAGGCGGCCCTAGACGTTGCCTTCAGAATAGCGTCTGTAACGGGGGTGCATTCCAGACAGGTAGTTGTCATTGAGTTTCTTTTGGTGGAAAACCAGAGTATCACGGATATTGATAAACGTTTGCAGAACTTCTACGGAGACATTACAGTGAACAAATTCACTGTGAGTCTTGGGCAAGGAGTCTGTTCGTTGGGTGAGGCGCCTGTCATCATAACAACACGGTCAAGCGAACGTGTCCGGTCCCCACCCTACAACTCTGACCTCGCACCATCCTACTTCCATCTATTTGGACCAATGAAGGGTGCGCCGGCCGGAGTGGCCGTGCGGTTCTATGCGCTACAGTCTGGAGCCGAGCGACCGCTACGGTCGCAGGTTCGAATCCTGCCTCGGGCATGGATGTGTGTGATGTCCTTAGGTTAGTTAGGTTTAATTAGTTCTAAGTTCTAGGCGACTGATGACCTCAGAAGTCAAGTCCCATAGTGCTCAGAGCCATTTGAACCATTTGAACCATTTTTTGGCTCTCAGCATATGCGACTTAACTTCTGAGGTCATCAGTCGCCTAGAACTTAGAACTAATTAAACCTAACCTAAGGACATCACACATATCCATGCCCGAGGCAGGATTCGAACCTGCGACCGTAGCGGTCGCTCGGCTCCAGACTGTACGGCCTAGAACCGCACGGCCACTCCGGCCGGCGCTGAGAGCCATTTGAACTATTTGAACCAATGAAGGGTGCACTCCACGGGAAGCAGTATGTGGATGATAGGGAAGTTATTGATACACAAAGACGTTAGCTCCAAATCGGAGTAATACCATGAGGGTTTACAGGCACTACCACTAACGCGGTGCAAGGTCGTCGCATTAAACAGAGGTTATGTTGAAAAATAGTGTTTTGTAACCAAAAGAGAGGAGAATGATACGGTATGTTGGAACCCTGAATGAACCCAACGTGCTTTCAGTAAAAAATGTGTTGCATTACTCATTGAACGCTCCTCGTGTAAAGAGAAATAGGTCTGTTGTTCTTTGTATCTTCTAATAACATTTGGTCTGAATTTATGAACATGTGAGGCCACGTCACTAAACGAACTCTTGCAACGAGAGGAACATTTTTGCATATGGAAATATGCCCCTAACAGGTTTAATCTCGGCAGCTACTTGTTAGCACAGCTGTGACCAATGGATTGTGCCACAGAAGGAAACAAGTGTTTAATCTCTCGCTGGTATTTGAGTGTCAACGTCAGAGCGATATCGGAAAATCGTTTCGCCCCTTCTGAGCGCTCTTTGAGTTTGAAAGACGTTCATTAAATATTCACCCTTTAAATTACTGATTTTACGAGGGCTGAGAGTCGCTAAGACATTCTGTAAGCGTGTTATCGATTACCGAGCGAACCACCGTCTTTGGCTGCAAAAGTGAAGGAATGTCTCTAGGCGATACTTTGCAGTAGAGTGAGCTGACAAATAGAAGGCCAGCACGAGCAGAATCGCGTGATATCGTGCCTTCTTCAGTGGGAGACAATCCCTTATTCGTTCTGCTTCTATTTCTGTCTTGCTATGGATGACTGGTGTTTCCTCAGAACTTGTTGGAGACGCCTTATGGACGACTTGTATTTGAGTCGAGGCTACGTTGTGATAGCAATCCTCGTGCTACAGTCTACTAGGTTTAAGACGGCATACTGGAGCTGTTGGGCGTAATATTTCATTTGCAACCTTTTCAAGTCTATAGATGTACTTTCAGTCGTGTTTTCACTGAATTTCCGATAAAGAAGGATAGGGACACACCAATCACTCGCAACGCCACACTCTTATTATTATTTTTCTTGCATACCCGGATTTCAACTATAAATAACCATCTTCATTCAGTGAATTTGAGTGAGTTGCCATGCAACAAACTCGCAGCAGTACATGCCAACGTATGACTTCACTGGTGTATAAGAGAAGGAGTTTCCTTCTTCCTCCCCACCAGTAAATTCATACGGTAGTTAGTAGCGGAATGACTTGTAATCTTCACATGTCGGACGCTGCTGCTAGGCGTTTATCTCTTTCCTTGTAAGAGGTATTCCCTGTTACTGACGATCATTTTATATAGGGCTGAGGCATGCATAGTATAATCTCTGAACTGTGATCGGAAGTGAACAGTGGACACTATACGTCTCTCGAAGGCTATATTGTGCTCGTATCACACAGAGCCAATGTTTTAAAGGAGTAGTTATTTCATTTTACAGTTCGATAACATAGTTTATCGTAGAGAAACCGGGAAGAAGGATGTATGTCATGAGCTTGAAACATATCTCTTACATTGGAATATTAACAGCGCTACATTCCATACGAGCGATAGGTCGGAAACGCAAGCGATCTAACAGTATTGCCCGTTTTAAGTGCAGAACGTTGTAGCCTTAGGAGTGCGTGTGTTTATGTTCTCTCTTACCTATACCCTACAGGTACTGATCCTAGACTCTGAGATAATACTTTAAAATTGATAGCTTGGTTGATTCAGGTAAAAATGCGTCGAACTCCATCCATCTGGAGCTCCATCGTGCATAAAAATCATGCGTTTCTTGTTCTTCTTAACTGTCTGCTATTACATGACGACGCTTTCAAATATGTTAATATACATCGATAAGGAGTGCTAAAGTCCTCGACATAGGCGCATCTCGACAAATATTGTGCATTTGGATTGGTGAGGACTCGGCAAGCTTCATTCATTCTTGAGACGTCGAATCTAGCGGTCTACTTTTGGTCGGTTGCAGATTAAATCGGTAACGGTGCTGCAGGGCGGGTGGTCAGTGAGAGTGTGAGGGTGGGGGGGGGGGGGGGGGCGGGTCTTCCAGTGTCTAATTTTACCCGAAGACTGTGAGAATGCTCTGTGACTACCATCAGCACAGAGACAGATCGGAAAATTAAGTACTATGCTCGTGGTGTTACAAATATGTAGAGCGTTGTCTGATGTAGTTTGATCGTGTATGTGTTCGAGAACTAACAATGAATGGACGCACTGAATAGTAATCTATCCACATTCGCAATCATACTCGCAAAGTGATGTAAAAGGGGTGGCTTAGCTGTGATACTGAAATTAGGGGCCATGATGTCACATCATTGGTCGGAGTTGATATTAGTGTAAAAGTGTTAAAATTGTTCGGTGGTGTCTTTTTCATCCTAACCGTCCCCTGACATGCTGTTGGTTATGAAATAATGATTGAGTGACAATTCTTGTTTGAGTTGGAGGGAGAGTTTTGGTGGCTGGGCTATACATTCTGGGGGGATAGCACCGAAACAGTGATCGCATACATGAATGCAATATGATGAATAAGTCGAAACGGAACGTAGAGTTATCAGCTATTCCGTCAGTGTGAGAGATGAGTCTAAATGTAGGGCTTGTGAATCGCCTTCGGACTGTAATGTGGAGGCTCTACACAACGCGAGCAAAGTGTTCTGGTTTACTTATGTTGTAGATGTCTTTTATTTAAAATCATCCAATGTGTGGCATGTCATGGTATCAGCCCTAAGAACATGATTTACACCATGCAACGTCTAGTTTCCTACGAAAGCTCGTGGATCAGAACTTCTTAATGTCACTTTAGAATCTGGCGCAGACCTCGAAGTCGTGGCCAAAAAACGAAATGTTTGGCAGCGTACAAAGTATGTTAGAAAACAGTGTTTCAAACAACTGAACAGGACCACAGGGGGCGTTTCTTGCAATTTACAGTATAGTACGTGGGATACGATTATTCACCTATAGAAGAGGTGATGAAAATTTAAACTACCCTCTGTAGTGTATCAATACGTGTGTACTTAATAGGTTCTTTCCACACAGGGAGCAGCAGCAGTTTGACAGGTAAATTCAGTGAGGGACGAAGTATGCCATTAGGAATGCTTGGAGGGCTGCACGCTGTGCTATTCTGGGAAGCATTGAGAAATCTCTCTCTCTCTTTCTCTCTCTCTCTCTCTCTCTCTCTCTCTCTCTCTCTCTCTCTCTCTCTCTCCGCGCTGGACCCCCAATGCAGCTTTGCGTCATCGCGCGAGTAATGGCGTCTATGTGAATTCTATATCGGATGAAGTTATTTGAGCTTCTATAGTTGTTAATTTTTCTCTGTTGGGGGTAGAGAATAACGATGACAGTATGTTGGGCTGATAGATTTGAATGGACGTGGATCTGTAGTACTTGTATGTAGCTTGGGAACGCATCACAATGCGCGCATTTCTGCTGAATGGTCAAAACACGGTCCTGTCACATTAACTCAGTTAGCTCTGTTTCTAGACTGGTTGCAAAGGTGGTGGATGTGACTTTGTACGACTTCTGCTCAGTTCCGACTTAAAATGGAATGATTACATGCGCAAAGCTGTAGAAAAGGAAGCAGCTGCAAGATGTGTAGGGACTGACTAAGACCATGTTGGATTTTTACTGTAGCAAGTAGGTTCGAGAAAGGTGACTCATTTCGAGATAAGAGAGCGCCAGAAATATGATTCACTTGTGGCTGTGATCCAGCTCTGGTATGTGGCTGAATAGGAAGACCTGTTGGAAAACATGGCATCATTTCTAGCGGATAGCGTAAAACCAGACGTGTGAAAAGCTAGTGTACATTTCTTACGACGTCAACAAGGATACGAATTATTACTGTTTGTGATCCTTCTCAATCAGTCATCGCCTTTAACTCAGTAGATATATAACGGAACCTCTGACATGGTATCGAGACAGAATACTTGACACATGTTGTTGTTGTTGTGGTCTTCAGTCCTGAGACTGGTTTGATGCAGCTCTACATGCTACTCTATCCTGTGCAAGCTTTTTCATCTCCCAGTACCTACTGCAACCTACATCCTTCTGAATCCGCTTAGTGTATTCATCCCTTGGTCTCCCTCTACGATTTTTACCCTCCACGCTGCCCTCCAATACTAAATTGGTGATCCCTTGATGCCTCAGAACATGTCCTACCAACCGATCCCTTCTTCTGGTCAAGTTGTGCCATAAACTTCTCTTCTCCCCAATCCTATTCAATACTTCCTCGTTAGTTATGTGATCTACCCATCTAATCTTCAGCATTCTTCTGTAGCACCACATTTCGAAAGCTTCTATTCTCTTCTTGTCCAAACTATTTATCGTCCATGTTTCACTTCCATACATAGCTACACTCCATAAGAATACTTTCAGAAATGACTTCCTGACACTTAAATCAATACTGGATGTTAACAAATTTCTCTTCTTCAGAAACGCTTCCCTTGCCATTGCCAGCCTACATTTTATATCCTCTCTACTTCGACCATCATCAGTTATTTTGCTCCCCAAATAGCAAAACTCCTTTACTACTTCAAGTGCCTCATTTCCTAATCTAATTCCCTCAGCATCACCCGACTTAATTCGACTACATTCCATTATCCTCGTTTTGCTTTTGTTGATGTTCATCTTATATCCTCCTTTCAAGACACTGTCCATTCCATTCAACTGCTCTTCCAAGTCCTTTGCTGTCTCTGACAGAATTACAATGTCATCGGCGAACCTCAAAGTTTTTATTTCTTCTCCATTAATTTTAATACCTACTCCGAATTTTTCTTTTGTTTGCTTTACTGCTTG
Organism: Schistocerca americana; assembly: GCF_021461395.2. NCBI lineage: Eukaryota > Metazoa > Arthropoda > Insecta > Orthoptera > Acrididae > Schistocerca > Schistocerca americana. The sequence goes on from NC_060119.1 coordinate 800,973,292, forward strand.
CTCAATATACAGACTGAACAACATCGGGGAGAGGCTACAACCCTGTCTTACTCCCTTCCCAACCACTGCTTCCCTTTCATGTCCCTCGACTCTTAGAACTGTCATCTGGTTTCTGTACAAATTGTAAATAGCCTTTCGCTCCCTGTATTTTACCCCTGCCACCTTTAGAATTTGAAAGAGAGTATTCCAGTCAACATTGTCAAAAGCTTTCTGTAAGTCTACAAATGCTAGAAACATAGGTTTGCCTTTCCTTAATCTTTCTTCTAAGATAAGTCGTAAGGTCAGTATTGCCTCACGTGTTCCAGTATTTCTACGGAATCCAAACTGATCTTCCCCGAGGTCGGCTTCTACTAGTTTTTCCATTCGTCTGTAAAGAATTCGTGTTAGTATTTTGCAGCTGTGGCTTATTAAACTGATAGTTCGGTAATTTTCACATCTATCAACACCTGCTTTCTTTGGGATTGGAATTATTATATTCTTCTTGAAGTCTGAGGGTCTTTCGCCTGTTTCATACATCTTGCTCACCAGATGGTAGAGTTTTGTCAGGACAACCCTCTGTCAAGGAGGTGTGTCGCCAACCGTGAACAGGACAATACTGCTTGTATACCCTGCTCAGTCTGTCACAGTCTGTCAACATCCTAAAACGGCCATCTCAAACTTGGATCGTGCACACATTGTCACTTTACGACAAGAAAGGTTGCAGCACGGCGAGCAGCCCCCCCCCCCCCCCCCCCCGAATTGGCTTACAACACAACGATGTCGTTCGCACATTCCACCACTACTGCGAGGCGCAAAACAGTGAACGTCACCTCGCAGTGGTCGTCCATAGTCCACAAGGCCAATTGGTGACTGCTGCGTACAAATTATGGTGCGATATTTCCTGCCAGATAAAAGTGTATGGCTTACTGGGACTCGAACCCACAATCATTACATTTCGCGGACAAGCGCTCATCTCACGACCCGTCCTCACAGTAGAGGCGGACATATAGCTATACGGCCGGGTCGTGAGTTGTACACAGCTTAGTCTGTCTCCGAGTGAAAATTCATTCTGTCAATTGCGGTAAGAAGGTACGCCGTGGAAAATGCAATAGATCTGCGTCTTGCCTTTTTGGAGACGAAAGCGAAGTCTGTGTCGACCCGGATAGTACGCAACTAGCTCCAAACAATCATTTTGACAGACATCTATCTCTAATAACTTTAAAAGCGCCTCCTACCCGCACAGTGGTGTGCAAAGGAGAGGATTCCTCGATAAACGGACGTGCCTTCTCTGCACCGACGAGGGTAACGTTTGGATGACACCTGCTAATCTTCGTAGTAGAAGAGTATGGAGACGGCCAGTACTAATTCTTGTCTCAAGTATTCTGTCCCACGGGCTCGCCAGAGAGGTAGGCAGGTCACGTTTTGTGTTGCTATCATATAATCAGACGCCTCTGACCGCTCATTTGAAGGCCCCTCAGTATTGGATCAGGATTCTCCAATTTACTGTGTAGGTGTAGTCAACGCCTCGGCAATGACTTCGTTTTTCAAGACGATAACGCGCGACCACACTAGATGACCTCGGGATGACTGTCGTTAAAGATTGGGGCAGGAATAAGCAGCAATATCTGGACTACTTGTGCACAGCATGCCGGTGAGGGTTCGAGAATGTTACAATGTATTGTGGAACAACACAGAACTGAATGTCAGACAACAGCAGATTTTGATTTCGCATAAATGAACACATGTACACTTTCGGAAAGTCTGTCTTTATTTATGTTATTATTTTGTGTTTACGTAGCTAAAACTATTTTGTTTCGTTCATAAGACTTATTCGCTGCTTCTATTGGATCAAAGTTCACAAATGTTGGCTGATATGCAGGTGGTGCAAAACTTCCTTTGAACAACTTACACTGAGGTGACAAAACTCATTGGATACTTCCCAATATCGTGTCGGACCTCCTTTTTCCCGGTGTAGTTCTGCAACTAGACGTGGTGTGGACTCGACAAGTCATTGGGAGTTTCCTGCAGAAATTCTGAGCCATGTTGCCTCTATAGCCTATCATAATTGTGAAAGCACTGCCAGGGCAGGTTTGTATCCATGATCTGGCCTCTCGATTATATCCCACAAATGTTCGATAGGTTTCATGTCGGCCATCTGGATGGCCAAATCATTCGCTTTAACTTTCCAGGATGTTTTTCAAACCAGTCGTGAGGAATTGTGCTCGGGTGATGTGGTGCATTGTCGTCCGTAAAAATTCCATTGTTCATTGGGAACGTGAATGGCTGCAATGGCCTCCAAGAATCAGAACATAACCAGTTCCAGCCAACGATCGGTTCAGTTGGACCAGAGGACCCAGGCTATTCCGTGTAAACACAGTCCACACCATTATGAAGCCACCGCCAGCTTGCACAGTGCTTTGTTGACAATCTGGATCCATGGATTTGTCGGGTTTGCACCACACTCGAACCCTATCATTCGCTCTTACCAACTAAAATCTGGAGCCATCAGACCAGGCCACTGTTTTCCAGTCGTCTAGGATCCAATCAACATAGCCACAAGCCCAGGAGAGAGGCTGCAGGCGATGTCGTGCTGTTTGCAAAGGCATTCGAGTTGATCGTTTGCTTCCATGGCCAATTAACAATAAATTTCTACGCACTGTCCTAACGGATACACTCGTCGCACATTTCACTCTGATTTCTGCGATTACTTTATGCAGTGTTGCGTGTCTGTTACCACTGACAATGCTACGCAAATGACGCTGCTCTTGGTCGGTAAGTGAAGGCCGTCGGCACTGTGTTGTCTGTGGTGAGAGCCAATGCCTGAAATTTGGTTTTCTCGGCATCCTGTTGACTCTGTGGATCTCTGGATATTCAGTTCCCTAACGATTTCCGAAATTGTATGTCTAATTCGTCTAACTTCAACTGCCATTATGCGTTTAAAGTCTGTTAATTCCTATCGTGTGGCCATAATTATATCTGAAACGTTTTCACACGAACCACGTGAGCACATATGACAGCTCCTCCGATGCACTTCACTTTTATACCTTGTATGTGTGACACTAACGCCATCTGTATATGTGCATACCGCTGTCACATGACTTTTGCCGCCTCACTGTATGCACTCGATCCGGCACATATCATCTTTAACTCATGTTATTTACCCAAGAGGTTTTGCTATCTGAGTCCTAGACCGAATATGTGTTGTGTGTTGGTCATTGGTCTGTAAATTTTGGATAACGTAAGAGATACGATCGATTCAAAGAAGAACCACACGTCTCGGGTATTTATTTTTTTTCTTTCGAAGTTGTTGTTGTTGTGGTCTTCAGTCCTGAGACTGGTTTGATGCAGCTCTCCATGCTACTCTATCCTGTGCAAGCTTCTTCATCTCCCAGTACCTACTGCAACCTACATCCTTCTGAATCTGCTTAGTGTATTCATCTCTTGGTCTCCCCCTACGATTTTTACCCTCCACGTGCCCTCTAATACTAAATTGGTGATCCCTTAATGCCTCAGAACATGTCCTACCAACCGATCCCTTCTTCTGGTCAAGTTGTGCCACAAACTTCTCTTCTCCCCAATCCTATTCAATACTTCCTCATTAGTTATGTGATCTACCCATCTAATATTCAGCATTCTTCTGTAGCACCACATTTCGAAAGCCTCTATTCCTTTCTTGTCTAAACTATTTACCGTCCATGTTTCACTTCCATACATGGCTACACTCCATACAAATACTTTCAGAAATGACTTCCTGATACTTAAATCTATACTCGATGTTAACAAAATTCTCTTCTTCAGAAACGCTTTCCTTGCCATTGCCAGTCTACATTCTATATCCTCTTTACTTCGACCATCATCAGTTATTTTGCTCCCCAAATAGCAAAACTCCTTTACTACTTTAAGTGTCTCATTTTCTAATCTAATTCCCTCAGCATCACCCGACTTAATTCGACTACATTCCATTATCCTCGTTTTGCCTTTGCCTTTCATCTTATATCTTCGCTTCAAGACACC